>NC_138354.1:16146593-16746593 GCF_046562875.1 Panthera onca
ATGGAATTTTGAAAGACACATAGGGGGCGCCTGGGTGGCTCGGTCGCTTAAGCGTCCGACTTCGGCTCAGGTCATGATCTCACGGTCCGTGAGTTCGAGCCCCGCGTCGGGCTCTGTGCTGACAGCTCAGAGCCTGGAGCCTGCTTCAGATTCTGTGTCTCCCTCTCTCTCTGCTTCTCCCCTGTTCATGCTCTGTCTCTCTCTGCCTCAAAAATAAATAAACGTTAAAAAAAAAATTAAAAAAAAAAAAAAAAAAAAAAAAGAAAGACACATAGATTATTTCTGAAGAAGAGGACTTAGGAGAGTGATTCCAGGCTGAGCAACAGTGGGAGTGCCTGGCGCACCCAATGGAAGATGTATATGTAAGATGGAGGGAAGAAGGTTGCAAGAGCTAAATCTGGAGAAGTAGCATGTTCTGTTATGTTTTGGTTAAGGCATCTGGGTCAGCAGTGGGAACCCAAAGAACTTGTAAAGATTACTCTGGAGGTGAAATGGAGGATGAACTAAGAGAAGACTAAGGATAGGGTAGTCAGAAAAAGGGTATTGAAAAGCCCATGCAGAAGATGATGAAGACGTATTTAATGACATAAAGAGGTATTCTTGATAAGAGGGAAAAACATGTTTTAAACAGCATGTATTATATGTTCTCATTTTTGTAACCACTCCCCACATGCATCTATACAAAAACAAGGATATGCATCAAAATATTAACATATTTAAAAATTCAGAATGTTTTCATTTTTGCAAACCTTCCCAAATTTATGTATCCACAAAAGGAGAAGTATATACGTGAAAATATAAAATATTTTATATTTTATAAATATAAATATTTATATATTTAATATAAAATATAAAGCATTTTTTAATTAAGTCCCTCAAGTGTGTGTGTGTGTGTTTGTGTGTGTAGAACCAGGAGAATATACATCAACATGTTTAACATTTTGTTTCTATGTTTGCCAATCGTATAGGTGAAAAATGGTATCTTAGATTTGTTTATTGAGAATTGAGCATATATCTTATATGTAAGAGCCATTTGTAGTTCTTTGTAAACTGTCTATTCATGTCTTTTGACTGTTGTCTTTGGTTACTTGTGGATTTGTAGGATCTCTTTATGTTTTCTGTGTTGCAATTTACTTGTCTCACTACTGTTTGTTCAGTATTTTGTATTTATGTCTTTTTTCCTATTAAAAATTTAAAAAATTCTTTCCATGCAGTCAGATGTATCCTTTTTTCCCCCTTTTATGGGCATTTGGATTTTGTGCTATACTGTGTAAAAGAGGCCTTAACACTCTTAAAAAGTATTCTTGGGGTTCCTGGGTGGCTCAGTCAGTTAAGCATCTGGCTCTTGGTTTTGGCTCAGGTCATGATCTTGAGCTTTCGTATGTTCGAGCCTCAAGTCAGGCTCTGTGCTAGCAGCTCATAGCCTGCTTGGGATTCTCTCTCTCCCTTTCTTTCTGCCCCTTCCCCACTCATACTATCTCTGCCTCTCAAAATAAATAAATAAACTTAAAAAAAAAACTATTCTTAAATTTCCTCCATGCTTTCTTTTTTATTTTTAAGGTTTTATTTTTCATTTTCATGGTTTTTTTTTTGAGAGAGAGACAGAGTAGGAGTGGGGGAGGTACAGAGAGAGAGGGAGACACAGAATCCGAAGCAAGCTCTAGGGTCTGAGCTCTCAGCACTCAGAGTCTGATGCAGGGCTTGAATTTGTGAACCTCAAGATCATGACCTGAGCTGAAGTTGGACACTTAACCGACTGAGACACCCAGACGCCCCGATATTTTATTTTTCATTTTAATCCTTGCTTCATTTGGAATTTATTTTGATAAGGAATAAGATAATCTGTGGTGTTATAAACGTACATTTGGCCTTTGTCCCCGGTTCCTGGCACAGAACTCCTAAACCATTTTTGAGTGATACGAGTATCTTTTGTTATCCATAATGATCCCTTTTAGAATAAGCCTGAGTCTGTGCGAATGATGTGAGTAAAGATGGGAACCCTAGATAGCCTCAGGATGGGAGCTGGTCACTAGAAAGACCAAACACACTGATTAGAGGGTGGGGACTCTCAGTCCCATGTCCCCATCCTCTGGGGAGTGGAGGTGGCAGCAGATAGGTTATAAAAATGCTTGAATAGCCAGGGTGGGTGAACACATTGATATTGTGGTAGGGTAGTGTACCTAGAGGGTGTGGAAGCTCTGTTGCTTCCCCGATACCTTGTCTTGTGCATCTCTTCCATTTGCCTCTTCCTGAGTTATAATAAACCATAAACCTAAGGGAAGTGATTTCCTGACCTCTGAGTCAGTCTCCAAAATGTTCAAACCTGAGGAAGGAATTGTGGAACCCACAAGTTGACAGGTAAATCAGATAGAAATGCAGGCAGCTTGGAGACCTAGGACTTGTAACTGGTATCTGAAGTGGAGGCAGTCTTCTGCGACTGAGCCCTTAACTGCAGGGTCTGTACTAATTCTGGATAGAGTTAGAATTGAATTAAGTTACTGGACACCCAGTTGGTGTTGGAGAACCAAGAAAGTTGGTGTCTGAGAACCGAATTGGTTATTGGTGTTTGGAAAAAGATCACACAGAATCTAATTTAATTTTTTTCCGGAATAATTCATTTTCTACTATTAATATGTAGTATAGTTCTCAGACGTATGTGCTACATTCTCAGATGTATCTGGATCTACTTTGGTCTATATTCCATAGCTATGTCTTTGTAAGTAGCGACACCATATTGTTTGATTTGTTGTAGTTTTATGTTTCAAAATTCGGTAGGGCTAGATCCTCTTCATCAATCTTTTTTTCAGAAGTTTTCTGGCTATGTTGTATGTTTGTTTTTCTTTCCAAAGGAAGTACAGAATTATCTAGTTAAAAAAAAAAAAAAACGATTGTTTTGACCTTTGCTTTAAAAAACCAACATGTTCAGTACTGCAAAAGAAAAAACAGTAAAAAATAAGCATGTATTACTTTTTAAATAAGGCGTGTTTTATAAGTGGGATAGTCAAGTTAAAGCAGTGGACATACAGATCGCAAAAGGCCAGGGGCTACAGGCATTTTTGACATAAAATTTAAAGAATTTTGAAACATGTGATTTCTAATTTAGGAGTCTGAAGAGGTCAAAGAATTCCCAGAAGTGGGACAGGTTTAGGATGAGTATGTGGAATAATAGTATATTGATTTAGGGTAATATTTTTTCTGTTATTGGCCATTGATTCTTTGAGTGTGTACTTTGTGGCAGAGTACTATGCTTGGGTTAAACATATGCACATGATAAGAGAAGTCTCTTTCCTTCAGAGCCTTCCTAGTCTATTAGAGAGACAAACATACAACAGTATACACAATATACATGATATACTGAACAGCTATAATGGTATATTCTCAGTGTCATGCTACTAGGGAAGACTTCCAAAAGCAAATCTTTTAAAAAATATTTAAAAATATATTTACTTTTTCTTATTACAAAGATAATACATAACAATTACAGAAAAAGCAAAAACCGTTTTAAATAAATTCATAAACTTACCACTCAGAGGTAACCATTTGTGATGATAAATTTTATGTGTCACCTTGGCTGGGCCACGTTGGTGCCCAGATACTTGGTCAAATGTTATTCTGAAAATTTCTGTGATAGTGTTTTTTGGGTGAGGTTAACAATTTAAATTGGTGGACTTTGAGTAAAGCAGATGATTTTACATAATAGGGGTGTGCCTCATTCAATCAGTTGAAGGCCTTAATAAACTAAAGACTGACCTCCCTATAGCAGGAAGAAATTCTGCCAGTAGACTGCCTTTGGATGCAAACCACAACTCTTCCTTGGGTCTCCAGTCTGCCAGTCTTTGCTGCATGTTTTGGACTTATCAAGCCTCCACAATCATGAGATACTTCCTTAAAGTAAATTTCTATCTCTCTCAACAGTAGATAGTGCCCTCACTTTAACAGTAGACACCCTGGGAGGCTATATCTATATATACATTGAGATACACACCTTGTTCGTTCTGTTTGGAGAATCCTGACTAATACAGATTTTGATACTGAGAGTGGTTCTAAAGGAGCAGAATCTTACGGATGAATTCTCTAAATTGGTTCCGGGTTTTCTAGAATTGGCTCTCTGATATGATTAGATTTAAAGACACTAATGATTCTGTTTCCAGTAGTAAAGAGAGTAAAAGTAATGATATAGTCTGTGACATGATACGAAAATAGAAATATGCAAAATTACCACTGGATATTCTTAAACACTTATAAGAGTCAGGAACTGGATTACCATGTATGTGACACCTTCAAACATTTCTGTCAAACTAATGAGTATAATGAGATTGGTTGTTGCTCCTAATGTCACTGAATAAAGTGGGGGAAAAAATGAGTTCAGGGATTCAAATTCTCAGCTCAAGCACTGTATAAACGATTGAAATCTTCTGTGTCTCTCCTGAAAAAGATACTTAACTCTGGTAGCTGCAGAGCTGAGATTGCTGAAAACCAAACCCAAAAATCTCATCATGTGAGTAGCTGAATTACAATGCAAATTGAAAAGAGGGCATTGATGAGGAAGGAATGGGATCCTGATATTTGGAATGGGATGTATGAGAATACTCTGATGAAGATGGGGACATTGAGCCTGTAAATCCTGTTGCACTTTCTTTGCCAGTAGAAGCAGCTTGTCCACCCCTGTCTGAGGAGATACACCCTGCATTACACTAGGAAACTAATAGTTTCCCCCAAGGCAGTTGTCTTGAAAGACACTGCTGATTGTCTTCAGGACCCACTCCTACCACCCCTCTTTGCTTCTAGAACTATAACTAGGTTAATATCCCAGGAGGCCCTGAAAGCACAAATAAGTTACATGAAGAAGCAGCCCAAATATGCATGGTCCCAACTCCTGCTATTCTGCCTTCTCTCTCTCAGCCTGCACCTGTGGCCTCAGAGGAAGTTCCTTGTGATCAGTTGACAGAGGAAGAGAAAACTTGGGCCTGGTTTACAAATGGTTCTGCAGGATATGCAGGCACTACCGAAAAGTGGGCAGCTGTGTATTACAGCCCCTTTCTGGGACATTCCCCAAGGGCAGTGATAAAGGGAGATCCTCTCCATGGGCAGAACTTCACATCTGGTTGTTCATTTTGCTTGGAAGGAGAAATAGGCATGATGAATGATTATATACCAACTCATGGGCTGTGGCTGATAGTTTGGCTGGACGTCAGGGACTTGGAAGGAACATGATTAGAAAATTGGTGACAAGGAAGTCTGGGAAAGAGATACATAGCTTGACCTCTCTGGGTGAAAAATGTGAAGATATTTGTGTCCCTTATAAATACTCACCGAAAGGTGACCTCAGCAGAAGAGAATTTTAATAAGTGGTTAGCAAATTGGCCTCTTTCTTTAGCCACCCCTGTTATTGCCCAGTGAATTTATTTTATTTTTTTTTTATTTTATTTTTTTTTATTTTATTTTTGGGACAGAGAGAGACAGAACATGAACGGGGGAGGGGCAGAGAGAGAGGGAGACACAGAATCGGAAACAGGCTCCAGGCTCCGAGCCATCAGCCCAGAGCCTGACGCGGGGCTCGAACTCACGGACCGCGAGATCGTGACCTGGCTGAAGTCGGACGCTTAACCGACTGCGCCACCCAGGCGCCCCAATTTATTTTATTTTTTAATATTATTTATTATTTTTGAGAGAGAAAGCACAAGGAGGAGTGGAGCAGAGAGAGAGGAAGACCAAAGATCTGAAGCAGGCTCTGCAGTGACAGCTGAGAGTCTGATGTGGGGCTTGAACCCATGAACCATGAGATAATGACCTGAGCCAAAGTCAATGCTTAACCAACTGAGTCACCAAAGTGCACCCCAATTGAGTTTATTTTCAAAGTGGCCGTCGTATTAGGGATGGAGGTTATGATGGGATCAACAGTGTGGACTTATATTCACCAAGGCTGACCTGGCTACAGCCACTGTCAAGTGCCCAGTCTGCCAGCAGCAGAGACCAACACTGAGTCTCTGATATGACATTATTCCTCAGGGTGATGAGCTAGCTACCTATGGCAAGTTGATTACATAGGACCACTTCTGTCATGGAAGGAGCAACATTTTGTTTTTATTGAATTGACACTTACTCTGGACATGGAATCGCCTTCCCTGCACACAATGCTTTTGCCAAAACTACCATCCATGGACTTACAGAATGCCTTACCCACAATCATGGTATCCCACACAGCATTGCTTCTGGTGAAGGAACTCACTTTACAGCAGATGAAGTGTGGCAGTGGCCCCATGCTCATGAAATTCACTGGTCTTACACTGTTCCCCACCATCCTGAGTAGCTAGCTTGGTAGAATGGCAGAATGGCCTTTCAGACTCAGTTACAGTGCCATCTAGCTGTCAGCTCAGAGCCGGACGTGGGGCTTGAACTCACAGGCCGCGATATCATGACCCGAGCCGAAGTCGGCAGCCCAACCGACTGAGCCATCCAGGTGTCCCTCTGCTCATTTTTTAATCAGATTTTTTTGATATAAGGTTTTGTAAGTTCTTTATATATTTTGGATATTAACCTCTTACGGGATGTATGATTTACAGTATCTTCTCCCATTCAGTGGGTTCCCTTTTCATTTAAATGAAATTTATTTTTAAATCCAGTAGCTTTTATTTATATATCTTTAAATATTTATTTTGTTATAATGTTTTGGTTATCTTTGGGAAGTTCAGCTGTGCATGTGTTGGGTCTCCCTTGCCTATCTTCTATAGCAATCATTTTCTCTTTAACTCTTTCATTATTTTATTTATTATTTTTTCATTTACTTTTTTTTTAGAGAGAGCGTGAGCAGGGGAGAGGGGCAGAGGGAGAGAGAGAGAGAGAGAGAGAGAGAGAGAGAGAGAGAGAAAGAAGCGGGGCTCACCCAAAGCAGGGCTTGAGCTGACCAGATGTGGGACTCGAACTCAACAACCATGAGATCGTGACCTGAGCTGAAGTCAGATGCTTAACCGACTGAGCCACCAAGGCACCCCTCGTTGTGTTTTTAATATCAAGACAGAATGTATAGTCATTCTTGATTTTCATCTTTTCTGTGACTAAGAGTTTTCTGGTGTGTATATTTATGGGTAAGATTTGATGCCCTTTTCTACCATTTTAACAGTAATTTCATATGGAAGTTTGTAATAGTTTGTATAGCAGAATACCACAGACTGGAGGGCTTAAACAATAGAAATTTATTTTCTCACTGTTCTGCAAGCTGGGAGTCCCAAGACAAAGGTTTCAGCAGGTTTGGTTTCTTCTGAGGCCTCTTTTTGGCTTGCAGATGGCTGCTTTCTTGCAGTGTCCTCACATGGTCTTTGTTCTGTGTGCACTCAACATTTCTGGTGTCTCTCCATGCATCCGATTTTCCTTTTTGTATTAGGAGCCCAGTTGGATTGGATTAGAGTGCAGTCTGAAGACCTCATTTTAACTTAACCACCTCTTGGAAAGCCTTAACTCTGTTGTCACATTCTGAGGTACTAGAGGTTAGAACTTAAACATATGAATTTGGGGGGTACACAGTTTCAACTCATAACAAAGATATTTGTCACTTTGTTCTTCTTTCTTTTACTTTTTAATCCATTTTTAAATGAGTTGTATTTTCTAGGACCCACCATTTTCAAGGATCTCCTGTGAAGGAAGGGCAAGAGGGGCCACGGTAGTTTTCCAGGCTGCACAATGCCAAAGTTTTCAGCTGCCACAGTTAGACTGCCTCATTCAATATGGCACTTCTTTGTGCTTTTTGAGTAGCCCCTCTTCCTTTGCTTCTCTCTTCTAAACTGACCCCGTAGGGCTTCTGCTGTCAGACTTGTGCTCCCTGGCATCATCACTAGTCATCGCACACAAGGAACATAGTGCCTGCATTTCAGGTGAGCTCTTTATCTACTTTCTGAGATTAACACATCCGAGTTTCCAAGCCATTCTTTTTTTTTTTTTTTTTTAATTTTTATTCATTTTTGAGGGGAGGAGCAGAGAGAGAGGGGGACAGGATCTGAAGTGGGCTCTGCGCTGAAAGCAAGTGAGCCGGATGCGGGGCTTGAACTCACAAACCACAAGATCATGACCTGAACGAACCAAAGCTGAAGTCAGATGCTCAACTGACTGAGCCACCCAGGTGCCCCCCACAAAGACATTGTTTTGAACACTGTACCTTCTCTACTGTGTTCCTTATAGTTTTAATGCAACCTCACTTCTCTCTATGTATGCTCTACTTGTTTTGAACAATAAGTTTTTTGATTTTCACATAAACTTCTCATCCTTAGGGAGTGAGTCTACTTTCTGGTGTTTTGTGGGACCTGCTGCTGCTGGTTACCTTACACACTCCCAAGTGCCACTTCCCACTCAGTGCAGCCACTGCTGAATCTCAGGGGCTGTTGGTAACCCTTACTCAGGCTTTCGAGTCTCTAGTTGCTTTTCGTCTCCTCATATTGCAGAATACTGGATTTTCAGGTCCTCCTCACCCCCATTATCTTTTTGTTGCTTTGTTTAATTTCTAGGAGGAGGAAGGGGAAGATTCAGTGTTAAATTGCTGCACTTATTATATCGTAATCATATTGCTTTATAATGTAAATTTTCCCATTTTTCTCCATTTATATTTTCCCTAATGACAAACATAATACATAATGCATTACCATGTAGGAAATTCAAGTGATACAAAAGAGCACAAGGAAGACTGAAAATCATTGAGAGGCAGACATTCAGCATTTTGGTAAACATTTCAAAATGTCACATACAGATTTATATGAATAAGTTTATACTGTATATATTGTTTTGTATTCTGCATTTTTATTCAATAATATATCCACAAGTTCTTTGTCAATAAATTTAGGTACAGACCATCCTTTTTAATGGTTATGCTGTGTTCTATTGTACAACATATGTATATACCATAATTTAACTTATCTAATGAACATCCTAGAAGAGAAATATTTATGCATTGATTAAGCTTTTTGGGATAGGTAACTAGAAGTTGAAAAATTGCATGGATTTGTATTCATACTACCAATAAGTGCCCATTTTCCCACATCCTTATCAATGTTTATTATCTTTGCACATCTGTGAAAAAAATTTGTAACTCATTACTTTTCTTTGAATTTCTTTACGAGTTTAATTCAAATTCTCTTTATTGGCCTTTAGTGAGTCACATACTCATGTCCTTTGCCCATTTTTCTACTGGAATTAGTTTTTTTCTTACTTACTTGTAGGCCTTCTTTGTAGTAATCTCTGCTGATCCTTGTCCTGTCTTTGTCACATCTATTCCTTGCTATTCTTCTGCTCTGCACTGACTCTTAAGAAAAATACATTTTCCCTCAGGTTCCTGTGTCAGCTGGCTTTTGGCTAGATTTGGTCAAGAGAAAGCCCTGAAGAGAGGAAATGAGAAACCTGGATATTTCTCCCCTATACCTCAGGTGCAATGTGTGTATTTCCTCTGTGGCTCCTGCTCCAATTGGAAAGGCCACTGTGGTTCCAGCTCCTACCAGATGATCCCTGCCTGGTAATACCACCTCCCCAGAGTTGGCAGTGGTTTCTTGGAATTGTTACTCTCTGAGCCTGTTAGACATCTCAGTTTTTCCATTAAATGTCTGTTTCGCGCTATTAACTTCCCTTTATTGTATATACTCAGAATGGTTTTAACTTTACCATAGCTTACTTTTTTAATAAAGACTTTATATTTTTAGCAGTTTTAGGTTCACAGCAAAATTGAGAGGAAGGTGTAGTTTTCATATTGCCGCCATACATGCATGGCCTCCCCCATTATCAGTGTTGCTCACCATAATGGTACGTTGTTGCAATTGATGAGCCTACGCATCCTAAACACTCAGGTCCATAGTTTGCATTAGAGTTCACTCTTGGTGTTGTATGTTCTTTGGGTTTGCACAAACATGTAATGACGTATGAATGATTTTTCTAGTATCATACAGAGTATTTTCACATCCCTAAAAATCCTCTGTGCTCTGCCTATTCAATTTATCCTCCTGCCCCATACCACCCCCTGCAAACCTTGGCAACTACTGATCTTTTCACTGTCTCCATTGTTTTGCCTTTTCCAGAAGGTCACATGGTTGGAATCATGTAATACATAACCATTCGATATTGGCTTCTTTCACTTATTAATATACACTTAAGCTTCCCCCATGTCTTTTTAGCCTTGATAGCTATTTCTTTTATTTTTTTTATGTGTATTTATTTTTGAGAGAGAGAGACAGAGTGTGAGCAGGTGAGAGGCAGAGAGAGAGGGAGACAGAATCGAAGCAGGCTCCAGGCCCTGAGCTGTCAGCACAGAGCCCCATGCAGGGCTCGAACCCATGAACCGTGAGATCATGACCTGAGCCGAAGTCGGACACTTAACCACTGAGCCACCCAGGCGCCCCGATAGCTATTTCTTTTTAGTGTTGAGTAATTAATATTCCATTGTCTGCATGTGCCACACACCGTTTATTTATCCATTTACCTATTTATATTTCTTTTATTTCATATTTTTAGTGTTTATTTTTGAGAGAGAGATAGAGGCTGGGTGAGAGAGAGAGAGTGAGGGAGAGAGAGAATGCACACAGGGGAAGAGCAGAGAGAATGGGAGAGAGAGAATCCCAAGCAGGCTCCACACTGTCAGTGCAGAGCCCGATGTAGGGCTCGAACTCATGAACTATGAGATTATGACCTGAGCCAAAATCAAGATTCGGACACTCAACCAACTGAGCCACCCAGGTGCCCCTATTTTTTTTTTTTTTTTAAGTAAGCTCTAAACACAGTGTGGGGCTTGAACTCACACGACCCTGAGATCAGGAGTGGCATGCTCTACTGACTAAGCCAGCCAGGTACAACCCTATCCATTTACCTATTGAAGGACATCTTGATTGCTTCCAAGTTTGGGCAATTATGAATAAAACTGCTATAAACATCCATGTGTAAATTTTAGTGTGAACATACGTTTTTAACTCATTTGGAAGCGCAATTGCTGGATTGTATGATAAGAGCATGTTTAGTTTTGTGAGAAACTGCCAAACTGCTTTCCAAAATAGCTATACCATTTTGCATTTCTCCTAGCAATGAATGAAACTTCCTGTTATTCCATGCCCTTGCCACATTCAGTGTTGTGTTACAGATTTTCTGATAGGTCTTTAGTGGTATTTTGTAACAACAAATACATTTGCATTTCCCTGGTGATACATGATGTAGAGCATCTTTTCATATGCTTTTTTGCCATCTGTATATCTTTGGTGAGGTATCTGTTAAGATCTTTGGCCCATGTTTTTAAATTGGATTCTTATTGTTGACTCTTAAGAATTCTTTGTATATTTTGGATAACAGCCCTTTATCTGATATATCTTTTGCAAATATCTTCTCCTACTCTATGGCTTGTCTTCTCATTCTCTTCACATTGTCTTTCACAGAGTAGAAGTTTTTAATTTTAATGAAGTCTAGCTCATCAAGAATTTGTTTTATGGATCATGTCTTTGGTGTTGTATTTAAGAAGTCATTGCTGTACTTAAGGTCACCTAGGTTTTCTCTTACATTATCTTCTAGGAGTGTTATAGTTTTGCATTTTACATTTAGGTCTATAATCCATTTTCAGCTAATTTTTGTGAAGGGTGTAAGGCCTGTATCTAGATTCATTTTTTTTGCACGTGGATGTCCAGTTGTTCCAGCATCATTTGTCAAAAAGACTGTTGAACAGACTGTTCCATTGTATTCCTTCAGCTCCTTTGGTGAGGATTAGTTGAGTATATTAATGTGGGTCTGTTTCTGGGCTCTCTGTTCTTCCCTGATCTATTTGCTTTTTCTTTCCCCAATGCCACACTGTCTTGGTTATTGCAGCTTTCTAGTAAGTCTTTAAAAAAATTTTTTTAAATATTTTTTCATTTTTTGAGAGACAGAGAGACAGAGCATGAGTGGGGGAGGGGCAGAGAGAGAGGGAGACACAGAGTCCGAAGCAGACTCCAGGCTCTGAACTGACAGCACAGAGCCCAACGTGGGGCTCAAACCCACAGACCGCGATATCATAACCTGAGCTGAAGTTGGATGCTCAACCAATTGAGCCACCCAGGCGCCCTTCAGCTTTATAGTAAGTCTTAAAGTAGTCTTACTACTTTGTTCTTTTCCTTCAATATTGTGTTGGTTATTCTGGTCTTTTGCTTCTTCGTATAAACTTTAGAATCATTTAGTCTGTACCCACAAAATAACATGGTGGGATTTTGACTGAATCTATAGATAAATTGGGAAGGGCTGACATGTTGACAATAGTGAGACTTCATATATGTGAACATGGAATATTTATTTATTTAGTACTTCTTTATGAGTTTTGTAGTTCTTCTCATATAGGTCTTGTACATATTTTGTTAGATTAATACCTAAATATTTCATTTTGGGGGAGTGCTAATGTAAATGGTATTTTTTAAAATTTCAAATTCTAGGGGCCTCTGGGTGGCTCCATAGGTTTAGTGTCCAACTCTTGATTTCAGCTCAGGTCATGATCTCAGGGTCATGCAATCAATGACCACATTGGGCTCCACAGCATGGAGACTGCTTAGGATTCTATCTCTTTGTCTCTCTCTCTCAAAAAGTAAAAATAAAAATAAAAATAAAAATAAATATTTGCATTAAAAATAATAAAAATAATAAAATTTCAAGTTCTATTTGTTCATGCCTAGTATATAGGCAAGAAGTGACTTTTATATATTAACCTTGTATCTAGCAACCTTGCTATAACTACTTATTAGTTTGAGTTTTTTGGTTGTCAATTTTTGTCAGATTTTCTATTAGATGAACATGTCTAAACAAAGACAATTTTATTTCTTCCTTTCTAATCAGTATACCTTTTATATCCTTTTCTTATTTTATTGCATTAGTTAGGACTTCTAGTACAGTGTTGAAAAGGAGTGGTGAGTAGTAACATCCTTGCCTTGTTCTTGATCTTAATGGGAAAGCTAGTTTCTCACACTGTGAAGTATGGTGTTAGCTATAGTTTGTTTGTTTGTTTGTTTGTTTGTTTGTTGATATTCTTTATCAAACTTTGGAAGTTCTCTCCTATTCCTAGTTTACAAGAATTTTTATCATGAATGAGTATTGTTGCATTTTGTCAAATGCTTTTCTGCATCTATTGATATCATCATGAGATTTTTATTTTTTAACCAGTTGATGTAATGATTACACTAACTGATTTTCAAATGTTGAACTAGTCTTGTATATCTTGGATAAATCCCATTTGGTTGTGGGATGTAATTCTTTTTATACATTGTTGCATTCGGTTTGCTAATATTTTGTTGAGGACTTTTGCATCTATGTTCATGAGAGATATTGTTCTATAATTGTCTTTTCTTCAAATGTCTTTGTTTTTGATATTAGGGTAATACCTCATAGAATGAGTATGAAGTAAATATTACTACTTCTTCTATCCTCTAAAAGAGATTGCAGAGAGTTGGTACAATTTCTTCTGTAAATGTTTGGTGGAATTCACCAGTTATCCCATTTGGGCCTGGTCTTTGGTTTTAGATGGTTATCAGTTATTGATTCAATTTCCTTAATGGATATAGGCTGATTCAAGTGATCTTTTTGAAGAATTTTTTTTTCATGTTTATTTATTTTGAGGGGCGGGGAGAAGGGCAGAGAGCTAGGGAGAGAGAGAATCCCAAGCAGGCTATGCACTGTCAGCACAGAGCCTGACATGGGGCTCAATACCACAAACCTTGAGATCATGACCTGAGTCAAAATCAAAGAGTCAGATGCTTAACCAAATGAGCCACCCAGGCACCCCTTCAAATCATCTTTTTGTATGAGTTTTGCTAGATGTGTTTTTCTAAGAATTGGTCAGTTTCATCTAGTTATCAAATTTGTATGTGTAGAGTTGTTTATAATATTTCTATATTATCCTTTTAGTGTCCATGGGATTTCCCTCTTTCATTTCTGATATTTACAATTTTTGTCCTCTCTCTCTCTCTCTCTTTTTAGTTAACCTGAGTAGAGTCTTAATAATTTTATTGATCTTTTCAAAGAATCAGCTTTTGATTTTGTTGCTTTTCTCTATTAATTTCCTGTTTTCAATTTCATTGATTTCTGCTCTGATTTTTGTTTCTTCTCCTTACTGTGGGTCTAATTTGTTCTTCTTTTTCTAGTTTCTTAAAATAGAAACTTAGATTATTGATTTAAAAAAAAAATTTTTTAATGTTAATTTATTTTTGAGACAGAGAGAGACAGAGCGTGAACGGGGGAGGGTCAGAGAGAGGGAGACACAGAATCTGAAACAGGCTCCAGGCTCTGAGCTGTCAGCCCGGAGCCCGATGCGGGGCTCGAAATCACAGACTGCGAAATCATGACCTGAGCCGAAGTCGGCCGCTTAACCGACTGAGCCACCCAGGTGCCCCAGATTATTGATTTTTTAATCTTATTTTTCTATTCTAAAATATTCATTCAATACTAGAAATTTCCCTGTAAGCACTGCTTTTACTGCATCCCATAAATTTTGATAAATTGTGTTTTCATTTTCATTTAGTACAAAATATTAAAAAATTTCTCTTGAGAATTCTTCTTTGACCCATATGTTGTTTAGAAGTGTGTTGTTTAATTGCCAGATTTTTTGGGATTATCTTTGTTATCTTTGTTATTGATTTCTAGTTTAATTTCATTGTGGTCTGACATCATATGATTTCTATTGTTTCCAGTGCAGAATGTGGTCTGTCTTGGTGAATTTACACGTGAACTTAAGAAGAATGTTCTGCTGTTGTTGGGTAAAATAGCCTATAGGTATCAGTGATAGCTAATGGGTTGATGGTGTTACTGAGTTTAACTATGTCCTTATGTAACTTACTTCTTCATTTAGTAAATATCATGAACATCTTTATCAGTAGGTGCATTTTTATACCAGCATTATTGATGAGAGCATATTTCACTGACCATAAAATATATGATTTTTTTTAATCATTCTAACTCTTTGGAACTTTAAATATAATTCTGTAATGCTAAGTATATTCATATTGTTGTGGGTAATAGGTATCCAGAATTTTTCATCTTGTAAATCTGAAATTCTCTACCCAATAAATAACTGCAGAGCATAAGCTTTTAATATTAATGAAGTCTGTTGTTATTTATTCTTTTCTAGATTGTGCTTTTAATGTCATGTCTAAGAACTATTTGCCTAACCTTGGGTCATAAGATTTTCTCCTACATTTTTTTCTAAAAGTTTTGTAGTTTAGTGATTTTATTTTATTTTATTTTATTTTTCTCTCAAGTTAGTTAACATACAGTATAGTCTTGCCTTCAGGAGTAGAACCCAGTGATTCATCACTTACATATAACATCCTGTGCTCATCCCAAGTGCCCTCTTTAATGCCCATCACCCATGTAACCTACCCCCCACATGTTCCCACCCCCACCAACTCTCAGTTTGTTATCTGTATTTAAGAGTCTCTTATGGTATGCCTCCATGTCTGTTTTTCCTTATTTTTCCTTCTCTTCGCCATGTTCGTCTGTTAAGTTTCTCAAATTCCATATATGAGTGAAATCATTTGATATCTATCTTTCTCTGACTGGCTTGTTTCTCGTAGCATAATACCCTCTAGTCCCATCCATGTTGTTGCAAATGGCAAGATTTCATTCTTTTTCACTGCTGAGTAGTATTCCATTGTGTATATATACCATATCTTCCTTATCCATTCATCAGTTGATGGACATTTGGGCTCTTTCCATAATTTGGCGATTGTTGATAGTGCTGCTATAAACATTGGGGTGCATGTGCCCCTTTGAATCAGCATTTTTGTATCTTTGGATAAATTCCTGGTAGTGCAATTGCTGGGTCATAGGGTAGTTCTTTTTTTTTTTTTTTTTTTTTTTAAGAAACCTCCACACTGTTTTCCAGAGTGTCTGCCCCAGTTTGCATTCCTATCAGCAGTGCAGTAGGGTTCCCCATTCTCCACATCCTTGTCCATATCTGTTGTTTCCTGAATTGTTAATTTTAGCCATTTTGACTGTTGTGAGGTGGTATCTCATTGTGGTTTTGATTTGCATTTCCCTGATGATGAGTGATGTTGAGCATTTTTTCATGTGTCTGTTAGACATCTAGATGTCTTCTTTGGAAAAATGTCTATTCATGTCTTCTGCCCTTTTCTTCACTGGATTATTTGTTTTTCTTGGGGGGGTGTTGAGTTTGGTAAGTTCTTTACAGATTTTGGATACTAACCCTTTATCTCATATATCATTTGCAAATATCTTCTCCCATTCCATCAGTTGCCTTTTAGTTTTGTTGATTGTTTCCCTTGCTGTGCAGAAGCTTTTTGTTTTGATGAAGTCCCAATATTTCATTTTTGCTTTTATTTCCCTTGCCTCCGGAGATATGTCAAGTAAGAAGTTGCTGTGGTTGAGGTCAAGGTGTTTGCTGCTCGTGTTCCTCTGAAGGATTTTGATGGTTTCCTGTCTCACATTTAGGTCTTTCAAACATTTTGAATTTCTTTGTGTGTATGGTGTAAGAAAGTGGTTCAGTTTCATTCTTCTGCATGTTGCTGTCCAGTTCTCTCAGCACCATTTGCTGAAGAGACTGTCTTTTTTCCATTGGATACTCTTTCCTGCTTTGTTGAAGATTAGTTGACCATATATTTGTGAGTCCATTTCTGGGTTCTCTATTCTATTCCATTGATCTGTGCGTCTGCTTTTGTGCCAATACCATATTCTCTTGATGATTACAGCTTTGTAATACAGGTTAAAGTCTGGTAGTGTGATGCCTCCAACTTTGGTTTTCTTTTCAACATTACTTTGGCTATTTGGGTCTTTTTGTGGTTCTATACAACTTTTAGCTTTATGAAGAATACTGGTGCTATTTTGATAGGGATAGCATTGAATGTGTAGATTTCTTTGGGTAATACTGACATTTTAACAGTATTTGTTTTTCCAACCAATGATCATGGAATGTTTTTCCATTTCTTTGTGTCTTCTCCAATTTATTTAATAAGATTTCTGTAGTTTTCAGCATATAGATCTTTTACCTCTTCGGTTAGGCTTATTCCTAGGTCTTTTATGGGTTTTGGTGCAATTGTAAGTGGGATTGATTCCTTGATATCTCTTTCTGTTGCTTCATTATTGGTGTATAGAAATGCAACTGATTTCTGTACATTGATTTTATATCCTGCAGCTTTGATGAATTCATGTGTCAGCTCTAGCAGTTTTTTGGTAAAGTCTTTTGGATTTTCCATGTAGAGTATCATATCTGTGAAGAGTGAAAGTTTGACTTTTTCTTTGCCAATTTGGATACCTTTTATTTTTTTTATTTTTTATTTTTTTGTCTGATTGCTGATGCTAGGACTTCCAACACTATGTTAAACAACACTGGTGAGAGTGGACATCCCCGTTGTATTCCTGACCTTAGGGAGAAAGCTCTCAGTTTCTCCCCATTAAGGATGAAATTAGCTGTGGGCTTTTCATATATGGCTTTTATGATGTTAAGGTATGTTCCTTCTATCCCAACTTTCTTGAAGATTTTTATGAAGAAACGATGCTATGTTTTGTCAAATGCTCTTTCTGCATCTGTTGACAGGATCATATGGCTCTTATTCTTCCTTCTGTTAATGTGACATATCTCACTGATTGGCTTGTGAATATTGAACTAGCCCTCCAGTCCAGGAATGAATCTCACTTGATCATGGTGAATAGTTCTTTCAATGTACTGTTGAATTCAATTTGCTAGTATCTTGTTGAGAGTTTTTGCATCCAAGTTCATCAGGAATATTGATCTGTAATTCTTTTTAGTGGGGTCTTTGGTTTTTGAATCAAGGTAATGCTGGCTTCATAGAATGAGTCTGGAAGCTTTCCTTCTGTTTCTATTTTTGGAGTAGCTTGAAAAGAATAGGTATTAACTCTGCTTTAAATGTCTGGTAGAATTCCTCTGGAATGCCCTCTGTCCCAGGACTCTTATTTGTTGGGAAATTTTTGATAACCGATTCAATTTCTTCACTGGTTATGGGTATGTTCAAATATGCTACTTCTTCCCATTTGAATTTTGGTAATGTGTGGGTGTCGAGGAATTTGTCCATTTCTTCCAGATTTTCCAGTTTGTTGGCATATAATTTTTCATAGTATTCTCTAATAATTGTTTGTATTTCTGTGGTGTTGGTTGTGATCTGTCCTCTTTCATTCGTGATTTTATCTATTTGGATCCTTTCTCTTTTCTTTTTGAGAAGTCTGACTAGGGGTTTATCAATTTTGTTTATTTTTTCAAAAAACTGGCTCTTAGATTCATTGATCTGTTCTACTTTTTATTTTATTTTTTTTGGATTCTATATATTTTTTTTTCAGCTCTAATCTTTATTATTTCCCTTCTTTCTGGATTTGGGTTTTATTTGTTGCTGCTTTTCTAGTTCTTTTAGGTGTGAGGTTACATTCTGTATTTGGAATTTTTCTTGCTTATTGAGATAGGCCTGGATTGTGATGTATTTTCCTTTTAGGACTGCCTTTGCTGCATCTCAATGGGTTTAGACTGTTGTGTTTTCATTTTCATTTGCTTCCATATATTTTTTAATTTCTTTTTTAATTTCCTGGTTGACACATTATTCTTTAGTAGGATGTTTTTTAACCTCCATGTATTTGGGGGCTTTCCAAATTTTTTCTTGTAGTTGATTTCAAGTTTCATAACATTGTGATCTGAAAACATGCATGGTATGATCTCTATCTTTTTGTACTCATTGAGGGCCTTTTTGTGACCCAGTATATTATCTATTTTGGAGAATGTTCCATGTGCATTAGAGAAGAATGTGTATTCTGCTGCTTTAGAATGAAAAGTTCTGAATATATCTGTTAAGTCCATTTGGTCCAATGTGTCATCCAGAGCCACTGTTTCCTTATTGATTTTCTGCCTAGTGATCTGTCCATTGCCATAAGTGTGGAGTATTAAAGTCACCTACAATTACAGTATTATTATCAATAAGTTTGTTTATGTTTGTGATTGATTTATATATTAGGCATAAACATTTACAATTGTTAGCTCTTCTTGGTCCCTTAATTATGATATTATGCCCTCCTTCATCTTTTGTTAAAGTCTTTGTTTTAAAATTGTGGCGGGGGGGCGGGTTCCTCGGTGGCTCAGTTGTTTAAGCGCCTGACTTCAGCTCAGGTCAGGATCTCATGGTTTATGAGTTTGAGCCCCGTGTCGGGCTCTGTGCTGACACCTCAGAGCCTGGAGCCTGCTTTGGGTTATGTGTCTCCCTGTCTCTCTGACCCTCTCCCGCTCGTGCTCTCTCAAAAAAACTTTGTTTTACATTTATTATTTTTTTGTGAGAGACAGAGAGAGACAGAGCACGAGCGGGGGAGGGGCAGAGAGAGAAGGAGACACAGAATCCAAAGCAGGCTCCAGTCTCTGAGCAAGCTGTCAGCACAGAGCCTGACACGGGGCTCGAACCCATGAGCCGTGAGATCATGACCTGAGCCAAAGTTGGACATTCAACCAACTGAGCCACCCAGGTGCCCCTAAAGTCCTTGTTTTAAAATCTAGTTTGTCTGATATAAGTATGGTTACTCTGGCTTTCTTTTGATGTCCAGTAGCATGATAGATGGTTCTCCATTCCCTGACTTCCAATCTGCAGGTCTCCTCAGTTCTAAAATGAGTCTCTTATAGGCAGCAGATAGATGGATCTCGGGTTTTTATCCATTCTGACATTCTGTGTCTTTTGATTGGGGTACTTAGTCCATTTACATTCAGAGTGATTATTGAAAGATATGGATTTAGTGCCATTTTGTTATCTGTAGATTTCGGGTTTGTGGTGATGTCACTGGTCCTTTTTAGTCTTTGCTGCTTTCCACTCACAGAGTGGAACTTCTGCTTTCTTGTGGGGCTGGTGTAGTGGTCATGAACTTCTTTTGTAAGGGTTAAATTGTGTGTAGGGCTAACACGTAGCTTGAAAAATAACAGCTTTGTTCTGACACTGAGATAACAGCCTTGCTTTACTCTTGTAAATTATGCTTCATACTCTTGTAAATCAGGCTTCACCAATGAAGGAAACAAAAGCTCAAAGAAAAGAGCATCAGAGGCAAGGTCAAGGAGATCCACTGGTTGCAACTTAGCGGCAGAAAGTCTAAAATAATCACCTCATCCGGCAACTGTTTCTAACTCATCTGGGAACTGTTTCGCTGTTCTGTTCCCAGGTGATGATAAAACGATGTGATCGGCCATAAAAACTCTGTACCCTGGCTGTTCGGGGCCGCACTCTTATCAAGAGTGTTGGTCCCGATCGGTCGGCCTTGCCTCTCATTGCAATAAACTTTGTTGTGACTGTCACTGGTGCCCGTAGCATTCTGTTTCAGGAGTGGTGTGGATGCGACACTTTAGTTTCTGTTTGTCTGGGAAAGCCTTTATTTCACCTTCTATTCTGAATGACAGCCTTGATGGATAAAGGATTCTTGGCTGCATATTTTTCCTATCCAGCACATTGACTATTTCCTGCCACTTCCTTCTGGCCTGCATAGTTTCAGTGGACAGGTCTGCTACTACCCTGATGTGCCTATCCTTGTAGGTTAAGGACCATTTGTCCCTAGCTGCTTTCAGAATTCTCTTTCTCTTTATATTTTGCCAGTTACACTATGATATGGCATGGTGTTGACCTGTTTTTGTTGATTTTGAAGGGGGTTCTCTGTGCCTCTTGGACTTGGATGTCTGTTTCTTTCCCCAGATTAGGAAGTTCTCAGCTGTAATTTGTTCATATAAACCCTCTGTCCCTTTCTCTCACTCTTCTGGAATTCCTATGATATGCATATTGTTTCATTACATGAAATCACTTCACTTTCTAATTCTCCCCTCGTGATCTAGTAATTTCCTTTCCCTCTTTTTTTTCAGCTTCATCATTTTCCATAATTTTATCTTCTGTTTCACCTATTCTCTCCTGTGCTTCTTCCATCCTTGCTGTCCCTGTATCTAGTTTATTTTGCATCTTGTTATAGCATTTCTTAATTCATTGTGACTAGTTCTTAGGTCTTTGGCCTCTGCAGCAAGAGATTCTCTGCTGCTTCCATGCTTCTTTTAAGCCCAGCTATTAGTCTTGTGACTGTTACTCTAAATTCTTGTTCAGATATATTGTTTATATCTGTTTTGAGCAATTCTCTGGATGTGATTTCTTCCTGAAATTTCTTTTGAGGAGAATTCTTCTGTTTTGTCATTTTGGCTAAGTTTCTGTCTTTTGTGTGTTTTGATAGCTTGTTTTGTGTCCTGCACCTGTGAGTACTACTATATTAAAAAAGGATCATACACTGTCCAGGGCCTGGCACTTCAGGAAGTGTTTTTGGTGTATGTTGCATGCACTCAGTTGTTGCATTTGGGCTGCTGTATCCCACTGGTCAGTCCTCTGCAAAGCTCCTCCTTGATTGTAGTGGTGGAGTGTTTGGATCTTCAACCATGTGTGCTTTGATTTGTTTGTTGAAGTGACCCTGGAAAATAAGGAAAGGGGGGAGGGGAAACCTGATCCCTTGAAAAGAGAAAAGTGAAAGGGGAGAAAAGAAGACTGAAGAGAGAGTCAAAAAAACTCTATAAGGCTAAATCCAGAGAAAGAGAAAAGAAAAAAAGGAAGAAGAGATAGACAAGGTATAAAAAGAATAGTGTAAAAATGCCTGATCAAATTTATATTTATCTATCTAATAAACAGTCAGACACTATGAACCTGATTCCAAAAGAAAAAAACAAGAGGGTAGAAAGAAAAAGCAAAGAAAAAGACAAACAGACAAACAAGCAAACAAAACCAAAAAAACCAGTTGTCTGTTGGGGCCTGGGACCGGTGGCTGTGCTGATCTGGAGGAGAAGCTGGTTGTTGGGTCAGTGTCAGTCTTCCTCCAGCTGATAAGCAGTTGCCAGGGCACAGAGGGGCGGAGTTTGGTGTAAGTGGGTCCTGTTTCCACTGGGGGCTGCTGCATTGCTCTCTGAAGTCCCACTCTGAAGTGTTAGTGTGGGGGAGAAAAATGGTGAGACCCTAATCTCTCCTCCCCTGACTGGTGTCTCAAACCACACTGTTCAGGTAGCCCTCACAGAATAGCCTAGAAGTTCAGCTTGCTCTGCTCCACAGTCTCTCTCCTGCCTTCTAGGCACTTGGCTGGGATTCAAAACCTGAAGTCTTAAAGGACCCTGCACCATGTGGACCCTGCACTATCAGGACCCTGTTCTGGTGAAGTACCACTCAGCCCTGCTGATACAAGGCCTTTGGCTGGCACCTGCAGGGTCCTTTGCCCTTGGGGAGGCAATAAACCTTCTTCCCACAGTTCTGGAGGAAGGGGACTGTGCTCTCTCAGTGTGCCCCTGAGATCACTACCGTTCTCCGGGTGGCTCCCTCCTTCCCAGGAGTGTGCACACAGCTCTGGCTTTGCCAGAGCAAGTCCCACACTTTTGAAACCTCTGAGTTTTAGCTCCTAAGGCTGGTTGCAAAATAGAAACTGGCACTCTCTGTATTTCTCGTTCCCCAGTCCATGGTGTGGAGAGGTTTTTCTCCTGTGTTAACTCCATACCACAATTTCACAACCCCTCTCTTTCTCTCCCTTTTGTCTTTCCACAGAAGGGGTTCCCTCCCTTCTGTGCGGACATGGCCATTTTATCTCCTCCAATTCACGTACACTCACCTCTATCCCGCCAAGCTGTCTCCCCCCAGCTGTAGAGATCTTTCTGCCACTCCGCAGATCGATTTCTTGGGTGTTCCAAGTGTTCTGACCTCAATACAGCTGTGTTTGAGGGACGAGGAAAATCCTGGTTTCCCTACATCTCCATCTTTTTTCTGCCCCTCTTCAGTGTTTTTCTTTAGATTTATGGTCCATTCTGAGTTTGTTTGTATGTAGGTATCAATTATTTTTAAAGTCTATTCATTTTGAGAGAGAGAGGTTGCTTGTGCATGCATTCAAGCAAGTGGGGGAGGGGCAGAGAGAGAGGTAGAGAGAGTCTCAGGCAGGCTGTACACTGTCAGGCAGAGCCCAATGCGGGGCTCGAACCCACCATGAGATCATGACCTGAGCCAAAGTCAGATGCTCAACTGACTGAGCCATCCAGGTGCCCCCTGAGTTAATTTTTATAGAAAGTGTAAACTGTAGGTCATGAAGATTCATTTGCTTTTTTTTTGAACACATTAAATCCTGATTGTTCCAATACCATTTGTTAAAAAAGACATCCTTTCTCCACTGAATTGCCTTTAACACCTTTGTAAAAAAAATCAATTGGTGATATTTGTTTGGGTCTGTTTGTGGATTCTATTCTGCACCCTTGATGTATGTGCTTTACTTTTTTTTTTTTAAGCTTATTTATTTGTTTTGAGAGAGGAGGAGAAGGGGTAGAGAGAGAAGGAGAGTGAATCTCAAGTAGGCTCTGTGCTGTCAGCATGGAGTCTGATGCCGGGCTCAGTCTCACAAACCATAAGATCCTGACCTGAGCTTAAATCAAGAGTCAGACACTTAATGGACTGAGCCACCTAGGTACCCCAGTGCCTGTCCTTTTCTAATACCATACTGTCTTGCTTACTGTAGCTTTATAGTAAATCTTAAAATCAGGTACTGTACTGTGATTCCTCCAAATTTATCCGCTTTTTTTCTGAATTGTTATAATGAATCTAGGTTTTTTTGCCCATATTTAAATTTAGAATCAACTTGTCTATATCAATAAGAATATACTGGGGATTTTATTGGAACTGCAAGAAGTTTAAAGATTTATTTCGAGAGACTTGACGTCTTTAGTATATTGAGTATTATAATTCATGAATATGGTATGTTTATTTAGGTTTTTGAATTTTTATCAGTATTTAAAATTTTTCTGCCTAAGACCTGGACACATTTTATTAAATTTATTAAATTTATGCCTTAGTATTTCCTTTTCAAAAAGACTATTATAATTGGTTTTGTTTTTATTTTGTTTTTATTTTTTATTAAAGATTTTTTTTTTACATTTATTCATTTTTGATAGAGACAGAGCATAAGTGGGGGAGGGGCAGAGAGAGAAGGAGACACAGAATAGGAAGCAGGCTCCAGGCTTCGAGCTGTCAGCACAAAGCCTGACGCGGGGCCTGAACCCACAAACCGCAAGACCGTGACCCGAGCCGAAGCCTGATGCCCAACCAACTGAGCCACTCAGGCGCCCCTAATTGGTTTTGTTTTTAAAATTTTTGTTTCGAATTCTTCATTGCTAGTACTCAGAAATATGTTGAATTTGTATGTTGACCATGTAACCTATTATCCTGTAACCTTACTAAACTTACTAGTTGTAAGAGAATAAAAAAAAAAAAAAAACCTTGGGATTTTCCATGTAGATAATCATGTCATCTGAAAAAAAGGACAGTTTTATTCTTTTTCTTGCCTTACTGCACTGCCTAGGACTTCCAATATAATGTTGAATAGGAGTGGTAGTGAGAGTGGACATCCTTGCCTTATTCCCATCTCAGGAAGAAAGCATTCACACTTTCCTAATTAAGTACAATGGTTTTATGTAGATATCTTTTATCAGATTGAGGAAGTTTCCTTCTGTGCTTAGTTTGCCAAGAGCTTTTACCATGAATGAATGTAGAATTTTGTTAAATGATTTTTCTACATCAATTAATAAGATCATGTGGTTTTTCTTTTTCAGACTGTTAATATAATGGGTTATATTGATTGATTTTCTGATGTTGAACAGGCTTGCATATTTGGAATTAATTCCACTTGGTCATGGTGTACAATTCTTTTTATACATTGCCACATTTGATTTGCTCATATTTTTTTGAGAACTTTTGTGCCTAAGTTCCTGAGATACCTATCTATAACTTGCTTGCTTATTTGCTTTTCTTCTCTTGCTTCCCCCTTTTTGGGGGAAAACTACCCTTGTCTAGTTTTGGCATCAGGGTAATACAAGCCTCATTAAATGAGATGGGAAGTATTTCCTCCTTTCTCGTTTTCTGGAAAACAGTGTGTAAAATACATGTTAATTCTTTCTTAAATGTTTGGTAGAATTCTCCAGTGAAATCATCTTGGCCTGGAATTTTTTTTTTCAAAAAGTTCTATAAAAAAGGAACCTTGTTGGGGCTCATGGGTGGCTCAGTTGGTTAAGCGTCCAGCTTCGGCTCAGGTCATGATCTCACAGTCCGTGAGTTCGAGCCCCACGTCAGGCTCTGTGCTGCCAGTTCAGAGCCTGGAGCCTGTTTCAGATTCTGTGTCTCCCTCTCTCTCTGACCCTCCCCCATTCATGCTCTGTCTCTCTCTGTCTCAAAAATAAATAAACGTTAAAAAAAACAAGACTGCAGATTAAATTTTTAAAATTAATATAGGAATATTCAGGTTATATATTTTATCTATTGGGTGAGTTTGGTAGCTTGTGGTTTTCAAAGGAATCAGTCCATTTCATCAAAATTGAATTTATGTGTATAATATGTTCCAAATATTTCCCATCTTTTTAATGTCTGTAAGGTCTACTGTGGTATATCTTTCATTCCTACATTGGAAATTTGTGTTTTTTCTTTCTCTCTCTCTCTCTTTTTGGTCAATATTGCTAGAAGTTTGTCAATTTTATTGATCTTTTCAAACACCAGATTTGGTTTTATAGATTTCCTCTATTTTTTGTTTTTAATTTCATTGACTTTTGCTCTAATATTTATTATTTCTTTTCTCTGCTTGCTTTGCGTTTGCTTTGCTCTTCTTTCTTTGTTCCCTCGTCCCTACCCCTCCCCCTCCAGACTTAGTTCTTTATTGATCTATCTGCAAGTTCACTGATCTTTTCCTTTGTAGCCTCCTATATACTGTTAAACAAATCCAGTAAATTTTTATTTAGTATATTTTCTTTTTCAGTTCTATATTTTCTATTTATTTATTTATAATTTATTTATTTTTGAGATAGAGACAGAGTGCGAGTGGGGGAGGGGCAGAGAGAGAAGGAGACACAGAATCAGAAGCAGGCTCCAGTCTCTGAGCTGTCAGCACAGAGCCTGACCTGGGGGCTCGAACCCACAAACTGCGAGATAATGACCTGAGCTGAAGTGGAACGTTTAGCCAACTGAGCCACCCAGGCACCCCAATTTATTTTTATTTTTTGATGTTTATTTATTTTTGAGAGAGAGGGAGAGCACATGTGGGGGAGGCGCAGAGAGTGAGAGGGAGACAGAGGATCCGAAGTAGGCTCTTTCCTGAGAGCAGAGAGCCTGATGTGGGGCTCGAACCTGCAAACTGTGAGATGATGACCTGAGCCAAAGTTGGAGGCTTAACCAACTGAGCCACCTAGGTGCTCCCCCTTTTTTTTTTTAAGTTTATTCATTTATTTTGAGAGAGAGAGAGTGCATGAGTGCGAGTTAGGAAGGGGCAGAGAGAATTCCAAGCAGGCTCTGCACTGTCCACATGGAGCCAGACTCTCAAACCCAGGAACCCTGAAACCACGGCCTGAGCTGAAATCAAGAGTCAGATGCTTAACTAACTGAGCCACCCAGGCGCCCCTATATTTTTTGTTTAAAAAGCTTCCATTTCCTCCTGAGGTTTTTCATTTAGGCAACCAATTATGACAATGTTTTCCTTTAGGTCTTTGAATATATTTAGCTTCATTGCTTTAAAGCCTTGTATGGTAATTGTAACATCTCTGTTATCTTGGAGTCTATTCTATTGCCTTTCCCCCCTTGATTGTGGGTTACATTTTCCTGTGTCTTAGAAAGTCTTAATTTTTGATTTTATATTGTATATTTTGGACATTTGGGGTTGGATATTTTAGGGACATAGGTTCCATTATTTTTTTCTAAAGAATGTTTACATTCGTTCTATCAGGAAATTAAAATACTGGCCGATTGCCTTGTACTTATGGTGTCTTGATATTATACTTTGTGAGGTCTCAGCAGGCCCTGAGAGGGCTTTACAAGGCACCTAGGAGACATACTGGAACCTGAGCCACTCTGGGCTAAACTCCCCAGACGAGCCAAACACCCATGTCCGTCCCACTGTCTCCTCCCTTCTGACCTCTCAAACAAACCCTCTGAGGTCTTGGTCCCTTAGTTTCATTCTCACCTCTCAGTTTTAGAGCAAATACTTTGTTCTGGGACGTAATGTTTACTTCTAAACTGTGGTCCTTCTGGGGTTTTAGTGGAAGGCTTAAGATGTGGACCAAACCCCTCTACTTTGACAAGATTCTTATGACAAACTCTGCTCTGTGGTGGACAGCAGCTGAAATCTCTGTTCAGCTGTTTTTAGCCTTCCACCTGCAAATAACAGAGGGCTCAACTGCACTGGCTTAAATAAATAGGAGTTTATTCATTTTTTAAAAGAAATGTAGGGATGGATGGCTGCTGCTATTGGGAACCATGGTGCAATCATTTCATAGCTGGGTTCTTGTCATTCTTTCGGTTTTTCTTCGTGGCTGCAAGATGACTGCTGTACCTCCACTAATCTCATTAATATTAGAGGCTGGAGGAAATAGAAAGGGATTAGGCCAGCAATGGTGTTCTCTTCATATTAGGAAAGTAAAAGCCAGCAACCCACTCAGCATGTTTCTGTATGAATTTCACTACTCAAGTCAGGAATGCATGGTCACCCTAAGTTGAAGGGAAACTGAGAAGATGGATTACAGGATTTCACAATTGGCTGACTAGTTAGAAACTTCACATAAGTTAAAAAAATTTTTTTAATGTTTACTTATTTTTGAGAGAGAAAGAGAGAGTCAGAGCGCAAGCAGGGGAGGGGCAGACACAATCTGAAGCAGGCTCCAGGCTCCAGGATGTCAGCATAGAGCCTGACACAGGGCTCGAACTCACAAACTGTGAGATCGTGACCTGAGCCGAAGTTGGATGCTTAACCAGTTGAGCCACCCAGGCGCCCCTAGGTAACTTTTTTGATATTTAATCATTTATCTTAGTAATATGAGGCATTTATTTATTTTAAATTTTATTTTATTATTTATTTTTTTATTGCACTATAATTAACATATATTATATATATATGTTAATATATATTTATATATATTATATACATATAACTTATGTTATATATAACATATAACTTATGTTATATATAACATATATGTTACATATATATAACTTATGTTATATATATGTTATATATAACATATATATGTTAATATATAATTAACATATATAATTAACATATAACATATAGTTTTGGTGTACAACATAATGATTTGATATTTGTATATATTGTGAAATGATCACTAGAATAAATCTAGTTAATATCCATCACCATTACATAGTTATAGTTTTTTTATTATGATGAGAACTTTTTAAATCCATGATTCGAAGTTTGGAATTTTCAGCCTTGTCCCTCATTCTCTTGAGAAGAGAGAAGGGCTGAAAATGGTGTTAATGATCGATCATGCCTATGTATGAAAGCTCCATAAAATCCCCAAAGTACTGGGTTTGAAGAGCTTCCAGGTTGGTGAACAGATCCACACGGGGAGGGTGATATACCCAACTCTATAGGAACAGAAGCTCCTGTGCTTGGGACCCTCCCAGACTTCGTTACACTATGTGTCTCTTCATCTGGTTGTTCATCTGTATCCTGTAGTAAGCTGGTAAATGTTAGTGTTGAGTTCTGTGAGCGGCTTTAGCAAATTAATTAAACCTAAGGAGGCGGGGGTGGGGGGGGAGTGGATGGCGGGCATTGGAACCTCTGATCTATAGCCAATTGGTCAGAAGCACAGACGATAACCTGAGCTTGCAGCTGGTATCTAAGTGTGTGGGGGCGGGGGAGGGCAGCCTTGTGGGACTGAGTCCTTAACCTGTGGGATATTATGCTTTGAGAAGACAGTGTCAGAATTGAGTTAAATTATAGGGTGCCCAGCTAGTGTTGCAGAGATTGTTTGGTGTGGGGTAAAACTTCCGCATTTGATGACTAGAAGTCAACTGTTTAGGGCAAGTAGTAAAAAACAACACAGGAGGAAAGAATTGGGTTTTCCCTACATAGGAAGGAAAAAAAAAAAACCCAAAAAAACAACCCTGAGTTTTTTCTGTTTTGATTACATACCTATAACTTATTTATTTTATAACTGGATGTTTGTACCTTTTGGCCACCTCCACCTATTTCACCCTTCCCCCACTCCTAAAGCATTTAGTTTTAATTGACTTGCAAATCATTAAAAAATTAATAAATGTTTTTAAACTAATCTCAACTACTATAAAATCAAATAAAGTAGAAAGGTAAATTTTTCACTCCTTTTACTCTCCTTGATTAATTGCTCCCCACAATTACTATTGACATACACAGAGGTTTTTCTTCTTTCAGAAATGAGAATCAAACAATATATATTGTTCTGCAACCTGCTTCATTCACAGGACATATCATAGACCCATTTCCATGCTGTGACTTATTTTGAATGTTATTTTTAATGTTGACATTAAATTGTATTTTCTTTATATTATTTTAAAACATTTATATATTTTTATGTATCAGTATTTAATGTGTTGATAAAAAATATTGTGTCTCATAAAATATATATACACACAAATATAAAAATCTGTATACTCACTGCCATTAAGTAACTCTATAATCTCTTCTCAGTCTCATTTTCTTTCCTGTATCCAGAGGTAACTACCTTCCTGAATTTTATGTTGTAAGTTATCACTTATGATATTAAATGATACTCTCTTTTTTAAGTTTCTGTCAATGTCTGTATGCATACAGTATTGTTGTGAATATTCTTATATGTGATTCCTGCTACTTATGTGCAAGAGTTTCTTCTGAGTACGTTTCTGAGGTGGAATTTCTGGGTCATAGAAAATGTGCATGTTCAATATCATACTGTTTCTAGAGTGATCCAATTTACTCTATTTTAGAAGCCTATTTTAGTAGCATTGAATTATTTTTTAAAAAGTACATGATTCTAACATAGTTAATCATCAGACAATATATTAGCTTATAAAAATGTGATCTATAGGAAACCTCTCAGGAACACTACTAGAATTACCTGAATTGCTTTTTACTAACCAATTATAATTAAAACTTTGCAAATAATTTGCTAATGTTTTTATTATATTGCATATACAATGCAATGGTTCACATGTGCTATTTAACGTTATTCCAGAAGAACAACAATGAAGCATAATGTAATCTATTTGTATAGTTATGCTTTGTCCAGCAACATTACTTCATGATTGTTACATGCATGTATCTAGGACCACCCATTAGCTTCCTCAGGACTTTTTTTTTTCTTTTTTTAAAAATGTGGTTTTTGTCTACAACACTGCCCCCTCATGACCACAAGTGTTAGTACAGGTGTGAATGTGAGGTAGGTAGAGACAGTGAATAGCTGACAGATTTTATTTATTCAGTACAAATATTTTATTTGAAATGTGTTTAATTTTAAACATCTATGAAGTATGAATAATAGCAGAAATTAATTCTACCTTTTTACATTATTGTACTTGGGTTTCTTTTCCCCTAGAAATACTCAACTACCATTTATACTTGTATACAAATACTTGGTGTTAAAATATATTTTTTTTTAATTTATGTTTATTTATTTTTGAGAGAGAGAAAGAAAGAGTGCGAGCAGGGGAGGGACAGAGAGAGAGAGGGAGACACGGAATCAGTAGCAGGCCCCAGGCTGGGAGCTGTCAGCACGGAGCCCCACGAGGGGCTCCAACTCAGGGACCTGGAGATCATGACCTGAGCCAAAGTCAGTCGCCCAACCCACTGAGCCACCCAGGCACCCCCCCCCCCCTTTTTTTTAAATTTTTTAAAAATGTATTTATTTTTGAGAGAGACAGACAGAACAAATATTTGGTGTTCAACATCTTGTTTCTTTTATTATACTTATTTCTAAATTACATACTACAAAATATAAACAGGTTCTTGACTAGATCGTTCTTTTAGGCCCCCTTATTTTGCCCTCCCTCATTAATTGTATCATTTTTTTACCTCATATTTCAACATTTATTTATTTTTGAGAGGCACAGAGAGACAGCACAAGTGGGGTTGGGTCAGAGAGAGAATGAGACACAGAATCTGAAGCAGGCTCCAGGCTCTGGGCTGTCAGCACAGAGCCCCACGCGAACCCACAAACCGTGAGATCATGACCTCGGCCGAAGTCCGATGCTTAACCGACTGAGCCACCCAGGCGCCCCATTTTTTACCTCATATTTCAAAACATCAAAATTCCTTCTCCCCATCCTTCATCAGAACCATCTTTGGCAGATCTGGGAGAAATTAAACCAGGTGTGCCCCAAACCTGTTTTGGCACAATGTTTCTTACAAATGAAATCTGAAAATACTGAACTTCAAGGGCACAACTGAGCAAAGAGCAGCAGCACTCTTGCTTCTGGATAGAATTGTGTTGAGAGGTTCTGTAGCAGCCGGCAGAGAAGCCGTGACCAAGTGTCCCGCTCCAGCAATAGCGCCCCCTCTGCCTGAGTGACCACTTGGAAGGAGTCTGCAGAACTGTCCGCATCTGAGGTTTCAGGCTGTGTTTGTTCTAAGGTGGGACCTCACTGCCCAGCTCCCGCGGGTTGAGCCAAAGGTTAATGTCTGGAGGTGCTCACCCCTTATTTATTGTAGTCAACTTAAAAGTAGCTCGGCAAGTGACACCTAGAAGAAAATAAGATGACAAGGAAAAAAGAATGTAAAGACTCATTTTGTTACGATTTTTTATATTTTAGTTGCGAATATAAGTAGTTTTGCTTTTGGTAATACACGTTTTTGGTTTAAAAAATTTTTTTTTATGTTTGTTCATTTTTGAAAGACAGAGAGAGAGAGAGAGACAGAGCACAAGCAGGGGTGGGGCGGAGAGAGAGGGGGACACAGAATCTGAAGCAGGCTCCAGGCTCTGAGCTGTCAGCACAGAGCGGGACGCGGCGCTCGAACTCACGAACCGCGAGATCATGACCTGAGCTGAAGTCGGATGCTCAACCGACTGAGCCACCCAGGCGCCCCGATAATACATGTTTTTTAATTGAAATGTAGTTGACTTATAATACGAATATAAGTCGTTACCGAAATTCTCTTGAGACCTACATTGCTACAAGAGCATAAGGTCAAACGCGGATTCAAAAAAGGTTCCGAAGGAGATTTCATTAATTGCAAAATTAGCGCAGAGGTCCCCGGCTTCTCTCACAACCCTCCTCCCAAGCGCCGGCGGCGCGGAGGGCCCCGAAGGTAGCCTCTTGCCCCTCCCGCGCAAAGTGGAGGTGGCGAGGCTCGCGGCTCTGCGGGAAAACGTCCACCTCGCGCTGCAAGTCTAGGGCCGCAGGCGCTGAGCCCCCGCAGTGAGGAGGGGCGGGCTCAGGGAGCCCCTCCCAGGGGGCGGGGCCAAGGGCTTCTCCCCAGCACCGCTGTGCAGTCTGAATCTCCAGGGTCTCCAGTTTAGAAAAGCCTATGAAAAGCCTAGCAGAAGCCAAGGTGCTTATCAGCAGATCTCTTATGATTGTTTGGTAAAAGCTCTGCGGGTCTGCACAGGTCGCCTCCCTCGGAGCTCGGCGACTGAACGTCGGAGCCGGCCCTCGGCCCCCCCTGCAGTCGGAAGGTTACAGCAGCGGGAGCCAGAGAGGCGGTGGCGGCGGCCCAGGAAGGAGCAGCAGCGCCCGGGTGAGTCTGGGCATGTGTTTATCTCTCCGTGTGCCCAACTTTATGATTTACCCGCCTTCCTTTTCCACATCCAGGGCCTCTGATTCTACGTGTGTTTTTCTTAATCGGCGTAGGTAAAATGGTTCATGGGACTTCAAGACTTTCTTTTCCTCAATTTACTTTTGAGTAGTTTTCCCTTGTTTTATGTCACTGTTACCAAACGGCATGAATGAATGATGCAATCCTGCATAGGAGAGTCATCAGTACAAGATTAGGAAAATCTCCGAAATTTAGTGTTGCAGTGTTTGACTTTGTCATTTTCTCTCCCATCAGAATTAGAATCTTAAGTAAGTACCTACCAGATACATGTTGTAAAGGTACAACTTCAAGCTGGGAATTAAATAATTCATTCATTCATTAAACTTGTTTACTATGTTTTCTTTATAAGTGACTTGCGTATTGTAGTTACTCTTTAAATATTTGACTGACCGGTATTGGAATGAGGATCGGGGAAGAAAATGATAAAATGCAGATTTCTAGATTTTATTACATCTACCTGGTAGGTTTTCAATATAATAATAGTGCTATCACTTTCATGTTGCTGAAATAAAGTAGTCAGGACGTTTTAAGTTTTCAGATAATTTGATTCATGCCTAATAATTTTTAAAGTTAATGTTTTCTTGATATATAATTCAATGCAATAATATGCACCCCCTTTAAGTGTACATTTTGATTAATTTTGACAATTGCACACACACTTTTAATCACCAGCACAATATAACACTTCCGTCACCCCTCAAAATTTCCTAAAATCATTTTGCAGTCAGATCTCCCCACCCTTAGCCCTACTGACCTGATTTTTGTCATTGTAGCATTTGTTTGTATTTTCTAGTGTTTTGTATAAATGGAATTATATTCTTTTGTGTCAGGCTTCTTTTGGTATAAAAGGTTTTTATATTTATCCCCATTTTTGGCATGCAGCACTAATTCCTTCCTTTTTGTTGCTGAGTAGCATTCCATTGTAAGGATATACCACAATTTGTTCATCCATTTATCTGTTGATGGACACTCTAGTTTGGGGCTTTCACGAATAAAGCGCTCTTTGATTGCTCTTGGATAAATCTCCAGGGTGGGATTGCTGAGTCTTATGGTAGGTAGTTTCTTTATTTTAAGAAACTGCCAAAATGTTTTCCAAAATGGTCGTACCATTTTCTATCCCTGCCAGCAGTGTATTAGAGAGTTCAGTTTTTCCAGGTCCTCACCAATACTTGGTGTGTGCAGTCTTTTTTGTTTTAGTCATTTGCCTTTTGAGTTTATCTGCATACCTTCTTTTTTGGAATGTCTATTCAAATATTTTGTTCATATTTTATTATAAGTTTTTCGTGTTATTACTGTGTTGTAAGAGTTCTTTATTCTGGGTACAAGTGCTTTGTCAAATATGTGTACTGTAAACATTTTCTCCCATTCTGTGGCTTGCCTTTTCCTTTTCTTTCTTTTTTTTTTTTTTTTTTTCTATCATGAAAAAGCTTTTGAAGAGCTTTAATCTTGATGAAGTTCATTCTATCACGTTTTCCTTTCATTATTCATGTTTTTGGGGTGTTAAGAAAGTTTTGCCTACCTCAAAGCTGTTGTGTTAGCTATGTATTGCTGTATAACAAATTACCCCCAAACTTGGGAGCTTAAAACAACAAATATTTATTTTCTCAGTTTCTGGGGGTTAAAATTCTGGGAGCAGCTTAGCTGGGTGGTTCTGGTTTAGGATTTTTTAAGCGGTCACAGTTGGCCAAGGTGAACTCACCTAATGGTGTATTGGAGAAGATCTGCTTCCTAGCCTGCTCACATAGTTGTTGGCAGGATTCAGTTCCTTGAGGGTTGTCGGACTGAGGGCCTCAGTTCCTTTCTGGCTGTTTGCTGGGGGCCCCTTAAGTTCTGCCACACAGGCCTCACCATAGGCCCCCACCAATGTGGCAGCTGTCTTTCCTTAGAGTAAGGGAGAGGCTGGGGCATGATGGAAGCCACATTCATTTTCGTTTTTGAAATTAACTAAAAAACTTGGATGAGAGAAAGGGTACACAACCTTTTTTGAGTTCAGTAAGGACTGTATTTTGAGCCTTCTGTATTTTGAGCCTTCCCTTTCAATCTCTTTGCTTTTCCTTGACTCATCTTATTTCTTTTATCTTTTTTTTTTCTTCTGAGATTTAGCATTGTTGTCTACTTTTTAAAAAATGATGAGGTTATTTTTTTAATGTTTATTTATTTTGAGAGAGAGTGTGTGCAAGCGTGTGCGCATGAGAATGGGGGAGGGGCAGAGAGAGAGACAGTGCAGAACCTGACTCGGGGGCTCCATCCTACAAACTGAGATCATGACCAGAGCCAAAATCGAGAGTCGGATGCTCAACCGAGATGCTTCTATTTACAGTTTTGATTATGAGGAATTTAATTCAAAATTGCTGACTTTGTTCCCTTGTTATTGGGTAGCCAGACTCTTCTGTGACTGTTCTTGGAATATTGGAGACTTTGTTTCTTCGTTTTGAAGACAGCTGGGTCTGTTTTGTAGTCTGTTAATGTACCTAAGTCAGCTTCCCTGTCTTTGCATTTTGTTCTCTCAGTAGATCCTCTTTTCTTCCCTTGCCTCTGTGTTCTGCTGATCTGGTGTAGGTGATTTCCTGTCAGACCTGAAGCTTTTGCAGAATCAAAGCCAGAGAAAAGTGTGTGTACTCCTCTGCAGTCCTGAAAGGAGGCAGAAGTCCAGGGTCTTGCAAGGGAAGCAGTCTTAGGGAACTTTGCATCTGACCTGTCTTTGTACCAGTCCTACCAGCTGGGAGAGTGAAGCTAGACAGTTTCTTTCTTCTTTGAGTCTGAACCTTGATGTTCATTTCCTTCTTCTTTCTAGGCTCTTGCTCTTGCAGAACTCCCAAGATCTCATAAAGAAATTTGTAGTCAAAACTTTATGCTGCATTTTTATTCAGTAAAGAAGCAGGAAGAGAAGAGTGTCATTTCCTAGGAATCCAGCACTGGAGAAACGTGAGTCTGATTTGTTTTTTGTTGCTGTTAATTTGTTTATCAGTGATCAGTTTCCTCTTCACCGGAATAAAATTGTGCACTGTAATGTATGTGGGGTACATAAAATCTCAGGTTCCCCAGAACAGCAGTTCCTTTTTTTTTTTTTTTTAATCATAAATGCATTGGCCAGAAACCCTACGCTTAGTTACTGGAGGGCCTTTGACTCTTCACTGATCCAGAAGCTTCTCAGGCTCCATTGGTGCATTGTTGCAGTGCCCAGAGGGCCTGAAACAGACTCACCCCTCTTACCAAAAGTGACATCCATTTAAGCCTAGTAAGTTTTGTTCTCTTGGATGTGCTTGACCTCCGTAACCTCTGTACCAACTTGTATTTGTTCTTACACAAGTGAAGGTAAGAGGTCAATCCTAACAAAAGAGTAAGTTGGTGAAGGTGATCTTGGGTGCCTCTCATGGGATACATAGATGAAGAAGTTCAAACAGAGTTTTTGTGGAGAGGTTTTTCCCTCTTATCCAAAATCAGAGCTCCTAAGGCTGGCCCTGAAGGAAAACATACTTTTGTACTTTTGGAGCTGGGGGTGAGAAGGGGTTGTCAGCAGAGGCTTCTTTACCATTGGCCCCATGTTTCCCCAAGATGGACCAGCTGGGGGTCAGGCGGACAGGAGACCTGTTCTGACCCGCAGAAGGGCAGTGGTTCATTGCTCAGGACTGGGCCTGGGAGCTGCCATGTCAAAGCACATACCCTTCTGCTAGGATTTCTTCCACCTCCAGCGCTGTTCCCCTCCCCACAAAGGCCAGATGTGAGGGATCCAGAGTTCATTCTCTAGCAATGATTTTTTTGTGTGTAAAATTCTAATGTACACAATTTACTTTGAAGCACCTTAACTTAGCAGATTTTTCCTCCCTCTAGCTATGAGAAATTTGAATAAGTGTGAATTGTGAGCCACTCCTGGTGGAGACCATGAAAAAACAGGCAGCCAGAAGTGAACAAGGAGGCAGGGCATTTTACAGTGCTGGCCATTTGTTCTAAGGTCTAAGTAGGGAGCCAAATCTGTGTAATCCTAGGGGTTGGAGGGCATATCCCCTGACATGAGCATTCTGTGGGGCAAAGTTAAGGTTATATAATCCAGCTGTGTCTTCTAGGGAGGGCGTGGAGAAAGAATCAGCCTTCCAAGTAAATTCAATGTGACTTTTGTCTCAAACATCCTATTTTCTTTGTCTTTGGTACACAGTACAATCCAGGAAGCAGTTTTCGGCGCTTCTGAGTCGTAAGTCAGGACTAGTGTTCATCTGGGGATATGGAAATCAGTCCTTACTTTGTTTGAGGAAATGTGTGTTTCCTTTCATATCTGAGGCTGATGGTCTGGCTGAAGCTATTGCTATTATCAGTGGTCAAGAAGAGACTCAAGTCACTGACTTTTCAAACACGAACAATAATGATTTGTCCGATCATCTCAGTGAGACTGGTAGCCTCTTGAACATGGTGCCCATTGTGTACTTCTCAGGTCATAGGCTTAGGCACAGGGTGGTAGTGTGGACTGGCTTTGGTCGTACAGGTTTTGAGCCTTCAGGAGCCAGTCAGTCATTCTCAGGAGTATTGCCTGTTCTTAGTGACATTGTACTGCCTCATGCACAGTCTTAAAAGGTTCTTTGGCCTGTCCCATTTATCTCCTTTTAGCTCTTCTTATGTTATTTGTCTGTTCCTCGCTTTCCCTCTATTTGCATGTGATTGGTTCTCTTATGCTCGGTGGGATTGCACTGCATTAACTACCACTCCTCTGCTGATAGACTTCTGTCTTCTAGGCTTGTATAATGAGCCTGCCTAGCCATGTGATATGAATTGCATCGATTCCCTCTGGACCAGAGCCAAATGAGTGGTTACTGAGCCACAGAGAGAGTGGGATATGAAGCTCCTTGATGTTCCCGGGTTGGTGGAAATTTGATGATTTATGAAACCTGTTTCTATCTACTGGCCTCCCAAAGAATGTGCAGACTTTCTTCTTTCACTGTTAATGAACCATTACCCATTGTGTTGTCCAGCTAGCAGAACTTTGGTCTGAATTCTTGATGAAAATCTCTGACATTTCCTGAATCCACATAGGTTCTTATCAAATGTTTAACCTTACTTAGTTCTGCTTAATTTCTCTGCTTCTCAATTTATCCACCTCTTATTTATTCACCACCTTTTATGTTGTTTCTGTGCATTTGAGATCCAAGTTTTAGTTTTTTTAGCCATCACTTGGGAGCTGTGTGACCTTGGGTAAAGCATTTAAGTATCTTACACCTCTAGTTGTTAATTTGTGAAATGGACACATTAATATCGTTCTTGCAGAAAGGCATGGGATCTGACCCAGATGATGGCTTTGAGGTTTCTTCCAGCTTCAGAATATACGATGTCCATTCTGTTCTATTGGTTAGAGTATAGTCATCATTGCTGGTTAAGGATTTTGATTTGATTTGATTTGATTTGATTTAATTTTTATAAAGTTTTTATTTACTTTAAGAGAGTGAGAATGGGGGAGGGGCACAGGGAGAGGGAGAAAGAGAATCCCAAGCAGGCTCCGATGTGGGGCTCAAATTCATGAACTTGGAGATTATGACCTGAGCCAAAATCAAGAGCTGGACGCGGGGCACCTGGGTGGCTCAGTTGGTTAAGCGTTGGACTTTGGCTCAGGTCATGATCTTGCGGTTTGTGAGTTCGAGCCCCGCATTGGGCTCTGTGCTGACAACTCAGAGCCTGGAGCCTGCTTTGGATTCTGTGTCCCCCTCTTTCTCCGCCCATCCCTGCTTGTGCTTTGTCTCTGTCTCTCAATAATAAGAGACAAACGTTTAAAAAAATTATAAAAAAAAAAAAAAGAGCTGGATGCTCAACTAACTGAGCTACCCAAGTGCCCCTAATTTAATTTTTTTAAGTTTATTTATTTATTGAGAGAGAGAGAGAGAGAGAGAGAGAGAGATTGAGCAAGCATGAGCAGGGGAGAAGCAGAGAGAGAAAAAGAAAGGAGAAAGAGAATCCCAAGCAAGCTCTGTGCAGAATATGACTTAGGGCTTGATCTCACAAACCGTGGATCATGATCTGAGCCAAAATCAAGAGTCAGACACATAACTGACAGAGCCACCCAGTCACCTCAAGGATTTTAATTTTAGGCTGATAGCACTCTAAGTTGGGATAGTTTTATTGAGGATAATAATCTACTCAATTCTTGCTGAGTACTCAATAACTTCTTAGATTCAACTCTATTTAATTCATGAAATATTTATTTTACACCTGGTGGGTCCTGGAAACAGAGATGAAAGATAATTCAGTCAAGGTCCTTACCCTGAAGGAACTCCCATCCTAGGAGAGAAATGGGAGTGACTAATTAATTAATTCTCTGAAGGAATAGGAAGGAGATAGTGTAGTATAGGGAAGGTTATTTAATCTGCATCTTGAATAATAAATAGGAATTTGCCCACTGGACATGAGGACTTAGGTGATTTCAGACAGAGGGATTGGCATTTGCAAAGGCATAGAGGTTTAAAAAACTGACATTTAAGGAACAAGACATCTTCTGTATACCTTGAGCATAAGTTGTGTGTATATGTTTGTGTGTGTATGTATTTCTTGGGAGAGAAAAGCAATGGGGAATAGATTGGTGAAATAGATAGGATCCAAATCATGAAGGGCATAAATTAATTGAATAAGAGAGACATTAGGTTAATTTATATGCTAATTATGGGGACTGGATTAGCAAGGGCATCATTAGGTCTGATTTGATTAAGTCTTAACTTGATTTGATTCTAGATTCCTCAGAAGCCAAACCTGGGTACAGTCAGGTACAGTAGTATACTTAAAATTAAAATGTAATAGCCATGTTAAAAAAAAGTCTTTACCTTTTAGAAATATACACTGTAATATTTTGGATGAAATGATATGATGTGCTTTGAGATAATGAGGGAAGGTGGAAGTGTTTGGGCGTGATATTATGATTTATAATAAGAAACATATTTGCTCTTGTCCTCATCTCTGGCTCCCAGCTCTTAAAACCCTTGGAATTTCCTGTGATGAGAGTGATAAAGGTGTTTCTTCTTATGTTAGTGAGGTGACTTTTAGTCTGGTATTTCTTCCTGTGTTAATGAGGTGAATTTTGGACCTCACCTAAGGATGGGGCTATTTGCTATCAGAGCCAACCTTGGTGACTGGAGAGTTGGAACTTTGAGTCCCACCCTCCTGACCTCCAAGGAGGGGAGAAGGGCTGGTGATCTAGCTCAGTCATCAACGGCCAATGATTTAATCAGTCATGACTTCACAACAAATAAAAACCCAAAGGATGGAGTTCTGAAAGCTTCTGGGTTGGATTGGTGAACACATGGAGATGCAGGGAGAATGGGATGTTCAGAGAGGGCATGGAAGCTCTGTGCTTCTTCCCACAAACCCTGTCCTGTGCATCGCTTCCATCTGAGTTCTACCCTTTTATAATACACTGGTGAGCTAGTGAATAAAATATTTCTCTGAGTTCTCTGAGCCACTGTAGCAAATTAATCAAACCCAAAGAGGGGATTGTTGGAGCCTCCAGTGTGTAGCAGTTGGTCAGAAGCATGGGTGACAACCTGTACTTGGCATTGGGGTCTTAAGTGTGTGTGTGTGTGTGTGTGTGGTGGGGAAGGTTCAGTCTTATGGGACTGAACCTATGGGATTTGACGCTATCTGTGGGATAAAGTCAGAATAGAGTTGAATTATAGGAGACACCATGCTGGTGTCTAAGAATTGCTTCAATGTGTGGGAACGCACCCATGTTGGAATTGGGGTACAGAACCCTTGTTAGTGGGGTTGTTGATGAGGCATGATTTGCTATGATTGTTGAGGCAGGATGATGCATACATGGAATTCATGTATTCATTTTCTCTATTTTTGTATTTGTTTGACATTCTGCACAATAAAAAGTTAAATAGTTGCGGGTATGTAATTCACAATTATATCATTTCATTTATTTATTCAACCTTCAGAAATTAATTGAGCATCTACTCAAAAGAGGCCTAAATTGGGGTCTTAGAAAATTTTCGATCTTAGTATAAAGAGCTTGCAATCCAGGAGTGGAGGTGACAGGCACATAAGTAAGTCTAAGATAAGTAGGAATATTATGAATTTCATATATTGAAAACAGGTCTACATTAAGTACTGTGGAAACTCTGGAGAGAAATCTTTTCCAGCTCGGAGGAATCTGGGAAGACCCTATAGTGAAGATGGCATTGAGCTTTATTTCTTCACTTAATTCAACAAATATTATTAAGCCCTACTATAGGTACTGTAGGTACTGTTCTCAGTCCTAAGGATCCAGTAGTGAACAAAGCTGATAAAGAGCCTATTCTTATGAAATTTACATATTAATGAGGACAGATAGACAATACATAATAAACATAATAAATACATTTTTTTAAATTTATTTTGAGAGAGAGAAAGAGAGAGAGAAGTGGGGGAGGGGCAGAGAGCGGGGGCGGGGGGGGGGGGACAGAGGATATGAAGTGGGCTCTGTGCTGACAGCGAAGAGCCCCTTGTGAGGCTCAAACTCATGAACTGTGAGATCATGACCTGAGCTGAAGTCGGATGCTTAATCAACTGAGCCACCCAGATGCCTCATGAGTACATTTTATCATATGTTAGAAGATGATAGATGTTACAGAAAAAAGAAAACGTAAGGCATAGTGAGGAAGATTAGTAAGGTTGGGTTAAGGATAAGGAGAGGAGGTTGCAGTGATAAACAGGTGGTCAAGGGTTGGCACATGGAAGAAGGTGATATTTGGGCAAACGCTTTTTAAAAAAAAATTTTTTTTTAAATGTTTATTCATTTTTGAGAGAGAGAGAGAGAAAGAGAGTGCGAGCAGGGGAGTGGCAGAGAGAGAGTGGGACACAGAATCCAAAGAAGGCTCTAAGCTCTGAGCTGTCAGCACAGAGCCCGATGTAGGGCTTGAACCCATAACTGTGAGATCATGATCTGAGCCAAAGTTGGATGCCTAACTGACTGAGCCACCCAGGTGCCCCCACTCTTTTTTTTTTTTTTAATGTTTATTTATTTTTGAAAGAGAGACAGACAGGGACAGAGTGCGAGCAGGGGAGGGGCAGAGAGAGAGGGAGACACAGAATCCGAAGCAGGCTTCAGGCTCTGAGCTGTCAGCACAGAGCCCGATGCGGGGCTCGAACTCAGACTGTGAGATCATGACCTGAGCCAAAGTCAGACACTTAACCGACTGAGCCACCCAGGTGCCCCTGGGCAATCACTTTTTTTTAAAGAGTCATTATTTTTTACTCTTGATAAGGGACTTGGCCAAGTGAGTATCTGAGTGAAGAGCATTCCCACCAAGGGCACATCTGGAGCAAAGGCCCTGAGTGGGAAACCTGCCTCGTGTATTTCCAGAGCAGCAAGAGGACTGGTGTGGTTGGGGCAGAGTGAGCAAGGGGGAGGAGTAGGAAGTGAGGTCAGAGATGTAATGGGGGGGAGGCAGCGGTGGTGGTAGTGGTGCCAGGATGGGGGGCCGACCTTATAGGTGATTGTAAGAACTTTGGCTTTTACTCTTAATAAAATGAGGAGCCACTGAAGGAATTTGAGCTAGAAGTAAGTGTGACATAATTTGGTTTATAGCTTACAATGATTACTTTGGCTGTTATGTTAAGAACAAAAAACTGGGACGGGAGACCTTTTAGGAGGCTATTGGTGCAGTCTTGGCAAGAAAAATTTGTAACTCAGGCTAGACCAATAGCAGTGGATAGGGTGAGAAGTGGTCAGATTTTGGTTAGGCTTTCAAGGTGAAACCAACATAATTTCTTGAATGATGGGATATGGGTTTTGAGAGAAAAAAAATGTCGAGGGTGACTGAAAAATGGAGTTGCCATCAGGGGAGAGAAGGAAGGTGCAAGAATAGCCGTTTTGGGGAGACAAGAAGATCAGGAGTTCAGTTTTAGACATGTTTACCAGACACCTGAATGAGGTCAGGAAGGTGGTTGGAGTTTAGAGTTTGGGAGAGAGGCCTGGGGTCCAGGTGTATATTTGGAAGTTACTGTCATAGAGATGACATTTAAAGCCACAAGCCCGGATGAATTCATTGAGGGAGTGGGTGGGTTAGAGAAGACCAGGGGTGGACCATGGGTCGTTGCATCAGTAAGAGAACGGAAGAGAAGCAACCAGCAAAGGAGCCCAGTTCACAGGGGGGATGATATGTGAACCTGGGAAGTCAGTCCTCTGAGGTGAGGGATCTGCTTGAATAGGAGCAGGATGATGGTAGAAAAAGAGATTATAGATAATTAATAGCATACATGTTTAGTATTCATGTATTTTTAAGTTTCCTGTTTAATGGAAACTTCATTCACATCGAGGCTGGTGTTAGTTTAGTTTAATACTCTACTGTCTTACTGGATTCATTAATTTGCCTTCTCTTTCCCCTTCTTACTGGGTCTCCAGTGAAACTCCTGTTTCCTATTTGGTGCACTAGTTTGTAAGGGTTCCAAACGGGCTGGCTCTAGTTTGCCAGCCCTTGGCTGAAAAGATTTTTTCCCCCGCAGGTCACCTTTGACCTGGATCATTCTTACAGATGCATTGGGTTAGAAATCAGTTATGAAGTAGGTTGGCCAGTTCCTTTGAGTCTGTTTTTAGCCGGCATCTATTCTAAATATAGGTTATTTGCATCATCTGTGTGGCCTAGTACATGACGTATTTGATGGGAGATTGGTCTAGGTGACCTCTAGGATCCCCTTCACCCTCAAGATCCCAGTCCAGTGATTTTCTTAAAAAGTAAAAAACCCGCAAAATTCCTTTTGAAACTCTGTCCCCCATAGATTCTGCAGCACAGTGGTCCTCGGGGCTCTTCCTGTGAGTGAGTCTTGATCTCTTTTCATTTTCCTTCCCAGGCTCCTGATCTAACCTTTTCTGTTCCTTGTGGGCTCTGTCCTCAGCCCTGTTCTTTTCTCCTGCTCTCCACTCTCTGGTGACTTTCACCAGGCCATGCCCTCACTTCCCACCTCTACTCTGGTGACTAACCGATGTGTAGTTTAGCTCTGACCTCTCTGTGGAGGCAAAGGCCTTTCAAGGTTTTCCATTACCTAGATGTTAAAATCCAAACTCCTTAGCCTGGCTCAGGGCCCCCCTTTGTGCACCACCTGGTAGCTGGACTCCATTGGGAGGCTTCCAGTATGTTATCCATCATCTTTTTTCTTTTTTTTTTTTGAGAGCGAGCTCATGCACGCGAACAGGGCAGAGGGGCAGAGAGAGAGAATCCCAAGCTGAGTGTGAAGCCTAATGCGGGACTTTATCCCACAACCTTGGGATCATGACCTGAGCTAAAATCAAGTGTCAACCAACACTCAACCGACTGAGCCACCCAGGCACCCCTATCCATCATTCTTTCTCCTTGCCTTTGCCCCTACTCTTCTCTCTACCATCATTACTTCCTCTTCTTGCCTCTATCTCCCTGCCCCCCATGCCCAGCACACACCAAGCTGATACCCTGCCCTTTGAGAACCTACTCAGGCCACTTACTCTTCATGATTCAGCTCCAATGACTATGTCCCTTGGAATCCATATAACATAGGCAAGGTTAAAAGCATTTTCTCTGTGTGCCCACAGTATCTTATGCACATTTCCACTTTAGCACTTGGCCTTATTGCTATAATTATTAGGGCAAAAAGAGTTGAATATGGTTGAACGTCAAATATATTTGTAAGTTGGTATTTCACTAGACTGAGTTCCTGGGAGAAGAGTTTGGTCCCGCTCATTGAGACCTGACCTTTAGAAGGTGCTTATTTTGTACTAAACAACAAATAAGTCTGTGTGAGTCCATGTTTATGAGAGATACACGGACTTTGATATGAATCAAAGTATATTGGCATAAATGGGCAAAATTGGATCTTTTTTATGATTATAAGCCTTTAAGTATATTTATTCTTTTTCTCTTGTAGGAGAACAATTCTTCCAAGGATGGTCTCCCATTCAGAGTTGAGGAAACTTTTCTGTTCAGCTGATGCAGTATGCTTTGATGTTGATAGCACAGTCATCAGAGAAGAAGGAATTGATGAGCTAGCCAAATTCTGTGGAGTTGAGGATGCTGTGTCAGAAATGTAGGAACAGTATTTATTCACTTTATGAGATGATAAAAAATTGCAAAAGAGAGTGACGTTTCAACAACATGTAGGACCAGAGCCACATTTCTCTGATTTTTAGTCCCTGGCTATAAATCATGGGCAGTAAGCTGCTTCTTCCATCATTTACAACTGAATTCACTAGTGTACATTATCCAGTCATCCATTTATACAAATATTTATGGAAAAAGGAAAGTTGCCCCTGACAAATAAATATGGGTGACATGCTCTTAGCTCGGTCAGAGGAACGATGACCATAACTCACCAAAGAAGATGACGGGGTGGGGGATCACCATGTGTCCAGTGCTTTGTGTCATGGTTGAAAGTGTGGCCTCCGTGGTTTGCTAGAAAGCTAGTTTTGGTTCAGAGTCTCTCAGTTTATGCCTGCAGTATTATTGCTGCCTACAGTCACCAGGTCACGGACCATTTCATGTTCAGCTGCATTTGATGTGAGACGTGGCTGCAAAATCTTAGTATGATTCTCAAGCAAACCTCCCATATGTTTATTCCCAGGCCTCGCTCTCACGGATCGTAGCATGCGTGTTGTATGGTGGAGCTCTAGGTAGCACCTTCCTCCTGGGTGGACTTTGGAGGAGCTGGGGAGGTTGGGCATGTAAACTCTGGGGACATCTGACTCGGCTGGCCTGACTGTTGGGTCTTCCTTCTAGGACACGGCGAGCCATGGGTGGGGCAGTGCCTTTCAAGGCTGCCCTCACAGAGCGCTTAGCGCTGATCCAGCCCTCCAGGGAACAGGTACAAAGGCTCATAGCAGAGCACCCCCCCCACCTGACTCCTGGCATAAGGTAAGAGGAGCCCCGGTCCGGGTTCTGTCAGCACCTGTGTTTGGGGGCATTTCCTCTTGAGAGTCTCTCACCATTGCTCTAGTGCTCCCTTCTGTCTCGTTCTTTCAGCCTGTGGTCTTGTCTGGCTGGTTGGCTCTGCCCACGTCTGCCCACGTCTGCCCTTCCTTGCTCCCCAGGGAGAGCCTAAGCTTCCTCTCCATTTTGCGTTTCTAGGTTCATGGGCTGAGGAGACTTGTGGGATGGTTTCCTAAGCAGTCCAGCCCTACCTATTAATTTCTAAGTGCATTCAGAAAAACATTCATAAAACATTATAATTCGCCAGGCGATATACCTTATGTGATATATTTGGGCAGATGCATTTGGGAGAAAAAGATGTTTTTTAGTTTTCTCCTCATGTTTCATGTTTTTTCTTTTATATAATCAGGGTCTGGTATATTTTATTTCTTTTTTGCAGGGAGCTGGTAAGTCGCCTGCAAGAGCGAAATGTTCAGGTTTTCCTAATATCTGGTGGCTTTAGGAGCATTGTGGAGCATGTTGCTTCCAAGCTCAATATCCCATCAACCAACGTATTTGCCAATAGGCTGAAATTCTACTTCAATGGTAAGACTTTAATGGTGTCATTTCCCTTTCTCATCAGTTTTAGTATCCAGTATCTTTTTTTTTTTTTTTAAGGGTTTTTTGTTTGTTTAATACATCTGAAAAGAACGCACTTACAAAGAATTGAGACATGTGAAAGCATTGGTTCAACACTAATGAATCTACAAGAATTAGGATTTGGGGAAGGCGGAGAAGATTACCTAAACATTTTTAAAAATTGGGAACTGCAACCCAAATAAGCAGATAAAATCCCCATTAACACTTATGAAGAGTCTTCATAAGACTCCATGATTTTTTTTACTAAACTAGAGAGCCTTAACTAGCTACTCTAGGGTTCCTCGTATGCAAAACAGAAATAAGGGGATTCCCCTGACTGGTCCCCACGTTGTTAAATGTCCTCCCCACCACCACCCGCACCCCCAGCTTCTTCATGAAGCAGGTCTGTCTCCATCCTCCAACTTGAAAGAGGATGTGCATCATTCCACAGACATCTGTCTTCTAGCACCACCCCTCACACTTCCTCCATCTACCAGGTCTCCGGCTGTGTTCTAGGAACACCGTATCATACGCTGTTAAGCTGGACATCTACGATAAGCATGTAAGACAATGACTGACAGGGGAAAAAACGTTTTTTAATTACGTACTCAATCCATTTGGTGTATTTCAAAAGGTGCAATACTTTTCTTCATTTATCAGTGAACGAAGTTAGAAATTAACTTCAAAAAAAAAATCAGCAAATGACAAACAAATTTCCTTGAAAGTCACAGTCACATATAGAGTGCATCCTAGAAAAGAGGGGCAAGACAGGTTCCACCCGCTTTCATGAGTTTCATCAAGTACTAGACCTACTCAAGGGTGGAGAGAAAGGCAACTTTCAAAAAGGAGTGTGTTATTAAATGAGGCATTTACTATACTCCTTCCTAAGAGCACCAGGTGGGGGACAAGTGTTCTAAACTAGATCTAGGAAGTGGAATGTGGAGTCAGTCCATCCTCCTCCCTTAAGGGCTGTCCAATGGTTACTGGATTTAAAAAACATGACTAAATAAAAACAAACCCCACACACACTCCCCCCCCCCAAAAAAAGAAAAAAACAAAAACAAAAAGAACAAAAACAAAAACAAAACCCCTAAATGTCCCGGATTATTCTCCAGAGTGGATGGAGCCCCGGGAGCAGCTTCAACAGCCCAAATTAGTCTGTTACAGAGTCATCACAAGCATGCCTTGCTTTTAAACAAACAAACAAAAAAAAAATTTTTTTTTTGAAACGACAGAACAAAAACTAGTACTAACCGCTTTCTGACAATACACAATTACTCAAATTAACTAGTACTGAGAGGAGGAAGGGGACCATACCTATGGGCCTTGTCTCACACGAGTGCATGTGGGTAGGTGCAGGGCATTTGTCATTATTGCAAAAACGAATTTTAATTTTTAATCTTTAGTTTGATTTAACATTGCTTTTAGTACGATGCTGACACCAGCTGTGCGGAAAGGGCTCTGGAGATGTTCATAGCAGCACACATCTGTGGGTCTTCTTCGGTTCTGGAGGCTCCAGGGCAGCCAGTATTGCTTCGTCAAATACATTCTTTAGGCCTTGCTGTGTGAGTGTAGAACACTCCACATACTTGAGCGCCTTCAGGTCACGGGCCAGCTTTTCAGCAGTCTCTGGAGTGATAGGCTTCTGTTTGTTCTTGGCAAGTTTCTCAATCGTAGAGGGGTCATCTCGGAGATCAATTTGGGTCCCAACAAGCAAGAAAGGAGTCTTTGGACAGTGGTGAGTTATCTCAGGCACCCACTTCTCCTTCACATTTTCAAATGAGGATGGAGAGACCACTGAAAAACAGACTAGAAATACATCTGTTTGTGGATAACTCAGCGGTCGTAATCTGTCATAATCCTCTTGCCCTGCAGTATCAAAAAGTCCAAGAGTATATGGCTCTCCACCAATCATAACTGTGACTGCATAGTTGTCAAAAACAGTCGGTACATACTCCGATGGAAATTTATTTGTTGTGTAGGATATCAGGAGACAAGTTTTACCAACGGCACCATCGCCCACAACAACACACTTAATTGTCTGCATTGCTGAAACAGTTTTGTATCCACTTTAAATATTTCAAATTCAATGGTGACCTCAGCTTCTCCGCCGGGGCCTAGTATCCAGTATCTTATGTAGTGTCTGTTGGGATGCAACTTAAGCAAGGTGGCATCAGGGTTAAATACTGAGGCAAAGGATACTCTTGACTGAGGTCTTTTGCTCCGTGCAAAACAGACTTGGGCCATCATCTCTCCTAGCTTTAGTGTCCATATAATCATCTATCTGTATATAAATGTCCATATCTGTATATATGTCCATCTATCTGTATATATAAGTGTCCATATAATCATCTATCTGTATATAAATGTCTGCACATTGATACCCACATGACTTACTCTGTCTCGCATTATATTTCAGTTTTATGAGAGCTCTCATGTATTCAAATCAATCACAGGCTAAGGAAGGAGAGTTTGCTAGTGAGTCACTGCACTGTCGCTGCCTTGATGGGAAGGGGCAGAGAGGGAGGGAGAGGCAGAGAGAACTCTAAGCAGGCTCCAACGTGGGGCTCGATCTCAGAACCCTGAGATCATGACCTGGGACAAAATCAAGAGTTAGACGCTTAACTGACTGAGCCACCGAGGCGCCCCTCTGTCGCTCCTTTGAAAGTGCCTCCTGGCCCTTCTGTGTACCATCACAGCTGCAGCTGTAGTTTTCCATCATTGCATAATGTCTCTAGTTATGTCAAGGACTGGCTGACATCCTTAAAACCAAATAATATTAATTTAAAAATTTTAGATGTGTTAATAAAACATTTTGGATGGGTCTGAAGAGAGAGTGAGTGTGCTAATTACTGTAAGAAATAAAATTGATCAGATATAAGTTGGAATTGCCTCTTAGATGAAATTATATATTAACTTTTAAAAATTTTAATATATTATCATTTCATGATGTTCTGCCATGTCAGCAAGGTTTGAGAATTACAACTATGAAAGCTTAGAGGATAAAACTGATTTACCCCAAGGCATTAATGATTTAAAGGAGTTACCTCAACAAGAAGTATTTGCAAGTGAGAAGCAAAGTTGTTTATGTGGGGCTGTGGTGTAGAAATCCAGGCCGGGTCACTTCACTGAGGGCCATTTTTAGCTTTCTCAGTGACATTTAAGTGAGGGTATCATCTATGCAAAAAGCTGGCCCTACTGATAGAATTCTGTGGATCATTAACACTGTTGTAACTGCTCTTTTAAGGTGAATATGCAGGTTTTGATGAGATGCAGCCAACAGCCGAATCTGGTGGGAAAGGAAAAGTTATTAAACTTTTAAAGGAAAAATTTCATTTTAAGAAAATTATCATGATTGGAGACGGAGCCACAGACATGGAAGCCTGTCCTCCTGCTGTAGGTATTAAGTGTACTAGTTTTCTCTGGTTGTGGTTCTGTTTTAAACAGCTGATTTAGAACTTGGTATGATTGCTTAGGTGAGATAAGAGAGAAGAACATCCAGGTGTCACTGTAAAACAACCAAAACAATTAAGACACCTTCAGTCTCAATATGTCAACTGACTTTTTGCAAACCTGAAAAAAAACCATCTAGAACTTTACCACCCTGTTCCTGTGGTATGGCTGCCACCTCTTAGCCCCAGTGTGTGCTCAAGGTTTGGCTTCGATTCCCCAAATAATACCACAAATAATAATTCAGATCTTATAACTGTAATCAAAATTTTACTGTCTTTTTATATTTGACGAACTATTTCCTCATATAGTATCTTCTCCTTTTTTTTTTTTTTTTTAATTTTTTTAATGTTTATTTATTTTTGAGACAGAGAGAGACAGAGCATGAACAGGGGAGGGTCAGAGAGAGAGGGAGACACAGAATCGGAAGCAGGCTCCAGGCTCCAAGCTGTCAGCACAGAGCCCGACACGGGGCTCGAACTCACGGACCGTGAGATTATGACCTGAGCCGAAGTTGGACGCTTAACCAACTGAGCCACCCAGGCGCCCCAAGTATCTTCTCCTTTTTACTGAGTAGGGAACTGAGGCTGGTGGAGGTTTGATAACGTGCCTGTATTAAAGCATTTTATTCTTCTGAATGAATGCTGTTTTCTGAGACTAGGAAACATGCTATACAGCAATGTGTCACTTTCACGCAGGACTTTGCCCTTATCAGCTCATACTAAATTAAGAAAACCTGAACCAAAAATGTAGTGGTGAGCTTTTTACTACCTAGTTTCCTGAGATCTAAAAATAGTTGTCTTTGTAAATGATTAACCCAAAGTGGTTAAAGAATCTTTGGATCCTTTTAACTTACTTGAGTCAATTCAAGATAAGAAGATGTCTTCAGATGATTTACAATCAAGGCTGCGGTTGACTAAGTCACGAATGCTGGACTAGTCCAATGAGGAGTATGTAGAAGTCACATATGCCCAGTTCTATCAGGGAGCTCCCCCTCCTGATGTCAAGAGGTGACAAAATTATAATTCCAGAGGACCCTTCCAGTCATTGGAAGATGACACGGCCTGACCAAGCCAAGGGAAAGTGTGTGCTGGCACACGTGGTCAGAGGAATGTGTGATTTGAAGGAAGGGCAACAGCCACCGTGTGCAGGCCTGGAAGGACCCAAGGGAGAAGTGACCAGGTGGGGGGCAGGAGGCAGGGAGGCAGCAGAGCAGAGTGAGGATGTTCTAGGCACAGACCTGGGCTGGTCAGTGCACAAGAACTGGCAAGAATGGGCTTTCTCTTCAGCAACCGCTGAAGACTTTATGCGTCAGGCACTTTGGTGTCCCTGTGAGGTCATGGGAAGCCCTGGAAGGCTGCTGGACAGAGAGGGAATGAGTTGGTGTGTTAGGACCCCGAGCGGGTGCTGGCATGCAGAAAGGAGGCTCAGTTAGGAGGCTACACTTAACTGGAAGGTAAGAATCTCATTATGTTTCCCTCCTTATGTGGTATGAGAACAAAAATGAAGAGAAAGGTAAGTAAAAGAATTTTCAACTTCCAAATTGTGTATGTAGTGTCTATATCCTGGCGGAAAAAGAGAAAATACTATGTTTTTAAATTTGTATTTATTTGAGAGCGACAAAGTGAGTGGGAAGGGAAAGACAGAGAGGGAGAGAGAATCCCAAGCAGGCTCCACGCTGCCAGCACAGAGCCTGATGCGCGGCTGGAACCCACGAAACTGTGAGATCGTGATCTGAGCTGAAACCAAGAGTCTGGTGCTTAACTGATTGAGCCACCCAGGTGCCCTGAGAAAATACTATTTTAAAAATGACTACAAGAAGGTGTCACTTGGTAGAAATTAAGGAAACAACATAACCTTCAATAATTTTAACGATGGAGGGTGGAGTGCTGGCAGCAGATCCTGGGACTGTCATCTGCTTCATCCCAGAATAACACCCTCCCTGGGAGGGAGGTCTGTCAGGTCCACGCAGGGCACCTGTCGGGAGGCGCCTGCTCTGGTCCTGATTCTAGGCCAGTGGGATCTCCACTGCACTACAGGCTTCTCTTTGTTCTTCCCTCTTTGAGATTGCCTGGCCTGGTTGTGAATGCATCTGGTTTAGAACTCAGATGGGATTTTACCTTTGTAAGCAATTGCATTGGTTTTTAGAGGGCTTCAGTTCTCCTGGAAGCCTGCAGTGTCCCCTGGCCTGATTGGACTGACAGTGGTGTTGCACTGCCTCAGTCAAGGACGCTCCCAGGGAGCTGGGGAGGCACCCCCTCGAGGCTAGGCTTAACCTCTCTTTGCAGAACAGTTCATTCTTTTCAAACACTTACTGCCCTAGGGTGCCGCTATATCTTTTTTTATTTTTTTAACTCTCCTTTTTTCCCCTTTCTTAGGATATTTTCATTGGATTTGGAGGAAATGTGATCAGACAACAAGTAAAAGACAACGCTGAATGGTACATCACTGATTTTGTAGAGCTTTTAGGAGAACTTGAAGAATAATACCAATTTTTATACAGTTTGTAACAACTTCGGTTAATTTTTAAAAGTTATACAGTTTGATACCGTTTGCCTAAAATTGCCTATTACAACTTAATGTATAGATTTGGTACTCATTATCTGTACTTCAAGTAAACTATGGAAAACTGCTTTTTTTAACTGCAGTCCTAGTGTTATTATGACCATTAATTACCTGGATAGTTTTATAATCTTAATTCTTTATGTATTTTCCTATCTGTATTTTATTTGAAGCCTTTTAAAGGTGGATAGTAAATTAAACACCGTCACTGTTGGAAATATGGGTTAGGCAGCTTTAGGTGACTATTGGTTTTCCCTGTGGTGGGTAAATAAAAGTTATCCATGTATCAGAACAGATTTGTGGCATTGTCCATTCTGCCTGTGATGTATCTCAGTATCTAATATTTCAAGCACCTTTACGTTTTTGGGTAGAAACAACAGCCAGGCAAGGAACCAAGGGGCTGGAGACCCCGTTGATCACAGGGCGTAGTGCTTGTCACCACTCAGCCCCCACCAGCCCTCCCACTGGGCAGAGGGCTGGATGCGCTTTTATTAGCTCTTGGAATTTGTCAAACAGGGAATGTTACAGAGGCTTAAAAGAAAATAGAGCCTTGGAGCGCCTGGGTGGCTCAGTTGGTTAAGCTTCCGACTTCCTCCGACTCACGTCATGATCTCATGGTTTGTGAGTTCAAGCCCCACATCGGGCTCTGTGCTGACAGCTCGGAGCCTGGAGCCTGCTTTGGATTCTGTGTCTCATTCTCTCTCTTCCCCTCCCGCACTTGTGCTCTCTCTCTCTCTCTCTCTCTCTCTCTGTCTCTCAAAAGCAAATAAATGTAAAAAATAAAATTAAAAAAAAAAATGGAGACTTGGAGCGCCTGGGTGGCTCAGTTGGTTAAGCCTCTGACACTTGTTTTTGGCTCAGGACATGATCTCACAGTTGTGGGATCGAGCTCTCCTTTGGGCTCTGTGCCTGGCGTGGAGCCTGCTGAAGATTCTCTCTCCTCTGCCCCTCTCCTGCTCACTTGTGTGTGTGCTCTCTCTCTCTGTCTCAAAAAAAAAAAAAAAAAGCCTTAAACAAAAGTAGTGACCTTAAAAAATGGATATTTGATAATCGCATGAAATAAAAGAAGTAATTACACATTTTACTCATTCCGAATGAAGATCAGAGTTTTGCCTTAAATAAATTAAGAAATGCCTCCTAATAGCCTATATGCACCATTTCTTTCTTAACAGATGACTCGGAAAGACGTGAAAGCCAGGTTTGCGTTTATTCTGGGCAGTACCAAGAAAGAGACATTTCAGAACATGCTTTGAAATTATGTGGTTATTGGGGAACCTGGGTGGCTCAGTTGGTTACGCATCTGACTCTGGATTTTGGCTCAGGTCGTGATCTCACAGTTCATGGGATCAAGCCCAGCATCGGGTTCTGTGCTGATGGTGTGGAGCCTGCTTGGGATTCTCTCGCCCTCTCTCTCTCTGCCTCTCCCCACCCATCAAAATAAATAAACATTAAAAACAATAGTATGTGGTTATATACCCTCCCTGGTTGAAAATTGGGAGAGGATAAAGAGGTTTAGGAAGTAGGAAGAAGATAATGAAGTAGAAAAGGCCAGAATGGTTTAATATAGGAAATTATATGAGAAAAAGTTTATACCTCAAAACAATAATTTAAATTTATCTGGCCAAATAATCAGATATTATTTAGCCAAATAGTCAAGTCAGATGAATCGAATTTCCTTCCAGATCCAAGTTGCCCCGGGAGAGACGTGAAGTAGGTTGGGCAACATTTACATGAGACTCCAGACAACGAGGCGGTTGTTCGGTCGAGGTTGCTGGCTGGCAGCTCTCCTGGAAGCCGTTTTGTGGGACTTGCACTTGCACTGAGCTCCGGGCAGGACTGGGCGTGCCAGGGCTGGCGTGCCAGGGCTGCCGGTGCTGCAAACTGCCGCCAGCAGTGTGCGTGAGCTGCAGAGCCGTCCTCGGGGAGGTGGAGGACTGAAGCCCCTGCTGCTTCTACCTGCCAGGCTGCCAGAGCCCGCCTTCTACAGGGCGGTGTCCTGAACAGGATGTGCACACTGGATTTGGCTCAGGGGAGTCTGCTGGGCTGAGAAGTCTACCCACATAGAACCTTTTAGACCAATTGCACAAGCCCCCGGGCCCCCAGGCTGCCCAGCTCTCAGCAAGCTGCACAGAAGCAGCACACACAATCCCTTCTTTGTTGTGTTGGGGTGAGCCTGAAATGATGCAAGAACTGCCCTAACCTCTTCCTTGCTTTTTGAATTCTGGATTTGCTGGAAACAGCCACAGAGTGGCTCTCCCAGGAGCTATGTACGTGGTTGTGGTAGGACAGGAGTCAGTAAGTGTTGGCAGTGCGATGTGGCTTTCTATCCTTGTGATGCCATTTTTCATTCTGATGATGCACACTGCTTATGTAAACAAAAATAGTTAAGAACTGGGGTCATGAAGTTAAGAATTGAAATTTTTCATGGTATTAAATTGAAACAGAAGTCCCTCAAAGCTTTTATACGCCTAAAAAAGGAGATAACCCAAGGCCTTTATCTCCTATCCCACCCCCTTCTCTGGTTTGCCGCTATGATTCTTCTCTCTTCTGGAGACAAGTGTTTCTTCCTGTCCAGCCGGCTGCCATTCCCAAGAGTTGGGGAGGGCATTCTAGGCCTTGGGCTGGAAGATTCTGGAGATTCAGACCTGGGGTAGGAAGCTTCCGGAGAGTCAGGTGGTCCGCCTCAGCAAATGTTGGCACAAGCATGATGGCTTTTGCCTCTGTGACCCTCAGAATTGTTATGATTGGATGCAGGAAATGTCGGGAGTGATCTGACCACACGTCACACTGCTCATTTTCACATTTCCAAGGTGTTTGCACGTTTCCTCTTGTGATTCTCACATCCCTGAGGTCAGCAGTATAGATATCGCTGTCCTCTTTTTAACAGGGGACAGCAAGCTCACAAGAGTTGATGACTGCTACAGGGTCACATTCAGAGCTGGAGCTCAGGCCAGTGATTTCCTCAGCGTTCTTTATATTATGCATTGCTAGAGAGTTGACAATTGGACGCCTGGGTGGCTCAGTTAAGCGTCCGACCTCGGCTCAGGTCGTGATCTCGAGGTTCGTGAGTTTGAGTTCCACATTGGGCTGTCTGCTCTCAGCACAGAGCTTGCTTTGGATCCTCTGTCTCCCTCTCTCTGCCCCTTCCCCGCTCATGTGAGCTCTCTCTCTCACAAAAATAAACATTTAAGAGAGTTAACAACTTACTGGGGCCAGAACAATATACTGTAAGCTAATACTTAACACTCTGATCACAAATGTTAATGTATATTAATACAGAAGATGAAATTTTATTCCCTAGAATGTAAGATGTGTTTTACAAAATGTTCAAGTGGTTTCATTTTAAATGGTCACTGAACTCTGCAAAAAGTACTAGTTTTAGTACTAATTCATAGAGGACTGTTCAGTACTTTGCTGATCAGTTTCCAACTCTGAACATATTTCTATATATGTTTATTATTTTCCTTTTGAATTGTTCTACTGAGTTTACCTAGGCATATCATCCTAACTCCCAGGATTCCTAACACTTGCATCAAAAATAGTATGAATTAAGACACTGCCCTGCTTTGAGAGCCCCACATATGTATATATTTTTGCCCCATGAATTTTTTTAATGTTTATTTTTGAGAGAGAGAGGGAGAAGGTGAACGTGGGGGAAGGATAGAGAGAGGGAGGCAGAGAATCCAAAGCAAGCTCTGAGCTGTCAGTGCAGAACATGATGCAGGGCTTGAACTCCCAAACCACAAGATCATGACCTGAGCCAAAGTTGATGCTCAACCAACGGAGCCACTGAAGCACCCTGCCCCGTGTGTTTTCTAATTGAAACTGATAGTCTCCATACTTTCTCTTTTCCTACCTTCCCTTTCTCCCTCTCCCCATTTACTTCCCCCTTTGCTTCCTTCTATCCATTCATCATGTTATTGAACATCTATGTTCCAGCCAGAAACTGAAGGCATACGTTTAATAATTATTCAAGACTGAAGAAAAGGCTCCTTCACAGGCAGCCGTGAGAATAAGGGGAAAAGAAACAGGTTCTCTCAAGTGCTGGTTTGGAGGAGAGCAAAGTGTGGGTCTGAGAAGGCTTTTAAAAAGGATGATGGGGTGCCTGGGTGACTCGGTTGAGCATCCCAACTCTTAATTTCAGCTCAGGTCACGATCCCAGTGGGATTGAGCCCTGCCTCAGGCTCTGCACTGAGTGTGGAGTCTGCTTGGGATTCTCTCTCCCTCTCTCTGCCTCTTTCCCCCGCTTGTGCTCTCTAAAAAATAAAAAAAAATAAATTTTAAAAAGGAGTATGGATGATATCACATGAATGGTAATTAAAAATGAGTTGGCATGGGGGCTCCTGGGTGGCTCAGTCAGTTAAGTGTCTGACTTCGGCTCAGGTCATGATCTCACAGTTCGTGAGTTCAAGCCCCACGTCGGGCTCTGTGCTGACAGCTCAGAACCTGGAGCCTGCTTTGGATTTTGTGTTTCACTCTCTCTGCCCACCCCTCCCCCCACTCATGCTCTCTCTGTCTCTCTCAAATATAAACATTTAAAAAAAGTGAGTTGGCATGTGCAAGTAATATTCACCAGACCTACACACAACATATGGAAAATGAATTTGTAAATTTCAAATATTCCCAATGAAAATTCATAGACAAAATAATACAATTCGTTCTTCTATGGACGTTTAATAAAAGGACTTGACAAATTGGGCTAGAATTGCTAAACTGATTATTTGATAGATTAATATAATGATAGAAGATTCCTGTACATCACCAAGTGACCAGATCTCATCTAACCTGGCCTCATAGCAGCATGTGACACAGGTGATCTCATTCTTGATAGACTTAGTTCATTTAGCTTTCATGACATGCCACTTTCTTGAGTTTCTTCCTGTTTCCCTGAGAGAGTTTTTCACTCTCTCTTCCTGGTTCCTCCTTACCCTAGCCCTCTTCTTCATCTACATTCACTCCCCATAAGAATTTATTTATTTATTTTTCGGGCAATAAAGTCCTCTTTATTTATTTAGTATAATCTATTGTCAAATTGGTTAACACACAGTGTGTACAGTGTGCTCTTGGTCTTGGGGATAGATTCCTGTGGTTCATCGCTTACATACAGCACCGAGAGTTCATCCCAGCAAGGGCTCTCCTCAATGCCCATCACCCATTCTCCCCTCTCCACCCCCCCATCAACCCTCAGTTTGTTCTCTGTATTTAAGAGTCTCAGACAGTTCACAAATGCGTATCTCCAGGCGAGGCTGCGCTCCTGAACTGCAGATTCAAATACACACATACCTGTCTGATATCTCCACCTGAATATCTGCAGAGACATCTCAAACTCAATATAAGCAAAATGATTCCTGATCTTCACTTCCCCAGATCTCTTGCACCTACTTCACCTACAGCCTTCCCCATCCTTTCAGTTGGGGAGGCCAAAAACTTGAGTCACTTTTGGTTTTTCTCTTTCATTCACACTCCACGGTCGGTCGTTCAGGAAATCATTCTGTCTCTGCCATCAAGATACATTCAGAATCTCACCATTCTCCCTACCTCCACTGCTACCCCTAGTTCAAGCCGCCATTTAAAATGTCAGTCAGATCGGGGCACCTGGGTGGCTTGGTTGGGCGTCCGACATCAGCTCAGGTCATGGTGTCACAGTTTGTGAGTTTGAGCCCCACATCGGGCTCTGTGCTGACAGCTCAGAGGCTGGAGCCTGCTTCAGATTCTGTCTCCCTCTCTCTCTCCCTCTCCCCTGCTCTGCCTCTGTCTCTTAAAAATAAATGTTAAAAATAAAAAATAGAAAATGTAAGTCAGATCATGCCCCTCCTCTGCTCAAAACCTTTGAGTGGATCCCACCTCAGAGTAAAAGCCAAGGTCCTTTCAGTGGCCCCTAACACCCTGCTGATCCAGCCCCGCGACCTCTGACTTCTCCCACCAGGCAGTCCCTCTCCTCTGTTCCAGCCAGTGTCTGTGCTGCTCTAGTGCATGCCAGGCATGACCCTCCCTGAGGGTCTCTGCTGTAGCCATTTCCTCAGCGTGGTGGGATCCCCTTCCAAACACTGGCTAATTTCATCACCTCTTTTTGCTTAAATCTCAGCTTTTCAGCAAGGCCAACTCTGACCAGACAGATTTAATACTGCATATTGCCCCTCCCAGCCCACCCTCAGAGTCCTATCTCCATTACCCCGTTCTACCTTCCCCTGCTATAGCATTTATCAACTCCTACCATATCATGTAAGCTACGGTATTTTATGTTTTAATTGCCAGACTCCTTTCACTGGACTGGAAGCTTCACAAGGGCAGGGGTCACGTTTTGTTCATATTATTTTAGGTGTCTGGTGCTTGGCACATAACAGAAACTCACTATTTGTTGACGTGACTAAAGACTATAGCCTAGTGTGAGGCAGGCTGCATTGTGAAATCCAATGACTTAATTAGGACAGAATTCCTCTTCCCAGAGTAGGTGTATTCTGAAAGAGCTCTATTTTAGTTCGTTGCTCTGTGCTTTTCTGAACAGAAAGCTCCTTTAAGAAAGCAACACAAGGGGCACCTGGGTCTCGGTTAAGCCTCTGACACTTGATTTCAGCTCAGGTCACGATCTCATGGTTCGGGAGTTTGAGCCCTGCATCGGGCTCTGCACTGACAGCACGGAGCCTGCTTGGGATTCTCCCTCCCTCCCTCTCTGCCCCTTCCCCTTCACACACATGCGCTTTCTCTCTCTCAAAATAAAAAGAGAGCAACACAAAAAGAGAATGACTGTTTCTAAAAGAAAATGTCATTCTTGCACATTCCGGTGGTCACCAGGGGAAGGGCCCCTGGATGGGGAATTGGGTAGATGAGGCAATTTGGGGAGCCTCATCCAACTCATCCCACAACTGTGAGCTCAGTTGTGATGGTTAATTTTGTGTCAGCTTGACTGGCCTCAGGGATGTCCAGATAGCTGGTAAAACATTATTTATGGGTATGTCTGTGAGGGTGTTTCTGGAAGATCAGCATTTTATTCAACAGAATGAATAAAAGACCCCTCCTCATTAATGTAGGTGGGCATCACTCAATCTTTTGGGGGCTCAAATGGAACAAGGTAAAGGAAGGGCAGATTCACTCTGCTTGAGCTGGGATGTTCACTTTCTGCTCTCAGATACTGGAGCTCCTGGTTCTTGGCCCTCTGACTTTGGACTGGAAGTGAAGCCATCAGCTCTCCTGATTCTCAGACCTTTGGACTTGGACAGAATTATACCCCTAGTTTTCTTGGTTCTCTAGCTGGCAGATGACAGATTGTGGGACTTCTTAGCTTCCATAGCCGCAGTAGCCAATTCCTGTAAGTCTCTTTTTGTATCTGTGTGTATCTAGATATCCTATGTTCTGTTTCTCTGGAGAACCCTAATAAGCCCAGTGAATGATAGAAAATTCCTGACTTCTGCATGGTTCACTTTAAGTCCACACAATTTGTTAGTGAAAAGTCTGTTCCCAGCAATTTTTTTCCAGTTCTGAATAGCTAGATCATCTTTACTAGTATTACTAATTCTACCATTTTTCTTTATACAGTTTAGAAAGCAGTTTCATATAAACAGTTCTTTCACTCACATCCTACAAACATGCTCTGAGCATCTAATCAGTAGAATTGTTAAAATGCATGTTTTTAGTTTAGGTTTTTTTTTTGTTTTTTTTTTTTTGTTTTTTTTTTTTAGAAAAGTGGGGGTTGGGGCAAAGAGAGAAATGGAGAGAGAGAATCCCAAGCAGGCTCCACACTGTCAGCACAGAGCCCGACATGGGGCTCAATCCCCTGAACCATGAGATCATGATCTGAGCCAAAGTCAAGAGTCAGATGCTCAACTGACTGAGCCACTCAGGGGCCCCGAAAATGCAGGTTTTCTATGCCAGAGCTCACTATGCCCTCTCTCTCCTACTGCTTTCTGTGGCATTAAGAAGAGCCAGTTACAAAATTCAGAGCTGAAGGGACGTTAAATGTCATTGGGTTCCACCTCCCCATTTTATAGGTTAAGGGAACAGAACACCAAAGAGGGAAGCACCTCATCAAGGAGCAGCGCATGGACTTGAAAGGGCCTGTTCTTCTGACCGCTGCCCCAACCTCCCAAACTCCATGCACTGGTACACAAAGCCTGTTTCCCAAAACACCTTGTTCAATGGCTAGTTAGAAGCTGGTGAGCTTATTTAATATTTTGCTCTATAGACTCACATATGCCCACTTCACAGGGACAAGCTATTTTTCAAGAGGTACAGGGTCATTCTTAGCACAAGTTCATAAAAAAAGACTGCAAACATGTCATATGTGAAAATCAAGATGTTTTATTGACTTTTATATGTTCTTGGAGAAAACCATTCACATGTAAAAGTTTGACATTTGATATGAGAATTATCCACACTTTATTTTACACATAAATTCTTTAATTTGGGGGTCAGACCTAATTTTTCACTTCAACAGGACTTGCACATGATTACAGTCACAAAATTGGCACACTGTATTAAAAAACTAAATCAGAGCTAGACAAAGTAGGCAGCTTTATTCCAATTTAAATCTCAACATGCACCACCCCTCATACGTAATCTTGGAAGTATCTGCTGTGAGCTTACTAAAATATTAACTACAGAATGTCTGAGGTCACAAATGATTGTTTACAAAATAAAACCTCTTTTCTTAATGCTACTCAATTTGTTGTAGAAAAATATACAAATAAAAATTAGTGCTATTCAAGGCGTTCATTTCAGAATCACATATGACACATTATTTCCCCTCATATAGAGCCATCACAATATGCTAGGTAAAGACTGAGTTACTGATGAAATGCACCTTAGCAACCACTACCAGCTTAGTAATGACACGTCATTTACTATGCTGACCAATTAAACAGGAGAGAGAATTAAAACACTTTCAGGTATTGGGGACACTCAGAATTGGTTCCTGGTCTGAGACTCAGAAATAACTGCTAGAGTAACATGACAAAATTTATATTTCTTCCTGATACAAGAAATTTGCCTAAAAATCTGTAATTATAAAACAGATTTGCTTTTTATGAAGAAATTGCTAACTTTTTTTTTCATGGTTAGATTCCTAGTTGGAGAGGATTCAAATTTTAATTCGGGCCCTCTTTTCCCAGAGGGTGGGGAGGGGTGGCTGGTGGTTGGTATAAGGTATATTTGAGGACTGTTACAATCAAACTATAATAGTTTCCTTTCTTGTGATTATGTAAATTTTAAAGAAAAGAGGTCTCTCATAAGCTATATACAGCAGTTTACACTTCAGTGTTTCTTTTTCACTTGATATACAATTAAAATTAGTTTATGACAAATACTTGTCACATAAATTTCTGTAGGCACATCTAAAATCTGCAGCTTTACTGGAGGGGTGAGGTCTTCAGTGGGATCATGATTCTGGATTCCATTTCCTGAATAAGTGGGACTGAAAACAAGGATCAAGATTATCGTGCTTGTTCTTTTCTAAACAGATTATGGTAAATATACATTAATGAATATGTTGCTGAGAACGTTCAGAGGACATGTTGCTTAAAATCAGAATAGAGGAAAATATAGGACTGATCTCAGGGGCAGAAATGTACAAGCTAATGGTAGATCAATTAACATCCTATGAGATGTTATTAGAATTAAAGCAGATTCTGTTTGGAGATGTGTTTCATTTGTAGGGAATTAGGAAAGTCCATGTTTTAAGAAAAATGGTGCTTTATCAAAAGGTTGAGAACTTTGAACTAAAATAAAGTTATATAGGGGCGCCTGGGTGGCTCAGTCGGTTGGGCGTCCAACTTTGGCTCAGGTCACGATCTCACCCTGTGTGGGTTCGAGCCCTGCATCAGGCTCTGTGCTGACAGCTCAGATCCTGGAGCCTGCTTGTCTCCCTCTCTCTCTGCCCTTCCCTACTCACACTCTGTCTCTCTGTATCTCTCAAAAATATATAAACATTGAAAAATTTTAAATAAAGTTGTATAAAATCAAATAATACTGCATTTGACTATACTCTGTAAAGGAAAAGATATGCGGTACTTCAAAAACGGTCACTGCTGAATAAAATAGGCCTCTGGAAACTAATGAAAGTGTAAGAACAGGCAACAAAGTCACATGCAATTATATGGTGTTTTGAACTAAAAGACAAGATAATACTTATTTTCTAGAACAAACTACTCTTTGATTTTTGTTAGTAGTATATGAGCTTAAGTGTACCTGAAATGCAACATGATTGGTACTTATTACCTGTGTCAGTATTTCTGGGTTGTATTAAGCCCAACTGTTCTTACAAAAATCAAACCACCAGGATTTCATAGCATACATGCATGCAGGTATGCATGTGCATGCACAGACATGTACATACAGAAAGTCAAAATGTCAATTTTCAAAATTTTTAATTGCTGTATTAAATTATAATGTTTTTGGGAACAGATAATTTTGATGAGAAAGGGAAAGCTTAGGAAAAAATTGTATAATAAATATTCAGAAAAATACAAAAAAAAAAGGTAATGATGTGAAGTGTACATCATGCGAGGGTCTGAAACTGTACCAGACAACGTACATAGTTTTTTTTTGTTTGTTTTTTTAAGATTTTTTTTTTTTCCTGCACCCAATGTGCGGCTCGAACTTACAACTCTGAGATCAAGAGTTGCATGCTCCACTGACTGAGCCAGCCAGGCTCCCCCCAAACATACTTGAAAGAATGAAAATTCCTTATTGAAAAGAAGTCATGCAACTATTAAAGAAAAATCTGACTAATCTTCATCCCCCCAAACTTATGATTCACCATCCTAGAGCAACATACTATTTAAAAAAAAAGTACAAGGGGCACCTAACTGGCTCAGTCAGAAAAGCATGCGACACTTGAGCTCAGAGTCGTGAGTTCGAGGCCCACGTTGGGTGCAGAGATTACTTAAAAATAAATAAATTAATTAATTAAAAAGTAACATATTAGCTTTAGGGTGAAAGAACATAAAACAGTAAGATGAGAAGAATGACAAGTTTTATGTCTTGAAAATGTTACCTGTATAATACACCAATTCTTCCCAGCCATGTTTATGCCATGCTGCATTCCGTATATCTTCCCTGGTCTGAAGATCCTTGTAAGCTGAAAAATAACCACACGGGAGATACAAGACTTAATCCAAACACACTGTCCTGCATTCCACTAGCTATGTCCAACAAGTACTGATTTAGCTGCTCAGCTGGTTTTCTTAAAGTAACTACTGAGGGAATTTAGTACTAAGCTGGGATAATTGTGAGCTGGTTATTCTGAGAAAAATTCTGTTAGGCCTTGTAAGAGAAGCAAATAAACAGCTCTTTAAATTTTACAGTCTAGTGGATTCAAGACCTACCTTTCAAACCGAGGTTCTTCAATAATGTTAAACTCATAACCAGAAACTGTCAGACTGTAATTAAGCACTATTCAATTTTGTTCAACATTTCCAAAGCACTACAATTATCTGGGTGAGAGACTGTGTTCAATGCAGTGGAGAACAAAAAGACAAGTAAAGACAAGGTCAACTGTTGAGCACTGTGGAATACTCGAGAACAGAGCCCACAGGAACAGGGAGGAGACTGGAGAGAGGTGTCTGGAAGGTGTGATTTGACCAGGTGGGTCGGGCTCAGAGGTTGAAAAGAATGTCACTGACGGATAGTAACAGAAGACAAAGGCATGCCAGGTGGAGAGAAGAGCATGGTCAAAGGTATCACGGCCCTTGGTGTCACATGGTACAATTCAGGTATCTCATCTGGGTGCCTTGGTTGCCAAATCCCAGCCTGGCAAGATCCTTCCAACTACTCACCAGGGAAATGCCTCTTGACAGGGTCAGACAAGATTAAAAGGACAAGAATCAGGGCTTCTAGTTTCTCTATTCTGGGACACACACCCTATTCTCCACAGGGCTTCTTTCTCCTTATGAGAAGACCTACCTTTGTAGGTATAGCAACTTAATCACCTAAAGATAAAATTTCCCTCAACTAGTAATAGACTATAAATTTAGTACCTAAAATTGTGAAGAGGCTGAAAAACAGAAGGAAGAGAAATCTTTTACCTCTTACCACCCAGAGCAAAACAATTTAGCATTCATATGATAAGCAGCAGCATCCAACTGAGGGCAGGTGCATGGCCAGTGCACTGTGTGGGGAACAGGTTGGAGAGGGCTGTGTTCTTTTTTTTTAATTCCAGTTTTTTAATTTTCTTAGTTAAAATTTTTTTAATCTGGTAAAATATGCATAGCAAAATTAACTTTTAACCATTTTAAAATGTACAATTAGGTGGCACTAAGTACATTCACGATCATCCCACTTTGTTATCCATCTCTGAAACTTTTTCACCATCCCAAATTAAAACTCTGTATCCACTGAACACTAACTTCCCATTTTCCCCTCAGGCAGCCCCTAGGAGCCTCTACCCTGCATTCTGTCTCTATGAATCTGCCTATGCTAGGCACCTCATGTAAGCGGAATCTAATGTTTTCAAGGCTCATCTATGTCGAAGCACGTATTGGCATTTCGTTCCTTTTTATGGAAACAATGTTCTATTATATATACATACCACGTTTTGCTTATCTGTTTATCCATCAGTGGACACTTGGGTTTGAGGCTTTTTAAAGGCAGGAAGCACTTGGTCATGTTCATATTACTGGGGAGAGGGAGCCCATAGATGGGGGTGGTGGAACAGATGGACGGGGCAGGGCCTGGAGGAAGGAATGGCATCAAGTGCGAGGGTAAAAGGAAGAGGTGCTGTGTTGTAGAATGACCTGCTTTGAAAAAGCCAGAAGTGCCCACGGCTGAGCCTGGTTCAGTTGCTGACGATTCTAGGTGATGGATTTATCATTTGTGAGGCACAGGTACCTCACTGTGGTTTGCAGTGGTGAGGATTAAAGAGAATGATGCAGAAAATAACACGCTGGAGGTGCCCGATAAACACGGTTCTCTAAAAAATGTGGAAAAGTGAGGGTAAGTTTTTGGGGCAGGCTACTGAGAATTCATCTCTGCATATCTCGATGCTTTTTCCTATATAATAGGGTAGTGGACATCTGGGACACTGACTGGGGACAACAAAGGAAGGTAGAGAAGAGTACTGCCTAAGCAAAGACACATGCCGCAATCTGGCCGCTCTCCAATGCCAGAGCACCACACTCTTCCTGGCTTCTGCGTCTCTGCGTGGAGGAGCATCTTGGTGAACTCCTTGTCAACTGCTGTTGTGAAGCCTTAAGTCCTCCCCATGGGACGGAGTTGAGGGCCTATGCTCCCCACAGCTTCTGTGAGAGCTCTGCCACTTACACCCGCCAGTGCCTGTCTGCTCTGTCACCCGCGAGTCCCTATCCAGACACACTGGAAACCCTGACGTGAGTGGAGTGGGTACATGGCTTGCCCTCTGCCTGAGAGTCAAAGCACATGGCAACCCTGACCATCAAGTTCCTGTGCTCAGATACCGAGGGTGTCTGGGAAGGTGCGCAGGAGCCAAGCCTGAGGGGAAGGTGAGGGAAGAGGTCTGACTTTTCAGTTTATATCCTCCAGACAGACCACATAATTATTTAAAAAAAAAAAACAAAACAAAACGACTTCACCCCTACCTTGAACCCATAAAGGTTAAATTATGTTTAGTACAATCTCTAAAGGCAGGGACATATGTTTTGAAGATTTGTTCCCAAATCTATTATATTTGACAACTCTGGTATTTATGAAGTCAAATCCCAGTTAGCTAGAGAACCAAGGTCCCCAGGACAACGTTGCACCTGATGCTCGTGGGAGCATCTATTATTTGGTGCAGGGTTTTCAGTTGCTCACACACCAGGGAGGCCCAGTGTGTGCAGCTGAGATCAGCAACTGGTTGAAGCAGTGATTGGTGGAGGTGAGGACGGGGGTCTCTTCCCCAGACCCTGATGGTGTAAAAACTACTTTTCTTGCCTCAAGCTATCCACTTCAGACTTAGGTCCTCAGCAGGTCTCTTACCATTTAGCCAGTCTGCACTATTTACAGTTTTCTGACCACTGTTTATAAAAATTCCCGTATCTCCATCACTGTTCTAGCTCTTCCTGCTTGACTTTACCTGCAACCTATTTAGATCTGAAAGTCTAGCTCATATTCACCTTTCACTGATTTTCCTCAACTACATGTTAGTTTATATCCCTTTAAGCGCTGGGAGTGCCCCGAATATAACTGTGTTACTGATCACACATTGCCTCGTGGCATATCCCTTATGTTGCCTTAATCCTTCATTAGCCCTGTCACTTATCTTTGTAAGCCTGCCATGCTAACACAGCAGGCTCTCAGGGTGCAGCACGTGGTGGGACTGAGCAGTCAAACCAACATCTCAGTTTATTAATATGGTCTGGAAATGATTTACACTTTTCATTTTTTAAACTTTAATAAATAGGGGTGCCTCGGTGGCTCAGTCGGTTGAGCAATGGACCTTGGCCCAGGTCATGATCTCACAGTTTGTGGGTTCGGGCCCCACGTTGGGCTTATTGCCATCAGTGCAGAGCCGGCTTCAGGTTCTGTTCCCCTCTCTCTGCCTTTCCTCTACTCGTATTCTCTCTCTCTCTCTCTCTCAAAATAAACAAACATTTGAAAAAAACCCACAAAAACTTTAATAAACATACAGACGTGCCCAGAATGTACCAAGCTATTACTTAGACCTAATTCCTGTTCTTAGCAGGGAGACAGACACAAATAGCCACACGTGATTACCTACATGATACTGGGCTCTGGGGGTTCAAGAGGAGAGTGACACTCATTAGGGGGGGAGAGGGGGCACACCTGAGTCAGGCCCTGAGAGATACTAACGATGGTGCCAAACAAAAGTGGGCAGGGTTGGAAAAGGTACACAGAGAAGGGCCTCTGGACAATGTAATCAGACACAAGGCAGGCAGCGAGTGAGTGTGTGGGGAGGTGTTTCTCTGGTAAAATGCAGGATTGTTTCTGAGGAGTCATGGGAAGTGTCTAGAAAGGGACAACAGTTTTACCATCTTCCCTCTCCCACGGCTGCCTGTTCCTTTCACCACTATTCCCACTCCCACGTCAGCTGCTAACGTGCCACAAATCTACAGGCTTTTCACTGTTGACCTCTTTCCTTGCAGACAGTTCATCACTGTTGACCTCTTTCCTTGTAGATAGCCCAGCATTTACTTTCCATCTATGATGTTTGGATTTGCTATGGTGTTTAAAGTTACTGACTTGAGATGTGCTTTATTGCCTAGTTTAATTTATTTGGTAATGAACCCTGAAATCCCAGTAACACAAAAATGAAGGAAAAAACACATACCCCAAAGATGATGCACCATATATAGCTGCCCAATCTGAGAGAAGAATCCTCCAACTGCTTCATTACCATCCTGTCTGAAGCGAATTGCACGAGCCCTGGAAGGGACAATGACAATGTTCAGATACTGAATCAGGTGCATTAAAAAGAATCAGATTTTTTCTATCCTCAGAGCAAGTTGTTCAATATGAAGACTGTTTTTTTAACTACCAAATGCAATTGAATGTTATTTTAATATACAGAACCTATATAAGATGTAAATGTACTTTTCTGTTACCAGAAGAGTCATTTTTAGGGGAAATGGACAGTAATGACTAAACAAAATCAATGTTTCAGAATACATGGTTGCACTCCTGATTCTTGACATAAAGTCAAGAAAATTGGCAGAGGATAGGACCTGTCAACTTAAACAGAATTGCTTCTCCAAGAACCTGCTGAGGGAAAGCGACAAAAACCTGGATATTAGAACACTCAAGATGCCAAGAGTTACTATAGCTAAGGGAGACAGGGGCCACCCTGGAGAGTGGGGTTTAAGACAGAGGAGAAGGGAGCACACCATCAAAGCAGCTGCAGACCATGATTTCTGAAGACACATGAGCTTTCTAAACTCAAAGGGAGATTCTTCAACCTCTTGGACAGCACATGGAAAAACATGAATGTGGAGCTTCCTGCTGATATACCATCACTATCAAAACTGGAACTGCCTCGTGGTATTATAATAGTGTTGTATGGTGACAGAAGGTAGCTACACTTGCCCAATCACTGTGCTATACACCTGAAACTAATTTAACATGTGTGTCAATTATACTTCAATAAAAAATGAAAGAAAAAGATTCTGCCTCTTGTTTTTTTTTTCCCCCTTACCAGAATGAACCATCAGGAAAATGAGTACCAAATGGCATTCCTGTGTGTGGGAGAATATGTATATATATATATATGTGTCTGTGTATAACATGAAATTCTGCTTATCTTGAAAAAGAAAACCAAAGCGGGAGGAATCACAATCCTAGACTTCAAGCTATACTACAAAGCTGTAATCATCAAGACAGTATGGTACTGGCACAAGAACAGACACTCAGATCAATGGAACAGAATACAGAACCCAGAAATGGACCCACAAACGTATGGCCAACTAATCTTTGACAAAGCAGGAAAGAATATCCAATGGAATAAAGACAGTCTCTTCAGCAAGTGGTGCTGGGAAAACTGGACAGCGACATGCGTAAAAATGAACCTGGACCACTTTCTTACACCAGACACAAAAATAAACTCAAAATGGATGAAAGACCTAAATGTAAGACAGGAAGCCATCAAAATCCTCAAGGAGAAAGCAGGCAAAAACCTCTTTGACCTTGGCCGTAGCAACTTCTTACTCAACACATCTCCGGAGGCAAGGGAAACAAAAGCAAAAATGAACTACTGGGACCTCATCAAAATAAAAAGTTTCTGCACAGCGAAGGAAACAATCAGCAAAACTAAAAGGCAACCAACAGAATGGGAGAAGATATTTGCAAATGACATATCAGATAAAGGGTTAGTATCCAATCTATAAAGAACTTATCAAACTCAACAACTAAAAAACAAATAATCCAGTGAAGAAATGGGCAAAAGACATGGATAGACACTTCTCCAAAGAAGGCATCCAGATGGCCAACCGACACATGAAAAAATGCTCAACATCACTCATCATCAGGGAAACACAAATCAAAACCACAATGAGACACCACCTCACACCTGTCAGAATGGCTAACATTAACAACCCAGGCAACAACAGATGTTGGCAAGGATGTGGAGAAAGAGGATCTCTTTTGCATTGTTGGTGGGAATGCAAGCTGGTGCAGCCACTCTGGAAAACAGTATGGAGGTTCCTCAAAAAACTAAAAATAGAACTACCCTATGACCCAGCAATTGCACTACTAGGCATTTATCCACGGGATACAGGTGTGCTGTTTCGAAGGGACACATGCACCCCCATGTTTATAGCAGCACTATCAACAATAGCCAAAGTATGGAAAGGGCCCACATGTCCATGGATGGATGAATGGATAAAGAAGATGTGGTATATATATATATATATATATATATATATATATATATATATATACATACATACACACACACACAATGGAGTATTATTCAGCAATCAAAAAGAATGAAATCTTGACATTTGCAACTATGTGGATGGAACTGGAGGGTATTATGCTAAGTGAAATTAGTCAGAGAAAGACAAAAATTGTATGACTTCACTCATATGAGGACTTTAAGAGACAAAACAGATGAACATAAGGGAAAGGAAACAAAAATAATATAAAAACAGGGAGGGGGACAAAACAGAAGTGACTCATAAATATGGAGAACAAACTGAGGGTTACTGGAGGGGTTGTCGGAGGGGGGATGGGCTAAATGGGTAAGGGGCACTAAGGAATCTACTCCTGAAATCATTGTTGCACTATATGCTAACTAATTTGGATGTAAATTTAAAACAATAAAAAATAAAAGAAGTTTTGAAAAGACAAAAAAAGAAAAACAAAACAAACAAAATAAGTGAATTCATCAGTTGCCTTATAGAGTCAAGGTACAAATTCTAATTCATCTCTATATCCTCATTTAAAAAAATGGAGATTTTATAAATGATACTTTTAATGATATAATAAAAAATGTTGAAAGGCTAGAAATGAAAAGTTTATAGGTCTTGTATATGGGATATTATAAAACATTGTGAAAATAAAAGAAAATCAGAACACAAAAAAAGAAATTGTGATTAAATTGACTAAAAATTTGCACTTGTCTTAAACTTTCCTTTTAAAATTTCCTACTGCAAGCGTGTCAGTTCCTTAAACACCTTCTTTCATATTTGTACCAACTACTTGATATTTAGTGATGCATCTGAAATCCTAAAACTATTTTTAGAAAATGTATGTTTCCCAAAAGCAGTTTTCTAGAATCAAACTTAAAAATGAAAAAAGTGGCTTGAATGATACAGGGAGGTCACCCAGAAAAGCACAGCTGGAGACCACCCACCACAGACTACCCAGTAAATTTACATCAACACGTTTTGGTCTAAAGTCTGTGATCAGGGTGTCAGAATTGACAGGACTTGGGAAGATAGATTCATTATAGTTAATTTAGAAGAGTTGGGGGCATATGAACAAGGATATCAATCTACTAACATCTACCGTGAGACAGTACTCTTGGGGGACAAGATATCTGAGTTGGCTTGACCAGAACATTTTTGTCCTGGAGGAAAACTTCATAGCAACTGAATTAGAACATCAAGGAAGCAGCGGGGTATAGGATCAGAGCAAGGGCAACCGCAGTGGGAGTGATAAAGCCAGCCTCCTTAAGATCAATTTGTACATCTCAGCTCTCATACCCATAAGCTCAACTCTGAGGGTGACCCAAGCTTTTAGGCTCTTTTGTGGTGAAGGAGGGATCTCTTGCTATTGCTCCCATGGGCTACCCCTAAATGATATTAAATTGTTTAACCTTTATATCTAGAATTAAGTGATTGATAGCTTCACAAAAATTACAAATCTGATTGGTAAATTATTGAAATTAAGCAGATCACTTTAACGTGCATTCTAACTTAGAGGTGGGGAAAAACTGTCTTTCACTGATAGTGATAAATATTCAGGATTATTAATTTCATTATGAATTTTTCTAATTCAGTTACAGTAGGCAAAGAAAACGTACTTGCCTTAGCCTCGTAATAATCAGAAGCATGTACTGAAGAGGAGATCACCATCTTAAATAGTTACCTATATGCCAAAATATAAATTGAATGCTGAGCTGGATTTATAAATAATTTTTTAAGTAACTGAAGAATAAATCTCAGTACTTCCTTGTGAAGGCCACGGTGGACAAATCTTTTTTTTTTTTTAAGTTTGTTTTTTTGTTTATTTATTTATTTATTTATTTAGACAGCAGAATGCATGAGTGAAGGAGGGTGTGTGTGTGGGGGGTAAGACAGAGAATCTTAAGCAGGCTCCACACTGTCAGCTGTGCTGACAGTTGTGGGGTTCAAATCCACAAACCAGGAGATCATGACCTGAGCTGATAATAAGAGCTGGATGCTCAACTGACTGAGCCACCCAGGCACCCCCATGGTGGGCAAGTCTTAATTAGTAACATGCAAAAATAGAAATAATGAATGATCCTATTCTGTGGGCAACTAAATTATTACATTTATAAGGCCCCTCCCTAAAAAAGGTCCCTTAATAAAATGGTGCCTATAGGTACTAACTGTATAACAGTATACAATTAAATATGTATTTCTTAGTTTTCAAATTAAAAAAAATTCTAACTTGCATTATGTAGCCTTTGATGACCCAAGAAGAAAAGATTTATTAGAAATATGAATCATGGGGGCACCTGGCTGGCTCAGTTGGTGAAGCGTGCAACTCTTGATGTCTGGGATGTGGGGTCAAGCCCCATGTTGGGTACAGAGATTACTTAAAAAGAAACTCTTAAAAAAAAAAAAAAAAAGAATCACAGAGCCATTTTTTGGACCTAGATCTTAGAAATTATGTAGTTCAAAGCAAGAAATTTCAAAACTGGAAAAAAAAAAGAACACATGGAAGGAAATGGATAGTGCTTTCGTTTAAATCAAGGCTAGCAAAGCAGACCCTCAGACTAAATCCCCTGCTCTGTTGCTTGTTTTGATGGCCCAGAACCTAAGAATGATTTCTACATTTTTAAATGCTCGAAAATCTAATCAAAAGAATATTTTGTGATACATGAAAATCATGACATTCAAATTTCAGCAACCATAAATAAAGTTTTGTTGGAACACAGCCATGCTCACCCATTTACAAATAGTTCACGGCTGCTTGCACACTAAAATAGCAGAGTTAAATAATCGTTATGGACCCAGAACAGTCCACACAGCCTAAAATATATTTTTTTAATTTTTTATGTTTTATTTTTATTTTTGAGAGAGCCAGACAGAGAGAGACAGAGCACGAGGGAGACACAAAATCTATGAAGCAGGCTCTAGGCTCCAAGCCGTCAGCAGAGAGCATGATGCAGGGTTCAAACCGGTGAACCATGATATGACCTGAGCTGACATCAGACACTTAACTGACTGAACCACCCAAGCACACCAAAGCCTAAAATATTTATTATTTGTTCCTTTACAGAAAAGGTTACCAACCTGATTTAAATAAAATATTCTCTATTCCTAATTTTTAAAGTGTTTCTTATTAGAAATTAGTGTCTCTAGGGGCGCCTGGGTGGCTCAGTCAGTTAAGCGTCCGACTTCAGCTAAGGTCATGATCTCATGGTTTGTGGGTTTGAGCCCCGTGTCAGGCTCTGTGCTGACAGCTCGGAGCCTGGAGCCTGCTTTAGATTCTGTGTCTCCCTCTCTCTCTGCCCTTCTCCTGCTCATGATCTGTCGCTCTCAAAAATAAATAAACTTTTTTTTTTTTAAAAGAAATTAGTGTCTCTAATAAAATAAAACTGGTATTCAATATTTTCAAATGACTTCTGAACATGTATTAGGATGATTTTTAAACTGTCTTTTAAATTATGATTTAAAACATTCTGGCCACCTAGATTTTTAAAATATCAATACTTTACATTTTCTCGTATTTGTTTCAGACTGAACACCACAGAAACAGGTGAAGCTCCCTTTGCATTCTCCTCCCCACCCCCACCCACCCTCCCCCATGAGTTACATTCTGGAAGCAGTTACCTCTTTTGAAAACATGTCTTCCTGTCTATGGTTTTGTATTTCTACTTCATATGTATGTATCCATGAACAACAGTTCTATCTTTTCATATAATTGTTATATACAACTTGTTTATAGGACTCTTTTGTTACATCATTTAAAAATTTACCTAAGGGGCACCTGGGTGGCTCAGTCGGTTAAGCCTCCCACTTTGGCTCCGGTCATGATCTCACGGTTTGTGAGTTCAAGCCCTGCGTCCAGCTCTGTGCTGACAACTCAGAGCCTAGAGCCTGCTTTAGATTCTGTGTCTCCCTCTCTCTGCCCCTCCCCCATTTGCACTCTCTCTCAAAAATAAACAGACATGAAAACAACTTTACCTAAAAGACATCACGTTGTACACATTAACTAGCTCTTTCTCTTGAACTTGGTGTTTTCAATGCTTATCCATATGCAGATCTGTTTTACTTTAACCACCATATAAGATTCTACTGCAGAGGCGTGCCTGGGTGGCTCAGTTGGTTAAGCGTCCACTTTTGGCTCAGGTCATGATCTTGCAGGTCATGGATCTGAGCCCTGTGTAGTAGTAGATTCTACTGCATGAATATATATAATCTATTCCCCTCAGGCACAGAAGTTGTTTACAAGTTTGGCAACTGGCCTTGGCAAAGACCTTTTCTTCTTATGTAACCACTAGTTTCTGCCCTCTGTTCAACATTTACCAACCACCCAGGATGTGCCAGGTCTTGTAGACAGAGTTGTAGAACTAGAAACTAGAGACTCCACTGGGGTGACAAGTGCTCTAACAGAGGCATGGGGGCCAGGTATTTGGGGTGCAGAAGCCAGACACCTATTACAGCCTCAATTGTGTTATATTTATCAATGTCCTCTTTTTGAATTATTCTTGGTTTCATGGTATAAATTCTCTTTGGTAAGGTGTGTGCGTCATTAGCAGCTTTACTGAGGTATATTTTACATCCTGTAAAATTCACTTAGGTGTAAATATATATACATTTATATATATATATGCAATCATCACAATCCAGTTGTGCTAAAAGATCCCTTGTGCCCATCTACAATCATTTTCTGTTCCCACCTCTAGCCCCAGGAAACCACTGATCTTTCTGTCTCTATAGATTTGCTTTTTCTGGATATTTCATACAAATGGAATCACAGAATATATGCTGCTTTGGACTCTTTCACATAGCATGTTATTGAGGTTCACCTATATTTGTAGTGCATATCAGCAGTTCACTTCTTTTTACTGTTGAATAGTATTCCATTACGTGGATGCAGCACAGCCTATTTTTCCATCACTCTGCTGATGGGCATTTTAGGCTATTTCCACTATTTGGTTATTATGAAATGCTATGATCACTGTATATGAGTTTATATGAATGCATGCTTTCATTCTCTTGGGTATATACCTAGGAATAGAACTGTGAGGTCATATGGTAATTCCATGTTTAACATTTTGAGTAACTGCCTATTTTCCGAAGTGGCTGTACCACTTAACATTCTCATCAGCAAGGTATGAGGGTCCCAACTGATTCACAACTTCACCAACGTGTTATTATCTGTCTTCTTAGTGAAAGCCATCTGAATGTTTGTGACGTCTTCTCTCTTTGTGATTTTACTTTGCATTTCCTTAATGACTGGGAGTGTTGAGCACTTTTTCACGTGCTTATTAGGCATTTATACATTTCTTTTGGTGAAATGTCTATTCAAATCCCTTGCCCACTGAAAAAATTTTTTAAAAATTTATTTCATGATTATTTATTTTTTATTGTGGTAAAAAACACATAACATTAAACTTACCTCAGCCATTTCACAGTTTAGTAGTGTCCCAAACACTCACATTGTTGTGCAAGGGATCTCCAGAACTTTTTGATCTTGTCAAATTTAAACTCAATACTCACTAAACACCAAGTCCCCTCCACCTGGACCCTGGCAACTATTCATTTTCCATTACTGTGATTCTAACTACTTTAGAGACTTTGTTATTAGTGGAATCATATACTATTTGTCCTTTTATGAATGGCTTAATATCCTCAAGGCTTATCCATATTGTAGCACATGGCAGAGTTTCCTTCTTTGAAAGGCTGCATAATATTCCCTTATATGTATATATCACATTTTCTTTATCCATTCATCTCTCGATGGATATTTGGGTTGCTTCCACCTCTTGGCTACTGTGACTAATGCTTGCAATGAAAATTAATGGGAAAATATCTCTGAGATGCTGCTTTGAATTCTTTTGATTAGAAACTTAGAAGTAGAATTGTTGATCATATGGTAATTCTATTTTTCATGTTTTGAGGAACCTCTGTATTGTTTTCCATAATTACTACAACATTTTACATTCCTACCAACTGCACAAAGGTTCCAATTTTTCTGTATCTTCACCATACTTGTTACTTTCTGTTCTCTTGATAATGGCCATCATAAAAGATGTGAGATGATATCTTGTTTTAGGGTTTTTTTTAATCTCATTTGATTTGCATTTCTCTTATAATTAATGATGCTAAGCATCTTTTCATATGCTTTTTGGCTGTTTGTATATCTGTGAAGAATCGTCTATTCAAATCCTTTGTCCATTTTTGAAATGGGTTATTTGTCTTCTTATTACTGAGTTGTAGGACTTCTTTACATATACTAGATACAAGTCCTTTATCAGATATGATTTGTAAAATTTTCTCCCAGTCTTGTGACTTGCATTTTAATTTTTTAAATGATGCCCTCTGAATTACAAAGTTTTTAATTTTGATAAATTATAATCTATCATTTTCTTTCATGGATTTTGGTGTTGTATGCTTAACCTAGGTCACAAAGACTCTCTCCTACGTTTGCTTCTAAAACCTTTATGTTATGGTTAATTTTTGTGTATAATGTGAGGCAGGGGTCTAAATTCATCCTTTTGCAAAGATATCGAGTTGTCTTAGCACCCTTTGTTGAAAAGACTATCCCCATGGAATTTACTTTGGTGCATGTGTTGAAATTTACTTGGTGCATGTGTTGAAAATTTACTTGGTACAAATGGCTCATATTTATGAGTTTATTTATGGACTTGCACTTCTGTTCCACTGATTTGTATATACCTGTTCTTATGCCAGTACCACACTGTCTTGATTACTGTAGCTTTGTAGTCAGTTTTGAAATTGAGATCTGTGAGTCCTCCAACTTTGTTCTTTTTTAAGGTTGTGTTAGCTATTTGGGTCCTTTGCATTTCTGAAGCCTGCCGGGATTTTGATTGGAATTGTGATGAACCTATAGATCAGTTTGGGGAAAAGCTGGTAGTTTGCTACTTAAGTGAAGAAAAAAACCCCGAGCAACTGTGTCATTGTGGTGCTGTTTATGTGACAAGAACATTTCAAAAAAAGGTAATATCCAAGAATATGAAATTACTTAATGCAACACTGGGTTTTATTAAAAAAAAAAAAAAAATAGAGGTGCTTGGGTGGCTCAGTTGGTTAAGTGTCCGACTTTGGCTTAGGTCAAGATCTCACATTTTGGGAGTTTGAGCCCCGTGTGGGTCTCTGTGCTGACAGCTCAGCGCCTGGAGCCTGCTTCAGATTCTGTGTTTCCCTCTCTCTCTGCCCTTCTCCTGCTCATGCTCTGTCTCTCTCAAAAATAAACAAACATTAAAAAAAAAAAAAAAAACAGAGTCCTTATCTCTTAGAGATATATACTGAAATATTTATGGATGACATGACATGCTGTTTGGATTTACTTTCAAATAATCTGGGTTGGGAGAGTTAGACCTAAGCAAGACCAGCCATGTGTTGGTAACTACTGAAACTAAGCGATGGGAATGGAAGGGGGTGGGTGGGGCAGGGAGATCAACGGTATTAGTCTCTCTAGTTTTGTATATGTTTGAAAAATTCTGTAATAGAAACATCAAACAAAACAGTCTAATATCAAATCATGGTTTTATCCCCAGATTTTATTCCTGAATTAACACTATGGCCTAAAATAATCTATTAATAAGATTACAAAGTCACCATTTGGTAATATACTCACCAGTAATTGCCCCATTCAATCATAGTTCCTGGCTGAAAAGAGATTTGGATTTTGAGTTTGTTAGTTCTGTGAAGAAATACAGGAACAGCAGTATAAAAAATATCAAATGACAAAACTAACTTAAAAATGAAGTGTAACAAAATAAAAAATGTAACAAAATATTATTCACTGCGCACATACCTATCCCATAGTGAGAGTCCTATTCTATTCTATTCTATTCTATTCTATTCTATTCTATTCTATTTCATACACGAAGACAATATTTATAGTAAGTCATCTAATTATGGTTATCAAAACCATAGTTGAGCCCATCCTCCAGATGTACTGAAATGATGATTAAGTTGTTGGTACCCATTCAGACTTTATGGTGAAATAAGAAAAAAAATTCAATTTAAGTAAATTTAACAAGGACATCACTATTTTTTTTCCAGTATAATGGTGAGTTATTAGACTACTAAGATCTACTGATATGTACTCCTTTTAACAACATTGCTATGTTGCTATCTGGGTTTTCTTTTTTTTTTTTTTCTTAAATATAATTTATTGTCAAATTGGCTTCCATGTGACACCCAGTGTTCGTCCCGACAAGTTGGGGCTTTCTTTCTAGTAGTCACTTAGTGGGGAAACATCAAGAAAGTTTTAAAATATTATTCCCTTTGACTCTTATGGTGCCGTCTAACTTATTCAGCAGTCTCATTTTTATTATATAGAGAAGTATTGCTCTAGTTCAATTACAGTAGATGCTCTGTATTATAGCTAGTCCTGCATTTTAGGTCTTTCCTCTTAAAAATAGCAATGCTATATAGAAAAAAGTCAAATGACAAACATTATGTGTAAGATTATAAAAAATAAAAGATCTTAGCAAAAGAGAAGGAATGAGAGAGAAGAAGATAAAAAAAAGAAAGAAGAGAAGGACTGGACAGGGGAGAAAATAAGCCAATCAAAATATTAAGCCAAACACATCACAAAATGTAAAGTCCACTTGTGTGGTAGGCATTGGGCTGCCAGTGCTTCCTCACAGAAGAATGGGAGGACAGCTGGTGGGTATTTCTGTACTTACTCGGAGCTGGTAAGATCGGAGTTCATATATATTCGGTCCTGACCGTGGGACAGGCTCATTCCAGAAACTGAACTCCAACAGCAGCTGATTCTTCCTAGAGAGAAGCATGTTGCTTCTTGCCTTGCGGAATTCCACAAATGCCTTTGAGGGAAAAAACATGCTCATTATATCTTCTAGTATTTACATATAAATCCACTTTAGTATCACTTATGTTCCTCTTAGAATACTATCAAAAACAGGGCCCAAGGTGGCCCAAGACAGCCCCAGTTTACATCCCATTGAACCAGCATAATAACTAAAGCATTCATTTTCACTCTCAAAAGTGTCCAGATTTAGACACCAAACTACACGGCCATCTAATTACTTAAATAACAATATTAACTACTGAAATAACAACTTAATCTCCTACCTTTTTAAGTCCTCCTAACAGTGTCTGACAACATATTAACAAAAGTGACATAGAGACTACAAAACACCAGATAGTCCAAAGCCACTTATATTTGGACAGGGAATCTACACCAAAGGTTTTCTTTCCTAATAATGGACGGCTGTTAAAATTCTCTTCATTGACCTGTACCTATTCTTGAAGGGAGTGGGGAGGACAGGGATGTCAGCCCAAAGGAAAGACTATGTGGTTGACAGTTCCTGAAGCAGGTATGTGTTAGGTAATCCAGGGCTGACTGTGTCTACTGCGCTGACTTACTGGCATCAAAGTACCAGTTTCTCAGTTTCAAAGTACAACTGATTTTATAGTAAGAACTGTTATGTTAACAGTATTACAATGGGTTAGTTATGTTTCAATACAACTTCAAGAATCCAAAGAGTAAAACTTTTATTAATGTTAAAGAATGGTGACAGAAAAGAGTCATTGAATTCTGTGCTATCATTTATTGTATCAGTCTGAATACATAAACCTTTTTCAAAATCATTACCTGATTTTCTCTGAGTTTATTCATGACCTCTGTGAGGGCTGGATAGCCTCCTTCGTACCTCCAGAGGTGGACTGAAATATATTTTGAAAGATAACATACATTTAGAGTTTTATGACACTCCTACCTTGAAAATATTCTATATACACACAACGTTAACACAGTACAAAACTGTGATATGCCATGTGGTAGCCTATGAGTACATCATAAAGTTTCAATATAGATTCAAGCGTTAAAACAATACAAAAGTAGTTTTTGTAATCAATTACTGGAGAAACTACTTTAGCCATAAAACCAGACTGACACTTGGAAAGCTTTGATTTTAAAAGCAAACATTAAATATTATGTATGTCGTTAACAGTAAAGGCTTAGGGAACAAGTGTTTATTCCAAAGACTTCTGCTTCCTACCAGCTTGATCTTGCTCGCCATACCACGTGTTCCAAGTCCCCACCAAAGTACAAGGGTAATGCTTATCTTCGTGTATCTTTGGCAACACCTCTTGACTTAAAGAGAAGAAATAGCAACACCAATTAAACAACTGACAAGATTATACCAGATGGACAACACATGATCAGCAATAGGAAAAAGGCCATCTACTCTGTTCCAACAACTGACCTCAGAATATTTATGATACTATAATGTGCAGAATTAACATTTTAGCTGAATTCTACTATGCTCTAATGTCCCACTTATCGGAGGGTTAGGTTTCTGTTACCCAGCTACCTACAATCGTTGTAAACAACTCAAGGAAAGTGATAAAAATGGATAAGGAAGAGCAAAAGGTCCCAGGGTTCCAGGAACTACATGGATCTACTATTTGCTATTTCAGGAAAAAAAAAAAAAAGTACCTAGGGACGGTGAAGTTTCTAAAAGCTATGTTCTGCTGGTTCCCGAGATAGGAAGGAGAGAAACACGAACAGTAGAAAAAGAGCATGGAAGAAATAAGAGAAGAAAGTAATGTTTAAGACAGGGGAGACAACAGAAGCAGCATAAGCAGGCAGAAGTAGCAGGGGCAGAGAATAAGTTGGCCATAAGAAGGGAGGAAGAAGAAAGAGCTAGAACACAACACGGTCTGGAAGCAACCCAGCTCTAACAGTCTCAGAGGGCATGGACATGGCAAAACAATCCAAATTAAAGATACAACATGGAGCATAAATTAGGTTCTATTCAATTCAACCAGCGGAGGGGATTTAGGAAGTATCACATAATCCCACGTTGAACACACACCCCCAATTCATTACCAGTGATCGTACAGGAGTAGTAGCAAAGCCATGGCAGGTCATAGCAGTGTATTAATTTAACAGAGGTGTCAGTACTTGGATCCACTGAAACCTTCCTATGGTACAGATTCGAATGGACAGGGAACAGGCATTAACTGTGCCACACCAAAAGAAAAGCTAAAATCTGCACACTTTTTGATAGAAAAATTATGATGAAAAAGTACAACAGAAATTCAACAATAAATGCAAAAAGATATCAAGGGTCAGAAATGGAACCTGTTCAAACTATTTGCTAACACTGAGTGATATTAAGTTACTGATCACCACCAGATGCTAGGGCACCAGAACGGAGTATACATGCATAGTTAACAGAGAAAATCTCAGAATGTTCTTATATTTAACTAAATGAAAACCCATGTATTTTTATGACTCAGTACAATGACCACACCATGTGTAATTTTTGAAATGCCACCCTTCAAAAAATACACATGATGTGATCATTGTAGTGGGTCAAAAATACTTATGTTTAGGGGCACCTGAGTGGCTCCATTGGCTAAGCATCCAACTTCGGCTCAGGTCATGATCTTATGGGTTGTGAGTTCAAGCCCTGCATCAGGGTCTCTACTGTCAGCACAGCAGATCCTCTGTCCCCCTTTCTCTGCCTGTCCCCTGCTTGTGCTGTTTCTCTCAAAAATAAATAAATAAACATTAAAAAAAGACTTTCTATTAAAAATTTTTTTTTTAACATTTATTTATTTTTTGAGACAGAGAGAGACAGAGCATGAATAGGGGAGGGTCAGAGAGAGAGAGGGAGACACAGAATCTGAAACAGGCTCCAGGCTCTGAGCTGTCAGCACAGAGTCCGATGAGGGGCTCGAACTCAGAGACCGCGAGATCATGACCTGAGCCTAAGTCGGACACTCAACTGACTGAGCCACCCAGGTGCCCCAAAAAAAGACTTTTTAGAAATAACACAGGACTGATGGAAATCAGGGGTGGGGAAACATGGATTATGTAAAATTACTGGAAACGGGATTCCTTTTTGTCACATGACATGAGCAGGAAGTAAACAACCCCAATTTGGAGCCAGTGTAGAAGAAGAAAATCTAGACAGATGACCCAGGTGGGATCCAGAAAGGGGCTGGGGGCCTGATAATGGGACCTAGGTTTTTTACCAACACAAAGTCATATCCTCTTTGTTGGGAGCTCCAAAGCAGCCCTTGGAAGCCCTGGCCTTACATGAATGAAAGTTGTAAGGCAGGTAGTACTTTTACTCAGATGGGTCAGGCAGAACCTTAGCACTGGGGCCTCTAAAAACCAGGCAGGAGTTAAGTCTTTACGTACCAGAAACAGGGAGCTACTGTAAGTTTCAGAGAGAAGGAAAAAACATGATGAAGGAGAAAGCAGAACTCAGGTAGATCAATTTGACAAACTTCTGAGTAATGGATCGGGTGTGGGATAAGGTACAGGTATAACTTTGAGGCCGGGAAGGCAGTCAGCAAGGAGGCTACTTAGAAATAGGGCTCAACAAGAGAGAGGGAGATGGGAAAGGAAATGAAATAGAACCAAAATGCAGGTCAAATGAAGAACACACAGTTCTTAGCAACCAATAGCAAAGAACTAAGGAAAAGGTTAAATAAAACTATGGTGACTGACACATGTTGGAAGTGGGAAGGAAGAGCCAGGTAATTCTATATGTCGAGCATGAAGGAAGAGGAAGACACCCAGATAGAAATATGAATACACAGGAGATGAAAATCTGAGACAAGAGATGAAATGATACAAACAGGACAGGGAAGATAATCCAGGGAAACATTAGCAAAGATAAGAAATTCCATTTTATGAGAAAAGATTTAGAAATAAACATCTGCTTTATTTTAGGAACTTTTTTTTAATAAAGAGAACTATGCTGAGGTGATTAAGAAACTATGCTAATATTATATTTCATGAATCACCTCCCAAAATAAAGTAACAAAAGGTTTTTGTATCTGAAAATTATGCTGATTCTGGTGACAAAATCATTTTCTTTCTCATGAAAGTAGCAGATATAAAGATAAAAATATGCTTTTTAATTATACTTGCTCACAATTGATCATTAAAATACAATTTGTTGGCTTAAGAACAAATGCACTTAATTCTCTCTTTAGTCTTAAAGTTTACAAATTCTGTAAGAGCATATGCATCTCATATCACGTGAGAATCTGCTGAAGGAACTTGAATCCTGGTGAGTGGAAGACTTGAGAAGAAATGGCAGATATATTCAAATACATCCAGGACTTTCATGTGGCAGTTTTACTTAGAAGTAAAACTGGAAACAATAGAGATCACAGGGACATGAGTTCTGATTCCTAACATTCAAAGCTTCCACAGATGGAATGCAATTAAACACAGGCAATCAGGAAGGTCTGCAGAAAGGACTCAAGCATGGACGAGTAGATGGACTAGATAGCCTTACAAGGTTCCTTCCAACCTTAAGAGTCTAGAACATTCTAACATCTGAGAGCTTATGTGATGAGTTAGTCATGGAGTCCTTAAAATCAAAATGCCCTTGGCAATCCCACGCAGAGCTCAACTTACGAGCCTCTGATCATTCAGCTTCAAGAAGAGGGATCAAAGATCTCACTCTGCTATCAAGTGTTAGCTGAACCAACAAATATTAAAATTGTTATTTTTCCCCAAGTAAAGGATAGTTTGGTATACACACCAAATTTTGTTGTATGCTTCTAGGCATTCCGGTTTAACATTGTGAACTGAAACAAAAGAAAATTCAACGATAAACTTATGAACGAAGGGAAAAAAGTCAACTATGAAGGTAGCAAACCCATCACTCACACTGTAATTTGTATAGACTGCTTGTTTCCTTTTTGGCTAGGAGATTAGAGTGAGCATCTTTTCTTGGATCAACTTTCCGGACAAATAAGGATTTTAACCAGCTGTCTTCTCGAGGCCTACTATTGGAGGACGTAAATCTCCTAGGGAATAACAAATATAAAAATTTTAGTCTCATCAGTGGTACAAAGATTTCAGTGTTTTCAGGTAATGTCACATACTACATTATTTTTATAAAATCAATCCATCCAGCAAACATGCCTTGAGTACCTATTCTAGGCACTGTTACAGAACCTGGAATACCACAAAATATTCACTCTCAATTATAATAGCATGCAATCTAAACAACAGGAGCAAAGCGTAAAAGATGTAACTTGTGGTTCTCTTAAGAGAGCTCTTTTTTTTAAGTTGTAAGTATAGTTGACAAACAATGTTGCATTAGTTTCAGGTGTACAGCATAGTGATTTGACAATTCTATACATTACTCAGTGCTCACCATGTTAAGTATAGTCGCCATCTGTCACCATACAATGTTATGACAATATTATTGACTATACTTCCTATGGTGTACTTTCCATCTCTGTGATTTATTTATTTTATAACTGGAAGTGTGTACCTCTTAATCCCCACCCCCACCTCCCTGCTGGCAACCACCAGTTTGTTCTCCGTATTTAGTAGGAGTCAGTTTGGGGTGACTGAGTGGCTCAGTCGGTTAAGTGTCTGACTTCGGCTCAGGTCATGATCTCATGGTTTGTGGGTTCAAGCCCCGTACTGGGCTTTGTGCTGACAGCTCAGAGCCTGGAGCCTGCTTTGTACTCTGTGCCTCCTTCTCTCTTCTGCCCCTCCCCTGCTCATGCTTTGTCTCTGTCTCTCAAAAATAAATAAATGTTAAAAAAAAATTAAAAAAAACAACTGTTAGTTTGGGGAGCCTGGGAGCTTTGGTTGGAGGAGCGTGTGACTCTTGATCTCAGGGTTGTGGGCTCAAGCCCCACATTGGGTGTAGAGATTACTTAAATCAATGAAATTAAAAAAAAAAAAGTTTGTTTCTTCATTCATTTGTTTGTTTTTCAGATTCCACCTGTAAGTGAAATTTGTCTTTCTCTGACTTATTTCACTTAGCACAACTCTCCAGGTCCACCCATGTTGTCGCAAATGGTAAGACTGCATTCATTTTTTTAAATGTTTATTTATTTTTGAAAGAGAAAGAGAGCGAGCACGAGCAGGGGAGTGGCAGAGAGAGAGAGAGAGAGAGAGAGAGAGAATCCAAAGCAGGCTCCGAGCTGTCAGTGCAGAGCCTGATGTGGGGCTTGAACCCACAAACTGTGAGATCATGACCTGAGCCAAAGTCAGATGCTTAACCCACTGAGGCACCCAAGCACTCATGATCTCATTCGTTTTTATGGCTGAGTAATATTCCATTATATATATATATATATATATATATATATATATATATATATATGCACACACACACACACACACACACACACACACACACATCTTCTTTCCATTCATCTGTTGATAAACATTTGGGTTGCTTCCGTATCTTGGTTATGGTAAATAATGCTGCAATAAACATATGGATGCATATATCTTTTAAGTTAGTATTTTATTTTCTTTGGGTAAATACCCAGTAGTGGAATTAATGGATCATATGGTATTTCTTCTCTTTTTCCCTATATTCTTTATGCTGTACCTTTCATCCTTGTGACTTGAATAAGTCCATAACTGGAAACCTTGTACCTCCTATTTCCCTTGGCATTTCTATTTTTAAATAGAATATTTATCACAGAACCAGAACAAATAATCCTAAAATATTCTATTTAATATTCCTAAAATATTTTTTAATTTTTTTGAGGAACTCCATTTAGGAACCAAAAGGACCCTAAATAGCCAAAGCAATCTTGAGAAAGAAGAACAAAGCTGTAGGTATCATGCTCCTGGTTTTCAAACTGTCCTACAAAGCTATAGTAAAAAAAGAGTCCACTACTGGCATAAAAGCACATAGGTCAATGGAATAGAATAGAGAGGCCAGAAATAAACCCATGCTTATATGATCAATGAATCTATGACAAAGGAGACAAGAATATGCAACGGGGAAAGGATAGTGTCTTCAACAAATGGTCCTGAGGAAACTGGACCACTTTCTTACACTACATACAAGAATAAACTCAAAATGAGTTAAAGATCTAAATGTAAGATCTGAAACCATGAAACTTCTAAAAGAAAACATAGGCAGTAAACTCTTGGACATCAGTCTTACCAATTTTTTTGGATCTGTCTCTTTGGCAAGGGAAACAAAAGCAAAAATAAGAAAGTGGGACTACATAAACTAAAAAGCTTTTTCACAGGAGAGGAAACCATCAACAAAATGAAAAGGCAACCTACTGAATGGGAGAAGATATTCACAAATGATCTATATGATAAAGGGTTAATATCCAAACTACATAAAGAATTCCTAAAACATCAAAAAAAACCCCACAAAAACAAAACAAAACAAAACCCACAATCTGATTAAAAAATGGGCAGAGGACCTCAATAGACATTTTTCCAAAGAAGACATTCAGATGGCCAACAGACACATGAAAAGATGCTCAATATCACAAATTATCAGGGAAATGTATATCAAAACCACAATGAGATATCACCTCATACCAGTCAGAATGGCTAGTTTGGTGAGGATGTGGAGAACAGGGAATCCTTGTGCACTGTTGGTGGGAATGCAAATTAGTGCGGCCATGGAAAAGTGTAGAGGTTCCTCAAAAAATTAAAAGTATAAATACCATACAATTTAGCAATCCCACTTCATTTGTCCAAAGAAAATGAAAACATTAATGTGAAAAGATATATGAACCCCTATGTTCACTGCAGCATTATTTACAACGGCAAAGACATGGAAGCAACCTAAGTCCATTGGTAGATAAACAGATAAAGAAGATGTGGTGTACATATGCATATACAACATGTGTTGTATACATATATAACTATGTGTTATATTATACATATATGACACACTCGCACAGATGCTTAGGAATATTATTCAGCCATAAAAAAAGAATAAAATCTTACCACTTGTGACAACATTGATGGATCAGGAGGGTATTATGCTAAGTGAAATAAGTCAGAGAAAGACAAATAACATACAATTTCACTTATATGTGGAATCTAAAACACAAATTAAAAAAGAGCACAGAAAACATACTCATAAATACAGTACACAAACTGGTAGTTGCGGGAGTTGTGGGGAAACGGTGAAATAGGTGAAGGGGATTAAGAGGTACAAAGTTCCGTTAACAAAATAAACAAGAAGATATAAAATACAGCATAGGGAATGTAGTCATAATACTGTAATAACTTTGTATGGTGAGAGATGGGAACTAGACTTAGGGTGATTTCATAACGTATATAAATGTTGAATCACTAAGTTATATGTGAAACTCATATAATATTGTATGTCAACTACACTTCAATTAAAAAAAATTAGAACCTGGATGAGACTTATCCTCTTCCTAATCTCACAAAACCCAATCAATGACAAGCTGTGTGCTTTTATCTTCTTCATTTTGATTCAAATTTCCACACAGTGAAATTTACTTTTTTGGCATAGTTCTACAGGGGTTTGGCAAATGCATAAAGTCATGTAACTACCACCATATGGAACAGTTCCTTCACTCCCTTAAACTCCCTTTTTTTAAAAAATTGAAATATAGGTGATACACATTGTTACATTAGTTTCGGGTGTACAACATAGTGACTCAACAAGTCTATATGTCACTCTATGCTCCCAAGTGTAGCCACCACCAAGTACCATACAAGGCTATTATAATACCATTGACTATATTCCCTATGCAGTATCTTATATATTAGTGGCTTATTCATTCCATAACCGGAAGTCTGTTATCTCCCACTCCTTTTGTAATCAACCCTTCTCCCCAGTTCCAACTGCTAACAACCATTCCTCTGTTCTATATCCCTATAGTTTGGCCTTTTCCAAAATGTCTTATTTATGGAGTGATACAGAATATAGCCTTTTGAGTCCAGTCCCATTCTTCTTGCACACTCCCTTTTACAACTGATGACCATCATCTCTGGCCAGGGTTATTATGGCATACTCCTTATAATTCTGATCTTTAACTGATCTACACATAAATGCTCTTTTCTGCCCTTTGCTAGATCATGCTAGGAGCAATAATGTATTGGGATTCCAAATGGCTACTATAAATGCTTAGGATCTTATCTAATGCTTCAAAGCAAGGTCAAGATGTTGACAGGTTGGTGTGAGGCTTTTCTGGGAGATTTCTATGGAAACACTACATGATTTTCTACGGACTATTTTCAATTTGCTTATCAGGCCTGCTTAAGGACGCGGACACCACAAAGCAAGTGTAGGAAAAGAGAGCGACCTCAGGTGTTAAGGAAGAGGACTTGGAATTTAAATAAGAGGTAAGAAAACTCTCAGAAGATGAAAATTCCCCCTTGCTTCATGAGATGAACTTGAATATTCTATATAACCATAATACAAATTCCTATTTTTTTTAAAGATTTTATTTTTAAGTAATCTCTAAACCTAATGCGGGGCTCGAACTCACAACCCTGAGATCAAGAGTCCTATGCTCTTTCTACTGAGCCAGCCACGTGCCCTTAAATTACTATTCTTATTCAACTATGGTGCTTTAGAAATAATACTACTCTAAGTCTCAAATGTTTATTAGCAACCTTTTTCTTTTTTTGCTTAAAAAGTCAACAACCAGGGCACCTAGGTGGCACAGTAGGTTGAGCGTCCGGCTTTGGCTCAGGTCATGATCTCATGGTTCGTGAGTTTGAGTCCCGCGTTGGGCTCTGGGCTGACAGCTCGGAGCCTAGAGCCTGCTTCCTATTCTATGTCTCCCTCGCTCTCTGCTCCTCCCCTGCTCACACGCTGTCTCTCTCTCAAAAATAAATAAAGATTAAAATAATAATAATAAAAGAATAAAAATAAAAGAATAAAAAGAATTTAAAAAAATCAACAACCATTACACAGCAATTTTCTTTCCATAAAATGTTTTTAATTTAAAAACACTGTATATTAGCTAAAAACCAGGTAAAAACAAACAGCTAAAAACCAAATAAAAAGACTTCTGAATGATCTAAACTTACAAATATGCAAACAAATATTACACAAATATAATATTAACAATACATTTTCTATAATGATCAAGAAATATAAAAGTACTTTTTCAATTATTCAAAGATTAAAAAGCAGCAAACTCATATTTAACAGGTAAAATAACAAGTTTATACTAGTACTGTACATGTAATTTTTCTTGTAAGTGCATAGGACAAAAATATAGTTTAAATGGCATTAAATAGTTTAAATGGCATTTGTGAAAACAAGTTGGAATTTCTTCCACATTTCTTTTCCTGTATGTTAAAATGTCCTAGAATTAATAAGCATTAATGGTGGTATCTCTCAGGGAGGGAAGAGTTAAGGTAGAAGAGACACAGCTTTACTCATGTAATACCTGTATTGTGTTTTTCACATGTGTGTATTTTATAATTATTATTTAAGTACAGTTGACACACAATGTTACATTAGTTTCAGCTATACAACCTAGTGATTTGACAAATGTATACATTATGCTATTTTCACCAAGTGTAGCTACCATCTGTCCTGTTACAATGCAATTGCAGTATCACTAACTATATTCCTTATGCTGTGCTTTTACTTTTATGTGTGTGTGTATGTATATATATAAATGTTTATTTTGAGAGAGTGAGAGAGAGAGAGAGAGAGAGAGAGAGAGAGAGAATACGCATGTGAGAGACTGGGAGAGAGGCAGAGAGAGGGAGAGACAGAAATCCAAGCAGGGTCCGCACTGTCAGCACAGAGCCCTACACGGGGCTGGAACCCATGAACCATGAGATTACGACCGGAGCGGAAATCAAAGAGTTGGAGGCTTAACCTGACTGTGCCACCCAGGCATCCCTTACTTTTGTATATTTTTAAGTACATATCTAGCCCTATAGTAAAACTGTTTAAGGCACTTAGGATGGCACCTGATATATAGTGAAAGGTTAAAAAATTAAGTTTTTAAAACTACCTTTTCAATAAAAACAAACCTAAAGTTAAAAGCAATAAATTATACATAAAACTATTAGATTATATAAATAAATTCTGAAGAAGGCAATTCTCCAAACAGTCATGGTAAAACTTATGTCAATAAAAATGAAAACATTTGTTAATTTGTTTAAAGTGTTTCAAACATATCACATTTTGGGATATTTGCTAAATAGTATCATGAATACAATGGCTAGCATTAAAATTAGTGATACAAAAAGGAGAAAGTTTTAAGATTTGTTAATGAGACTATATAATTCCTGTTTTTTCTTTATTTTAGATTTTAAGTTCACTAGACAGAAACAGTGTTTACAAAGTTTTGGGGGTATTAAATAAATGTTAAGAGCTTAGGAAAAGCTATTATGAATAATTAAGAAAGGGGTACAATGAAAATTTCTAAAAATATCAGCATTAGGGAATTTCATTTAAAATAACAAATATTCACCAAAGCAACCACTACTAACAGTTTTTAATGGGTCCTTCCAGAAATGCATAGACATGCATTATCATGTGTACATATAGATATTTAATTTCTATGGCATTTAATACTCTAAAAATAAGAAAGCATGATACAGAATTATTAGCAAATTAAATCTGGAAGGGGAAAATCCCAAAATAATTTTGTTCCTCTTCTTTAGAATGAAAGGGAATTACAAATTAATAAATTCATACTTCCTGTTAGGCACTGAATTAGGCAGCTTGTCTATGTCATCTCATTCAATCTTCAGTACAGTCTAGCAAGGTAAGTATTAGCTCATTTTAAAGCTTGGCTCAGAGAGGTTAAATGACATGAGCTAAGAAGTAGCAAAATGAAAATATAAACCTATGAAAATATGATGTAAATATGAAAATGAAAATCTGATCTAACTATAAAGTTCAAAATATTCTCACTAATAAGGGATGTCTCCCAAACATAAATCTCCCCAGCTGAGCATTCTCCCAGGTTTTAATAACACCAAAGAGATTTACTTTAAGATGGGTAAAATGAGGTAAGGGACATGAAAACACTGTAATATAAAGATAAGCCTAAGAAATAGTCAGCATCATGGGACACACACAAGAACCTGAGGGTATCTGCTTGTCAGCTTGGGTAGCAACTGTCTTGACAAATGAAAAACAGTTCAGTCCAGTCCGCCATTACCCCCAGTTGATTGTCAAACTCGGGAATCTTTTCAGTGTCAGGTGACCAAAGTTGCCCAGTGTGCCCGGTCCATCTAGCTGTCCAAGCTGAATCACGGAAAGGAGTAGAAGGAGCTATGCCAACAGCTGTCAGGGTGATAGGATCCGGGCTAGGGTTCTTTACTGAGAATGACAAACTGCACGATCAGTAGTCTTTACAACATCATACATCTGTTGTGTGGCATTTAACAGAGGGTGGGGTAGGGGCAGCACGTTCTACAAAACATTAGACTTTATTTTTTCCCAAAGATTTTATTTTTAAGTAATCTCTACACCCAATATGGTACTGGAAATTACTCGAGATCAGGAGTTGCAAGCTCTACTGACTGAGCCAGCCAGGCACCCCCCAAAACATCAGACTTTAAAGAGAATTAGCGTTATTTGCCAGACTCTGTGGATGTAAAGATGAGCCAGATGCCAAAACACAGTAAACACCCAGACTGGTCTCAGATACCGCAGATTTACACACACACATGCTGTGGGAATGAACCTCTGGCTTGGCCTGTGAGGAGTGGAGGAACTCCAGTAGAGACATTCTGGCTCTGTCTTGGAGGACCACACAGACAGGTGGACGAGGCAGGCGAGAATTCCAGTCAAAAGGGACAGCATGTCCAGGGGCACGGAGTCATGAAACTGGATGACATATTTCCGGAACAGCAGAACTTGGTAAGGCAGGAGAACAGGGTGTGGAGGACGGTGAGAGAAAGAGTGGGAAGGCAAGGGCGGGGCCGTGGGGTTAGGCCCTTGTACACCATGCCCATTAGCTGGATTCTACCAGGTAGAATTCTACCTTATCTACCAGGTAAGATGCTAGCAAGTTTTCAAAAAAAGATCAAGGTGTGTAAAGCAGCCTGGCAGTGGTGTGGCAGGTGGACTGCAGCAATAAAGGCAGGGAGCGTGGCTCCTGGGCTTTCTGCTGGTTATCAAGGCCAGCAGTGCCAGGCACACAGGAGGCATTCAATACTCACCAGATAGCCTAAAAGATGGTTCTAGGTTATGATGTAGGCAGTGGGGATGAAGGGGAAGGAATATCTTCAAAAGATATTCCTGAGGTGAAAAGGAGAAGGCACAGGCCCTGACTAGGTATCTAGACAGTGTGGTGGTTTGGTTGGAGCAAACCATAGATGGGAAATGCATTTAGCGCTGAGACCACAGGATGAGGCAGCAGTGGTGAAATGCACTTCATTCATTTGAACACCAAATATCTATTGACTGTGTGCTGCATATGTCAAGCCAGGCTGAGGATATAAAGATGAATAAACCTGGCCCTGACTTCACAGAGCTACTTGTCAGTGGGAGCAGACAGGCAACCATGATCACAGCCCAACATGAGATAAGCTCCTTGATGGCCACATAAGGTGGTGGCTGTGACAAGGGTGGGGGCAGAGGTGGGGGAAGAGATGAACCAATTCTCTGAACGAGTACTTGTTGAATTGAAGCCCTGAAAGATGAGGAACACTTGTCAGGTAGACAGACGCCCATGAGAGGAAGCAGACCTATACCTGCCAAAGCCAGGAGTTTGTGAATATAGCCAGAGATGAAGAGGAGAGAGGAAGCTGAAGGGCTTGATTCAAAGAAGAGTCGAGCATTAAAGTAGTAACAATGTCACTCCTCTACTCACCACCAAGCCTCCTGCCACCCCAATAAACCTGTCTTCCACACTGCTGCTACAGAGAGCCATTCTCTTCATTTTTAAAAACTTCGAACAGAGATGAAGGGACAGTATAATGAAGGCCTCTATACCCTGCATTTAGATGAAAGAATGATGAACATTTTATCAATTTTAAGTGTTTCTCTCTATACATATTTGCTTTTTTATTTTTACCAAACCATCTGAAAGTAGAGTACAGACATTGTGACACTTTATTCCTAAAACTTCAGCATGCACCTCCTAAGAACAAAGACAAAACCATGATATGATTTTCACATCTGAGGAAAAGAATAATTCTAATATCCACTCCATATTAAACTGTCCCCAACTGTTCCCAAAATGTCTTTTACAGTTTTTCTTGGCAGGGGTGGGGTGGGGTGGTATGGGAAAAAGAGGCACTGGGATCCAGTGCAGGTTCAAGTCAGAACTTTTAACAGGAAAAAGTTCTGCTCGGAATTCTTCAGTTGTCCCTTTCACCAACAGGTTCAAGACCTTACTCTTCCTTCACAGGACTCCAGACAAGTGTTGCCACCAGTTAAGCGAGGGGAGTGGTGGGAGAGAAGGTTGAGTGAAGACACACTGCAGGGAGAACTGACAGATCTTGTAGCTGGCTAGATGGGAGAGAGCAGGAGGGGCTGGGCTTGGGGCCACTACAGGGAAGATGTGCCACTACTGGAGACAGAACCCAGAAGGAGCAAGCTCTACAGGAGGAAGAGGAGTTCAATTTTAGGTTCAAAAGCAACCCAAGCACCTGTAGGACACTCGTGCAATGGCCACTAAGCAAATGAGACCCCAGGCCTGGCACTGAGCAGAGAAGAGGTACTGGCAAGTTAGTCTCCTGGGAAGACTCCTCCTTTCCTTCTGAAACCCCTCTTGTAAGGTCACCCACAGACCCCCGTTGTCAAAGCCAGTTTTCTGTCATCTTAACTTTGTAGCAGCATCTGGCACAGTTGCCAGCTCCCTCCTTGAAATACCTCCCCCTGGGCACTGCCACAAAGTGCCCTCACCGGCTGCTCTTTCCCAGTCTCCCTTGCTGCCTCTTCCTACATCTAGCCTGTGAACACATCTCAGGCCTGCTTCTTAGCCCCTTCTCCATCCACACTCTCTCTGCAAGCAACCTCATCCATTCCTATGGGTTTAAAAAATGTTCTATATGAAAAATTTCAATTAAATGCAAAACAGTATAATGAAACCCATGGATCTATCAACTTTTAGCATTCCTATATACCAGCAGCTCCCAAATGTAACCTGTAGTCCAGACATCTCCTTTGAGGAGTCCTATAGATCAAACAGGCCAACTGCCTTTCCATTTGAATAGCTCACAGCCATCTCAAACTTTACCAGGTTCAAAAGTGCTCTGGATTCCCCCCTCCACACCCTACAACTGTTCTTCCTTCTCTGAATTAGGAGCAAGCTCCCAGATGGCAAGGACCTTATTCACTGATATTTCCCAACAGCGCCCAGCATACGGTGGGCACTCATATGCTTATGGAACAAATGACTTTCCATAAATGGCACCAGCATCTGATCAGTTAGCCATTACCTATGATTCTGTCTCCTTTCCAAAATCAGACTGATATTTTTTATTTATTTATTTAAAAAATTTTAATGTTTATTTTTGAGAGAGAGACAGAGCGCCAGTGGGGAAGGGGCAGAGAGGGAGACACAGAATCCGAAGCAGGCTCCAGGCTCTGAGCTGTCAGCAGAGAGTCCAATGCGGAGCTCGAACTCAAGAACCAGGAGACCAAGTCGGACACTTAACCAACTGAGTCACCCAGGCGCCCCCAGACTAATATTTTAAAAACACAGAGCAGATCATGTCACACTAGAATTTATATCTTTAAATGGTTTCCATGGTGTCCAGAAGAAAATCCAATTTCTCTAAAATGGCTTGTGAGACCTGGAATTATCCAGCTCCTGCTCCTTGCCACCTGTCCTCTAGTCACTCTTCCCTTCACTCCTGGGCTCTTCTCTTCCTCGACTTTTCTGGAGTTTCCCAGTATGCCTTCATCCTTCCCAGTCAGGGCTTTGCTGCACACTGACCCTTCAAATGTCAGCTTAACGTCACATTCTTGGGGAGGCCCTCCATGATCTCATGTAGTAGGTTCCCTGATCTTCTCTCATACCACCTACCTCAATCTGTAAGTCTCTATGAATTTTTACCTCTGCCATGGCCTCCTGCAGATAGTGACCATGGCTATTATGTTGAGTTTCACAAGACTTCAAAGACATCATTTACATTCAGTATTTGTACAATAAATGAACCAACTGGGTCTACATTGAGTCCTAAAGAACACCTACAGTTGAGGCAGATTAGCACCAAGGAAGGGGCAGTGGTCCAACGGTACAGGGGGCTTGAGAAAGTAATCCAAGAGCCAACAAGCTGGACAGAGATAAGGACTTTAGATTCAAAAGCATTCGGCCCCAGCAGGACGTGGGGGTACTGGACAGACCCAGGTCCAAATCTCCAGTTTACTAGCTTTGTGACCTTGGGCACTTTAGTGTCCAAGAGTAGTAGAGTAGTCTTTTGGGTGAATACATTCAGCCTCAAAGGTCTTTTTTGGAAAGAAGAAAATATGAATTTCACAGGCTCATATCACCTGTGTGAAAAAAAAAAGACACACAGTAGATGCTCAGCAACAGAAAAAAGGACGTTGATTTGTTAATCAAACTGGAAACATAAACATCAAATTTGGAAATACAAGTTGGGCATCAGTCCTAAGAAGGGTGCTGAGCCTGAAGCCTGACAAACTTGAGGTCAAATGCCTTTTCTAGCTAGGTGTCTCACCTGCTTTGAGGTTCCATCTCATCTGCAAAATGCAGATCCTGCTACTTCTTAAAATTGTTACTAGGATTAAATTAAATAAGCTCTCTGGCCCACAGTAAGAGTTTAACAAACATGCAGTTCCTTTACTGACAACTGAATTTTCTAGAGGCTCATTATTTAACCACAAACAGAAAACGTTTAAATTATCCAATGTAAAGAAAACAATAAAGCAAATCTACGTGTAAGTTAGTTATGAGCTTGGTTTCTGAACATGGAATATAGGACATGGATACATCAAAGGCATGAATTCAGAAAACCGAATACTTAATCCAATGAGGTTAGGAAAAAACGTGTAAACTTGAACCCAACGCCTACTTAGCGCTAGTAACTGTTCATACTTTTTGATCCGTTACCTACTTTTCAACGCAAGTCAAAGGCTGTTCGTAGCACTGAGACCTCCCCACCACTCCCCCTGTGCTTCACTGAAGGTTCAGACGGGACAACGCGTTATTTTAGTTCTTCACAACCTAAGAAAGAGGTGAGTAGTATCTCTACTGCCATTTGCAGATGCGGACATCAAGGCTTTGCGCGGGCACGTAGCGTTCTCTGGGAGCCCACGAGAAGCCGGAGGCCGAGTCCAGGGCCTGGAGCCTCAGCCGCGCGCCAGCCCTCCGCCACCGCGCGGGTCGCGCAGGGTCAAGGTCCCGAAGGCCGAGCCCGCACGGCAGGCGGACGTGGCCTTGGCGCCGAGCGCCGTCCCCGCCGTGACCTTGAGCCCGGCCCGCCGGGAAGGCGCTCCGACTCCGCCAAGGCTCCCCCGCCTGGCCCGGCCCGGCCCGGCCGACAGCGGCCTCGGCCCCTGCCGCCCCGCAACCCCTGCGGCTCTGCCCCGAGGGAGCGCTGCCGGGCCGGGGCGGAGACCCGTGCCGGGGACCCCGCGCCCTCTGCCCCGCGGCGGCCCCTCCCCGGCCGCTCCCGGAAAGGGCGGCGCTGCTCACCGGAGCACTGGCAGGAGGCTGCAGGGGGGGGCCCGCCGCAGGAGACCGCCGACCCAAGCCGCTCCGCGGGCGTGCAGTACTCGCGCCGCCATCTTGCTCTGGCGCCTGGGCTCCCACCGCCCGGGCCGCCGCTGACGCCGCCGCCGCGACCCCTCCCCCGGCCAGGCCCGCCGAGGCTGGGGCGGGGCGGGGCGCGCAGCCGCTGCAGCGCCAGGCGCCGCCGCCAGGGGAAGTAGGGCCCAAGGTCCCGGCGCGAGGAGGTCCTGCAGCTGCGAGAAAGGAGCGAAGGCGAAAAGGACTGCTTTACGAGACAATCACCAGCGAAAGGAGCTGAATGTCCAGCACTAGAGGACCATGGGCAAGGCTTTAATGTACATGGAAAGATCCACAAGAAAAGAGTAACACTGAGTTCAGGCTTCTCCCCAAAACCTTTTGAACTTTGTACCATGTAAATACATTGCCTTTCAAACCGAAAACAAACCCAAAGCAACGCTTTAATAAAAACACTCTAGATGAAAACATAACTCAAGTTATCTGGTGGTCTCGGGACTGCATTGTTCCTGTTCCCTGTTCATATCAACACTGATGGGCGCTCGTCGCGTCTCAGTCGTCAAGCCGACTCAGTCTAGTGGGGCAGGATGTGAAATAATTGGCTCCAGTGTGTCAAGTGTTGAAATGAAGAGGTTCACCAGACGGGAAGGGGACACGGACAGGCGAGACTGTAACCGGCGGTGGCTGTGAAGCGGAGGACAGAGCCGAGTTCCTGGCACGATAGCGCGGTCCCAAAGGAAGAGTTGACCAGTGGAAGGGAGGATATCTCCGGTCAAGAAAACAACTTAAACAAAGGCGTGGATCGGGTGGCACTGTTTAGGGAAAGTGTATCCTGAGTAAAAGAGCCGCAAATGTAACCTTGAAAACTGCAACCGAGACAAGGTAGGCAGAAAGGGAGCTAGACAGTGAGAGAAGGGGGAGAAACAGGGAGGAGAGACCCCAGCCACCAAGGGGAGCACTGTGCAAGAATCTGCAGAGGCCAAGAGGGAAATGTCCTCAGGACTGGGTGGGTACCTGGGAGGTCTGTTACCCTGGCAGGAGGGGAGAGGGCAGCAACTGGGCTTTTGGTCTGAGGGGTTCTCTGAAGCTAGTAATCTTGGAGGCAAAGGAAGCATTGGAGCTTAAGGGGTGCAGTTTTCTGACTGGGGGAATATTTGAACATGTTAATATGGCAAGGAACCACCAGGAAGGATTAAAAAGGGGTCCTGTGGATGGAGGAGAGACAACAAGGATTTGCTCCAGATCAGGGAGATACGGGTCTCTTGGAGGCCAGTGGAAAGGAGGCCAAGGGACAGGGGACAGGAGTCCAGAGGCTATGTGGCTGAGCAACAGGCTTATGATTAGTGAGCCTGTAGACACTTCGACCCAAAAGGGAGCTCTCCCCAGGGCAGAAAGGACATGTCCCAATCCTCCACAGTAGGAGGGAAGCCTCTTTAAGCCTGTGGTGTCATTGTGCCCTTGTGACTTTCTCACACATTCTCCCAACTTCTCAGCTTTTTTTTTTTTTTTTTTGAAGAGATGAATGCTTTTAAATGTATTTTCCTGAAATGTAAACTTGGTAAATATTTCTTGGTCGACCTTGCTTTTGTGCTATTTAGTATTAGGCCACTTATTCTGCATTTTTCTTCTCCACTGTTATCTTCCAATATTTTTTACTGGGGACATGTACTTGTATCTCACAGGTGTATATGTCATAGAAGAAATATTGGGCATCTTCCTGGAGCATAAGTTTTACACCAAGATTATTAGGAAAAATATCTTAAGAGGGATGCCTGGGTGGCTTAGTCAGTTGATTTCGGCTAAGGTCATGATCTCAGGGTCATGGGATTGATCCCTACGTCAGGCTCCACGCTGAGCATGGAGCCTGCTTAAAATTCTCTCTCAAAAAAAGTAGAGTATATGTAAGCATTTTAAATATTTGAGGTTTTTGCGATGGCTTGTACAGGTGCAAGGTGGAACCCACATTAACTCCACCTGTCAGAGACCTAGACACTCTTAGATGATTCCCTTTTGCTCACTCTCCTGGTATCAAGCTCTGAGAGTTCTACTTTGGAACATCATTTATCCAACCTCTTTTCCTCACCCTACTCAGTTTGTCTTAGGACCAGTCTTTGAACAGGTCTCTTTCCCTCTAATCTTTCCCCTTACAGTTCATTATGTAAATATATCATACTCTTTTAAAAATGTAACCTGCCACCACTTACAGTATAATTTCCACCTGTTTCTTTACCTGAGCCCCACTCATGTTCAAAGTGTCCCAGCAGTCCTCACGGCTTGCAGAACCCCTTGGTTATGCTTCTTCTTCTCATAGTTTTGGGATTTTACATTCTTCCCTCTACCTGGAATGCCCTTTCCACAACCCGTATCTACTAGCCCGGAAACTGTTCCTTTAAGATTCAGTTCTAGCACTATCTAGTCTCTTCTGGGAAGTTGTCGTCATTTCTCCCCACCCATGTGCTTCTCTGCTATGAAGGCAGCTGTACATAACCTCCCCTACTAGATTATGAGCATTGAGAGGATAGGCAGTGCTTGTGGTTACTGCTGAAACTCTGTACTTGTATAATACACGTATTAGTTGAAACTGAAATATGCTCCAAATCTCTTCCTAGGAGCCAGGAAACGAATATGTAACTCAATGTTTCTTCAGGTCAAAATCTAGGTTCATAGTTTATTAATAAACAGCAACAGAACTCAAACTCTCCAACTCAAATGCACAGTATGAGGAACTCTACAATTTCATCAATGTATCAGATTTTATGAATCCACTCCTATTTATATTTAATACACTCTAGAATACAGGACGAAAGAAAAGTGACACAGAATTTTCAAGTTTTATTTTCTATGTGTCGACATTCTTATTATAAGGTCTGACCCCAACCAGACTGCTGATTATTTCCATTTGTAATTGGTTAAATCAAAGAAATAATTTCAGGGGCACTGGGATGGCTCAGTCGGTTAAGCAGCCAACTTCAGCTCAGGTCATGATCTCACCATTCATGAGTTCAAGCCCCAGGTCAGGCTCTGTGCTGGCAGCTCACAGCATGGAGCCTGCTTTGGATTCTGTGTCTCCCTCTCTCTCTGCCCCTCTCCTGCTTGCTCTCTGTCTTTCTCTCTCAAAAGTAATAAACATTAAAAAACAAAAACAAAAACAAAAAAAAAAAAGAAAAATTTCAAATTAGTTTCAAATATATACCACCAAAAATAAATATTCACTTAATGCAGTCTTCTGTTTTAAGATATCAAAAGGTATTTTCCTCCCCAAATAAGGGTTCTAAGATAAATTCAAGATTCCTTTGAATGGAAAAAAAAAAAAAAAAAAAAGATATACCTAAAAAAGTGAGCTTACAAAACAATGCAGGGGATTACTAGGTACACTTCCTGTAAGAGGAAAGTATGTCCAATGAAAAGGAAATTTCAAACATGACCTTACACTCATGAAAAATTTTAACAAGGCCTTTACTTCATTTACTTTTAGCTATTCCATAAATACCAGAAGAGAAATTGGACAGTTTGTAATGAAATTTAGAAAAATTTCTTTTTCTGTAAAGCAAACTTATAAATCTTTCCCTTTGTCTCCTTCCAATCGTCCTTCACTGTGCTAAAGAGCTATTCAGTTCTTCCAGATTTTTGGTTAAGTGGGTAGTTTCCAAGCTGACTGGGCTTTCCAGGTAGGTAGTTCCTGCACAGGGTTTTCCGGTCACTGGATCTATGACTTGTCCAACTTTGAAAACGATCTCGGCCAGTTCATGTTTCACATGCTTTGTTCGTGGGACAGGTAGAGCTTTGAGAAGCACGATATCCCCAACTGTGCACTGCTGAAGAGCATCATGAGCAAAGTAGGTTTTTCGTTTATTAAAATACTGTTGAGAGAAGTAGGAACAAATCAGTAGTTCCCATCTGTGATCTGACAACACAGCATAGAATATAAAAAGTAATGCACAGAAAACAAGCTGGGACTTGGGAAAAAAAAGATAATACACTCAGGAGGCTTCCAATACAAAAATTAACTGCTTAACTTCTAGAAAATAGCAATGACTTTCCCAGAGTGGATCATGTGCCTGAGCTCTCCAGCCTATTACCTTCAGTATCTTTGTCTACTAATCATCATCCTTCTCTATACTATTTAAACTCTTCCTTCCTAGTGGAGCCTTCTCTCCAGCCTTATGAACATGCTACTCTCACTACTAGCTGTGTCATTTGGCACAAGTCACTGAATCACTCCAGGCTTAGTTTTTTTCACAACCTAAAATGAGGCTCCACTATCTGCATCTCTAAAGTTATCCAGATAATTAAATGTTCTAAATATACACACCACACTTAGCTCCATGCCTGGCTCGAAGTACTGCAAACAAGCCACAGATGCTCATAACAACCTTGCTGCAGAAGGTGCTCTCATTTTACAAATGAGAAAACAGGCTCTGGAGTTAGGTAATGTGCACAGCTAGTAAACAACAGTCAATATTCACGCTAAGGTCTTCTGACTCAGGCCAATGATCAGGCTGTCGTCACTCTTCAGCTTGTTCCTGTGTTGTTGTTAATAAAAGACAACTTTATTCTTCTCAACTCATCTGGCCTCCCCTTCCCTTAACCTTGTTACCTCTGCTCCTGTGTTTTTGATCCTAGATAACAAAGAACATTTCTACCTACCTGTGTGCCCAGTCTTGAATGCAGAACTGTCCTTGGCACTTTCCTCTCCCTCCCTTGCACATCTGACAAATCAAGGACTCTGTCCCTTCTTTCCGAAATCTACTTTTCCCACTGCATTGCAATTGCTTCAAGGACTGTTCAGGTTCTTATCATTTCCATTCTAGACTTTTGCAATAGCCTTCTTACCTATTTCCTTACCTCCTGTCCTCATCTCTATGTTTCCAAGTGTGTCTTTCCTTTGCTTATAGGATGAAATCCAAAAATACTACATAAAAGGCCTTTCTCAGCCCAGCTCCTACTGTTCTTGTATTCACTCAACAACAGTCAATGCCTACTTAGGATCAAGCTCTGGGCTCAAACATGCCAAACTACTTGTTGTTCCTGTACAATGTCATGCCCTTTAATGGCTAAAAGAACTTCCATATACCACTCACCATGGCCAAAATGACTCCCCCAAATGTGGTCCTTTGGATAAAAGCCTTTCTGAGATTCAGCTCAAATGTCTTTGAGGATGCTCTCTTTCAGCAATGTGGAAAGAAAGAATCAGCTGTCCTGCTTTCTGCTCCCAGTACTTTGCACACAGAAGTACTGTATCAGTTATCAGACTGAGTTGAAATTAACTGTATGTGTCCTCAGAGAATGAACCACGATTAATTCACTTTGTTATCCACACAGATCAGCAGACGCTCAGTGCATCTGTACTGACAGGGAATGGTTTCTCTGTTCAGAACCTGTAACATGTTGGTGATTTATCAATGCCTTCTGAAAACAGGGATATTCCTCACCTTTAATAAGTAGGGATCCAAAACAAGCCTGGTCACCCTCACTTTAGCTGTTTTTTGCATTGCTGTCCCAATCACCTTCCCCACGATCCATTTGGCATGGACGGATGAACGAACTACTGACATTATGTGGCTTTGATCACCTAAAAAACAAATTTCAAAATTTAACATTCTGGTTGTTATGACTCACCAAAGGGATTTTGTTACTAGAACTGCTGAAGGTCAGAAACAGTTTTTGTTGACCTTCTGGAATCACCACTTTAGAGATACTTACACGTTTCACTATTTCCTTAACCCAACCTCCCATCTTTATACTATTTACAAAGCTGTCATTTTAACCTAAGTCGCCGTGTCCCCCTGTGCAAAACGGGAATAACAACAGGGTCTGCTCACAGGAGTGCTTTGAAAGTTTAACCTGTAAGGAGCTAAATGGCGCGAATAAACGTGGGCTCTTACTGGCGTCCCTTTCTTTCCTTCCGCTGGCTTGCGTCTCCCCAGAGGCTCACAGTCTGGCCACACGAGCGCACAAGGCCTTGGCGGAGCGGCCGGGGTGTCCTCCCCACTTAAGGAGACCTTGCCTTGGGGCTGCCTTCTTGATCAGTTAATGCCGAGTCCAACCCGCCTGGGGTAGGCTGGGGGTGATTGATCCTCCCTCCCCGCACAACCCCGGGGTCAGGCAACTTCCCTTGCTTCCAGGCTCTAACCCGACGACACCTTACGTCCCGGGATTCACCCTCCGCAACAGCGGCTCCCATACCTCGACCTCCTCCTGGCTTTACTTTCACAGCGCGCGTCCTACTGAGGGCCGGTCGGAACGTGATGACGTCAGTCCCTTGCAAGTAGCTCCGCCTCGGACCGCTCCTCTCATTGGCCGCGTGTTCCCTTAGCCATAGGCGGGCGTAAGGGCAGGGCTCCGCCCACTCCCCCTTAAAGAGAACCGTAGACCCGGGTCGTCCGGGGAGACGTACATCTTCTTTCTCCATGCTGTGGGCGGCTGGAACGTGGAGCATTCCGGTCTTTCATTTAACTATTCTGTTCGGTTTCCTCTTTTTAAGCTGAGCTCCCAGGCTTGGACAAGGTCTTCCAAATCAGAGGAACCTCATTCATTCATCAAAAACTGAAACATTGGACACTAAGTGCATTCTACCCCCACAGCTGCTTTTAAGATAAACTTCGGCAGGTTTTTGTGCCTAATATGATTTTAGGTGTTATTTTTCAATATCTGTGAGACGGAGAGAAGTCCAGTATCAGCACATATTTATGTGTGACAATTATGAAGGAGTTAGATGGGCCACGAGCAGACTGCTTGATAATGCCTTCTCAGATAAAAAGAGGACTGAGAATGTATTAGGAAGTTAAGAGAAACAGAAAACAATAGGCTACTGGCACAGACAATTTGAAGACCAAAATATGGGTGTGGTCAATTGTCTTTGACCATTGAAACATCTTAGCAACTGGTGAGAGAAGACTGGGAAAATAAGAATTCACCCATACATTAGTTTGTCCAACACTCATTTCTTTCTTAGCAAATAGTTATAAAACACTTCTAAGACTCTGTGCTAGGAAAAACGATGAATCGAAGAAGACTCCACTCTCTAAAAGCCCACAAAACCGTGAGTAAAACAACCATAGGTAATGGGAACCTTGAGAAAAGAGTGTGTAACTTTGCAGAGAGAGGAGACTTGATCAATACATAGCCCCTGGCCAGGGTCTATAGCTTGAGAATAGAGGGACATGGGATGTGGGGAGGACATTTGAGGCAGAAAGGAGAGCATGTGCAGGGGTGCTGGGGTTTGAGAGACAGTACGCGAAGGAGTCTGATACCACCAGGATATAGGGTTAGGAAAATAAAGGCAGGGATTGAAGTTGCTCAGGGATAGGCCTCTATCTAGGAAGCATTTCTTGTTTGGGGCCTCCCTTTTTCTTCTAAGTGATAAGAAGCCTTTGAAAAATGTGAATACTTTAGCTAGCTTTCAACATCATTGTGGTAGGAGTGTGGAAGGCAGAATAGAGGTTGGAGACATTGGAGTTTGGATGCTTTTTCAGGGGATGGTGAAAACCTAAATTGGAGCAGTGGGAATGGAAGAGAGAAGATGGGTTGGAGATTTGATTGCGAAATTGGTCATGTGAAGCAAGGGGACAGAGAGGAGGTAAGTGTGTGTGTGTGAGTATGGCATAGACAACAGAAATTTATTTTCTCATAGTTCTTTTATTTATTAATTATTAATTAATTTATTAATTTATTTTTATTTAAATTTATTAATTTATTTTCTCTAAAAGTCTAAGATTGAGGAGCTGTCAGGGTCAATTTCTGGTAAGAGCTCTTCTCCTGGCTTGCGGATGATCACTTTCTTGCTATGTCCTCACATACATAGCCTTTCCTCTGTGTATGTGTGCACAGCGAGAGAGAGTGTATTCTTTTTCTTCTACAAGAACACTAATCTCATTGGATTGGGGCCCCACCCTTTTATGACCTCATTTAATCTTAAATACCTCCTAAAGGTCTTGCCTTCAAATACCATCACATTGGGAGTTAGGGCTTCAACATGCATACATGGTGGGGGGCACAATTCAGAACATAATAAAATCAAAGAAACAAAATAAAAGCCTTTCAGTCTTTTAAAAAATTTATTTATTTTTAGAGAGAGAAGAGAGCAAGCAGGACAGGGGCAAATAGAGAGGGAGACAGAGAATCCCAAGCGGGCTCCACACTATCACTGCGGAGCCTGGCGTGGGGCTCAAACTCACGAACTGTGAGTTCATGACCTGAGCCAAAACCAAGAGTCGTACACCCAACCAACTGAGCCACCCAGGCACCCCAACCCTTGTAGTCTTAAATTCGATTTAGAAATATTGTATGAAGTCATGATTTATTTTTCTCAAAAAAAGTCTTTCTAAGAGAGTCTACAAACCTAGGAGCAGTCAGTACCAAGCACATTCCCTGAAAGAAACCAAGGGTCCTTGAAAAATGACTGACTTCACATCTGGAGCAGAACTGTATGTGTTAAACTTGGGACATGTTGTGTCAGAAATCAAGGAAACTATTAAAGATGAATGAGGTCAGGTCAAAAGCCAACCTGAAGGAGTATTCACTGAACTAACATGAGATTATGTGAGGCTAAAAAGAATTATAAATGCAATGGATTGAAAACCATAAGACATATAAAAATCTGTGAGTTCATAATGGTACTTAAAAATAAATCCTCTGGTTGCTTTTGGAGAGTCCTAGGGCACCAAGTCAATAATTTGAAAAACACAAGAAATCAATATACCATGAAATATGATTTCAGATTTCAGTGCATTTCAGAATGACCTAATAATTGATACATAAGGAATGACAGAATTGGAAAACATTTTTTGCAACAACTAATGGATAATGAATAATATCAACAATGTTAACAAAATCATTGAAAGATTAATGTGGAACTTTGTAATAAAAAGAGAAGGCTAATACTACCTGAACCATCAATTAATTTTATCATCAGTAAAAATGAGTCAATTAGACATTATACATCTTTTGATGTAAAAGGAAAGAAAGCATATAGCACTGATTATGAAATATAATGTGTAAAGAGTAATCTGAATCTAATCAGTTTTGTAGATCTAACCACCCATTTTACAGTGAATACAACAGATAGAGGAACGAGTTAAACAACACCAGGAGGTGGGGCGCCTGGGTGGCGCAGTCGGTTAAGCGTCCGACTTCAGCCAGGTCACGATCTCGTGGTCCGTGAGTTCGAGCCCCGCGTCAGGCTCTGGGCTGATGGCTCGGAGCCTGGAGCTTGCTTCCGATTCTGTGTCTCCCTCTCTCTCTGCCCCTCCCCCGTTCATGCTCTGTCTCTCTCTGTCCCAAAAATAAATAAAAAACGTTGAAAAAAAAAAATTAAAAAAAAAAAAAAAAAAACAACACCAGGAGGAAGTAACTGTTGAAATAAAAAACTCAGTAGATGGGTTTATGGCATATTAGATAAAGCTGAAGAGAGACTTAGTAAACTGCAAGGGAAACCAGAAGAAATTATTTAGAATGTAGCAGAGAGGAAAATGTGGACAGTAGATCAAGAAGTTCTCACATTTGTCTATTAAGAGTTCCAAAAGGAGAGAACCCAGAAAAGAGAATGGCTTTTTTCTGAACTAAAACAATGGAAGTCAGTGGCCACATTAGTAAGCCTGGCTCTACCCCAGCTCATTCAAACAACCTCCTGGCCTCTTTTCAGCCCTGGATAATGCCCTGAGATAAGTATGTATTTGTAACATGACTACATCAGGAAACATATGTAATAGAATATAGTAGAAATCGCTTAGGAGACTTGGACTGGAGAAAGCTAGTATGAATTCAGGATGTCCCCAAGATTACTGTGGGGTTCAGGAAATCATTAGAGGCACTTCTAGATGACTAACTCTTATCAGGTAGGACATTCTTTTTTTTTTTTAATTTTTAAAAATCTGTATTTATTTTTGAGAGAGAGAGAGACAGCGTGTGAGCAGGGGAGGAGCAGAGAGAGAGGGAGACACAGAATCCGAAGCAGGCTCCAGGCTCTGAGCTGTCAGCACAGAGCCTGATGTGGAGCTCAAACTCACGAACTGTGAGATCATGACCTGAACTGAAGTCAAACACTCAACTGACTGAGCCACCCAGGCACCCCACAGGAAGGACATTCTAAGGACTTATAAGATTATCTCCCGGGAGCCAAGCCAAAGGGCCAAACCTTTCTTTGGGTAAGGTTAATCCTTTATTAAACACCTTGGTATATCAAATACCCCTTTATGGGTGGTATGTAAGGGCTTTTGTAGCCTCCAAGAGTGTGTATAACCTCTACAGAACTCCAAAAATGATAAAAATCATAAGCTTCTAGACCTTAATGCCTAGACTCAGAAGTCCAGAACATCACTTCTTTTGCATTTCTATTGGATAAAGTAAGTCAGAAACCAATCGAGATTTAATAGGGCTACACAAAAGCACAAATATCAGGAGATGTGGTCCACTGGGGCCATCTATGCAGACTGCTTACCATGGTCCTTTTTTTTTTTTTTTAATTTAATTCCAGTATAGTTAACATTAAAACATTTCTTATGGTGGGTTAAGTGTGAATTTCGTTTGTAGTCTTTTCCTTCATGTCATACTCTTTTATATAACAAGGTTTGTAAAAAAAAACAAAACAAAGCCAAACAAAACAGCAACAACAAAACAAAAGACCCCCACAAGGTTTGTGTCTAGACTACACTGTCATTTAAGTTCATTCTAATTATGCTCCATCTCATGCATGAGAGTTTTCCTGTGGATCCAGGCAACTTGATTCCAGAATCTGTCATGGTTTTCTTGGGACTCTGGATGAATCATCACATTCTAGAATTCTCCAGGTATGGATTATCCCTGCTGAGTCTTTGCATTATCATACCATGAGATGTCTCTTCATGATCAGTTTTGAGCTTTGGTGTTTTTTTGTTTGGATTCAGGCCTCATCTCTAGACGAACAGTTCTTTGGGGAAAAAATAAAAGTGACAAATTTTTACAAAAAAAATATGTAGTTCTCCCACACACACCCTGACAAGGCCCAGTCATGACCCTGAAACCCAGAGAAACAAGGTAAGAGAGGGAAGAATCATTGAGCAGAGGACAAAAGTGATTGTAAATGATGTTGCCTTTTTGTTGTCCAAGGTGAACAGAGAGAGGATACCTAACCAGAGTATTGGATGGACAAAAGGTTGATAAGGCAACTAAAAGGTTGATAAGGAAACACCCGTTGTTTCCCTCTGTACACGTTCGGGTGAATGCGTGCACACCCACACTTTCCTTCAGTCTCCTCTACTCGAATTTGGATGTTTCATCCTGGCCATCATGAATATCTTTGCAAAACATCCAGTTTTCCAGAAACACTGAGTGGGCCATGGTAGATGCTCATGAGGCAAGGGAACAGGGTTGGGGCATTGTATTTCCATGGTCTTTGAGTATCAGAGGACTAGATTTTGAAAGGACAGATCAGGTTCTGGAATCTGGATCATTTCTGATTCTAGGGATTCTTTAAAAACTCTTTTTAATGTTTTATTTATTTTTGAGAGAGAGGAGGGGGGGAATACAGAGAGGGAGACACAGAATCTGAAAAATAGACACAGAATCTGAAGAATTCAAACTCATGAATAGTGACATGATGACCTGAGCCAAAGTTGGATGCTTAACCAACTGAGCCACCCAGGTGCCCCCTAGGGATTTTTAATCTGAAGTTGTTGTAAGGAGGTTTTAGGTGGCTTCTGAATTCTACCAAATTATATATGCAAAATTTGGTGTGTATTTACAGGTCTTTGTGTGGAGATAGCCTATAGCTTTCATCAGATTCTCAAAGAGGTCTGTGATCCTGCTCCTCCCAAATTAAGAAATTATTTCCTTAACCATAAGAGACTCTTAAAAACTGAGAATAAACTGAGGGTTGTGGGGGGTGGGAGGGAGGGGAAAGTGGATGATGGGAGGCACCTGTTGGGATGAGCACTGGTTATTGTATGGAAACCAATCTGACAATAAATTTCATATTTAAAAAAAAGAAATTATTGCCTTATACCCAGATCACTACAACAGGATTTTAATTAGTGATGTAACAGCTTCAGGCTCTTGATTTAAATATATCCAAAACACTACCATCCTGTTAATCTTCCCATTTTGTAATAGTTCTGTAGCTTTATCTCTACTTTCACTCTCACCTCAAGAGTTAGTATTCCTGCTTTACATCCAACTACAATTAATTTTTATACAGACGCCAGTAATCAGGAAGATTCATGCCCAGGAAAATGAAATCTAGCTATTGGGGTTGAGAATAGATTCTCTTCTATATTTTGATTGCTATAATTATCATCTTATTAAATCATAGTTACAAAGCCATATAACATGGGGTAAGTTAGTTAAGTTCTCTGTCTTCAGGCTTTTCATCTGAAAAATATGGATTATTTCACTTGCCTAAATCTGTAACGTGCCCAGCATAATATCTGACACAGATTATATGCTCAACAAATGTTAATTACCTTGTATTTTATACATCACTTGAATGTTTCCCAGTAGACATTTAAGAAATCCTCATTAAATGAGTATATAGCAACAGATAATGTTTATAGGATACTTACTATGCACTAGGCATTATGATACCTTTCTTCATATTATCTAATCTAGAATTTTATTAGGCAGTTGCTACTGTTGTTCTCATTTTACAGATGAGGAAACCAATGCAGAGAGAGGTTAAATAACTTGCTCTAGGTCTCATAGCCAACAAATGGAAGAAATGAAACTTGATCTTAGGCATCTGACTACAGAGGGGTATAGCTCCTTCCTACCACTATCACAGAAGAAGGCAATCTCCCTCATCTGCCCCCTAGCAGTTTTAATAAGTCAGATGTTTACGTGCTTATTTTGTGGCCAGAAGTGTAGATAGGAGTTAAAGACACAGGTCTTTTCCCCATAAGGTTAAAGTCCAAGTATGAAAAAAACAATAAAAAAGCAATATAAGTAGTAGTCAAAACTCTTTATGGTGAGGGGTAGACTCTAAAGGGAATGGAAATTCAGGGAAAGCAAAGATCAAAAAATGATGAGTGCCCTGATAAGCACTTGTGAAAAAGTAGTTTTATGAGCAGAAGTTTGAAGAAACATTAATGATCTAATACTCCCTGCATGTCCCCTCCCCTTTGAGCACTAAGCATATAACTACAGCTCCATACAGCAAAAAGTGGAGCTCTTTTTGCCTACTGGTCCTGTTCCCATGATACCTAAATAAACTTACTAAGTTGCACCCTATGAAGTCTCAAGAATTCTTTCTTGGCCATTGTACTTCATGACCTCACAACAATCACATTTGGTTAGACAAGGATGGAAGATTGGAGGGAACTGATTGAAAAAAAAAAAAGAGGTAGTATCATTAAAGTTTGAATTTAGACCAAAAATTAAGGTATAGGGCACACTCAAGCAAGTGAATTTAAAAAGAGAGACAGTAGTGGAGACAGTATAAGATGTTTGAAATTTCAGAAAGGGGAGTTAGCTTTCATTGAAAGTGGTGAAAACTTTACATGCATTATTTGATATAAACACAACCTTTCAGGGTACCCTATTTCCCTACAGCTATGAACTTAAATTCCTGTCTTTTACAGTCTTAAAACCTCTGTTGCTAATGGCACCAATGACATACCCAGAGTGTTTTTTGAAAATTCAAATAAAATCATTTCACATCATCAGAAGTATAATGAAGAGCAATGATTTTTTTTCCAATCCTTATTGGTAGGAAAACTTGGGTCTTTTTTTTTTTTTCAACCCTGTTGGGAGGAAAATTTGGGTTTGTGAATATTAACTGATAATAGACTAACGAGAAAAGACAAGGCTTATTTACACATGCATGAGGGAGCATTCAGATGAAGAGACACTAGAAATAGGAATTTATATACCAACTTAAGAGGGGAAGAAGAGGAGGGAGAAAGGGTCTCTATGGGAAAACAAATGGGAGTTTTTGGAAAGGTAGGTGGACTTTTATGAGAACAAATGGAAACTATAATAATATGATTTTGATAATATTTATGGTATGTCTGTTTATGCAATTTCTCATCCTGGTGCCAGTGGCTGCATAGTCTCCTTCCTGTCTGGAGTCTCCCCTGAGGGGTTTATGGCTTCTGTCTCAGAAGGCTCTGCCATTAGTTAGATAAGGGAAGTTCTGAAAAGTCTTCCTCCACCTTCTCTCATCTGCCCTATCTTAAATGTCTTCAATTTAAAGTAATCTTTATACCATTTTGATGGATCCCAATTGGTCCCATCACCCCTTAGTGTCGTTTCTGTCTTCTGGGGTAAAAACATCTTGACTTGCCTTTGTAAAATCATTACTCTTCCTGTGTCTGCAGTCTTGATGAGTCTGTCAATCAAAGTGCTCTGTCTTCCTTTAGCATATGACCCATGCTAAAGGTCCATGCAAGACCAATCAGATTCTTGTAGGAATATTGGGGCTTCTGATTGGAAGATGGGAAGTGGCTGGAGCAATTGTATCTTGAGGGAGGTGCTCTGAAGAGACTATTTGACTAGAGTCTATGTCTGCTACTTGCACCTACAGATATTGACCTATAAGGAAATTGGAACTGGGATTTGATGTTGCACATGACCTTAAAATGTAGGAAGGGCTGAATAGGGGTAGGTTGGAGGGCAAGGAAAATGGGCTAGGAACTTGGCAATATTCATTGTGCCCAGCCAAAAGCTGATAAATTGCCCCATGTAGCATCTTGGGTCTCAGACTCTGTCCTGGGACTGGAGTTTTAAGAAACTTAATAGAAAAGTTAGAATGTTGGCATCTGATTGTCTACAAGAAGGAGTTTTTTAGTAAGCTCTTGTAAGAAACAGACAAGCTTTGGTTAAAGCTAGCCCATATGAAAAAGCAGAAAGAGAATATTCAGCTTGGCCAAGAGAGACCAGAAATCCAAGATGGTTAAACTAGCTAATCTGTACCTTCAATTTTGAAGAGCCAATCTCTTTGCTCTAGCAAAATTTTGGGAGAGTACATGGAGGAAGCCTGGAGGCAAAATAGGAGACTTAAGATATTGGGACCTAGGAGAAAAGCCTCATTCCCAGCTCCTCTTATGAACCTATACCTATGTGCTACTGGCTAGACAGAGGTCATAATTAAATAATTCCTTGAAATATCCATAGGCAAGGGACAGATTGGTGATGCCTTGTCTCTGAGACTTTGCTTTCTATTGCTCTGAGACAGGCCAAGGTGGAGTCTGAGGTAAGGAGCCTATTGCTACAAATCATTAACACCCAGGCTAAGTTCTAGTTCAAGGGCCATAAACCAACAGCTTCTTGGGCTTTGCTTATTAGGGCATGCTGTTGCATGAATAAAAATGGAAAGACTACTATAAGACTACTATAAAGACTACTATATATTTTTAAGAGTTGTACAGTCAGGGGAACTGTAAACAAAGGAAATTTTTCCCAACACACTTCTCAGATGTGACCGTCAGTCTGTTTGGGCTGCAATAACAAAATACCATAGACTGGTATTTATCTATTACACTTTGGAGACTGGGAAATCCAAAATCAATTTGCTGACAAGATTCAGGCACCTGTCTGGTGAGGGCCCACTTCCTGATTCATAGCATGTTATTGTTGTGTTCTCTTATGGTATAGAAAGAGCCGAGGGAGCTTTCTTAGGTTTATAAATTGAAACCCATTCTGAGGGCTCTGTCTTCATGACCTGATTACTTCTCCAAAACCCCACCTTCTAATACCATCACCTTGGGTATTAGGATTCAACATATGAATTTGTAGGGGACACATCATTCAGACCATACTATTGACCATGAGGGTAATGCATGAGAAAGATATGAGAGAGAGAGAGAGAGAGAGAGAGAGAGAGAGAGAGAGAGAGAGAATATGAGAATGAATGATGTGTATATGATATGTATACTGAATGGCTGACCAAGAACCTCATCAAACATGGGGAGATATTACTCAGTTCCAGAAGCATCTAATTCATCTCTTACACCACAGATAACTGCATATTGCTTTCCATTTTTCTTCTGTTTTTCCAAATGACACTTCCTAATGTTGCCCTCTTTTTAAACCAGTGTCCATTGGGTGTTTTGGAAAATTTTTTAAAACTTGAGATATAATTGACATATAATATTGTGTAAGTTTTAGGTATACAAGGTGTTGATTTGATACACATGTATTACATTGAGTTCTCCATTGTAGCTTTAGCTAACACCTCTATCGTGTCACATAATTACCATTTCTTTCTTGTGGTGAGAACAGTTAAGATCTAGTCTCTTACCACCTCACACCAGTCAGAGTGGCCAAAATGAACAAATCAGGAGACTATAGATGCTGGCGAGGATGTGGAGAAACAGGAACCCTCTTGCACTGTTGGTGGGAATGCAAATTGGTGCAGCCACTCTGGAAAGCAGTGTGGAGGTTCCTCAAAAGATTAAAAATAGACTTACCCTATGACCCAGCAGTAGCACTGCTAGGAATTTACCCAAGGGATACAGGAGTACTGATGCTTAGGGGCACTTGTACCCCAATGTTTATAGCAGCACTCTCAACAATAGCCAAATTATGGAAAGAGCCTAAATGTGCATCAACTGATGTGGATAAAGACATTGTGGTTTATATACACAATGGAGTACTACGTGGCAATGAGAAAGAATGAAATATGGCCCTTTGTAGCAACGTGGATGGAACTGGAGAGTGTTATGCTAAGTGAAATAAGCCATACAGAGAAAGACAGATACCATATGGTTTCACTCTTATGTGGATCCTGAGAAACGTAACAGAAACCCATGGGGGAGGGGAAGAAAAAAAAAGAGGTTAGAGTGGGAGAGAGCCAAAGCGTAAGAGACTCTTAAAAACAGAAGAAACTGAGGGTTGATGGGGGGTGGGAGGGAGGTAGGGTGGGTGATGGGTATTGAGGAGGGCACCTTTTGGGATGAGCACTGGGTGTTGCATGGAAACCAATTTGACAATAAATTTCATATACTGAAAAAAAAATAAAATATTTATTTTTGAGAGAAGGAGAGACAGAGTGTGAGCAGGCGAGGGGAAGAGAGACAGGGAGACACAGAATCTGAAGCAGTCTCCAGGCTCTGAGCTGTCAGCACAGAGCCCGACGCGGGGCTTGAACTCATGGACTGTGAGATCATGACCTGAGCTGGAGCCGGATGCCCAACTGACTGAGCCACCCAGGTGCCCCGCTCTTATTTCTCAAGATTGCTTTGGCTATTTGTGATCTTAGCAGTTCCATACAAATTTTGTGGGTTTTTTCCTATTTCTGTGAAGAGTACCATTGGAATTTTTATGAGGATTTCTCCCTTTCTTTCTTTTCTTTCTTTCTTTCTTTCTTTCTTTCTTTCTTTCTTTCTCTCTCTCTCTCTCTCTCTCTCTCTCTCTCTCTCTTTCTCTCTTTCTTTCTTTCTTTCTCTCTTTCTGTCTTTCTTTCTTTCTTTCTTTCTTTCTTTCTTTCTTTCTTTCTTTCTTTTCTTTTCTTTCAGTAGGCTCCACATCCAATGTAGGGCTTTACCCCGAGATCAAGAGTCACATGCTCCACTGATCAAGTGCCCCAATGAGGATTGCTTTGAATCTACAGATGACTTTGGGCAGTATGAACATATTTTCATTATTAGTTCTTCTGGTCCATGAACACAAAATATCTTTCCATTTCTTTGTGCCTTCTTCAATTTCTTTCATCAAAGTCTTGTAGTCATTGCACAGATATTTCACTTCCTTTGTTAAATTCCTAAGTATTGTATTGTTTTTGATGCTATTGTGAATGGGATATTTTTCTTTATTTCACTGTTAGTGTATAAAAACCTAACTGACTACTGTATTTTGAATTTATATCCTGCAACTTTACTGAGTTCGTTGAGTAATTACAAAGTCTTTTGGTAGAGTTTTTCAAATTTTCTATATGTAAAATCACCTGTACATAATGACGATTTTACTTCCATTCCAATTTAGATGGCTTTTATTTCCTTATCTTGTTTGATTCCCTTAGCCAGGATTTCAGGTATTAGGTAAATAAGAGTGATGAGAATAGGCACCTTTGTCTTTCTCCTGATCTTAGAGGAAAAACTTTCAACCCTTCCTTCATCATTGAGTATGATTTAGTTGTGGGTTGTCATGTGGCCTTTGTTATGTTGAATTATGCTTCTTCTATACCCAATATATTGAAGGTTTTTTTTTTTAATCTTGAGAGGTTGTTTTCATCAAATGCTTTCTCTGCAGCTATTGAGAGGATCATATGATTTTTATTTCTCATTATATTAATGTGTATCACCTTTATTGATTTGTGTATGTTGAACCATACTTGCATCCCAGGGATAAATCCCACTTGATCATGGTGTATGATCTTTTTAGTGTGTTGTCAAATTCAGTTTGCTAAGATTTTGTTGAGAATTTTTGCATCTATGTTCTACAGGGATATTGGTCTGCAGTTTTTTTTCTTGTAGTGTCATACAATGGGTTTGGTTGGGAGTATCCCTCCTCTTTTGTTTTTTGGAGGAGTTTGAGAAGGATAGGTATTATTTTTTAAACATTTGCTAGAATTCACCAGTGAAGCCACGTGGTCCTGGGATTTTTCTCTGTTGGAGAGTTTTGATTACTGATTCAATCTCCTTACTCATTATTGGTCTCTTCAGATTTTCTGTTTCTTCATGATTCAGTATTGATAGATTGTATGTTTCTAGGAACTTACCCATATCTTCTAGGATTCAAGTTTATTGGCATAAAATTTTTCATACTTTCTTATGATCCTATGCATTTCTGTGGTATCAGTTGTAATGTATGCTCTTTCATTTTGATTTTACTTATTTGAACTTCTCTCTTTTTCCTAGCCTAGCTAAAAACAGGTCAGTTTTGCTTATAGATATTTAAAAAATACTTATTACTCTCATTGATCTTTTCTTTTGTTTTCTCATTTACTTCTGCTGATCTTTTTTTAAACTTACTTACTTACTTACTTATTTATTTATTTATTTATTTTTATTTTTTTAATGTTTATTTATTTATTTATTTATTTCTTTATTTATTTAATATATGAAATTTACTGTCAAATTGGTTTCCATACAACACCCAGTGCACATCCCAAAAGGTGCCCTCCTCAATACCCATCACCCACCCTCCCCTCCCTCCCACCCCCCATCAACCCTCAGTTTGTTCTCAGTTTTTAACAGTCTCTTATGTTTTGGCTCTCTCCCACTCTAACCTCTTTTTTTTTTTTCCTTCCCCTCCCCCATGGGTTTCTGTTACGTTTCTCAGGATCCACATAAGAGTGAAACCATATGGTATCTGTCTTTCTCTGTATGGCTTATTTCACTTAGCATCACACTCTCCAGTTCCTTCCACGTTGCTACAAAAGGCCATATTTCATTTTTTCTCATTGCCACGTAGTATTCCATTGTGTATATAAACCACAATTTCTTTATCCATTCATCAGTTGATGCACATTTAGGCTCTTTCCATAATTTGGCTATTGTTGAGAGTGCTGCTATAAACATTGGGGTACAAGCGCCCCTATGCATCAGTACTCCTGTTTCCCTTGGATAAATTCCTAGCAGTGCTATTGCTGGGTCATAGGGTAGGTCTATTTTTAATTTTCTGAGGAACCTCCACACTGCTTTCCAGAGTGGCTGCACCAATTTGCATTCCCACCAACAGTGCAAGAGGGTTCCCGTTTCTCCACATCCTCTCCAGCATCTATAGTCTCCTGATTTGTTCATTTTGGCCACTCTGACTGGAGTGAGGTGATATCTGAGTGTGGTTTTGATTTGTATTTTCCTGATAAGGAGCGACGTTGAACATCTTTTCATGTGCCTATTGGCCATACAGATGTCTTCTTTAGAGAAGTGTCTATTCATGTTTTCTGCCCATTTCTTCACTGGGTTATTTGTTTTTTGGGTGTGGAGTTTGGTGAGCTCTTTATAGATTTTGGATACTAGCCCTTTGTCTGGTATGTCATTTGCAAATATCTTTTCCCATTCCGTTGGTTGCCTTTTAGTTTTGTTGGTTGTTTCCTTTGCTGTGCAGAAGCTTTTTATCTTCATAAGGTCCCAGTAATTCACTTTTGCTTTTAATTCCCTTGCCTTTGGGGATGTGTCGAGTAAGAGATTGCTACGGCTGAGGTCAGAGAGGTCTTTTCCTGCTTTCTCCTCTAGGGTTTGGATGGTTTCCTGTCTCACATTCAGGTCCTTTATCCATTTTGAGTTTATTTTTGTGAATGGTGTGGGAAAGTGGTCTAGTTTCAACCTTCTGCATGTTGCTGTCCAGTTCTCCCAGCACCATTTGTTAAAGAGACTGTCTTTTTTCCATTGGATGTTCTTTCCTGCTTTGTCAAAGATGAGTTGGCCATACGTTTGTGGGTCTAGTTCTGGGGTTTCTATTCTATTCCATTGGTCTATGTGTCTGTTTTTATGCCAATACCATGCTGTCTTGATGATTACAGCTTTGTAGTAGAGGCGAAAGTCTGGGATTGTGATGCCTCCTACTTTGGTCCTCTTCTTCAAAATTACTTTGGCTATTCGGGGCCTTTTGTGGTTCCATATGAATTTTAGGATTGCCTGGTCTAGTTTCGAGAAGAATGCTGGTGCAATTTTGATTGGGATTGCATTGAATGTGTAGATAGCTTTGGGTAGTATTGACATTTTGACAATATTTATTCTTCCAATCCATGAGCAGGGAATGTCCTTCCATTTCTTTATATCTTCTTCAATTTCCTTCATAAGCTTTCTATAGTTTTCAGCATACAGATCTTTTACATCTTTGGTTAGATTTATTTGTAGGTATTTTATGCTTCTTGGTGCAATTGTGAATGGGATAAGTTTCTTTATTTGTCTTTCTGTTGCTTCATTGTTAGTGTATAAGAATGCAACTGATTTCTGTACATTGATTTTGTATCCTGCAACTTTGCTGAATTCATGTATCAGTTCTAGCAGACTTTTGGTGGAGTCTATTGGGTTTTCCATGTATAATATCATGTCATCTGCAAAAAGCGAAAGCTTGACTTCATCTTTGCCAATTTTGATACCTTTGATTTCCTTTTGTTGTCTGATTGCTGAAGCTAGAACTTCCAGCACTATGTTAAACAACAGCGGTGAGAGTGGGCATCCCTGTCGTGTTCCTGATCTCAGGGAAAAAGCTCTCAGTTTTTCCCCATTGAGGATGATGTTAGCTGTGGGCTTTTCATAAATGGCTTTTATGATCTTTAAGTATGTTCCTTCTATCCCGACTTTCTCAAGCGTTTTTATTAAGAAACGGTGCTGGATTTTGTCAAAGGCCTTTTCTGCATCGATTGACAGGATCATATGGTTCTCTTTTTTTTTGTTAATGTGATGTATCACGTTGATTGATTTGCGAATGTTGAACCAGCCCTGCATCCCAGGAATGAATCCCACTTGATCATCGTGAATAATTCTTTTTATATGCTGTTGAATTCGGTCTGCTAGTATCTTATTGAGATTTTTTGCATCCATATTCATCAGGGATATTGGCCTGTAGTTCTCTTTTTTTGCTGGGTCTCTGTCTGGTTTAGGAATCAAAGTAATACTGGCTTCATAGAATGAGTCTGGAAGTTTTCCTTCCCTTTCTATTTCTTGGAATAGCTTGAGAAGGATAGGTATTATCTCTGCTTTAAACGTCTGGTAGAACTCCCCTGGGAAGCCATCTGGTCCTGGACTCTTATTTGTTGGGAGATTTTTGATAACCGATTCAATTTCTTCGCCGGTTATGGGTCTGTTCAAGCTTTCTATTTCCTCCTGATTGAGTTTTGGAAGTGTGTGGGTGCTTAGGAATTTGTCCATTTCTTCCAGGTTGTCCAATTGGTTGGCATATAATTTTTCATAGTATTCCCTGATAATTGTTTGTATCTCTGAGGGATTGGTTGTAATAATTCCATTTTCATTCCTGATTTTATCTATTTGGGTCATCTCCCTTTTCTTTTTGAGAAGCCTGGCTAGAGGTTTGTCAATTTTGTTTATTTTTTCAAAAAACCAACTCTTGGTTTCGTTGATCTGTTCTACAGTTTTTTTAGATTCTATATTGTTTATTTCTGCTCTGATCTTTATTATTTCTCTTCTTCTGCTGGGTTTAGGCTGCCTTTGCTGTTCTGCTTCTATTTCCTTTAGGTGTGCTGTTAGATTTTGTATTTGGGATTTTTCTTGTTTCTTGAGATAGGCCTGGATTGCAATGTATTTTCCTCTCAGGACTGCCTTTGCTGCGTCCCAAAGCGTTTGGATTGTTGTATTTTCATTTTCGTTTGTTTCCATATATTTTTTAATTTCTTCTCTAATTGCCTGGTTGACCCACTCATTCGTTAGTAGGGTGTTCTTTAACCTCCATGCTTTTGGAGGTTTTCCAGACTTTTTCCTGTGGTTGATTTCAAGCTTCGTAGCATTGTGGTCTGAAAGTATGCATGGTATAATTTCAATTCTTGTAAAGTTATGAAGGGCTGTTTTGTGACCCAGTGTATGATCTATCTTGGAGAATGTTCCATGTGCACTCGAGAAGAAAGTATATTCTGTTGCTTTGGGATGCAGAGTTCTAAATATAGAACTGTCAAGTCCATCTGATCCAATGTATCATTCAGGGCCCTTGTTTCTTTATTGACTGTGTGTCTAGCTGATCTATCCATTTCTGTAAGTGGGGTGTTAAAGTCCCCTGCAATTACCACATTCTTATCAATAAGGTTGCTTATGTTTATGAGTAATTGTTTTATATATTTGGGGGCTCTGGTATTCGGTGCATAGACATTTATAATTGTTAGCTCTTCCTGAGGGATAGGCCCTGTAATTATTATATAATGCCCTTCTTCATCTCTTGTTACAGCCTTTAATTTAAAGTCTAGTTTGTCTGATATAAGTATGGCTACTCCAGCTTTCTTTTGGCTTCCAGTAGCATGATAAATAGTTCTCCATCCCCTCACTCTCAATCTAAAGGTGTCCTCAGGTCTAAAATGAGTCTCTTGTAGACAGCAAATAGATGGGTCTTGTTTTTTTATCCATTCTGATACCCTATGTCTTTTGGTTGGCGCATTTAATCCATTTACATTCAGTGTTATTATAGAAAGATACGGGTTTAGAGTCATTGTGATGTCTGTATGTTTTATGCTTGTAGCGATGTCTCTGGTACTTTGTCTCACAGGGTCCCCCTTAGGATCTCTTGTAGGGCTGGTTTAGTGGTGACAAATTCCTTCAGTTTTTGTTTGTTTGGGAAGACCTTTATCTCTCCTTCTATTCTAAATGACAGACTTGCTGGATAAAGGATTCTCGGCTGCATATTTTTTCTGTTTAGCACACTGAAGATATCGTGCCAATCCTTTCTGGCCTGCCAAGTTTCAAAAAGAGAGATCAGTCACGAGTCTTATAGGTCTCCCTTTATATGTGAGGGCACGTTTATCCCTTGCTGCTTTCAGAATTTTCTCTTTATCCTTGTATTTTGCCAGTTTCACTATGATATGTCGTGCAGAAGATCGATTCAAGTTACGTCTGAAGGGAGTTCTCTGTGCCTCTTGTTTCAATGCCTTTTTCCTTCCCCAGTTCAGGGAAGTTCTCAGCTATAATTTCTTCAAGTACCCCTTCAGCACCTTTCCCTCTCTCTTCTTCCTCTGGGATACCAATTATGCGTATATTATTTCTTTTTAGTGTATCACTTAGTTCTCTAATTTTTCCCTCATACTCCTGGATTTTTTTATCTCTCTTTCTCTCAGCTTCCTCTTTTTCCATAACTTTATCTTCTAGTTCACCTATTCTCTCCTCTGCCTCTTCAATCCAAGCCGTTGTCGTTTCCATTTTTGCATTTCGTTTAAAGCGCTTTTCAGCTCCTCGTGACTGTTCCTTAGTCCCTTGATCTCTGTGGCAAGAGATTCTCTGCTGTCCTCTATACTGTTTTCAAGCCCAGAGATTAATTTTATGACTATTATTCTAAATTCACTTTCTGTTATATTATTTAAATCCTTTATGATCAGTTCATTAGCTGTTGTTATTTCTGTTTGGTCATTTTGGATAGTCCCTGGAGTGGTGAGGACCTGCAGGGCACTTCCCCCGTGCTGTGGTGTATAACTGGAGTCGGTGGGCGGAGCCGCAGTCCGACCTGACGTCTGCCCCCAGCCCACCGCCGGGGCCACAGTCAGACTGGTGTGTGCCTTCTCTTCCCCTCTCCTAGGTGCAGGATTCACTGTGGGGTGGCGTGGCCCGTCTGGGCTACTTGCACACTGCCAGGCTTGTGGTGCTGGGGATCTGGCGTATTAGCCGGGGTGGGTAGGCAAGGTGCACGGGGGCAGGAGGGGCAGGCTTAGCTCGCTTCTCCTTAGGTGATCCACTTCAGAAGGAGCCCTGTGGCAGCGGGAGGGAGTCAGACCCGCTGCCGGAGGGGTGGCTCCGCAGAAGCACAGCGTTGGGTGTTTGTGCGGAGCGAGCAAGTTCCCTGGCAGGGACCGGTTCCCTTTGGGATTTTGGCTGGGGGATGGACGAGGGAGATGGCGCTGGCGAGCGCCTTTGTTCCCCACCAAACTGAGCTCTGTCGTCCGGGGGCTCAGCAGCTCTCCCTCCCTTTTTCCCCCAGGCTTCCCGCTTTCTGAGCAGAGCTGTTAACTTATGACCTCCCAGACGCTAAGTCGCGCTTGCTGTCGGAACACAGTCCGTCCGGCCCCTCCGCTTTTGCCAGCCAGACTCGGGGCTCTGCTTGGCCGGCGAGCGGCCCCTCCGCCCCGGCTCCCTCCCGCCAGTCCGTGGAGCGCGCACCGCCTCGCCGCCCTTCCTACCCTCTTCCGTGGGCCTCTCGTCGGTGCTTGGCTCCGGAGACTCCGTTCTGCTAATCCTCTGGCGGTTTTCTGGGTTATTTAGGCAGGTGTAGGTGGAATCTAAGTGATCAGCAGGACGCGCGGTGAGCCCAGCGTCCTCCTATGCCGCCATCTTCCCTCCCCTCTATTAACTTATTTAATACTAATCTCTATACCCAACGTGGAGCTCAAACTTGACCCTGAGATTGAGTTGCATACTCCTCCCAATTGAGCCAGCCAGGCACTCCTCCATGCTGATCTTTTAAATTTCCTTTGTTCTTCTATTTCTAGTTTTCTGCGTATAAAAAGAATTATTCACCATGATCAAGTGGGAGTCATTCCTGGGCTGCAGGGCTGGTTCAACATTCACAATCAATCAGTGTGACATCACATTAATAAAAGAAAAGATAAGAGCCATATGATCCTGTCAATCGATGCAGAAAAAGCATTTGACAAAATTCAGCATCCTTTCTTAGTAAAAACTCTCGAGCTTTAAAATAATATGTAAGTAACAAGAACATGCAGAGTAAAAAAATGAGTAGTCAATGTACTATCACTTCCAATAGTCAATGTGCTAATGCTTATGGAGTCAAAGAATGCTTCCTGAGATTTGATTCCTGAGATTCTTCATACTTCCTAAGGTGTGAGCTGGACCTGAAACACAAAAGAGCAAGAAACCAGTTGAGAAGATGGCATTAGTAAGTCCTTACATACTAATAATTACTCTAAATGTAAATGGATTGAATTCTTCAAAGGACAAAAATGCTAGATGGATTTAAAAAAAAAAAAAACAAAAAACAGGACCCAAATATATTCAACCCTCAAAAGACTCATTTCACCTTAAGGACACACATAAACCCAAAGTGAAGGGACAGAAAAGGATATTCCATGCAAGTAGAAACCAAAAGAAAGTGGGGAAAGCTATGTTTGTATCAGAAAAAAAAAATAGACTTTAAGCCAAAATGGTAACAAAGGCACATTATTATATAATGATAAAGAGGTCATTTCATCAAGAAAGTATAATAATTGTAAACATATATGCACCCAATATTGGACACCTAAATACAGTAAACAAATACTAACAGATCTGAAAGAGATATAGACAATTATACAATCATAGTATGGGACTTCAACATCCCATTTTTGGCAATGGGTAGATCATCCAGACAGAAAATTAACAGAGAAATGTTGGACTTGAATGATACATACATTAGACTAAATGGACCTAAGAGAGATCTATGGAATATTCTATCCAAGAGCAGCAGAATACATATTCTTCTCAAGTGCTCATGAAACATTCAAAAAGATAGATCATACAATAGGCCACAAAACAAATCTTAGCAAATTTAAGAAGACTGAGATTATACCATGTATTTTTCCAAACAAATAATATAAAACTAAAAATCAAGAATAAGAGGAAAGCATGTTTTACAAGCATGTAAAAACCAAAACTTCACTCCTGAACAAAGAGTAAGTCAAAGAAAAATCAAAAGAGAAATTTTAAAAGTCTTGAAACAAATGAAAATGGAAACAATACACCAAAATTTATGGTATTCAGTGAAAGCAGTTCTTAGGAGAAAGTTTATAGCAAGAAATACATATAATAAGAAAATTTAGAAATCTCAAACAACCCAAATTTACATCTCAGAAAACTAGAAATAGAAGAGCAAACAAAGGAAATTTAAAAGATCAGCATGGAGGAGTGCCTGGCTGGCTCAGTTGGGAGGAGTGCAACTCAATCTCAGGATCAAGTTCGAGCTCCACGTTGGGTGGAGAGATTAGTATTAAATAAATGAATAAATAAATAAATAAGTTTATTATTTTTTAATATGAAATTTATTGTCAAATTGGTTTCCATACAACACCCAGTGTTCATCCCAACAGGTGCCCTCCTCAATACCCATCACCCACCCACCCCTCCCTCCCACCCCCCATAAACCCTCAGTTTGTTCTCAGTTTTTAGGAGTCTCTTATGCTTTGGCTCCCTCCCCCTCTAACCATTTTTTTTCCTTCTCCTCCCCCATGGTCTTCTGTTAAGTTTCTCAGGATCCACATAGGAGTGAAAACATATGGAATCTGTCCTTCTCTGTATGACTTATTTCACTTAGCATAACACTTTCCAGTTCCATCCATGATGCTAGAAAAGGCCATATTTCATTCTTTCTCATGGCCACGTAGTATTCCTTTGTGTATATAAACCACAATTTCTTTATCTATTCATCAGTTGATGCACATTTAGGCTCTTTCCATAATTTGGCTATTGTTGAGAGTGCTGCTATAAACATTGGGGTACAAGTGACCCTATGTATCAGTACTCCTGTATCCCTTGGGTAAATTCCTAGCAGTGCTACAGCTGGGTCATAGGGTAGGTCTATTTTTAATCTTTTGAGGAACCTCTACACTGTTTTCCAGAGCAGCTGCACCAGTTTGCATTCCCACCAACACTGCAGGAGGGTTCCCATTTCTCCACATGCTCACCAGCATCTATAGTCTCCTGATTTGTTCATTTTGGCCACTCTGACTGGCGTGAGGTGATACCTGAGTGTGGTTTTGATTTGTATTTCCCTGATGAGGAGCGATGTTGAGCATCTTTCCATGTGCCTGTTGGTCATCCGGATGTCTTCTTTAGAGAAGTGTCTATTCATGTTTTCTGCCCATTTCTTCACTGGGTTGTTTGTTTTTCGGGTGTGGAGTTTGGTGAGTTCTTTATAGATTTTGGATACTAGCCCTTTGTCCAATATGTCATTTGCAAATATCTTTTCCCATTCTGTTGGTTGCCTTTTAGTTTTGTTGATTGTTTCCTTTGCTGTGCAGAAGCTTTTTATCTTCATGAGGTCCCAATAGTTCATTTTTTGCTTTTAATTCCCTTGCCTTTGGGGATGTGTCAAGTGAGAAATTGCTACGGCTGAGGTCAGAGAGATCTTTCCCTGCTTTCTCCTCCAGGGTTTTGATGGTTTCCTGCCTCACATTCAGGTCCTTTATCCACTTTGAGTTTGCTTTTGTGAATGGTGTAAGAAAGTGGTCTCGTTTCATTCTTCTGCATGTTGCTGTCCAGTTCTCCCAGCACCATTTGTTAAAGAGACTGTCTTTTTCCATCAGATGTTCTTTCCTGCTTTGTCAAAGATTAGTTGGCCATACGTTTGTGGGTCTAGTTCTGGGCTTTCTATTCTATTCCATTGGTCTATGTGTCTGTTTTTGTGCCAATACCATGGTGTCTTGATGATCACAGCTTTGCAGTAGAGGCTAAAGTCTGGGATTGTGATGCCTCCCTTTTGTGGTTCCATATGAATTTTAGGATTGCTGTCTTGAAGCTAGAACAAGCAATCCTAAAATTTGTATGGAACCACAAAAGCCCCGAATAGCCAAAGTAATTTTGAAGAAGAAGACCAAAGCAGGAGGCATCACAATCCCAGACTTTAGCCCGAGGACACCTTCAGATTGAAAGTGAGGGGATGGAGAACCATCTATCATGCTAATGAATGTCAAAAGAAAGATGAAGTAGCCATACTTATATCACACAAACTAGATTTTAAACTAAAGGCTATGTAACAGGAAATGAAGAAGGACATTAGATTATAACTATGGGGTCTATCCATCAAGAAGAACTAACAATTATAAATGTTTATGTGCTGAATTTGGAAGCACCAAATATATAACCACAGCTAATCACAAACATAAGCAATCTTATCAGTAAAAATGTGGTAATTGCAGTGGAATTTAATACTCCACTTACAACAATGGACAGATCATCTAGACAGAAAATCAATGGCCCTGAATGATACACTGGACTATATTGACTTGACAGATATATTCAGAACTTTTCATCCTAAAGCAGCATAATACACATTCTTCTCGAGTGCACATCGAACATTCTCCAGAATAGATCACATTCTGGGATACAAATCAGCCCTCATCATGTACAAAAATATTGAGATCATACCATGCACACTTTCAGATCACAATGCTATGAAACTTGAAATCAACTACAGAAAAAAGTCTGGAAAACCTCCAAATGAATGTAGGGTAAAGAATGAATGGGTCAATCAGGCAATTAAAGAAGAAATTAAAAAATATATGGAAAAAAATGAAAATGAACACATGACAATCCAAACCCTTTGGGATGCAGCAAGGGCAGTCCTAAGAAGAACTGCAATCCAGGCCTATCTCAAGAAACAAAAAATCCCAAATACAAAATCTGAAAGCACACCTAAAGAAACTAGGAGCAGAACAACAAAGAAACCCCATGGCCAGCAGAAGAAAGGATATAATAAAGATCAGAGCAGAAAAAAACAATATAGAATCCAAAAAAAACCCCAAACAGTAGAACAGATCAATGAAACTAAGAATTGTTTTTTTTTGAAAAAGTAAACAAAATTGATAAACCCTTAGCCAGACTTCTCAAAAAGAAAAAAGACCCAAATAGATAAAATCATAAATGAAAATGGATTTATTACAACCAATCCCTTAGAGATACAAGAAATTAACAGAGAATACTATGAAAAATTATATGCCAACAATTTGAACAACTGGAAGAAATGTACAAATTCCTAGACACCCACACACTACCAAAACTCAAAAAGGGAGAAATAGAAATTTGAACAGACCCATAACTAATGATGAAATTGAATCAGTTATCAAAAATCTCCCAACAAATAAATGTCCTGGGCCAGATGGCTTCCCAGGGGAATTCTTCCAGACATTTAAAGCAGAGTTAATACCTATCCTTGTCAAGCTGTTCCAAAAAATAGAAAGGGAAGGAAAATTTTCAGATGCATTCTATGAAGCCAGCATTACCTTGATTCCCAAACAAGACAGAAACCCCAGAAAAAAAGGAGAATTACAGGCCAATGTCCCTGATGAAAATGGATGCAAAAATCCTCAACAAGGTACTAGCACATTGAATTCAACAACATACAAAAAGAATTATTGACCATGATCGAGTGGGATTCATTCCTGGGATGCAGGGCTGTTTCAATATTCGTAACACAATCAATGTGATACATCACATTAATAAAAGAAAGGATGAACCATATTATCCTGTCAATAGATGGAGAAAAAGCATTTGACAAAATACAACATCGTTTCTTAATAAAAATTCTCAAGAAAATCAGGATAGAAGGAACATCCTTAAATCATAAAAGCCATTTATGAATAGCTCATAGCTAATAACATCCTCAATGGGGAAAAACTGAGAGCTTTCCCCCTGAGATCAGGAACACGACAGGGATGTCCACTCTCACCACTGTTGTTTAATATACTGTTGGAAGTTCTCATATCAGCAATCAGACAACAAAATGAAATAAAGGGCATCCAAATTGGCAAAGAAGTCAAACTTTCACTTTTCGCAGTCAACATAATACTCCACATGGAAAACCTGAAAGACTCCACTGAAAGACTGCTAGAACTGACACATGAATTCAGCAAAGTCACAGGGTACAAAATCAATGTACAGAAATCGTTTGCATTTCTATATACCAATAATGAAGCAACAGAAAGAGATATCAAGGAATCGATCCCATTTACAATTACACCAAAAACCATAAAATACCTAGGAATAAACCTAACCGAAGCTGTAAAAGATCAATAGGCTGAAAACTATAGAAAACTTATGAAGGAACTTGAAGAAGACACAAAGAAATGGAAAAACATTCCATGCTCATGGATTTGAATAATAAATATTGTTAAAATGCCAATACTACCCAAAGCTATCTACCCATTCAATGCATTCCCAATCAAAATTTCACTGGCATTCTTCCCAAAGCTAGAACAAACAATCCTAAAACTTATATGGAACCACAAAAGACCCCAAATACCCAAAGTAATATTGAAGAAGAAAACCAAAGTGAGAGGCATCACAATCCCAGACTTTAGCCTCTACAACAAAGCTGTAATCATCAAGACAGTATGGTATTGGCACAAAAACAGACACATAGACCAATGGAATAGAATAGAGACCCCAGAATTGGACCCACAAATATATGGCCAGTTAATCTTTGACAAAGCAGAAAAGAGTACCCAGTGGGAAAAAGACAGTCTATTTAGCAAATGGTCCTGGGAGAACTGGATAGCAACATGCAGAAGACTGAAACCAGACCACTTTCTTACACCATCCACAAAAATAAACTCAAAATGAATGAAAGTTCAAAATGTGAGACAGGAAATTATCAAAACCCTAGAGGAGAAAGCAGGCAACAACCTCTCGACCTCAGCCACAGCAATTTCTTGCTCGACACATCTCCAAAAGCAAGGGAATTAAAAGCAAAAATGAACAATTGGGACCTCATGAAGACAAAAAGCTTCTGCACTGCAAAGGAAACAATCAATAAAACTAAAAGCAACCAATGGAATGGGAAAAGATATTTGCAAATGACATATCGGATAAGGGGTTAGTATCCAAAATCTATAAAGAACTTATCAAACTCAACACCTGAAAAACAAATAATCCAGTGATGAAATGGGCAGAAGACATGAATAGACACTTTTCTAAAGAAAACATCCAGATGGCCAACACACACATGAAAAGATGCTCAACGTCACTCCTCATGTGGGAAATACAAATCAAAACCACACTGAGATACCACCTCACACCAGTCAAAGTTGCTAAAATGAACAACTTAGGAAACTACAGATGCTGGCGAGGATGTGGAGAAATGGAGACCCTTTTGCACAGTTGGTTGGAAGGCAAACTGGTGCAGCTGCTCTGGAAAACAGTGTGGAGGTTCCTCAAAAAATTAAAAATAGATCTATCCTATGACCCAGCAATAACACTACTAGGAATTTACCCAATTGATACAGGATGCTGATTCATAGGGGCACATGTACCCCGATGTTTATAGCAGTACTTTCAACAATAGCCAAATTATGGAAAGAGCCTAAATGTCCATCAACTGATGAATGGATAAAGAAGATATGGTTTATATACACAATGGAATACTACTCGACAATGAGAAGGAATGAAATCATACCATTTGCAGCAACATGGATGGAACCGCAGGTATTATGCTGAGTGAAATAAGTCAGAGAAAGTAAGATATCGTATGTTTTCACTCATATTTGGATCTTGAGGAAATTAACAGAAGATCTTGGGGGAAGGGAAGGGGAAAAAATAGTTACAAAGAGAGGGAGGGAAGCACACCATAAGAGAGACTCTTAAATATGGAGAACAAACTGAGGGTGGACGGGGAAGGTGGGGGAGAGGGGGAAATGGGTGATGCGCATTGAGGGGGTCACTTGTTGGGATGAGCACTGGGTGTTGTATGTAACTGATGAACTATGGAAATCTACCCCAAATCCCAAAAGCACAGTTTACATACTGTATGTTAGACAATTTAACAAATTATATTAAAAGAAAAAGAAAGATGGGGTGTCTTCAAGGGTATGGAGGTGAAAATCTGGCTTTGGAAACCTACCTTTAAACAGAAATAGTAATGTATCCTATATGTAAATATATTCTAAATAGTGACAATTATGAATGAATATGGGAAAGCCCACCTTTTTGTGTGTACGTATTTTATATTTGCACATATATATATACACATACATAATATATATATAATATATATATATATACACATATATAATATATAGAGTTATTTAAATATAGTTGACACAGAATGTACATTAGTTTCAGATATAAAACATAGTTATTTGACAACTCTATAGCTTATGCTATGCTCACCACAATTGTAGCTGCCATCTGTCACCATACAAGGCTATTAGAATATTATTGACTATATTCCCTATGCTGTACATTTCATCCCTATGACTTATTCATTTCAAAACTGGAAGTCTGTACCTGTGTGCCCCTTCACCCCTTTTGGCCTTTCCCCTCACCCTGCTGCCCCCTGCCAACCACCAGTTTGCTTTCTGTATTTATGGGTCTGTTTCTACTTTTTTTGTTTTTGTTCCTTTGTTTTGTTTTTCCAGATTCCACATGTAACTGAAATCATATGGTAATTGTCTTTGTCTGACTTATTTCACTTAACATAATATCCTCTAGGTCTGTCTGTGTTCTTGCAAATGGCAAGGTCACATTCTTTTTTATGGCTGAGTAATATTCCTGTGTGTGTGTGTGTGTGTGTGTGTGTGTGTGTGTGTGTGTATCACATCCTTATTATCCATTCATCTATTCATGGACACTTCCATAGCTTGGCTGTTGTAAATAATACCGCAGCAAACATATGGGTGCATATATCTCTTTGAATTAGTGTTTCTGTTTTCTTTGGGTAAATATCTGGTAATGGAATTACTGGATCATATAGTATTTCTATATTTAACTTTCAGAGGAAATCCCATTCTGTTCTCCATAGTGGCTGAATCAATTTAAATTCCCCAAAACAATGTAAGAGAGTTCCTTTTTCTCCACTTCACCAACACTTGTCTTGAATCTTTTTGATACAAGCCATTCTGACAGGTGTAAGGTGATATCTTTTTTGATTTGCATTTCTCTGATGATGAGTGATGTTGAGCATATTTTTGTATGTCTGTTGATCATCTGTATGTCTTCTTTGGAAAAATGTCTATTCAGTTCCTTTGTCCATTTATAATTGCATTATTTTTTTTAATGTGGAGTTATCAGATAAATCATTTGCAAACATCTCCCATTCAATAGGCTGCCCTTTTGTTTTGTTGATGGTTTCCTTTGCTGTGCAAAAGCTTTTTATTTTGGTGTACTCTCATTAATTTATTTTTGCTTTTGTTTCCCTTGACTGAGGAGACATATCAAGAAAAATGTTGCTAAGGTTCATGTCAAAGAAGTTACTGCCTGTGTTTCCTCTTAGGAGCTTTATGGTTACAGGTCTCACATTTAGTTCCTTAATTCATTTTGAGTTTATTTGTGTGTATGGTGTAAGAAACTGGTCTAGTTTCATTCTTTTGAATGTAGCTGTCCATTTTTTCTAACACCATTTTTTGAAGAGACTGTCTTTCTCCCATTGTGTATTCTTGCCTCCTTAGTCACAGATTAATTGACCGTATGAGTGTGTGCTTATTTCTGGGCTCTCTATTGTGTTCCATTGATCTATGTATCTATTTTTGTGCCAGTACTATACTGTTTTGATTATTATAGACTGGTAGAATATCTTGAAATCTGGGATTCTGATACCTCATGTTTTGTTCTTCTTTCTCAAGAATGGTTTGACTATTTGGGCCTTTTGTGGGTGCATATGAATATTAGGATTACTTGTTCTAGTTCTGTGAAAAATGCTGTTGGTATTTGGTAGGGATCACATTGAATCTGTTAATTGCTTTGGGTAGTATGGACACTAACAATATTGGTTCTTCTACCATGAACATGGAATATATTTCCATTTGTTTGTGTGCTCTTCAATTTTTTTCATCAGTGTTTTGTAGTTTGGGAATGCAGATGTTTCACCTCCTTGGTTAATTTTATTCCTAGGTATTTTATATTTTTGGTGCAATTGTAAATGGGTTTGTTTTCTTAATTTCTCCTTCTGTTACTTAATTATTAGTGTATAGAAATGCAACAGATTTCTGTATATTGATTTTGTGTCCTGTGACCTTAGTGAATTCATTTATCAGTTCTAGTAGTTTTTATGATGGTGTCAGTAGTGTTTTCTATATATAATATAATGTCATCTGCAAATAGTGAAAGTTTTACTTCTTCCCTACTAATTTGGATGCCTTTTATTTCTTTTTATTGTGAGTGCTGTGGCTAGGACTTCCACTACTATGTTGAATAAAAGTGGTGTGAATGGACATCCTCATCTTGTACCTGATCTTAGAAGAAAAGCTATCCGTTTTTCACCTTTGAGTATGATGTTAGATGTGGGTGTTTTACATATGGCATTTATTATTTTGAATTATGTTCCTTCTAAAAATACTTCCTTGAGGGTTTTTATCATGAATGGATGTTGTACTTTGTGAAATGCTTTTTCTATATCTATTGAAAGGATCATATGGCTGCTATCCTTTCTCTTATTGATGTGATGTATCATGGGGAATGATTTGCGAATATTGAACCACCCTTGCAACTGAGGAATAAATTCCAACTGATCATGGTGCATGCTTTTTTTGTTGTTTCAAGTTTTTATTTAAATTCTAGTTAGTTAACATGCAGGGTAATATTGGTTTTAGGAGTAGAATTTAGTGATTCATCACTTACATATAATACCCAGTTCTCATCACAACTGCCCTCTTTGATATCCATCACTCATTTAGCTCATCCCCCACTCACTTACCTTCCATCAACCCTCAGTTTGTTCTCTATCATTAAGAGTTTCTTATGATTTCCCTCCCTCTCTCTTTTTCCCTTCCCCTATGTTCATCTATTTTGTTTTTTTAAATTCCACATATGAAGTAAATCAAATGGCATTTGTCTTTCTCTCTCTTACTTCACTTAGCATAATGCACTCTAGCTCCATCCACATCATTGCAAATGGCAAGATTTCATTCTTTTTGATGGTTGACTAATATTCCATTATATATATATACACACAACATATATAACATATATATACATGACTTCTTTATCCAAATATATGTGTGTGTGTGTGTGTGTGTGTGTGCATATATATATATATATATATATATATATATATATATATATATATATAACTTCTTTTTTATCCATTATTAATCAATGGACATTTGGTCCTTCTCCATAATTTGGCTATTGTGTATAATGCTGCTCCCCATTGCTCATAGTGAATAATTCTTTTAATGTATTGTTGGATTTGATTTGCTAGTATCTTGTTGAGAATTTTTGTATCCATGTTCATCAGGGAAGCTGGTCTGTAATTCTTTTTAGCGGGTTCTTTGGTTTTGGAATCAAGGTTATTCTGGCCTCATAGAATAGTTTGGAAGTTTCCCCTTCATTTCTATTTTTTTGGAACAGCTTCAAAAGAATAGGTGTTAATTCTTTTTTAAATTTCAAGAATTCTCTTGGAAATTCATCCAGCCCTGGACTCTTGTTTGTTGGTAGATTTTTGATTACTGATTCACTTTACTGGTTATTAGTCTCTTCAAATTTTCTATTTTTTACTGTTTCAGTTTTGGTAGTTCAATTTCTAACAATTTATCCATTTCTTCTAGATTGCCCAATTTATTGGCATACAATTGCTTATAATATTCTATTATTATTATTATTTGTTTAACTATGGTGTTGGTTGTGATCTCTCCTCTTTCATTCACGATTTTATTTATTTGGGTCCTTTCCTTTTTCTTTTTGATAAATCTGGCTAGGGGTTTATCAATTTTGTTAATTCTTTCAAAGACCCAGGTCCTAGTTTTGTTGATCTGTTCTACTGCTTTTTTGTTTGTTTGTTGTTTTTCTTTTTATTTTAATAGCATTGCTTTCTGCCCTAATCTGTATTATTTCCCTTCCTGCTTGTTTTGGGTTTCTTCGCTGTTCTTTTTCTAGTTCCTTTAGGTATAAGGTTAGGTTGTGTATTTGAGACTTTTCTTCCACTTCCCTCTTATGACCACTGTTGGCTGCATCCCAAAGGTTTTGGACTGTCGTGTTTTCATTTTCATTAGCTTCCATGTACTTTTTAATTTCCTCCTTAAATTCTCGGTTAACCCATTCATTCTTTAGTAGGATGTTCTTCAATCTCCAAGTATTTGAGAGCTTTCCAATTTTTTAAATGTTTATTCATTTTTCAGAAAGAGAGAGAGAGAGGACGAATGAGTGGAGGAGGGACAGAGAGAAAGGGGGGCAGTGGATCCAAGGCAGCCTGTGCTCTGTGCTGACAGAAGCGAGCCTGATGCAGGGCTTGAACTCATGAACTGTGAGATCATGACCTAAGTCAAAGTCGGACAGTCAACTGACTGAGCCACCCAGGTGCCCCAGGCTTTCCATATTTTTTTCTTGTGGTTAAGTTTCATAGTGTTGTGATATGAAAATACACATGGTATGTTCTCAATCTTTTTGTACTTGTTGAGGGCTTATTTGTGACCCAGTATGTGATCTATTCTGGAGAATGTTCCATGTGCACTTGAGAAGAATGTGTATTCTGGTGCTTTAGGATGAAATGTTCTGAATATATCTGTTAAGTCCATCCAGTCCAGTGTGTTCTTCAAAGTGATTGTTTCCTTGTTGATTTTCTGCTTAGATGGTCTCTCCATTGTTGTAAGTGGGATGTTAAAGTCCAGTACCATTATTATGTTATTATCAATGAATTTCTTTATGTTTGTGATTAATTGATTTATATATTTGTGTGTTTCAAGTTGGGGGGCATAAATATTTACAATTATTACATCTTGATGAACAGACCCCTTAATTACAATATAATGCCCTTCTTTATCTCTTGTTGCAGTCTTTATTTTAAAACCTAATTTGTCTGATGTAATTGTGGCTACTCTGGCATTATTTTGGCATCCATTGGCATGATAGATGTTTTTCCATCCCCTCACTTTGAATCTAGAGGTGTTATGCCTGAAATGAGTCTCTTGTAGGCAGCATATAGATAGGTCTTGTTTTTTAATCCATTCTGATACCCTATATCTTTTGACTGGAACATTTAGTCCATATACATTCAGGGTGATTATTGAAAGATAAGTTTCATGCCAGCATGTTACCTGTAATCTTGGTGATTTCTGGTGTTTCTGGTGATGTTCTCTGTTCCTTTAGTCTTTGTTGCTTTTGGTCTCCCCTCCCCCCACATTCAGAGTCCTCCTTAATGTTTCTTGCAGGTCTGCTTTAGTTGTCACAAAGTCCTCTAGTTTTTGCTTGTCTGGGAAACTCTTCATCCCTCTTATATTCTGAATGATAACCTTGATGTATAGAGTATTCTTGACTGCATATTTTCCCCATTCAGTACATTGAATATATCCTGCCATTCCTTTCTGGCCTTTCACGTTTCTGGGGACAGATCTGCTTGTACCTGATCTGTCTCCCTTTATGTTAACAACTTTTTTTCCCTTGCTACTTTCAGGGTTCTTTCCTTGTCTATGTATTTTGTGAATATTACTATGATATGCCCTGGCAATGGCCAGATTTTGTTTAATTTAATGGGAGTTCTCTGTGCTTTTTGATTCTGATGTCTGCATCCTTCCCTAGACTAGGGAAGTTTTCAGCTGTAATTTGCTCAAATAAACCCTCTGTCCCCTTTTCTCTCTTTTCATCTTTGGGGACTCCTATGATATGAATGTTATTCTGTTTTCATAAGTCACTGAGTTCCCTAAGTCTACCCTCGTGATCCATTACTTTTGTTTCCCTCTTCTTTTTAGCTTCATTATTTTCCATAATTTTATCTTCTATATTACTAATTCATTCTTCTGCTTCATCCTTCCTCACTGTTATGGCACCCATTCAGGTTTTCATGTCAGTCATAGCATTTTTAATTCTGGCCAGAGTAGATTTAAGCTCTTTTATCTCTGCAGTAAGTACTTCTCTAGAGTCTTCTATGCTTTTTCAAGCCCAGCTAGAATCCTTATAATTGTTTTAAATTGTACTTCAGATATTTTACTTATATCTGTATTGATTAAATTTCTGGCTGTCACTTCTTCCTGTTCTTTTTTTGGTGTGAATTCCTCCATCTTGTCATTTTGGAGGAAATAATAAAATAAAATTAAAATTAAAAAATTAAAAATAATAATAAAGGAAGCTAGATCCTGGGTGTGTTTTCATCTGCTTAAGAGAAGCTTGATATAACATAGAGAGAAGGAAAAAAAATACAAAATTAAAAATTAAAAAAAATGAAATAAGGGGCGCCTGGGTGGCGCAGTCGGTTGAGCGTCCGACTTCAGCCAGGTCACGATCTCGCGGTCCGTGAGTTCGAGCCCCGCGTCAGGCTCTGGGCTGATGGCTCGGAGCCTGGAGCCTGTTTCCGATTCTGTGTCTCCCTCTCTCTGCCCCTCCCCCGTTCATGCTCTGTCTCTCTCTGTCCCAAAAATAAATAAAAAACGTTGAAAAAAAAAAATTAAAAAAAAAAAATGAAATAAAATAAAATAAATTTAAGAATTTGCTCTTTCTGTATCCAAGAAAAAAATAAAAACAAAACCAAAACAGAAACAAAAAAACCAACCAACCAACCAATCAAACAAAAACCCAAAGCAAGCTAGAGCTGAAGCTTTGCAGTACTTTATTATCAGTAGACTTTGTGCGTGGAAGGAGGTTGTGCTCATCTTTGGGGGGAGGGGCCTGCTACTCTGATTTTCTTGAGGACTCTTCCTAGTGGAGATGTGCTTGGAGGTGCAGGGGTCGGGTCTTGATGTAATGGCTCCATTCTCCACTTGGTGGCGCTCTTTAGCTCACTGAGGTCCATCAGTGTTGGTGGGATAGGGGTGAAAATAGCTTCACCCCACTTTCTAGTCTCTAGAGGGGGAAGTTCCCACAGTCATAGATATACACTCAATCACCCTTCCTGTGTCCCTGGTTTCCATCAGATTCCCGCCTTCATCCTGTGTCCAAGCTGTCCCCCTGCCAGGCAACACCACTTTCCTGGGTTTTATCTCAGGCACAGCTGTGTTTAAAGCCCAGCACTTCAGAGACATCCCCTGGTTCGGACCTGCATCAGGATCTTGCTGTACTGTGGTCAATGCTGGCTTGTCCCAGGGACAGTTGCACTACTGCTTAGTGGCAGTGGCTCAGAGTTTATGGTAAATTGCAACACAGCCCACCAGGGTTTGCTGCCTCAGCCAGCATCTTTGTTCCTATACTGGTGAATGGGGTAGTTCCATGGCACCTCCCAGGTCTTTTGCCAGTGGAGAGGCTGTATGTCCTCTACCAAATTCACTCCAAGCAGGGGAACTGCTCCTCCCTGTGTGACCCAGGGGATGCTCAGGCCACACTGCCTACTCCTGAGGCTCCACCCTTTTGCCAGGGCACTGCCAGGTGCTGACCTCTGAAACTTCAGACTCTGTCCTTCACTGTTTATAAGAAAATGGTGGTATTGAAACCCTCTCCTTTTTCCCTGTCAATGATTTTGGGGAACGATTTTCTTGTGCAGTCCCCTATGTGTGTTTTCACTCTTTTTGTTTTTCTTCACTCTCAGCTCACCTCTCTGCAGTCAGGGATCCCTCCCCAGCATGGCATCTGCAGCTTTTTTTTCTCCCACAAATCAACTCTCTGCCTTCCACAGGTTGTTTTTTCTATTTGTGGATGTGCAGCTTTGTTCTCTAAGACTTCTGATCAATTTCGTGGGTGTTCAGAATGATTTGATATTTACTTAATTTTTGTAGGAGGAGGCAAGCTTGGGGTTGTCCTCCTCCACCATTAACCCCACTGTGTTCAAGCTTTTCAAGCTTTATTCAGGATTTGTTTCAAGGTCTTTTTCACCCCGAGAATACCTGTTTGGCCTTCAGTCTGACTTTTTTTCAGTTCCTGTTGAAACTATGCTGGCCTTTGTTCTGACTCTTACTTGGAACCAGACTATTCCTATTGAAACTGCACCAACCTTCAGTCTGACTCCTGTTTGGTACTGGACTATTCCTATTGGAACTGTGTTGGCCTTTTATCTGATTCCTTCTGGAACCAGTATATTCCATTTCCAGGCTGTGCTGTTTAAGAATTTTTCTTTTTTCTCGAGAGAAAAACCTCTAAGAAATGGGATCCCAGTCATTAAAATGCTTTGGAAGTAACCCCCCCTACTCCTTGGGACTCCACTGATTTTATGTTTAAAATCTATTGTCCCATCCACATGCTCATTTATAACTAAGTGGAATGACTTAGCCAAAAGTAATTTAGAACTTCAATAGCAATTATGGGGAACTTTCAATCTTTGCAAACTTGTTTTTACTAAAAATTAAATTAGAAAGCTATGGTATCTAGAAAAAAAACCAGAATTGGATGCCTATTATAAATGGTACCTTGAGGCTTCCAAATGTTTTCAGGATTCTAAGTTTTTCCTCTTTGCAAAATACTATTTCTAAATTAACTAAAGCAAAGAAACAATTGAAAGAAGTCAGAAAGTCTTCTGGTGCCTCTTTCTGCCCTCTCCCTGTCCTGTAGACATGTGATAGCCACTTTGTGCTCAGGCCCCACCCTCACTGACATTTTTCTCTATTCTCTCATCTGAACTTCCTTTTTTTCTTCAAATCTCTACCACTTGTTTCTCTCTTGAATCTATTCAAACCTGCCTCTTTAAAGTTAAGTCTTCTGAGGCTCTAAGTAAACCACATATTTCTTATGTTCCCTGGACTAAGGCTGAATTGTGAGCCATATTTAAAGAGTTTCCTAAAGTGACCAAGGATCCCTATTAAATTGCTGAAGAATTTAACATAGTCATTGAATGTTACAAACCTGATGTTTTAGGTTTATACCAATTAGTTCACGTGCTTGTTGGTGAGGATCAGGCCAAACCTTGGATGAAACTAGCCTGAAAGGAATATCCTGAATGAGATTTAGAGAAACAAATCTCTAACTTTTGGCATGATGCTAGAACACTCACTGGAAGTCTCCACTGAGTATTTACAGTAGATTTTCCTAAGCCTTCTGAACAAAATTCAGGCATGCACATGAAGCTTGATGAACCTGTTCATGACTATTATAATCAACTCCAAATTATCTTTTAATAAAGTTCTGGTCTTCCTTTAGATGTTGAATCCATCTGGGAAGCATTTAACTCTGTGATTATTAACAAGCTGAACTGGAATCTTTCTCCTAAAGGACCAGGATGTAATGGAAAACCATGTTCACTCCAGATTGTAATAGAAGATTACAAGGTTCAGGGCCTCATCCCCTGCACAAGTCCCTGTAACACCTGTAGGGGTAGCTCTGGCTAATATAAAGGTTATTTTGAAAACCAATGGCTGAGGATGGAGGTTTGTCCAGGACCTTGGAGCAATAAATTACATTGTTATTCCTTGGCACTCTGTTGTTCCTAACTCCCATATGCAACTGATCCTCATTCCCACTGAAAGTTATTTTTTTTTTACTATAATTGATCTATGTAGTGCATTTTTAGTATTCTAATTGATAAGAAGAGCCAATATCTTATTGCTTTCACTTGGGAAGCATGCAAAACTACCTGGACTGTAATGCCCAATGGTTTCACAGAGAGTCCTTCTTACTTTTCACAAAGCTTTTAAAGCAGATTTAGATGATAGTTTTTGCAGGCTCTACTTTGCTACAATCTGTAGATGATTTGCTTCTCAAACCTCTTCACAGGAAGATAGCATCAATCTGTTAAAACTTTTGGCTTTAAAGATACATAAAACCTCCAAAGAAAAGTTGCAGTTTGCTCAAACTTGGGTTTGATACTTAGGGCATCTGATCTCAGAACAAGGACTGCATTTGGATCTAGATTAAACCCCCCATGATTGCTTAATGTTCACAGATTACCTTTTGACTCCCTGTGATAATTTACAGGAAACTCCTCTAAACAATGCAGATTCTTCATAGTTTACTAATAGTTTTTATTTAAAGGATGAAATGGTATATATCATGCTGGGTGTGCTATAGCCATTCCTTTTGAAACCATTGAGGCAGCACCTTTACCTTTGGCTGTTTCAACCAAATAGGCTGATTTATATACCCTTACTTTAGCTTGTACCTTAGCTAAGGGTAAAAACACAAACATTTCTACTGATAGTTGGAATGCTTTTGGGGCAGCTCATGACTTTGGAATATTATGGAAACAATGAGGTGTCCTTACTTCCAATGGGAATAAAACTATAAAAATGGCTATGTCCAAAATTTACTAGATGGCATATTTTTGTTGGCTGCTCTTGCTGTTATTATGGTTACTGGGCATTTCAGACTACCCAGAAGCCAAAGTAATCTATCTCACTGATATTTCCACCACACGTCCATGCTGTTCTCTAGGAAACCAATAGCCAAACCCTGAAATGATAATTTTGGGAAAATTGGCAAAAGATATCCAACAATTGGCTCCAGAGAGGGGCAAACAACATTGGATATCTAATAACTCTTGGCTTGAGAACTATGATTTGGACCAAATAACAATCTGGCCCTACAGAAATTATAAAAATCCCACTATTTACTATTGTACACGCATTAAACCATTGGTCTCTTCATGAACCAATATTGCTGGGGAAACACTAAGGCCACAAAAAATGCCTTACCTCCCTTGTCCCACCTGTCCGAAGTATAATCCAGTGAAACTTGCTTCACACAGATGGATTTCATACGACTTCCCCCTCTTTGTTGGTGTGTAACCCTCCCAGGGACTTCCCTGGTATAACCTGACTGCAGTCTCCATATGCAGATGGCAGGGAGAGGCCAAAGAAGGAGGCACGCCATACCAGGTTGGTAGATAGCAGTTTTTTAAGCAAAAAGAACTCACATACAAAGTTTCTCTTGGTGGCAGGAAGGTAAGTGGATCCCCACACTTGACATTTAAATCTTAAATGTTTATAAAACAACCTTAAATGAGCTGTCACGTATACTGTGCAGGTGTTCTCAACACCACAACATTATCTCAAGGAAAGGCAAGTTGAATCCATATTCCAGGGACAGGTTAGCAGCTAAGGAGTCTGAGTGTCTTGGTCCAGCTTACAAGTCAATCAGTGGTCACGTCTTTTTAATGAAATTCCTCAATACTCTCATGAATAACTGTTTTAGTCATGGCTTGAATATTTTCTCAAAGCTTTCTCTTGTAGACAGGCTAATGATTCTTCCATTAAAAAAGATTATCCCTACCTCAGGAACCCCTCTCAAACTTTTTAGTGGTTGGGGAACCTGTTTCACTGGTCAGCAGCTTCAAGGAATCTGTGCTGTTTGCCCATTTTACAACACTTTCATTGTGCATCCTCAATCCTCAGGGTTAGTCACACACACTAACAGCACTATTTAGACTCAACTGGAAACATTTGTAGAGACCTTTCAAATACCTAGACCTACAGCATTGCTGTTGGTCCTCTATATCTCAGATCCACCTGTTTTGGAACTCAGAGACTCTCACTCTTTGAGATAGTCACAGGACATCCAAGGTCGTGCCTCCTTTGACCTAAAGTTGATAAAAGGAGAAGTACTTCAATAGCATAAAGGCCTAATTGTTTCTATTAAAAATGATCTTTTGTCACTGTGGCTGTGGTGTTGCAGATGTCTAGGAAGGCCTTGAAGATTTAATACTATGTTTTCTTTTTATTTACTATTTTTTAAAAAGCTTTATAGTTACAGCTCTTACATTTAGGTCTGATCCATTTTGAATTAATTTTTATGTATGGTGTAAGGAAGGGGCCCAACTTTATTCTTTAGCACGTGGATTCTAGTTGTTATGGCATCATTTGTTGAAAAGTCTATTCCTTACTCATTGGATTGTCTTGACAAACTTGTTAAAAATTGATTGACCATTATAAACGTAAGGGTTTACTTATGGACTCTCAATTGTGTTCTATTGATCTATATGCCAGTACCATTGTGTCTAGATTATGATAGCTTTGTAGTAATTTTTGAGGTCAAGAAGTGTGAATCCTCTATGTTTGTTCGTTTTCAAGAATATTTTTTCTATTCTTACTCCTTACATTTTGTTATGAATTTTAGGATTAGTTTGTCAATTTCTGCAAAACAAGCAAACAAACAAACAACAAGCTGAAATTTTATTAGATCTATGTTAGATCTATCTTCTGCCTTTCTTAGCCACTGTTCATTTCCTTTTCTATGTATGGTATCTTTCCATGAAAACTTTCATTCTCCTTTGTATTAAAATATTTTGCCTTCATGTTTCTCCTAGCTGAAATATTAGACTTAATAACAAATGTGTTCATCTAATTATCTGACCCTGAATATAAGAGTGACACAAATGGACCCAATAAAATATCTTTCTTTCTAAGGATACTGGCGGGTTCAGATCTATCAGGAAACATTTTGGTACATGTTGGTTGATACTGTATGTTACAAGAAATCATAAGAAAAAGAAGCTAATCTAAGGGCAAACATTTCCAGACAAAGGGCCTGTTTACAGGTTTGTTCCTTGTGTTCCTCTTGATAATACTCCTGCCCTATCTGTCATGGGTTGTGAGTTGTTATTGTGATGAGGGAGTTGTAGTGTGTGGAATAGTGTCTAAACAATATTCATGTCTACCCAGAACCTCAGAATGTGACCTTATTTTGAAATAGGGTCTTTTCAGATGTAATTTTAGTTAAGGATCTTGAGATAATATCATACTGGATTTAGGGTGCACCCTAAAGCCAACGTCCTTTTAAGAAAGAAGACACAGAGATACACAGAGAAAATGGCCATGGAAAGATAGAGGAAGAGATTGAAATGATGCAGCTATAAGGCAAAGATTGTTGGAAGCCACCAAAAGCTAACAAGAGGAAAGGAAATATTTTTCCCTAAAGTCTTCAGAGGGAGCATGGCTCTGCTGAAAGCTCGATTTTGTATATTAGCCTCCAAAACTCTGAGAGAATACCTTTCTGTTGCTTTCTGTTGCTTTAAGCCACTATATCTCAAATAAAATTGTAATAATATTAACACACACCTGTTGAACAAATGATTGTGTACCATAGGAATGCATCTGTGGTTCTGTTTTAGGAATCCCACTGGGAGCATGGTCAAGGATTTGAATTTACAGTGATTTTAGGGAGGCAGAAAATACAGGACTTCATGATTGCATGTGAGTTTGAGGGCAGGAGAGAGAAATCTAGGGTCACTCTCAGGGGTCTGCCTTCAGTGAGTTGGTGGACTCCTGGGCATCCTGGTATTTGATAGATGAGAGAATGAGGAAGCTGTTCAGTTGGATTTACTTGTAGGATTATAAAGTTCTTAAGGTTTATCACTTCTAGGAAATGCTCAATTTCTCTACCTTTTAGTCTAACTGAATATTTTAAACCACATTTTACACGTGGCTATGTGGGCCTCAGAGACAAATTGTTACTGCCTTGCATGTCTGTCCTTCTGTCTTATTTGAGCTCCTTGCATTCCACCCATCCATCTCTCATCTCTTGGCAATTTCAACATGTGTGGCCCTGATAAAATACCAAAACATTTCTATTTCTGGACTTCATAGGTTTCATATAAACTATAAATTATAGCATTGTAATTATGTAAAATGTAACTGTGTGTATATAATTGTGTAAGATACAATATCACATTATTGTGATGTAGAGGAAGAGAAGGGGTGGTAGGAGTGTCAGGGATCTTGTAGGCAATTTGGCGATAACGTTATATTCAAAATGTGACTATCATGAAGTGCGTTATTATGGAGTTTTGGTATAACTTATAAATTCTCAGTTCAATAAAATTATCAAGTTCTTCCTACATTAGATTACTACTTCTTTCATGTCCTAACTTTTTTCTATAAAGTTTTGGCTCATTTTAAGGTTCAATGAATGTTGCTTTTTAAAATCAAAATTTTAGGCATTTAAAAAAATATTTATTTTGAGAGAGAGAGAGTGTGTGCACACATGAGTGGAGGAGGGGAAGAGAGGGGGAGAGAGAGAGAATCCCAAGCAAGCTCTGCACTGTCAGCTCAGAGTCTGACTCGGGGTTTGATCTCTCTAACCATGAGATCATGACCTGAACTGAAATTGTGAGTCAGATGCTTAACTGACTGAGCCACCCAGGCACCCATCCCACTAATGGATTTTTAAATTTAATGTTTTCATTCATTTTGAATAGGATATTTAATGAATTTCATTCATTAGCCAGTGGGAGCCTTGTTAAGCTGATGCCTGTATCTTTCTGACTTGCCTTCATTAGTTTTTGTGAATTTCCTTACTTTCTGGCTTAAAAGTGTCATTCGGGTCTACCTGTACTTTTCCTGCCTCAGTTATTGGATTGGCAAATTCTCCTAGAAGTTTCAGTGGGGAATGGTATTTAGAAAACAAGATGCAGGTGCTAGGTGAGCACCTTACTACTGGACTTTTTTTGCTTCAAGTATATTTCAGAAGATGTAGCTATCTATACATTCAAATACACATACACAAGTCCATGTGCACACACAGGCACACAACACAAACCTCTAAACACCAATGAATTTCTTCTTCTCCTTCCCCTATTCCTTGTTTGTATTTCCTTTCCCCACACAGTGAGAAGAACCCTGTTTCCGCTCCAGCAACATCAATGACTGACTTGCCAAATGCCACAATACACACTAGATACTTTTGGAGTTGTAATAACAACAAACTTGCTAAGTATAACTCCAGATTGCTTTTGGAGTGTGTGTGTGTTGTCTTTAGTGCATACAATGAGAACACTGTGTTAATTTATTGGGACGATTTTTGAGTAGTAATTATTTCTTAAACCTTCATGATCATATATAGGGTTCTTCAAAAACATGCACTTTACATCTGTTACTTTATCAATACTGTTTTTCTTTCTTCAGCAAGCTGTATACTGCTATTGCACTCATCAACCCACTCTTTTCTCCAAAATCTACCCCTTACCTCAGCTCCATGTAATAACTCCAGGGTGCTTGAAATATGGCTTTCCAAATACCCTTTCTACCCAAACTGGAGAGAACCTTTTCTTTTCTAATTCCAAATGGAGCGAGTGGGGCTCGCTCAATCTGACAACCCTGGGATCATGACCTAAGCTGAAATCAAGGCTCAGATGCTCAACTGACTGAGCCACCCAGGCACCCCTGGAATCAGTTTTAAATAAAGTTATTTAAATGATTTTTGTCAAAGGAGGTGAACATCCCAGTGATAAAAAAGATCCTGTTTTAAACAATTAGGCACATCCATATACACTAAATTAGAAAAGCCTGTGAGAAACCATGGCCTTGTCTTAAAAGACATTATCCAGCTTTTATTGCTAAAAGTGACTGATAGGAGTAGCTGTAGAAACAGCAGGACTTCTGCTCGCTCTTAATGGTCGTGTACATCTCCAGGGCCCAGATTTTGGTCATTACCACTTTGCACTAAAAGAAAAGAAACTAGAACTCTTTGGGCTGGAGGTGGGGGAATAAGCTAATCCCATTTCTTGGAGCAAGGAAAGAATTCAGGATGGGCTTGGAACATCTTACTTCCAAAAATGAGAATACTTTTAAGGATAACAGATACAGTGGTAAGAGTTAAAGAAGCTAGCTTAATAAAGCTTCCACTGGTCAAGGTCACAATTTGAACATTTAAAACAATGGCTAATTGGGATTGCATGAGTGTAGAAGAGTCTAAGTGTTCATAATGATACTCAAGAGCAAAGTTAATATAATCAAGTATGTTAAAACACAGCTGTAAAAAATTGAATATGGTATATGTATGATTCATTATTGACCTTAAAGAGTAATATAAAATTTTTCTTGCTAAGTATGTGTTTATGTACAGATGTGTGTTTGTATATACACATTTGTGTGTGTGTGTGTGTGTGTGTGTGTGTATAATTTGTTCCTGTTTAATTGGTTAAGAACAAACATAGGGGTGGTGTGTTGAACCATTATCAAGGAAGACGAAGAACTTGATGATCCAACCAAGCAGAAAGATGGTTCAACAGTTAATCAGCTCCAATGGTTATATACAATAACCAAGTAGAAAGAGGATTCAACAATGTGTTGCAAAATGATGAAGTAGCCAAATGTTCTACAGAGGAAAATGGATAACAAAACTTGGATTCTTCAGGAAGGAGCTGGAGGGCCTTATTAACTATACTAATGAAGCATAGAAAAGCTTTAAATAATGCTAGTCAATAAGATTCTTATATCAACTAGACAGAACAATGGGCCAGATGGTTTTGGGAAAGTTAAAGTGTCAAAAATTTCCAATCTATACAAAAAGAAAGTCTTAAAATGCCCCATGACATAATAAGTAATATTTTGATATAAAAGAAAAATGAAGAAAAGTTATTTGGTCTATGCAACTAGGTTTTATTGATGACCTGATTAAGGGTTGGCCAGTTGCTAATCTGTAAATTGCAATTTATTTGTCTGAGAAATTATTATTCTTATTTTGGGTTAGATAAGATTACTAGAACCCAGGAAAGGTACACAAATACCTGGTAGGACAACCTAAGCCTAGCAACAAATGGACAAAAACTGGAATGCCATTCAAATAAAGATAAGAAAACAATTAAATCCATGAAGCTAACATTTTAATGGTTTTGGTATAATTAATATTCTAGGTATGTCTTACCTGTTTCTTAAGGTATTTAAAATATTTACCACAATCTGAAATTTTAGGCTTGTGATTTAATGAGTTTTAGATGTTTTTAATCCCAAAACCCATGTTAAAAAGAGTGGGGATATCTAATTTTAGACATTCTTGTTTTTATTTATTAGTTTCACATCTGTGAATAATTAGGGGAATGTTGGATGCTTAAAGAATTTCAGTTTCTTAAACTAATAAACTAAACATTAATCAAAATACAAATAGTAATGACTATATTTCTCTAAGCCCACAAGGCCTGTGGACATAAGAGAATCTATCACATGATGATCCTTTAACACTCTGAAGTTCTGAGAAAGTCACACAGGTTTTAATGTTGAGCAGCAATCTTTCACTTTATTAATTTTAATATATTTAACAATTGTTTTCAAAGTGTTACAAAATACTGCTCCAGGCACTGTTGGTATCCACTGAATCAGGAGTAGATGATCCATGTTCTAGTGACATTTCCAGTGAGAAATCCTGAATAATAAATTATTTATTATTATTGTGTCTAAGCTTAAATATCTCTTTTCATAAAAGAAAGGCATTAGCACCTGGTTAGACAGACCAAATGAACTAATATACATGAAAGGGTAATGTCTTGCCCTCCTAGACAGAAATAAGTCACAACTAACAGGTCTTTGAATAAGTACTACACCACTGGCTTCCCTGCTCTAAGAACCAGTATTTTGGTGTAATCAATATATTTAGGGTTCACTCCTTAGTTTGCAACATTTTGAAGAGAACAAAGGACATGAAAATAAATTCATCTCAGAATCACTAGTTTACTGTACACCTAAGCATAATCATTTATGACACTAAAGAATATTTAATAAGCTTCTATTTTTATGATTCTTATTATGTCAGTCCAGACACCTCTTTTCTAGGATTATCCAAGTTCTGAATCTCTTCTGAAAATTCCATTGTTCTCAATTCACCTGTTGGATATACTGCCTTATACTGTAGCTTTTAACACTCTTTGTGGATACATCTTTTTATTTTTTTTCCCGACTGCAAAATTAAACTTTGATCAAAGCATTTATCAATTGTAATTAGCCATTACTTCTTTTAATACATACCTCTACTGTCTGAGATTTCACCTTGGCTCACTCTCTCTTTTCCTGAAATCTGAGTGCCCTACTTATGGCAAATGAATGTTAAATGTAGTTCATTTTGGAACTACCCTGAAAATGGATCTCTACTACACAGACATCTGAGCACAAAATGTTATTAAAAATTCTCCTTGACCATAGTAACTCATGGTTTTATTAACTGTTGCACACTGCTGATGCACAGGACGTAAATGTACTTTGAAAAGTTTAACTTCTGTGATGAAATGAGTTCGTTTTATTACTTTCTTTTAGTGTTTTAATTTTTAAGTGTCTTTAAATCATTTCAGCTTTGACTCAAGAACTTTATAAAATCTAGTCCTTCAGAGGGGAAAAAAAAGAGAAGTCTTGAGATGGGAGCTACGTTAGAAGAAAAAAGGTGAGGAAGCAAGGGGGAAATACATTTCTACCTTAGCCTCATGGCTTCTTCAAGCCATGCCTGAGGAAAGAGAAAAACAGAAAACCAAGAAACTGAAGCAGCCCCAAAAATGTATTTATTTGTGGCTTATGACAGTTTACATTTATAATGCTTTGTAACATCAAAATGTGATTATCTGTTACACAGGACAGTATTCATAAAAAAAATTAACTACTTTAAATTCTTTTTGGAAAAAGGTGTTACATAAATAAATTTATATAAATAAAATGAATTTTTAGGCCAATTTATTAGTACTTCCTTAGTTATTTATATAAGCCAGTAAGGCTCTTCCCTGGTTCTCAGCTTCATCATGGCACCACAGCTCAACATCTGGTATAGTCTTCTACTTCTTGACTTTCACAGTTGTGTAGGGAAGTGTAGGGATTCTTAGCCCCTGGTCATTATATAAAAACAAAACAAAACAAAACAACAAAAAACTCTCTATTCAAACACACAAAAATACCCATTTTAATTAAAAAAGTCTATGTTTGCTAGAGGGAATTTTAAAACTAGAACAACAGGATAGAAAAGTAGGCTTCTCTGAATCATTTTCAAAGTTCATCACTATGACCCTTAGTCTCCTCCAACATGCTTCTTAAAATGATCCTATAAGTTGACGAAAACGCAAAAGTTGCTGAAATGAAAACAAACACTGCCAATATCCTGTCACATTGTATTTCAAATAAAGGTACAGAAGATTTAGGTAGTACATCAAACAGATATTTTTAATTTCAAAGTTATATATGTATTTTGATAAATAAATATGTTTATTTATTTTAGAACAAATATAATTGGCATATAAAACTCATAATTTCTGCAAATAATATTTCCTAGGCAATGCTAAAAATTCTGAGTCCCTTTAAGGAAAAATATTAAGTAAACACTGAGTATGGTAAAAACTGTAAAGGAAACAAATGGCTGGTTTGAGAAATATTGCTTTTATGTTTATTTCAAGTTTATGTGACTGGTTATACTACATCACTGCTTTAAGTAATCAATGTTTACATACTTTAAAAACTTTATATCATAAAAGTTACAGGAGAATAATTTCAGATTATTGCCTATAAGATTTCTGATCATTAAAAAAAAGTTTTATATCATGTTTGGAACATGACTCAATATTACCTTATTTATAAAATAAATTATTTTCACTATTTATAACCTCTCCTGGGAATATGCTAATTTAAGATCTAAATTTATTTGGTTTCTGTGCATTAAAAGTTTATTTATAAATTTTCTCTTCTCTATGAATAATTTGATATTCAAGGGGATGAAAAGATCTGACCAAAAGTTTTCCTATATTTATATATTCATATGATTTCCCCCCTGTGAGTTATATGCTGCTGGGTAAGAGAAGGACTGGAACTTAAGGTTTTCTCACATTTATTATATTCACACAATTTCTCCCGAGCATGGATCTTCCTATGTTGATTAAGATGTGCACTCTGGCTGAAGGCTTTCTCACATTCATTACATTTATAGGGTTTCTCTCCTGTATGAGTTCTCTCATGCTGATTAAGATGTGTCCTCTGGCTGAAGGCTTTCCCACAAAAACTACATTCATAAGGTTTCTCTCCGGTATGAAGTCTATGATGTTCAGTAAGGGATGTGATACGGCTAAAGGCTTTACCACATTGATTACATTTGTAGGGCTTCTCTCCAGTATGAATTCTCAGATGTTGAGTAAAGGATGAATGTTGACGGAAGGCTTTCCCACATTCATTGCATATAAAAGGTTTTTCTCCTGTGTGAATTCGCTGATGTTGAATAAGATGAATCCTCTGGCTGAATCTTTTCCCACATTCATCACACTTATAGGGCTTCTCTCCTGTAAGGACTATCTGAGGTTGAGTAAGAGATGAGTTGTGGCTGAAGGCTTTCCCACATTCACTGGGTTTCTCTTCAGTATGAATATGATTAGTAAGAAGAATATGTTGATTGAAGATTTTTCCACATTCATTATATTCATAAGGATTCTTTCTTACATAGTCTCCCTGATAGTAAATCAAGTCTGAATTATGTTTTATGCTATTTCCTTGTGTGTCAGAATTAAGGGGTATTTTAATTGAAGGAATTCTCTGATGCATAATAAGGTTTGAGTTTACATTATAGTTTTCTCCAAATCTATTACAGTCAAGGCTTCTCTCCTGTGTGATCTTTTTGTGGGTGAAAGATACTTGTGCTAAATGTCTCTGCTGATTTTCTTGGTTAAACTCTAATTGGTAATCAAAATCCCAGAGTCCTCCTAAGATGGAGTACCAGAAACTGTCTCCTGTTAGTCTCTCCATTATCATGTCATGGTTTTGATTTTCATCAGAAATATTCTGGTTTGGAATTGATTTTTTGATATCAGGTCTATTCTCTCCACCTAAAAGAAATTCAGAACATACAAATACTTTGCCATCTTCTCTGTTTTGAAAAAGAAATTGTTGCACAATGAATTACCAAGTGAGACTTAAAGTAATATGAACAAAGCATATGTGGCATAAGTTTTAAAATATGGCCATGTAACAAGGGGGAAGACTATAAAAGGATCACAAAAAGCAGTGAGCAGGGGGAAATTTTAAAACATGTGTGGTAATCATAAGAAAAGATCATCCAGGAGTATCCACAGTTGAAAGGAAATGGAAAGGAGAGTAAGAAATATCAGAGAAAGATCTGTGTTCAGAGGTAGGAGGTATCAGAGGAAAGACTACTAGAAGAAGACAGATCCAGCCCTTATAAATCTCATCTGTGGATTATCCTTATGTAGTGTCAGCTACTTGTTTATTGAAAAAGTATGTATTTCTTCCTATTTTAATTTTTTGTTTAAAATGATAAAATGAATACTTGCTTTTAGTAACATATTCAAATAATGTAGAAATGCATAAAGTAAGAATTCCAATCTGTAGAGGCAGCTGTTTGGAGCTGTTTGGAGGCTGTCTTGCCAGATTTTTTCCCTATGTTCATACAAATATAAATGTAAATCATATGAATTGTGATAAAAACAAAATTTTATTTCAGCCTCCTACCACTTCTTTGAACTTAATTTAGTGGGGGTATTCTTATTCTGCTTCCAGATGAAGATTTGGGCAGGTTCCATGGCTTCTCCCCTCATTCTTAGATAACAGATACTCCTGTTACATTCAAACACAGTCTCTATTCAATAATTAAAAATTTTAGTCATGTGTTTAATAATCAAAGTTCCAAAATTAATCCCTTTCTCTTCCCCTGGGCTGTTATAGAGTCATATTCTTCCTTTCCTCCCACTGCCTGCCTCTTCCCCTGCCCTACTTTCTTCCTGCTAGATTTTTCCCTGACTACTCTCTCATTTCTTTCCCCACTTAACTATTTCCCTGGCCACTCTTTCCTTCACTTACTAAGTGTTGTTTAGTTCCCTTCTAACAAGAGTTGGAGGGTAGGAGTCATGTGGAGGGAGGGATTAAGAGAAAGGCCAATTTTTGTATAATTGAGTGGCTTCACATTCTCAGCTTGACAGAAAGCTAAATAGGACTCACTTTGGGAACTTTTATGATTCTTGGGAGGTTTTAGCTGGACCTCTCTCTCTCCTCTCATTTCCATGATCTAGACAGATAAAGCTCTAGTTTGGATAGTCCCTTCAGACCAGCCCTACAGCGTGAATCCTACTAGACAAGATCCAAGATCATGTTGCCTGACTCATAACACTCACGATACCTTGTTCTAACAAACTTGGATAGTACAGACAGATCCTAACTCAACAGTTTCTCTGGCTCACCTACAAAAGCCATTTCATTAGTTAGCTGTTCTTGGGCCTTAGACTGCTTTAGGTTTCTCAAATGTGAGTCACTCACTAGTCTTGGTCTTCCAACCATAGGGAATGTATATATAAAAGCTGAAGGAGTGTTGCCCTTGAAGCTGGCACATACAATTATCATCCTAATTAGGACACTTGAGAGTAAAAGGGGGCTCCATTAATAATAATGTCAGCAACTGTCTTGGGAAAATAAACTGGAATTACATCATAATACTGTTTTGTATTTTGTTTTTTTACATTACTGCATATTATGAACACATTTACATGTCAACAAATACATTTCCATATAATTTTTAAAGGTTTTAAAATATCCAATTTTCTGGATATGTCAAAGTATTTTTAATCAATCACATTTAGGTTACCTTGGACTTACTGTTATCACAAACAGCATGGCAAGAATAGTTGGCTGAACATGAAACATATATTTTATAAAGAAAAAAAGAAAATTGTAAAAAACCAATCAGTTTGCTTAAAGATATACAAAAAGATACATAAACAGAACATACTCTGGTCTAAAATTGTATGTGGAAAAAAATAGTGATTTAGAAGATTCATTTTAAACCCACTGATCATTTCAACCAGATTACCAATCGGATTTTATTTTCAGCCCAAATGCTTTTGTCTTGCCTAGGGACTTTGGCTCTAAAATGTTTAGAATGACTGGCTATAACTTTGAAGACACATTTTCTGCCTAGGAGTAGAGTTCAGGGCCTTCATTCCCTATGGCCTAGCTTCTGAAACTTTTGTTTATTCCTGGAAACATGGTGGCTTGATCAACATATTCATGGCCATTTTTGTTGACTGCCTTCTTTCTATGCCTCTGTGAGGGAAAAGGGAAAACTGCTGCTGGTGGACAGACTTTTCATCTACTGATAACAGGAGTGACTATGCATGGGCTATATAAACACTGCTCCCCCACTCTGAATATCTTCAAGGCACATCAGATCTGCAATCACAAGGCTGCCTATCTACATCCCAGTGAGATGCCAGGGAACAGAATCTAGACTCCAAAGTGAGACAATGATCACCTTGAGTTTCAAAGCATTTGTGAAAAACAAACTCTAGTCCATTTGCTCTAGCTCCTCACCTAACCTAAGGCCCCATGTTAGCAGACATGACTGCAACTTTCCTTAAAAGGAGGGTGGGCTCTGATAAGGATGAATACTTTTATCAAGCCATGTATAAGACAGCATGCAGAGATGCTGTTCATTCATTATTCACTGTGTACTTTCTTCCTGGTTTGGCCTTACCTGGCTAGGAACCCAATCATTAATTGAAGCTCCCAAGTCCTACTTTGTACTATTGCCTACTCCCCTCTTACACTGCCTGATCCTCTGCTGTCTGAGATTACAGAAAAAGTGCTACCTGGGAAGAAAGTGTTTTCAGACATGGAAGCAGAAGAGCTTTGCCTGCCTACACTGTGAGAATGACATGCAATCTATTTTATGCCCAAGTGCTAAACTAAGCAGGTGTAATATCTTGGTCATGGCTACAGACTAAGCCTCTCTAACTTATTGCAGGGGTTCATCAGGCTTTCATTATTCTTGCAGGAGCCTAAGGGCTCTACATGAAGAAAAACAGGGAGTTTGCTGTAGTCTCAAGTGGTTACTGTTTGTCTTCATTGACTCCATATTTCCTGGATCAACTTTTGGGGTTATGAGCTGCTGATAAAATTAGATTTCTAGGATACCTAGACCTCTGATCTCCTTTGTATCCAGGAAGGGATACCCTCTAGATGTGACCATGGTCAGTTTAAGCATGTTGTGATGTCACTGGGCAACTTGAACAACATCTTGAAGGGCCTTCTGGACTGCTGTATATCTCATCAAGTAAACAACTTACCCTGATGTTTAGCCTCATCCAATGCCTTTTGAACTGAATTATTTAGAATTAGGAAGGAAGGAAACAAGAAGGGAAAGAGGAACAGAGAGAGGGAGGGAGAGAAAGGGAAAGAATTAGGGAGAAAGGGAGGGAGAAAAACAAATTTTAAAAAGTTTGCCCTTTCTATGTGCAAGGCACTGTAGTATTTCCAGTTCCCTTTTGTTAATTAAAAAACATGCCCTGATCTATAGTGAGTTATGACATTAATTTATTGGGTAGAACAATAAATTAAAAACTGAAACAACAGTTATAGAGAGGGAGGGGGGAAAACCATAAGAGACTCTTAAATACTGAGAACAAACTGAGGGTTGATGGCAGGTGGGGGAGAGGGGAAAGTGGGTGATGGGCACCTGTTGAGATGTGCACTGGGTGTTGTATGGAAATCAATTTGATAGTAAATTATATTTAATATAAAAAATACTTCAAAAAATAAAAATAAATAAAAAATAAAGTCTTAATTTTAAAAAGAAAAAAAACTGAAACAAAATAGCTTAGAAAAGATGAGAAACTATCAGAGTTCATCTGACAGCAATAAAGATAAACAGTGTTTGGTAAAACTTTTGTCTCAATTTTATAGATTATACTGATCTTATGAGTTGCAATAAAAATGGATTTCTTGATGATAGTGGTGGTTATAAATAATTAAAAATGATTGTTTTAGCAGAGGTTGTAAACTTTTTCTATAAAGGGTCATCTCGTGAATATTTAAGGTTTTGTGGGTCATATGGGCGTTACTGTTTACTCAACTCTGCTGTTATAGTGTACAAGCAGCCACAGACAATATATGAGTGATAGAGGGAGTGTGGCTGTGTTCCCATAAAACTGTTTACACAAACATATGATTCTAGACAATGTTCGTTCATCCAAAGAGTCTACAATACCAAACAGGGTTGTCTGGAAAGGGAGACCCCCTTGATTAATCTAAGACATCCTGTGTTGACTGGTGGTTCATCTTATACTAGCAATGTATGCGAGTGCTTTCTTTCCTACAGACTTATCAACAGTGTATGCAGACAAATTTTTGGGCTTTTGCTAACCTGATAGGTGAGAAAAGGTCATCTGGTGTAGTTTCAATTTGTGTTTCTCTTATCATGAGTGAGACTGAACATTTTTTCTTACATTAACCATATTTGTACTCCTTTACCTAAGAACTGTTCACATGTGTATATTTCTATTGGGCTGTTGGCCTCTTATTGATTTAGAGGAGCCTTTTTAAAATTAGGCTAGATTAGATTATTTTGAGAGAGTGAGAGAGCGAGCGTGATTGAGGGAGGGGAGAGAGATAATCCCAAGCAGGCTCTGCACTGACAGTGCAGAGCCTGATGCAGGGCTGGAACCTGTGAACCATGAGATCATGACCTGATCTGAAACTAAGAGTTAGACACCCAACCAAGTCACTCAGGCACCCCAGGAGCCTTTTGTTAATGGGAGCTTAGCCCTTTTGATATAAGTTGCAAATATTCCCCCCCACCCCAACCATTGCCATTTACCTTTTCACTTTGCTTATTATTCTATACCATGCAGAATTGGGGGATTTGTGTCTGTTGAAAGTATAAATCTTTTCTTTTATGGCTTCTAGATTTTGAATCATAGTCAGAAATGACTTCCCCATTTCAAGGTTATAAAAGTTTCTCCTATGTTTTCTTCCATGCTCTTATGGTTTCATGTTTTACATTTAATGTCTCTGATTCTTTTGGAGTATCTTAGTTTAAGGGGTAAGCTATGGATCCAACTTTATCTTTTTCCAGATGACTACTCAATATTCATTAAAAGGTCTACCTTTTATAGTTACAATTGTGGTAAGCACAGCATAAAGATGATTCACTAAGCTGTGCTCCTGAAACTAATGTAACATTGTGCGTCAATTATACTCAAAAAAAAAAAAAAAAAAAAAAAGGTCTACCTCTTAAATACCAGTTATCTCAATATCATTTTACTAAGATGTGTACCTTTTCCTTACTAATTTGAAATAATGCCTTTAACAGATACTAAACCCCTGCATACATCTAGGTCTATTTCTGGATTTTCTATTCTGTTCAGTTGGTTGCCTTGTTTTGCTTAATAAACTTTTGCTATATATTATCTAGTTGAGATAACCCCTCATTGTTTTCCTTTCAGAGTTTTCCAGATTATTTTTGTGTTTTGGTTTTTCAATATGAACTTTAGAATGAGCTTATCTAAGATTCCCCCAAAATCTTGAAGGCACTTTTTATGGGATGACATCACATGTGTATTAGGAACACTGACATCTTGGTATGTCTATTTATTCAAGTTTATTTTTGTGTCTGTCAGTGTTTTAAAGTTCTCCTCATGCAGGTGTTGCACATTTCTTTTTAAAAGTTTATTTCTATGTGTTTTATCTTTTTAGTTACTATTAATTGGGCTCTTCTCTTCCATCTTATTTTCTAACTGATAGTTGTTTGTGCTTTTACCTTCATCTCATTTCAACAATTATTTACCTGGCTATACAGTTATATCCGAACTTTGATCCATACAAGTAATCTCGAACTCAGTGTCACACTCTCTGGCTCAGTGAGTAGACTATGGCCTTATTCACTCTCCACCTGCTTTCTAATCTCATCAAGACCTCTGCTGCTTTGACTTGTTTGTTGTTTTCTGGTTTCCAGTCCTCTGCAGGCCTTACTTTACTTTTTGTCACTTTTTGGACTCTATGTCAACTCACCTGAATTAACAAACTCTCTCTCAGTTTTCCTCCTTCAGTTCCACCAGTCTGACAGGCTCTCAGCCTGGGCTCTACAAAGCCTTTCCAGGGGCGCCTGGGTGGCTCAGTCGGTTAAGCGGCCGACTTCGGCTCAGGTCATGATCTCTCGGTCCCTGAGTTCGAGCCCCGCGTCGGGCTCTGTGCTGACAGCTCGGAGCCTGGAGCCGGTTTCGGATTCTGTGTCTCCCTCTCTCTGACCCTCCCCTGTTCATGCTCTGTCTCTCCCTGTCTCAAAAATAAATAAAACGTTAAAAAAAATTTAAGAAAGCCTTTTCAGTGCCAAGAAGAATGGGAGAAATGGCAAATATATGCATAGTTACTGGAAACCACAAATGCATAGGGCAAAATCTCATCTGGACCCTCAAAGCTACTTGGTAATCTCTTGATTCATTTTTGGTCAGTTTCTGTTGACCTTAGTAAGCTAAAGCAAGTGCTCCTCAAGTTCTGTACTTATCCTTCCCCGATTCCTTTATATTCAAAAGACAACCTTGCCTCCTACTTTGCCGAGAAAATAGAAATAACCATTGTGAACTCTCCCAAATTTTTCTTCAACAAAATTATTTACATAAAAAATCACCCTCATCTCCTTCTTTCCAATCCCACTCCCATCTCTTCTAGAACATTGCTTCATAATTTGTATCTATTTTCTAATTACCCCCTCTGTTAACTCCTCCCCTTCAGCATTACAAACAAGCTAAAACCATTCCTGCTTGGAACAATCCTCTTTGGACACTAGCTTCTATTCAAGCATATGCTTTCTATTGTCTCCCTTTATTATTCTGGCTTCTTATAAGAGTACTGCATACTTACCAGCTCTACTTGTTTACTTCCTGTTCACTCAAAATGTACTAACTGATCATTCTTATATAATCACTCTTATTAATATAATTATTAACTTCTTTGTTTCTAAGTCCACTGGACATTTTCCAGGTCTCATCTTCATCTGGAAGAGATTTCTAGATAAACAGGCATCAGTAGATGCCAAAAAGGCAAGCAGTAACCCAGAGGGCAAGCCAGAATTAGATCAGTTCATCAACGGAAATGTTTTGCCACATCCTCATCAGAGGAACCAGCCACTGTGTCTCTGTGTCTTACAGGATAATGCAAAAATGCAATCTGTCTTCTTGGAGGAGACTGCCAGGCTGCTGATTCCTGACAAGGAGGATATGAGGAAATCACTTGTTCAAGCCGATCTGTGAACCAAGAGCCTTAGGCATGCACATAATAATTTCTGGAAATTTTCCTAAGTTAGCAATTATTTTCTCTACCTGGGGGTCTGTGGATAGGGACATAATGGGAAAGAGCGTGGATCTTACAAATGGATATGTCTGTGGGGAAAAATATGTGCCTGAGGGAAAGAATAGCTTTGTCTTCTGCTGTAAGTTCCTATGCTGGCAATTCACCTGGGAAGGGAGTTTTCATTTTCTTCCTTTACTTTCTTACTTCCCAGGTTTCAAAGTGTGGAAATTCATAGAAATAACGTCACCTACTGTTGTCAGGGAAAGTGTTAGGGTTCCTGAAAAAATGTTTTAATTATTAGCCTCTACTTATGGAATGGCAGCACTGGTCAGACCAAAATTCAGGTTCAATGAGACTAAAACAGGAACAAGGATTCCTACCTAACATGACCTGGAGAACTAAAAGCAAGAAGGACAGCCAAGTCAAAGCCACACTGAAAAATAAGCTGAAGACTGAATGACAGAAAACCAAGTCTAAATGGGAAAACCAGGTGCCAGAGCAAAGAATCAGGGTGGACACTAGACACAGATGGCGTAGGTTAACTTGACTTAATAAACCAGAGTGGAAAATACCTAACTCAGTGTCTGGCATATGTTTAACAGACAACTACTTGCTAATATAACTGGGCAGAACACTGTAGGTGGTATGCCAACAATAGAGAGCTAAGCGCTTGGGTTTTTTTGGTTAAGAAGCCTCTCATTTAAAGAGTCCATCAACTGATGAATGGATAAAGAAATTGTGGTTTATATACACAATGGACTACTATGTGGCAATGAGAAAGAATGAAATATGGCCCTTTGTAGCAACATGGATGGAACTGGAGAGTGTGATGCTAAGTGAAATAAGCCATACAGAGAAAGACAGATACCATATGGTTTCACTCTTATGTGGATCCTGAGAAACTTAACAGAAACCCATGGGGGAGGGGAAGAAAAAAAAAGAGGTTAGAGTGGGAGAGAGCCAAAGCATGAGAGACTCTTAAAAACAGAACAAACTGAGGGTTGATGGGGGGTGGGAGGGAGGGGAGGGTGGGTGATGGGTATTGAGGAGGGCACCTTTTGGGATGAGCACTGGGTGTTGTATGGAAACCAATTTGACAATAAACTTCATATATTGAATAAAAATAAAGAGATACTTTAAAGAGAGAGTATAAAGTCAACAAATCCAGGTTTTGAAATAATTAAAATAATGGTATGACATTCATAAACAAAAATATAATCTGAAATCTGGGAAGAGAATGTGGGTGAAATACTGAGGCTAGAAATATAGACATGGGAAAATGACACAGAAGGGCTATTTTAAAGCGATGTACTGCAGAGTTGAGCACCACGTCTGTAGGAATACATACCTTTAGAAGAATGAAAAGGGACAGAAGGTAGTGAAAGAAGCAGGTAGAGATACAAGACTGAGACTACAAGAGACAAGAATTGTGTGTATCACAAGCCAGGGTGGAAGAAAATTTCAAGAAAGTAAAGCCAACACAATCGAATGCAACAAAGTCATAGGAGACAATAACCGTTGTTTTTTTTTTTTGGTTTTTTTTTTGCCACTGGATTTGACTGATAGGAAGTTAGCGGTAATCTCCAAGTAAACAATTTTAGTAGTACAGGTAGGACAGGGGTCATATCACACAGATAATCTAAAGAATTAAAATTCAGGTTATGGGTTTTAGGCAAATTTAAAGAATTTGATAATAAAAGGAAAAAGAATGAAAAGTAGGTAAAAATGGCAGAGGATCTTTGACATGGAAAAGAAAGATTTAAAGAATACTGAGAGAGGATGTATGAATAAAGCCCAGAAAATGTTATGTGGAGATTTACAACACCAAGGTATTTATGAATGTTAAAATTAATACCTTGAAAGTAACTTTTGTGTTGTGTAAATTTTTAAATAATAAGTATATATTATCTGTTTAATCAGAAAAAAATAAGAGAGCCATTTCCACTTTGGAAAAAAGTCAAACATAAACTGAATTTAAAAAGTCCTCAGTATTCTTTAAATCCCAGAGGCAGAGATTTGGAGCACACTCAGTTGAATATTTCAAAAGTGACTGCTTCTCTTTACTGAGCAGCAAATACCCAAATGCTTGCTCCTCACCTGCACGAATGTCCCCTGAGCTGCCTCTTTCCATCATCCATTGCTCCTCCTGCTCCAACTGACAGATCACCTCTGGCTTATAAAGTTGATGCCCTATTCATGGGAAAAATGTATGCCATAGAAGTTTATACTGGGAACAAAACTGTCTCTCAGAACTCATTTCCAACTTTTTTAGTCTTTAGAGCCTCTGGATTTGGAAAGGGGAAACTTCAGAGGCAGCGAAATAAAGCTTACTCATCTCAAACTCAACAAAGTCAAGACCTTTTACCTGAGGAGAAACAGCAGGAAACAAAGGTCCTCTGTCTCCAAGCATTGATTAGCATTCTGTCCTGGCCTGAACTATATTCACAAAAGCTTTGGAAATTTTCACTACTTAAGGAAACAAACCCCTTTAGAATGGTTTCTAGTTTTACAGGGGCAACATCCTTACCCAGTGCGACCAGATTCCTGTAGTTCTCCAGCATCACATCTCGGTAAAGATTCTTCTGAGCAGGGTAGAGCTGGTCCCACTCCTCTCGTGTGAAGTCCACAGCCACATCCTGGAACGTCAGTGATTCCTGAAATATCAAGAACGCCCTGCTTAGCCAGACACTGCTTTTTACAGGGGTCCTTTGGGGAAAGGGCAAAGGTGCAACAGTGGCAGTGGCAAAGGTTAGGATGTCTGAACTGTTGAGCTGCCAGTCTTCAAGGCTCTCTCTTGAGTAATCTAGGTCAAAAATTTTAAAACAACAATTACTACCTGTCTATCATCTTTTAAGACAGACATAAAGACATGCACGAAATAATGCTTGCTTTTAAGTTTTTTACAGTTTGTTGCAAGGGAAAGACTCTCTTCACCTAAACAATTGAAAAACTATAGGAAATTCATGCTGTAAGATTTCAGAAATGAAAGAATCCAGGATCAGTAGAAATACTGAGGTGTAAGGAGGCGTCAAGTTGGGGGATTTTGTGTATTCTCAACAGATCCTTAATAGATTTTTAAATTTCAGACAGAATTAAGAGAAAGTATTCCAATGGGTTGGAAAAAAAAAAAAGCAGCAAGGGCAAACAGGTTGAGAATAGAAGACACATGGTGCATGTGGGGATCAGAAAAAGAAACTACCTTGTTACAGGTAGGAAATTCAAATAAAAAAGGGTGACTTCTAAATTTCCTCCACTGTCAGTGCTTTTTAACAATCCTTTTGCTTTAAGGGACACACCATACAAACACAGGCACATACAAACAATATATATACCTCCCCCTCTTCCCTTACTACCTAACCGTCTCCCACCCCCACCAAATACCACCCATAATAACTCCTCAACCCATCAGAATGAGTGTAGTGTTACAAATAAGTCTTTTCCCCCATAAGGTAATAGTCGATATTTAAATACAGTTCTGGCATTTTACTTATATTAATTTTCATGCTTTGATAACATATCCTTCTAAAATATATTTCAATTAAGTGACATAGACAATTTAGAGATGAGTCACCAAGGCTGGAAGAAATTAAATAATTTATCCAAGGACATACAGCTAGTAAATAGCAGGAACTGGATTTTATCTTCAATCTTATTCTAAGACTATGTTCTTTCCATCATACCACAAAGATGTGTTTTCTGCTTCTACGAACATCTTCCCTCTTGTGACTTTTATTTCTAATTTCCATTCTACTTTCCCCATGCTTCTTGCATGCAGTACCAGGGTGAGGAAAACTTTTAATTTATTATAGTCTACATTTTTTAATACCTGCATTTGTAGTTCTTTTTTGGCTGTTTTATTTAGTACTTTTTATTTCCTTCTATACCTTCTAATGATTTTGCATTTGGTTACCTGTTTCTATTTTATTCTTTTTAAAAAATATCCTTATTTGAATTCTATTTTTAGGTAGATAATGTATTAATATTAATATAGTTCATAAACAAAAACATATAAAAAGGTAGTAAAAAAAAATCTCTCTCCCAGGCTTCTTTCCTCTCTATCCAGCTCTTGCTCCCAATAGATAATCACTATTTATAATTTTTAGTGTATTTCCCCAAAGTTCTTTATGCAAATATGAATATGGATTTTTATTTTCTCCCACTTTTTTTTTACCTCAAATGTAACATATTGTATAGATTGTTTTTTTTAATTTTATTTAAAGTTTATTTATTTAATTTGAGAGAGAGAGAGTGAGAGCAAGACCAGGTGCGTAAGCAGGGCAGGAGCAAAGAGAGAGGGAGAGACAGAATCCCAAGCAGGCTCCGTGCTTTCAGCCCAGAGCCCTACTTGCAGCTCAAACTCACAAACTGTGAGATCATGACCTGAACTGAGATCAAGAGTTGGATGCTTAACTGACTGAACCACCCAGGGGCCCCTCATTATAGTTTTTAAACTTAAAAAATTTTGACATAATTTCAGACTTAAAGAAAAGCTGCAATAATAAAAAAAAATTCCTCCTTCTCCTCTACCTTCTTCTTTCTATAATTTTTCTGGACTGTTTAAGAGTAAGTTGCAGACATGATGCCCCTTTACCTCTAAGAAATTCAGTGTTTACTTTCTAAACAAGGGATTCTCTTATGTAGCAACAGCACAATGATCAAAATCAGGAAATTAGCACTGACACAATACTGTTGTCTAAACTATATACTAATTCAGATTTCATGAAATGTCCTAATAATGTCCTTTATAACAAAAGAAATTTCAAGACCATGTACTACATTTGTCTTCTATCTTTTGTCTCTTTTACTCTGCAGCAGTTACTGAGCCTTTCTTTAAATTTCATAACATAGATATTTGGAAAAGTGTAAGCTAGTTATTTTGAGAATAAAACTCTGTTTGGTCTTGTCTAATGTCTCCTCACGAGTAGATTGACACCACACACTTTTGGCAGAGGTAGTACGGAAGGGATACCGGATTCTCGGTGAATCCTATCAGAAGGCACACATTATTGACTCGTTCCATTACCAGCAATTTTGATAATTTGGTTAAGGTGGTTATCTACCAGCAATTTCTACTAGAAAATTACTATTTCATCCTGAAATTTTTAAGTATCTTGTGGGGGAGATACTTTGAGACTATGTAAATATCTTGTTCCTTAAACTTTTATCCACTAGTTTTGGCACTGATACTTCTTGCCTGAATGAATTACATTTATGATGGTTGCTTACTTTTCTAATTCCATCATTCTTTGTATAAGTTGGCTTTCTATTGTGATGAAGAGGTTTCCCTTCTCATTCATTAATTTGTATCAGGTGGATTTATTTATTTTATTCAGTAATTTATAATCATTTACTATCACTATTTATTTTAATGCTCAGATTGTCTTAAATTTAGTTGGGAGGAGTCCTTCAAACTGGCTCTGTGTCCTTCAACATTTCCCTATCATTCTCTGAGCACTTTACTTTTTGGGGACAGAAAAATGTTCTTTCAAGGTACATTTTGTGCTTTTCTGTCCCAAGGATGGAATTAACAATTTCTTCAAGGATCCATGGTTCCTTCTAGTGATCAAACACTGAGCGGCTCTGCTTCTAACCAAAGGATCTGTAGGGCTGCCGTGTATCATGTTCTGTTCTGTTGGTCAAATACGGAGTGTTATGTCTACTTCCTCTTAATGGAGAATGGCATTTAAAAACCAAGATGTGGACCCTAGGTGTGTTCAATGCTACTGGAATGTTACTGCTTTTAGGCCTTCTAAGTGGTTGTACCTGGGAAATAGAGGTATGTATATAATGATGTATGTATACATGAACACAAATACAACTCCATAACCATTTCTATACTTAGCTGTATATATTATGAGATCACACTGATACCTCTAATTCCAATCCAACATGGCAGAGTTTATCATCTCTTTTCGTGCTAACTCATGCCTCTGCACAAAAGAAACCTACAACTTAGAGCTCTGTATTTGCAGTTGCTTTTGCTTTTAGCCTCTGAGTAGAGTCCAACAATTTAGGTTTAAAGGTTAACTCCTTTTTCTGCCTGATTCCTTAAGTGTGGTTATGTCAGTAATTTGAAATACAGTTTAGTTCATTTGTTTCTGCTTGTATTCGATTGTAGGCCCTCCCTGCAAACTCTCTCCCTTTCCCTGCCATTCCCTCTTTCTTTTTCACCCATTCTCATTCAAGCCCTATTGGCAACCAATCTCAGACTAAATTTCAACCTGGTGTTCCTTTTTTCTCAAATGAGCAAATATACATATACGTATGTTTTTATTTCCTCTTCTTTCGTACACAAAAAATAGTGCACTATAGATACTCTTGTATTTTGATTTTTTCACTGAACAGTTTATCCTGGAAATTCCTCCACATCAGTTCATGGTTATCTATCTCATTCTTTTTCATGGCTACATGGATGTCTCTTGTGTGAATGTTGCACAATTTATTTAACTAGTGTATTAAAAACACTTTAGTTATTTTCTACTCTTGCTATTATAAATAATGCTGCAATGAATTATCTTGTATGTATATTATTTTGCAACTGTGAACAAGTCTGTCTGATGAATCAATTTCCCAAAATAGGATATCTAGTAAAAGAATACATGAATCTGTAATTCTGATATATATTGTCAAACTGATCTTTTATAAGGGTTCTATCAATTTACATGCTATAACAATCTATTGTTGCGTAACAAACTACTCCAAAGTTTAGTAGCTCAAAAGAACAATCATTTATTTTGTTTACAAAATCTGAAACATGGGCAAGACTCAATGAGATTAGCTCATCTTTGTCCCATTTGGTTTCAGCTGGGATGGCTCAACTTTGGGCTGTAGATGGCTTGCTCATATGGCTGACAAGTTGGCTGTCAGATGGTGCTCAGACAGGGGTCTCAGTTTCTCTCTGCATGGGTCTCTCAACAGGGTGCTTCTGACTTCTTCATGGGATAGTAGTTGGATCCTGAGTGTAAAATTCCCAAAAGGACCACCTTTTATGACCGAGCTTCAGCAGTCACATTGTTCACTTCCACTATAGTCACAAGCCTATGAAACTGCCCAGATCCAAGGGGAAGATACAGAGCCTTACCTTTTAATGGAAAGTTTGTCTTTCTTTCTTTCTTTCTTTCTTTCTTTCTTTCTTTCTTTCTTTCTTTCTTTTTCTTTTCTTCTTTCTTTCTTTCTTTCTTTCTCTCCTTTCCTTTCCTTTCCTTTCCTTTCCTTCTTTTCTTCCTTTTCTTTCTTTCTTTCTCTTTCTTTCTTCCTCTTTCTTTTTTTTTTTTTTTTAATTTTTTTTGGAGAGAGAGAGAGAGGAAGAGGGAGGGGAGAGAAAGAATCTTAAGCAGGCTCCACACTCTGTACAGAGCCCTGTGTGGGGTTCAGTCTCACAGCTGTGAGATCATGACCTGAGCTGAAATCAGGAATTGGATGCTTAACTAAGCCACCCAAGCTCAGATGGAAAGAGTTTTCAAGTCACATTATAAGAGGAGTCTGTGGGATGGGAGAGATTATGCCATTTGTGGAAAATACTCTCTGCCACAGTGTATCTTCTAGAATATAAAAATTCACATTCCTTCCACATGCAAAATATACCCATCTTCTTCCCCTAAGCCCCCAAGTTTCATTCCATTATGGCATCAGTTTGAAGTCCAGGATCTTGTCATCTAAATTAGGTCCACATACAGATAAGGATCTTAGAGTGTAGTTCCTCATGTTTGGTTCCTTGAATGATTTCTGTCTATACTATGACCTGTGAACTAAAGAAGTAGTTATTTGGTCCCATCCTGAACTCCTCCCCCCACCCCCAATTTACAGTGGTAGGAAAGGCACAGAAATAATCACTGGAGGTATCCCCATTCAAGTAAATAGCCGTTCATTGTAGTTCGAAAATGTAGCTGAACTGTGCACATGTTGAGAGGTGTGAATGGGAAAGTTTCATTTTCAAATCCAGTAACTCTCGGTTTCTGTATATTTAATGGACCTTTTTTTAGCCTATATTTTTCCTTTTACATTTTACTTTAGGTAGCCAGAAGCTAAAGCAATCAGGGATTTCAATTTTCTACGTGAAAATCTCCTTAGATAGATCATTGGGTTCATTAAGTATATTTCCTATTTTCCTTATTATGAAGGTGACAACATTGCCCATTATTTCTTCTTTGAGGATGTTGTTTCCTCTTCACGTGGGCTTCTCCAAGGACTGTCTGGTGCTCTAAATGGCAAGGTAGCTGGATTTAGAGCAAGCATCCCAAGAGAATGAGGTGGAAGACTTATTGCTTTTTGACTTGCCTTTGAAGTCACAAAGCTTTACTTCCACTGGTCATAGACCTGCCCAGAGTCATCGGAGGGAATACACACCTCAATGTCTCTTGATGCAATGAGTATCAAAGTCACACTGTAAAGGAAGTGTTTCTGATGGGAGATGTTTTGGCCACTTTTCTGAAAAAGCAAGTTGCCACACACTTATACCAGCAATGTAAGAGAGTGCCTGTTTCCCCAAAGCTTTGCCAAGAGATTATTTGACAAGCTTGTGGAAAATATCAAACTCATGGCACATATGAAGCTTGGTGATAAAATATCAAGCTTCTCTAGTTTTATTTTTTTTTAAGCTTCTCTAGTTTTAATTTAAACTTTCTCTTGTTATGAGTATATTTGACATTTTCTTTAAGATCTACCTGAATTTTCTTTCCTGTGAATTGTCTTTTTATGTTATTTGTACATTTTTTTATTGGATTAATAATCTCTTATTGATTTAGAGAAGTGTTTTATATATTTCAAAAATTATCCCACTGTTAATTTGAGTGGCAAAATGTTTTTCATCATTTGACAATGTCTTTTTACTTTGCTTATAGTTTTCTTATCATGCAGACTTTTTGGGTATTTTTAAGGAGTTGAGTCCATCAATCTTTTCTTTTATGGTTTCTGGATTCCCAGTAATTATAAAACCTTTCCTCAGTGAAGGGATTCTTCCATTTTTTAAATTGATGTATAATTGAGATACATTATGTCAGTTTCAGGTATACAACATAATGATTTGACATTTGTATACATTGCAAAATGATCACCACATTAAGTCTATTTATCATCTGTCACCATACAAAGTTACCACACTTTTTTTTTTCTTGTGATGAGTTTTGCTTTCTTAGCAACTTCCAAATTTGTAATATAATATTATTGACTAAAATCCCCCCACTGTACATTACATCCCCATGACTTATTTTATAACTCAAAGCTTATATTTCTTGATCTCCTTCACTCTTTTTGCCCACCTCCCAACTCCCCTCCCCTCTGGAAACCACCAATCTGTTCTCTGTATCTATGAGTTTTGGGGCTTTTTTTTTGCTTGTTCATTTGTTTTGTTTTTTAGATTCCAGATATAAGTGAAGTCATGTAATATTTATCTTTCTTGGACTCATTTCATTTAGCATAATACTCCTGAAGTCCATCTATGTTGTCACAAATGGCAAGACTGCATTTTTTTTTAAGGCTGACTAGTATTCCCTTGTGTACACACACACACACGTACATACATACATGTACACACACACTACATCTTTTTTAAAATGTTTATTAATTTTTGAGAGACAGGGAGACACAGAGTGCAAGCAGGGGAGAGGCGGAGAGAGAGGGAGACACAGAATCTGAAGCAGGCTCCAGGCTCTGAGCTGTCAGCACAGAGCCTGATGCAGGGGTCCAACCCATGAACTGTGAGATCATGACCTGAGCCAGAGTCTAACGCTCAACTGACTGAGCCACCCAGGAGTCCCCTACATCTTCTTTATCCATTGATGTGACATTTAGGTTGATTCCATATCTTGGTTATTACAAACAATGCTGCAAAGAACATAGGGGTGCATATATCTTTTTGACTTTGTGTTTTTGTTTTCTTCATATAGATACCCAGAGGTGGAACTGCTGGGTTGTATGGTAGCTCTATTTTTAATTTTTTTAAGAGTTTATTTATTTATTTTGAGAGAGAGAGAGAGAGGGAGGGAGGAAAGGACAGAGGGAGGGAGAGATCACATGCATGAGCCAGGGAGGGGCAGAGAGAGAGGGAGAGAGAATCCCAAGCAGCCTCTGTGCTGTTAGCATATAGCTCGATGTGGGGCTTGATCTCATGAACTGCAAGATCATGACCTGAGCTGAAATCAAGAATTGGACACTTAACTGCCTGAGCCATCCAGGTGCTCCTATTTTTAATTTTTGAGGAACTTCCATACTGTTTTCCACAGTAGCTGCACTAATTTACATTCCCACCAACAGTGCACAAGGGTTCCCTTTTCTCCACAGCCTTGCCAACACTTGTTAGTTTTTGTCTTTCTGATAATAGTCAATCTGACAGGTGTGAGGTGATATCTCATTGTGGTTTTGGTTTGCATTTCCCTGATAATTAGTGATGTCGAGCATCTTTTCATGTGCCTATTGGCTTTCTGTATGTCTTCTTTGGAAAAATGTCTATTCAGATCGTCTGTCCATTTTTAAAATCAGATTGCTTGTTTTTCTGTTACTGAGCTGTATGAGTTCTTTATATGTTCTGGATATTAACCCATTATCTGATATGTTATTTGCAAATATCTTCTCCCATTCAGTAGGTTCCTTCTTATTTGTTTTATTTTATTTTTAAAAAATATTTATTTATTTTTGAGAAGAGAAAGCAAGTGGGGAGGTTCAGAGAGACAGGGGGACAGAGGATCTGAAACGGTGTCTGCTCTGACAGCAGGGAGCCAGATAGGGACTTGAACTCACCCGTGAGATCAAGACCTGAGCTAAGGTCAGATGCTCAACTGACCAAGCCACCCAAGTGCCTTAATATGTACCTTTTTAATTTTGTTGATGGTTTCTTTCACTGTGCAGAATCCTTTTAGTTTGATGTAGTCCCATTTGTTTATTTTTGCTTTTGTAGCCATTGTTTCTGGAGTCAGATCCCAAAAAATATCACTAAGACCAATGTCAAGGAGCTTACCATCTTTTTTTTCTTCTAGCTATTTTATGGTGTCTGGTGTTACAACTTCCATTTTTTCTTGTAATACTTTTAGGCTTAATTTTTCATATTTAAATCTTTGACCCATTTGAAGACTATTCTTTTTGTTCTTCCAAGTTTTAAATTCCAAATAGTTAACATACACTGTAATATTAGTTTCACATGTAGGATTTAGTGATTCATCACTTACATAGAATACCCAGTGCTCATCACAAGTGCCCTCTTTAACACCCATCACTCTTCATCACCCATCACCCATCATCCTCCCACCTACCTCCCCTCCAGCAACTCTCAGTTTGTTCTCTAGAGTTAAGAGTCTGTTTTATGGTTTGTCTCTCTCTTCCCACCTGCCCCTCCCATGTTCACCTGTTTTGTTTGCAGACTATTTTGATGTAAAGTATGAGGTGTGGATTCAACTTTACCTTTTTCCAGATGGCTCTCCAGAAATGCCAACATCAATTATTGAATAAACTATCTTTTCACCACTGGTTTGAGATAACAATCTTCATCATATGAAAATTTCTATTTTTCTTTCTTTCTTTCTTTTTTAAAGTTTACTTAATTATTTTGACAGAGAGAGAAAGAGAGAGAGAGAGAGAGAGAGAGAGAGAGAGAGAGAATCCCAAGCAGGCTCCACATTGTCAGAGCAGAGTCTGACACAGGGTTCTAACTCATGAACTGTGAGATCATGACCTGAGCTGAAACCAAGAGTTGGACACTTAACTGACTAAGCCACCCAGGAGCCCCACAAATTTCTATTTTTCAAAAAATATTCAGTGCTTCCTTATGTGACAATCATGGTGCTTGAGTGTCATAGATCCTGGGTCTAGAGTTCTCTCTTGTTCAGTAAGAATGCAGGTCGCAGAATTAAAACGCGAGAGAGGCTAATGTTCTGAGGAGACAAGAGCCCTGAGTAAGGGTCCTTGCTTTGTTTTTATTAAAATCAGAAGTCTTATTGTTGGAGAAATGAATAAAGTGCTGCACTAAAGATGGCCGACGGGACTAAAACAAGCTCTGGTCTCTAGCTTAGAGACCCCTCTTTCCGGGTTCTTCTTGCCCTGTTTGCTGTGAGCATGAAAACCCCCACAGATATGGAAGCTGACAACTATAAATTACCCTTCCCACTTGCATTCAGGCTCAGATCTTTGGAAAAAGTCTCCTCTGAGCCCGCCGGTGTTAAATAAATCTCTGAACCACCAAGATCTCCAAGTGCCACTTGTTTTTTCTGCCAGTGTTCCAGCTTGGTTCTGTAACATATTTGGTTGCCTGACCAGGAAACCCAACCATGCTGGCCCATTGTTGCCACCGGTTTGGAAGAACGGTGAGGCAGTGACGGAGCGAGGAATCGCAAAGGAGAAGGCGCGCCCTGCCTGAATTTTGGCAGTCTCCTATTTGGTCGCCTCAGGCTGGCCCCGCTCCATCGTTCCCACCGGACTCAAAGAGACTGATAGGTGAGGACCTGGACCCGACGTCAGAACCGGTAAGGCCGGGGCCCCAAAGTAGTCAGGCCCATCCAAAAGGGTGGATGGGGGACCTGATCACTCCCCAGAGACGTTAGCGCTCTCACGGGTAGAAAATTTTGCAGGAGGGAATGTAATAGCCTCTGGTGTGTGTATGTGTGAATGTGCGGCTCAGCCAGGCTTGCCAGTCGAGTTTGAGTTTGTAGCTCCATGGACAGGCACCCTTAAGGTCCCCAAAAGTCTACGGAGTCTGAGTGGGCTTTCCTGTATCGTGGTGAAAGCATACAGTCCAGGGCGGCATCAGGATAGACTCCAATTGCAAGTCACAAAGCTGAGTCCACTACAGCCAAGCCTCACCTAAAGTTTCCCTTGGGAACGCGACCAGTGGAGTATCTGATTGGTCCTCTCATCTGAGGGGATACCCTCCCTTTGTCTGTCTCTGCAACACTGAACACGAGAAAGGAATTAATAATGAGGTCAAAATAGAGTAAGCCTATGATTTTAGAGGTCATGCTCAAAAATTTTAAAAAGGGATTTTCAGGTGATTATGGAGTCAAAATGACACCTGGGAAGTTAAGGAACTTTTGTGAACTAGAATGGCCCATATTCAATGTAGGATGGCCCCTGGAAGGGATATTAGATGCTCAAATAGTGCAGCAGGTTTGGCTGATAGTCACTGGGAACCCAGGTCACCCTGATCAGTTTCCATACATCAACTCCTGGCTTGAAATTGCCTGAAATCCTCCGCCTTAGGTGCAATTCATCCATAGCAAGCAGAGCCAGGCAAAGGTTTGAGCTGTTTTATCCAAAGACTCACCCAGGTAGCCAAAGAAGCAATCCACCACTCCCCTAGTGTTTGCAGGAGACCCAGAGGAAGATCCCATCTTTCCACCACCTTATGACTCACTGGGCTCCCTCCCTCCTTCCCCTGAGCTTGAAACTCCCCGCCCCCCGTCTGTCTCTCCTCCTCCACTGCTGCTGCCACCCATCCCTCCTCCCCTCCCAGACCCAGAGAACCCTCCCTACAAGGGCCAGCAGCCAGACTGCGCCCCAGACCCAGACCTAACACTCTCCAAATGCCTGTAAGGGAGACGAAAGAGCCTGAAAGACAGAATGAGGACAGAATAGTCCAGCCCAGCTGTTCCATGATGTATTATTATCAACCTTTCTCTACAACCAACCTCCTCAATTGGAAACATAACACTCCATCATACTCTGAAAAGCCACAAGCAATGGTCGACTTGATGGAGTCCCTCTTCCAGACCCACCAGCCAACTTGGGAAGATTGTCAACAGTTACTCTGTACTCTGTTTAATACAGAAGAAAGAAGAAGAATGAGAGAAACATGACAGTACCTAGAAGATCACGCACCTCTGGGGATCAATGACCCTGCTGTCTGGGCTCAAGCTGCTGCCCCTGATTCAATGCCCAACATGGGATTTCACCACAGAAGGAGGACAAGCCCACATCTGACAATACCAGGAAGCCCTCCTTCGGGGAATCTGAACTAGAGCCAAAAATCCCATGAACATGACTAAAATATTGTCAGTCACACAGCCTGGGGAGTCTCCCAGACACTACTATGAAAGACTATGTGAGGCATACCGTGTATACACTCCGTTTGACTCCCAGGCACCAGAAAGTCATCAAATGGTAAATACCTCTTTTGTGGCACAGGCTTCCCCAGATATCAGAAGAATACTCCAGAAGTTGGAGGGCTTTGCTGGGGTGAATATCACTCAGCTGATAGAGGTCACCAATAAAGTTTTCAGGAACAGATAAGTTGCAGCCGAAAGAGAAGTGGAGAGAAGACTAAAAAGAAGGCCACCTTTCTTGCAGCAGCACTGAAAGAAATAGACACTGCAAAGATGGGAAGACCCCAACCACCAAAAAGGGGGAAGCCCAGAGCCCCCTTAGCAAAGGACCAACGTGCATACTGCAAAGAGAAGGGACACTGGTAGAATGAATGTCCGAATTGGAAGGGGCCCTCAAAACCCAGCTGATATTGGGAGGAACCTCGAGGCGAGGACCTCATTGGTCTGGCCAGGATAGAATCAGACTGAGGGGGACCGGGCTCTTTCTCTCTTGGCCCCCATGAGCCCACGGTTGAAATGAAAGTAGGCAGCTGAACAATAACTTCCATGGTTGACACTGGGACTAAACACTTGGTTGTTACTTCCCCGGTAGCTCCTTTCAGCCAAAAGACAGCAACCATACTTGGAGCTACTGGGACATGGGCGATACAAGAGCCCTTCTGTCAAGCTCAACAATGTGAACTTGGGGGTCACAAGGTCTGGCATGAGTTCCTCTACTTACCTGACTGCCTGATTCCTCTCCTGGGCTGAGATCTGCTCTCCAAACTTGGGGCCAGATAACTTTTGAACCCACTGGACACACTAGCCTCCAATTAAACCCAAGGCAGAAGGAAACCCTGGTCTTGGTGATTACCCTGCCAAGGGAAGAAGAATGGAGACTATTCTGTGCCCAAGCCCTACCCTGTAACCCCTCAGAATTCAGGCTTACATTCCCTTCTGTATGGGCTGAAGATAATGCACTTGGACTAGCTTGGAGTCGGGCCCCCATCATTGTTGACCTGATCCCTGGAGCCCAACCTCAGAGACAAAGGCAGAACCCCTTCCACTCGAGTCTAGAATGGGTACACAAGAGCACCTGACCAAGCTCAGAGAGGAAGGTATTCCAATTGAGTGCCAATCAGCTTGCCAGTCAAGAAGCCAGGAGGAGGATACAGACCAGTACAGGATTTGAGGGCCATTAATAAAGTGACTGTTTCCTTACACCCAGTGGTTCTGAACCCGTGTACTCTCCTCAGCCAAATTCCAGGGTCAGCCAGATGGTTTACATGCCTCAACCTAAAGGATGCTTTCTTCTGCCTCTGCCTGGCTCCTCAAAGTCAACCACGGTTTGTCTTTGAATGGACTGAGCCCGTTACAGGGTGCCAGATGCAGCTGACCTGGATATGACTTCCCCAAGGCTTCAAGAACTCACCCACTTTTTTGGGGGAAGCATTAGCTACAGACCTCACCAACTTTCCAAGGGAAACCACAGGGTGTGTCCTCCTCCAATATGTAGGTGACCTCCTCCTTGCCACCGACACCCAAGAAGGCTGTATGAAAGGTACCAAGGCCCTCCTGCAGCTCCTATCCTACTTGGGGTACCGGGCCTCTTGGAAAAAGGCACAGATTTGCCAGCAGCAGGTCCAATACTTAGGTTTCCTCCTCACAAAAGGAAAAAGAAAACTAGGACCGGAAAGGAAGAAGGTTATCACCACACTGCCACAGCCCCAAATGAAATGAGGCTTGTGTGAATTTTTAGGGGCTGCAGGGTTCTGTCGCATTTGGATCCCTGGATTCTCAACCATAGCGAGGCCCCTCTATGACCTGTTGGGAGGGCCAGACTGGGAGCCCCTCGCATGAACTGATGAGGCAAGGGCCGCTGTCACAGAAATAAAGTTGGCTCTGGGACGAGCCCCAGCCCTGGGTTTGCCCGACACAGAAAAGCCCTTTAACCTCTTCGTACATGAAAAGGACAAAACAGCCCTTGGAGTGCTCACTCAGAGCATGGGGCCTTGGCAATGGCCAGTGGCCTGTCAAAAAAAACTTGATCCTGTGGCTGCAGGATGGCCACTGTGTCTCAGAGCGCTGGCAGCCACAGTCCTGCTCATCAAGGAGGCAGACAAACTCACACTGGGACAAACACTTAATGTTAAGGTCCCACACGCGGTCATGTCCCTCATGAGTACCCAAGGATATCATTTCCTCTTCAATTCTCAGCTGACACAATACCAAGGACTTCTCTATGAAAACGCAAGGGTCACTCTCAAAACAGTAAGAACACTAAATATGGTCACCTTCTTTCCGATGGAAGAGGGAGAACACGACCATGACTGTTCCGAAGTAGTGGATGAAGTCTACGCCAGCCGCCTGGACCTCCAAGACCAGGCTATAACAAACCCAGAGATCACCCTGTTCAGCAATGGGAGCAGCTATTTACAAGAGGACAGCCAAAGAGCAGGATATGAAGTAACCACAACCACCGAAGTTCTGGATGCCGAGGCTTTGCCGGAAAGATGGTCGGCACAATGAGCTGAACTGTAAGCCTTAAACCCCAGCCCTCATCCTTAGCAAAGGTAAATGAGTTAACATCTACACTGATTCCCAGTATGCCTTCGCTACTGTGCATGTACATGGGGCCATCTATAAAGAAAAAAGACCTCCTTACTGCAGGGAAAGCTGCAGGGAAAACTATCAAAAACAAGGAAGAAATACTAAAGCTTCTTGAGGCTGTTTGGCTCCCAGACAAGGTAGCTATCCTACACTGTAAGGGACACCAGAAAGGAGATGACCCCATATCTCAAGGAAATTCCCTGGCCGACAAAACAGCCAGAGCGGCCGCCTGTGGTGATCCAGGTGAAGCTCCTCCCTACACTATGACTCTTGCACCCCAGAGGGAAGCCTCCCCACCCCTGTACGCAAATGAGGAAAGAAGTTGGGCCTCGACAGAAGGGGGCACATTAAGCAAAGAGGGATGGTGGGTCATGCCAAATGGGCACATCTTTGTCCCGTTGTCTATGGGAAAACACCTAGTGAAGGAATATCACCAACTCATGCACCTAGGGAAAACTGCACCAGAGGCCATCCTCAAAAAGAACTACTATATCAGCCAGCTGCTGGCATTATGCCGAGCTGTCAGTGAACGATGTGTAACGTGTGCCAAAAACAATGCTTGGTCTGTCCCACGGCCCCCGCCTGGCACACAAAGGAGGGAGGCCACCCCTTTCGAAGATTTAGAGGTGGACTTTACTGACATACAACCAAATAAAGGATTCAGGTACCTTCTTGTAATCATCTGCACATATTCGGGATGGGTCGAAGCATTCCTGATCAGAATAGAATGAAGTCGCGAGGTGGCCAAAGCTCTTCTACGGGAGATTGTGCCTCGGTTTGGTCTACCCTTAACCATACACAGTGATAATGGACCTGCGTTTGTGGCAGACATTACACAAACCCTGACAAAATCCCTTAACATTACCTGGAAACTGCACACTGCTTACCGACCCCAGAGCTCAGGGAAAGTAGAGCAGATGAATTGAACCCTCAAGGAAACCCTGGCTAAGTTCCACCAAGAGACTAATTGCCCATGGCCAGATTTACTACCGCTGGCCCTCTTGCATGCCCGATGCATGCCTGGGGCACTAGGATTCTCCCCTTTTGAGTTATTATATTGGTGACTCCCCATGTTTAGGAAAACTCTCAGGAGACCTACACCAGATTGGAGACAAGGGAATAAGAGAACAGCTCCAGACCTTGGGGGTAGTCCTAAACAAGTTACAGAGATACACCATAGAGAGGGCCCCAATTTCCTTAGGGACTCTCGTTCACCCCTTTCTGCCAGGAGACTCTGTGTGGGTCAAAGATTGGAAGAGGGAACGTCTTAAACCACGGTGGACTGGGCCTCATACTGTTATTCTAACAACTCCTACAGCCCTTAAAGTTTCAGGTATTACCCCATGGGTCCATCAATACAGAGTTAAGAAGGCCAGCTCAGAAGAACCCACAACTTGGCGAAGTGATCCAGGTCCAGTCAACCCGCTTAAACTGGCCCTCAAAAGGGACACTGGCCCCTGAGACCTCCAGCCCTGCTCCAGCCACACCCTGGCTGTCCTGCGCATAGCAGAAGCTTGAGGAATCAACACGTGAACCTAGACCAGGGGTTTGGATGCAACTCTGCCAGCCCTTGCCCCTTACTGGTGTCATAGCACTAATCTCACATCTTTTAAAAATTATTTTTTTTACACTTATTTATTTTTGAGACAGAGCACAAGTGGGGGAGAGGCAGAGAGAGAAGGAGACACAGAATCCGAAGCTGGCTCCAGGCTCTGAGCTGTCAGCACAGAGCCCGATGCGGGGCTCAAACTCATGAACTTCGAGATTGTGGCCTGAGCCGAAGTTGGACGGTCAACCGACTGAGCCACCCAGGTGCCACCTAATCTTACTTCTTACTGTTGGGCTGATAGAGACTGCACCAACAAGCTGGACATGAGACAAAGGATGCATGCTGGGTGTCACATACCTCCTCTGGATGGGAGGATTATTAAGTATTGCCTGCATATTATGATAACCTCTCTCACCCTCTCAACTGTTGCTTACCCACTTTGCTCCCAGGATTGTTATGTGACAATAAGGGGGTCAAGGGTGTTCAGCGCCTTCACCTCCCTCCACAAAGATTGCTACAAGGGAGAAACACTCACTCTCTGTCAGTCACCCGGTGCCCCAAGGACTAAGTATTGGACGCAGAGATAACCCAAAATGTCAGGAACCCATGTCACAATAAGGGCCTCCAGAGAGGGAAGCTTGCTACCTTACCTTACCTTCCTCAATGAGGGATCTCGGACGGGGGAGGGATGCAAGACACGGCCCTTCAAAACTTATAAAGGATACCCAGGATAGGGTAATATAAGCCATAAAGGTGACCATTCCCCCAGCAGCCTACCAGGGTTTGAACCTTTCAGCCTTCAATCAGATGTTTACCAATTCCCCACTCCAGTGTTGGACTAACACTACTCTACAAGTCCTCCATAAAATAGATAATCACACCCAAACCTGCTGGATGTGTTTGCCCCTCAGCAGAAGGGCTTACTTAGCCACTCCTATCCATTTGACTTGTGAAGCTTCTGAAAATCTCAAAACCAACACTTCTGTCTTAATTGGACCCCTGGCCCCTGGGATCCGTCTCACAAATGCTGACAATCTAATCTGTACAGTCCCTGAAGGTATGAATGGTAACTCTCTATACAGAAGAAATATAACCTTAAAGAGGAATACAACCCTATGTTCAACCCCTGGGTTGTTCTATCTCTGTTGTAATTCGGCCTACCAATTGCTTAGAGGCCAACTGGACTCAGATATGTTATTCCGTCTTCCTAACCCCAGAGATATCCATATACACTGAAGATCAGTTCCTAACAGCCTTTAGCCCCAAGTCCTGGACTAAACAGGTAATCCTGCTACTCATTCTGATAGGAGCAGGAATTGAGACAGGAATAGGGACTGGAATAGGGGGCACAGGTTCATCCGTAGGACTGTACCATAGACTATCTCAAGAGCTGAATGAAGACATGGAACAGGTGGCAGATTCTCTGGTAACCTTACAAAGCCAAATAAACTCTCTGGCAGCAGTGACCCTCCAAAATGGGCAAGCCCTCAACCTCCTCACTTCAGAAAAAGGAGGGACTTGCATCTTTCTGGGGGAGGAATGTTGCTATTTCATAAATCAGTCAGGAATAGTTACAACTAAGGTTAAGGAGCTCAAGGAAAGAATTCAACATAGACAACAGGAAAATATCAATCAATGGAAAGGATGGGATCTCACGGATTGGGCATCCTGGCTTTCTGCCCTGATGGGGCCTCTCCTCTCCATAATTTTACTTGTATCCATTGGCCCCTGTATACTGAATGCCATGATACATTTTATTGAAAACACTGTTGCTTGCCAAACTACTGCCCATATCTTAGCCTTCTGAGAGTACCAACCTGTAAAACTGAAAGGTGATGCCTACTAAAAGTTTTTTTAAAAGGCATCAAAAGGGGGAATGTTGGAGAAGTGGATAAAGTACACCAAAGATGGCTGATTGGACTAAAACAAACTCTGGTCTCTAGCTTAGAGACCCCTCCTCTGGGTTCTTCCTTTGTTTGCTGCGGCATGAAAACCAACCCCCCCTCCCCCAACACACACACAAATATGGAGGCTGATAACTATAAATTACCTTTCCTGCTCGCATTCAGGGCTCAGATCTTCCGAGAAACGGTCTCCTCTGAGCCCGCCGGTGTTAAATAAATCTCCAATCCACCAAGGTCTCCGAGTGTCGCTTGGTTTTTCTGCCAGCGTTCCAGCCTGATTCTGTAACAAACTGACTGAGCCACTCAAGGGCCCCTTCTCCACCTAGTTTTAAGTTATTATTTTCTATCATCTACAATGTGGTAGTAACTTCCTAAGTGGTTCTCTCCCCCTTCCTTTCTTGCCTGTCAAAAATTCATTTGTTATATAGCACACATCTGGGTGATCTTTAAAGTGGAATTCAGCTAATTATTATGTTACTGTCCTGCTTAAATTCCCCCAAGGCTTTCTACCTCATTTAGAATAAAACCCAAACTTTTCTTGCATAAGAAAGTCCTGCATACTTAGGCCATGTATACTTCTCCAAGCTTATCTCAAGTCATTCTCTCCCTCCCTCCACTCCAACAATGGTGGCCTTCTTTTAACTTCTCAAATATACCCATAGCTTTTACACATGATGTTAAATGCTCTTTTTCACTTACTTCTTTTAACATTTGTATAACCTTTACATTTCACCTTAAATTTCACTTCCCCAGAGAGTTTTTTCTTGATTCCCTAATGCACATTCACAGCCTCTTATTCTTATTTTGTATAATAAACACCTCAATTTGCAAGTGAGTGGACGTTTCTGTTAGACTCTAAGCAACTTGGATTTAGGAACGTCTATTTTGCTTACTGATGTATATCTGATGCCAAGCACAATTTCTGGTACATAGTAGCTGCTCAAAAAATACTTGATGAATTAACCATCTTTCTTTTTTCTTTTTTAAGTTTATTTTGAGAGAGAGAGAGAGAGAGAGAGAGAGAGACAGAGACAGAGACAGAGAGACAGAAAGCGAGCGCTAGCAGGGGAGGGGCAGAGACAGAATCCCAAGCAGGCTCTGTCCTGACAGCGCAGAGCCCAACACAGGGCTCAATCTCATGAATCATGAGATCATGACCTGAGTTGAAATCAGGAGTCTGTCACTTAAGTGACTGAGCCACCCAGGTGCTTCTGAATCATCTTCTTTCTTAACATAATAAGTGGTTCTGGAAAATGAAAACAAACTTCTTTGGCTAGAATGCCAAGAGGCAGATATGTCACCTTAGTTCTTGATGTCTTTCTATTCCTGTCTGTGGGGAGCCTTATAATTAAGAATAAACCTAATAAATCTATTCCCTGCAACCCAAAGATTCCCAAAGCACTAATGTACCAAATAAACGCTCAGCTCCAGCTGCCAGTCTTCTTATTGTCCCTGCTCTTGCACAAGTTTTATTTCCTGTCTGCAGTGCTCCTGTCTACTTCAGTCCCCAAATTCTACCCAATATCAGCACAAATTCAAACTCTATCTTCTTCATGAAGTCTACCCTCATCATTCTGGTCTCAAACAGATTTCACCCTTCTCTGAGTACCTAGTGTATTTTGTTGCATTCTACACTCATAGGAGCATCCAACATTACACTTTTGTAAGTGCTGTATGGTGTAGACCTGTAAAAATCTCCTCCAATGAATTTATTGGCTACCTACAGATAATGATTATTTCATATAATTTGGGACAAGAGAAGTCCTCCTGATGAGGGAAACAAAGACAAGAAAAATGTAGTTTAAATTAAATCCCCTCACAGCTTGCAGACCACTGATAGATACCAGAGACCTGTAGTGTATAACATTCTTCAAGGAGTTTGTGGCTGCCTTAATGCATTAATGTTTACATTTCATTACAATGTAAAAGCAACCTTATCTTGACAATAGCTAAGTCTTCAGGGTTCAGTAAGACCCTGCTTTCACCATACAGAAATTCCTTAGAAACTAATGTTTTCTTCATCTAACCCCGCTCCCTCCACAAACTTAAAAGTATATAATCAGTTGCTCCTCCCAATCCCAGTGCAGCTCTTTCTGCCCATGGGTCCTGTCCTCGTGCTTAAATAAAATCACCTTTTTGCACCAAAAAAAAAAAAAAAAAAAGTCTTGAGAATTCTTTCTTAGCCATTTGTTCATGAACCCCACTTCAAATTTCATCACTCCTATCTGAATTAATTGATACTGGTAGCTGGTGTGTTAAGCTAAAAAGCTGTTAAAGTTGAGATCCATAAAAGATATCTTAAACATTTTCATTTGAAATTATAAATGTATATTCATTTGCTCATCTTTCGATGCAAATCTAAGCCTCTTCTATGAGAGTGATTTTAATGATTGAATGCCCATACCCATAATACATCAGTTTTTGTTTCATTAAAGTGGAACAAGCAAGTGACACTTGGGAAATTACACAAGCGTAGAATCCTCTGAGATTTTTATAATTTTACTTCAGTGTTTTACAGTTTTCTCACACATAATTTGATAGCAATTTAAAAAAAGTGGCATTTATAAGGTCTTTCCAAAGCATTCAACTAGTTTTCATAGAAACAACTTCTTGTCATAGTTACACCTTATCAGTTTACATAATACTTAAATTATGGAATAGTAACAACAGGCTTAAACAGATTTTGTAAGAGATACAAGAGATTCTTGATAAACACTGTCTTGTAGCAGCTGTCCTCAGGTATATTTAATAATGTCATTAGCTCCAAGAAGTCATACTTGGGCATCATTCATTGTTTACAGAGAGAATGACAAGTGTTGTTTAAAGTCTGGTGAGCTGTTTAAGTAAAGGGTGATTAAAAGATAGTCAATGGCTTCTTTTGTTTCCTTTAAAATATCTAGAACAGACATCAGCCCGTGATCTGGTAAAAATGCTGGAAGGAGAGAAGAGTTATAAAGGGTATATAAGGCAAACGGGAAACATCTTACAGAGATTATCATTTGCCATAAAAGTCTAAAGGGCTCTGGATTCAAAACTGAGAACTGAAAAATAAAAGTGCCCACATTCTTAGAACTATAACAGCATTTCCGAGGAGAATAAAAGTGAACTTACCTGAGACCTGACTATCTGTGATTCATCATTCATTTCCTTCTCTTCCATGTTCCCTCTTTGGGAAAGTATAACATTCTGAGAGGGCATAACTAAGAAAAAGAGCAAAGAAGCATCTGGTCAATACATGACATTAACACTGACACTAACTCTTAGAGTTTTTGCTTTGTGTTAGGATGGCAGACAGTTTAGAGAGAAGCCCTCTAAGACATAAGCTCAAAGGCTGGATAACTTAACCGTGACATTCTTGCTCTTCCAACATACTGAGGAATTCAGTGTAGGACTTTCTCTTATTGTGGCATATGGGAAGCTCAAGGAAGTTCAGTGATTTTCAGCCCTGGCTACACACTTGGGGGATGTTCTAAAAATGCAATGCTAAGATTTGGATAAATCCAGTATTATACAAATTGGTCTACGATGACCCTAGGCAACAGCATTTTAAATTCTAAAGTCTCCAAGTGACTTCTAAGTAAGGAGATGCAAACCACTGATATGAGCTGATAGAGAAAACATATGTTGAGAGCCTGATCTTATTTTTAAGGGGATACATTCATCCCCAAACTCAAACTCCAGGGATCTTCTCTAGTTTACTCTCTTTAAGCTGATCTTTCTGGGCTTTCTTGATCTTGGGGTTGTGAGTTAGAGCCCCATGTTGGGTGAAGAGATTACTTAAAAAGAAAATCTTTAAAGATGATTTTTTCTAACACACAAAGGAGATTTCACTCTTCTCATTTTTCAAAATGTTCACCTTCCTGTTTGAGTACATGGATTCAGTCCTCCACCAGGATTACTACACCTCTTTGCAGTTCTTAAGTTATAATGCCATCAAAGCTTTGCTTTCTTCTAGAAGGACAGTCAGGAGATACACCAGTACTAACAGCTTCAGTGTCCTTGTCAGTCCCTGAAAGCTGATTTTCCAATGCCTTATGGAAAACAATCACTCATTCCCAGGTATTAAAGGTGCCTCATCTCTGATGAGAACCTCAGGAGCCAATGGCTATCCACAAGAATGACTTCTCAGGGCAGCCACTCTCAGAATCTTGCCTTGTTCATGCAAGGTTGACATGTGGGGGTTCCTCAAGGTGGCTATTACCTTTTCCCCCTAAAGGCATCAGTCCTTCATGAACAGACTTCACTATGATACTCAAATCTCCCTTCTGACAGGAATCTTGTAAGATACTCTATCAGGTGTAGCACATGTAATGAGATGCACCAGTCTACAGAAGAAGTCCAGCAGTCTCAGTCACCCAGTGACCTAGAGAGTCTGTAAAGAAACATACTAAACTATCTGTTCATACTTCACAGTATGGTGTGGAATTTTTAAAGACAATCAAAAAGCATTTCTAGAATTTCTCAGATTCACACATTACAAAAAGCAGATATATACAGATCCATCAACCAAAAACAAACTTTAGCTTTAGTTCTTACCCATCCTCTTAGAATAGAAAACATGTGGTCCGTGCCTAGTGAAAGATTTTCAGAAGACTTTCACCAACATCAACAACAGAGCAAAATGTCTTGATCTGCTGATAAGCATGAAAGAAAACATTCTTTTTTCTGTTCACAACGTTTGGCCTGAAAAATTTCTCTCAAAAGCTAGTGATGGTATTAAAGAATGAAGTCATTCCTGAGAAGTAAGTTTTTTTAAGAAGAGAAAATCACAGTTCCAGTGGAATGGCCTTGTTAGATGAGGAAGCCAATCACTGCCCAAGATAGGGCATGAATTCAACATTTTACAACCAGTTGACTAAGAGGTACACCTTTCGGGAGTAATTTAAAAGCATTTTAAGAATCAGGTCCTAGGGCGCTTGGGTGGCTCAGTCGGTTAAGTGTCCAAATTCAGTTCAGGTCATGATGTCATGGTTTGTGGGTTCAAGCCCAGCATCAGGCTCTGTGCTGACAGCTCAGAACCAGGAGCCTGCTTCAGATTCTGTTTCCCCCTCTCTCTCCCCCTCCCCTGTTCTCTCTCTCTCTCTCAAAAATAAATAAACATTAAAAAAACCAACAACAGGTTCTATTTCACCAAGCAAAAGCTCTAAAAGTGTCCTATTCTCTGAAGAGCCAGACAGAATCTATGAGAATGCTTTGATGGTTTCAACCCAATCACCTCAAAACCACTTACAAAATAATAAATAATCACAATAATAAAAAACAGCATTTACCAAGTTAGGCAGAACAGGGTTTGTCCTTCATACGTGTGAACCCAAGGGGATAAAGAGCATGTCAAATATATATTGCTTGCAAACTTAGTTATTTGAGAATTTTCTTATGGCATCTGATGAGACTAAGTTTCCAGAGAACACACGTTGGAAGCACTGATTTAGTTCTCAGCTTTTTGGTTTAAAGGAGGATTCTGAAGCTGAAGATCATAGAACTAAGTGAAAAAGCTGGTTCTAGAACCTAGGTCTCCTGGTTCACAGCCCTAGGTTCCTTCTAGTATACTCTGAAGTTCTTCTTAGTACCTGTTCTCTCCTTTTTCATTTTTTAATCTGATCCCCTTCTCAAAATTTCCCTTTTAATTCCTGTATTGGAAACACACACACATAAAACCCCACAAACCAACCACTCTCCATCCCCAAACTGTGTGTAATTTTTTATACAATACACATGTAGTCCTTTTCAGAGAAGCCTGTGGTATCACCACAGGCTTTTTCAAATATGTAACCATGATGGCTTGGAAAGTAAGGAATTCCCATGACTGCCTAAGGAATACTAAAATTATAATCAATTCAGATGAAGAATGACTTCTGGCTTAATACCCTTTTTCCTCCAAGCTCTTCCAAAAATTTGAGTGAACTTCCTCGACCATGTATATATTAACGTATATATACATGTCCAGGTTCCACCCAAAAACTGTTGAGATGAAGTCCGGCATCTATACATTTTTTAAGTGCCTCACAAGTGATTTTGAAGCAAGCAGGAATTCAGAACCATTATCAGAGCCTCTAATTTTGTTAACTTCTTTAATGCCAGTGATTTTCACCATCATTCTACTTCTGTTACCCACTTCCGGTGCCATAGTAGTTCTGAAGTTTCTTCCCTTACAAAATGCTAGACTATGAATCGGGAAACCTTATGTTATAGACTGGATGGGGAAGAAAGTGAAGACAGGGGTGGCTTGGGGTGCCTGGGTGGCTCAGTCGGTTGGGTGTCCAACATGGGCTCAGGTCATAATCTCGCTTGTGAGTTCAAGCCCCACGTCAGGCTGGGTGCTGACAGCTCAGAGCCTGGAGCCTGCTTCAGATTCTGTGTCTCCCTCTCTCTCTCTCTGTGCCCCTCCCCCGCTCATGCTCTGTCTCTCTCTCAAGAAGTAAACATTAAAAAAAAAAAGACAGGAATGGCTTAGTATAGGGGAAAAATAGAAAAAAAGAGCAATGTTTATCAAAGTGTGGTCTGCAGATCACTTGAATCACACAGCATTTGCTGAAAAGCAGATTCACTGGTTCAATCCCAGACCTAATGAAATGGCATCTCTGGGGGAGTATTCTTGACCCAGGGATTTGCCTTAAAAAATATTTCTTCTCTAGGATCAAACCATTCTCTCCAGCCTCCCTACAGGCCTGAATCTAGCATATATCTTCTCAGTCCTTGATCTGCAACTTCATCTTTCATTTTATTGACTCCTCCTGTCATAATTTAAAACCATTTAATATCTCTCCCAGCATTAAAAACTTTCACTGGCTATATGCCCTTTTGTAACTAATATCCATTCTTTTTTCAAGGCTACAACTCTTCAAAGGATTGTTAGTACTTGTCTCTGCTTCTTCACTACCCATTTATTTTTCAATTATCTATGATCTTTCTTCTGTTTTGCCATCAGCACACCGCTAAAATTGCTCTGGTTAGGAATGTCAACAACACTTTTGTTCATGCAATGGGGTTTATTACTTCCTGAGCTCTGATGGGTATCTGACATTACTAACAGCTGTGTTTTGCTTTATGTCCACAGTCTTTCTCAGCAGGCTATGCTCTAGTCCCTTTTCCTCTGCCTACCATTTACATTATGTTGTTCCTTAGGAGTTTTCAATATCTATCTTTGTTCCCTCCACAGGTGAAGTAAAGGAATCTTTAAAGGTATACAAATCTGATCATATCAGTCCCTTATTTGAAATTCTGCAGTGGCTCCCTACAGCTCTTAGGCTGGAATACAAAGCCATAAAAAACCCTGTGACCTGCTTCCTGATCTTTCAAGCCACTCCCCTGCTTGCTTCTGAGATTTCATCTACACAGCTCTGCTTTTAAGTCCTTAAATGTGTCCTGTGTGGTATCTCCCCTCCTCCACTCCAGATGATACTTACTCTTCCTTCAGGTCTCAGTTTAAATCAAGGAAGATTTTTAATATCACAGACATGTGAGGTCCCTCATTTACACCTTCCTTTTTTTTTTTGGTAGCACTTTTTATCATTGTAATTATTTGTAGTCATCATTTTTATTTATACCTCACCATTGTGTGATGTTAACCTCCGTGAAGACAGGAATCTTTTCTGTCTTATTTACTATTCCACTTTTAATACTTTCAGTATGTGGCTCATAGTAGGTACTCAGTATCTGCTAAATGAGTAAATGAAAGGGTTCTTCTGTTTCCTCTTCTATTTTTTATTTTTAACTTATTTTGAACCAATTTTAGACTTACGGTAAAGTTACAAGAATAATACACAATTCCCACATACAATTCACCCTACTTGTCCAAATGTTAATATTTTATATGCCTATGGTACAATGATCAAAACAAGGAATTTAAATTGGTACAATACTATTAATTCAAACTACTCAAAATTTACTAGTTTCTCTAGTAGTATTTTTTCTTTGATCCAGGATCCCACATGGAATTTAGTTGTTTTTTCCCTTTGTCTTCCCCAATCTGTAAGTTCCTCAGCCTTTCTGTCTTTCTTGAGCTTAATACTTTTGAAGAGTACTGATGAGTTATTTTGCAGTGTCCCTCAATTCGGGTTTGTCTGATGTTTTCTCATGGTTGGAATGAAGCTAAGTATTTTTGGCAAGAATAACACAGAAGTGATCTTTTATCTTTCTTAGTACATCGCATTAATGGGTTTATGATGTTGGTACACTTCATTAATGATAATGTTAACCTTTATCACTTGGTTAAGGTGGTGTTCACCTGGCTTCTCTACTGTAGAGCAACCCTCTTTCCCTCTGTAGCTGATAAATATCTTGGGGAGATACTTGAAGATTATATAAATATCCTGATTCTTCTCAAACCCACTAACTTTAGCATCCATCAGTTTATCTTGTCTGCAACAGTTAGTAATATAGTGTTGGTCTAATGGTGATTTCCCTATTTCTCTCTTTCCCATTAACTTATTTATGTATATATTTTTAATGTTTATTTCTGAGAGAGGGAGAGGGAGCTGGGGAGGGGCAGGGAGACAGGATCTGAAGCAGGCTCTGCACTGTCAGCCAGCGCCTGACGCAGGGCTTAAACCCATGAACTGTCAGATCATGACCTGAGCCAAAGTCTGACGCTTAAGCAACCGAGCCACCCAGGTATACCTCCCACTAATTTATTAACTGGAATTTTTCTGCAAGGAAAAGCTGCTCCATATCTCTTATCATTTATTTACTAATTTATTTATGTCACTATGAACTCATGAATATTTTGTAAGCACCAATATTATCATTATTTTATTGCACAAATAGTTTTGGCTTTGGCCAGTAGGAGGCTCCTATGTTATTCTGACCAGCCTCTATCCTATTTTGAGCACTTCTTGGCACTGTAAGATGTTTCAAGTTCTTGTATTATCCCTGCCCAGCCCTAGAAATCAACTTCTCCAAGGAGCCCTAGTTCCTTTTATTGGAGAAGTGCTTAGAAACAAAGATCTGGGTGCTGGATCTGCACAAAGATCAGCTGTGCTCACTGCTACTGGGGTATCATTGCTTCTAGGCCCTCTAGGAGAGATAGGACGCACGGACACACAGACACACAGACACACACACACACACACACACACACACTGTATTCATCTATGTATTAAATGCCACAAGTTCATTATGACACCTCTGATTCCAATCCAATACCTCAGGGCTCATTTTTAATCTTCCTCTTTTCCTCACTTCTTTCTTCAACAAAGAAGTTACCAGTGAGGAAAGGAGGAAGATTGTTGGCTCTTAGTATTCACAATAGATTTACTTATTTGTTCAGTTTTGGTATATACATAAAGTAGTTTCAGAATTGACTCATACCCCTGTGACAAACACAGTTATTAACTGGAAATTACAGCATCTGTGTAGAGTTCTCTTTGTCTTTAGTTATACAGTATCTAGTCAAGATAGTGTTTTCTAAAGTAATTTAACTTTTTTCTTTGCCACTTCCTTCAGTGTGGTTATGTCATTCACTTGTAATACAGTTAGGTCCATTTGTTAGTACTTGTGTTTATTCTCTTCTATTTGTTCTCAGGTGGCTTCCTTCAGCTTTACCCACTGCCATGATTTCACTGATCATCTTTTTTGAGCTACATAACCACATATCTACCCAACCACCTTACTGGACATCCCCAGGCATGTGTCCCCCAGATCTCTCAAACCTAACATGTCCCAAACTCATTCTCTCTTAAGCCTCTTGCCATATATTTGCAATGAAGTATGCATGAACACCAACCCTATTGTCAAACTGATTGGGTTTGATTCCTAGCTCCACAACTTACGAGCTGTGTGAGTTTGGTTGTATAAGTTACTCAACCTTTCAATGTTTCAATTTCCTCATTTGTAAAACTAGTTATAATAGTACCTACTTCATGGGTTTGTTGCGGATTAAGTAAGTGAATATTTTGAAAATATTTAAAACAAAATGCCACATAGTAGACATATTTATATGTTACATACTGTTCTTTTTTTGTTTTGTTTTGTTTTTAGTATTTATTTATTTATTTATTTATTTAAAAATGAAATGTATTGTCAAATTGGTTTCCATACAACACCCAGTGCTCATCCCAACAGGTGCCCTCCTCAATGCCCATCACCCAACCTCCTCTCCCTCCCACCCCCTATCAACCCTCAGTTTATTCTCAGATTTTAAGAGTCTCTTATGGTTTGGTTCTCTCCCTCTCTAACTTTTTTTTTTCCTTCCCCTCCCCCACGGTCTTCTGTTAAATTTCTCAGGATCCACATAAGAGTGAACACATGTTATCTTTCTCTGTATGATTTATTTCACTTAACATAACACTCTCCAGTTCCATCCATGTTGCTACAAAAGGCCATATTTCATTCTTTCTCATTGCCAAGTAGTATTCCATTGTGTATATAAACCACAACTTCTTTATCCATTCATCAGTTTGTTACATACTGTTCTTATTCTCCTGTTAAATTCCCTATCTCAATGAATAGCACCACCAAGCCTGAAACCTGAATGCCATTCCTGACCTCTCTTTCTTTCTTTCCCTTAGTCTCTCTCTTCAATTAAAGTCAAATCCTGGTAAATTTATCCCCTTAAATATGTAGTGAATGTCTCATCTTCTCTTCCACTACCTTGATTCAGGCCACTATCATCTCTCACTTTGACTACTTCTGCATCCATCAAACTGGTCCTTAACTTTAGTCCAGTATTTTCTTCATGCTGGAGCCAGAGTGATTTCTCTCTCCACACCTTCTCTCTATCTTGGAAACACCTTAATTTTATTTTCTGACAAATATTAAAACAAAAATTTTTGTAAACATAGAAAAGCAGAAAGAAAATCACTTATAATATCATTACCCAGAGATAACCAGTTTTTTGCGGATACATACTTCCCAGCTTTTTCTATACTAATTCTCACACATATTATAATATGGCATATGTCATTATCATATGTCTGATTTTCTTTTCTGAAATCTGGGTTTTAATTGACAGTACTGTGTATATCACTTCAGGACAGAAAACAAAAATCTAAATATTCAAAAAACTAGGGTCATACAGTCTCTTCAACAAACGGTGCTGGGAAAATTGGACAGCTATGTGCAAAAGAATGAAACTGGACCACCTTCTTATACCATATGCAAATATAAATTCAAAATGGATTAAAAACCTAAATGTAAAACATGAAACTATAAAAATTCCAGAAGAGGGCACAGGCACTCGGACATCAGCTGTAGCAAAAGTTTTCTAGATAAGTCTTCCAAGGTAAGGGAAATAAAAGCAAAAATAAGCTATTGGGACTACATCAAAATAAAAAGCTTCTGCACATCGAAGGAAACATCAACAAAACTAAAAGGTAACCTACTGAATGGGAGAAAATGTTTACAAATGATCTATCTGATGAAGCGTTAGTATCCAAAATATATAAAGAACTTATACAAACAACTCAATACCAAAAAAAAAAAAAAAAACAAAACAAACAAACAAAAAAAAAACCTCCCAAATAATCCAATTAAGGATGGGCAGAAGAAATGAACAGAAATTTCTCCCAAGAAGACATCCAGATGGCCAACAGATGCATGAAAAGATATTCAACATCACTCATCAAGGAAATGCAAATCAAAACTAGAATGAGGTGTCACTTCACACCTGACAGAATGGCTAAAATAAAAAGCACATGAAACAATAAGTGTTGGCTAGGATGCAGATAAAGGGGAAACTTCTTGCACTGTTGGGAATGCAAACTGGTGCAGCCACTGTGGAAGACATTATGGAGGTTTCTGAAAAAGTTAAAATTAGAACTGCCCTATGATCCAATGGCACTACTGGGTATTTACCCCCAAACACAAAAAAAACACTAATTCAAGGGGATACGTGCACCCCTGTGTTTACTGCCACACTGTTTACAGCAGCCTGTGTCTGCAGATAGATCGATAAAGATGTGGCATATGTATGCAATGGAATATTAATCAGCCATCAAAAAAGAATGAAATTTTGCCATTTGTGACAGCATGGATGGAGCTAGACAGTATTATGCTAAGCAAAATAAGTCAAGTCAGAAAAAGATATATTCCATATGACTTCACTCACAGGTGGTATTTAAGAAACAAAACAAACAAGCAAAAGAAAAAAAAAAAAAAAAAGACAGACAAACCAAGAAACAGATTCTTAACTATAAAGAACAAACTAAACTGATGGTTACCAGAGATGAGGTGAGTGGGGAGGGATGGTGAAATGGGTGATGGAGATTAAAGAGTAGGTTTATTATGATGAGCACTGAATAGTATATAGAATTGTCAAATCACTTATTGTACACCTGAAGCTAATATAACACTGTATGTTAAGTTTACTGGAATTAAATAAATAATAAAATAAAAGACAAAAGAAATAAAATAAAAAAGGAAAAAAATTTTAAAAAAATAGTGTCATGGTATATTCAATTGCTTGCAATACCCAAAACTTGTTTAATAAGTTAATTATTAATAGGCATTTAGGGAGCTTTATTTCTCTTTTCCTGTTATAGACTACAGCAAACATTATACAGTCTTGGCATAATTTTGTGTGATTATTTCTTTAGGATAGATTCCTAGAAGTGGAACTGCTGGATCAAAAGGAAGACAAAATACTATATAAGGAAGGTTGTACCATTTTACATATTAATCAACAATATATGAGAGTGACCATTAGCCAAGAATGATCAGCATTATTCTTTTTAAATATAATACATAGTATATAATTACTGCTTTAGAATGTAATTCTTAGATAACATGGGAGGCAGACTTTACATTTTTAGTTTTCATGTTTCTTCTTTCATAAATTACACTTTTGTGTAATTTGTCCACTTTTCTACCATTTCGCCTTTTCCACTAATTTGTAAGAATTCTTTATTACAAAGTGCAGAGTGCAGGAAAGGATGAACTAAGCAGGTCTGGGTGGTCCAAACTGTACATTTTAGGGCAAGGTTTGATCGTGGCCTGGTTCCTGAAAGATAATCTATAGCCTTGCAACACCCTGCCTTTTAAGAGTGTCTCTGTTTACCTGAGGCCTTGGGACAGGTCAGAAAGTTTATGCCAAAAGAGGATTTATAGTGGGATCCTTGGGCCATGTGGTATCAGCTTGCCTTCTGGAGAGACTGGAGACTGAAGGTCAGCAGCACAGGTGGTCAGCTATGCCTACATGAACAACTTCCGATAAATACTCTGGATGCCAAGGTTTGGAGGAGATTTCCTGGTTGGCAATACTGCATACATGTTATTACATGTCACTTCTGGGAGGATGTAAATGCTAGCTGCGTGACTGTTATTGACAGAAGACAACTGGAAGCTTGTACCTGGTCTCTTCTGGACTCGCATTTTTTGTTGCTGATTTTAATGTGTATCTTTTCACTGTAATACTTATGCTACTGTACGTATAACAGTTTTGTTGAGTTCTGTGAGTCATTTTAGCAAATCATTGAACCTAAGGGTAGTCTTGGGGATCCCTGAACACAAACAGTAAACAGCAACTCCCTTGGTATAACATAAATAACAAATGTAGTCTTCTTGTTATCATTTGTCTTTTATTCTTTGCTGCTTTAAAAAAAAGTTAATTTAAAAATTTTCTGCATCATAAAACACTTTCCCCCCTGTGTAGATCTTAAGTTCATGAGAGGCTTTTGTTTTGTTTTTTCCTTACACAAGAAATAGCTTCTCGGTCTTTTGGCTAAGATCAAGTGTTTTTTCCTTACACATGTAATATATGTTCCAATTTTTTTTTACACATTCTACATGAAACCATAAGTATTCAAAACATGGGAATATACTGAGTAAGATGTGAGTGACTTTCAATCCCTCTTCTCTATTCGATTTCCCTCTCTGAAAATAAATCATTGCCAGTCATTTGGTGTACATCCTTTTCTGTGCATTTATGAACATATATAACCACATCCATACTTAATATGATGCACACTATATTACGTGCCATTGTTCTCTAGCATCCTTTATTCACTAAATGTCTTTATTCACTAAATTGTTCCTTGTTTGTTAACTTCAAAATAAACTACCTTATTCTATTTTATGGCAGCACAGTATTCCATTGTATGGATCTATCATAATATATTTAAGCATATCCCTAGTGAACATTTAAGCGTACTTATTTCTCACAATTACAAATAATATTGAAATAAACATCTTTTTACACACTTTTTTACACATTTTGTACCTGTGCAACTATTTCTGCAGGACTGATTCCAGAATGAAATTTCTGAGCCAGGGTGAGCTCATTTAACATTTTGGTAGGTACTGTCACACTGCCATTCAAAGTGTCTTCCTCAATTTTACAACTGGGTCCTTCTCCTGGGCATTTCCCTCACACCTTTTATCATCAATATTTTTATATTTTTCCATTCTATTTTGTGAAAAATATCCTTGTCTTCATTTGCATTCTCGGGTTACTTATGAGGTTAAGCATTAGAAATTTTTGTTTTGTTTTGTTTTTTGGTTACCTGTATTCTATAAATTGCCTGTGCATACCCTTTGACCATTTTCCCTTTTTCCTTCTGTTGCTTCTTTCTTTCTTTCTTTCTTTCTTTCTTTCTTTCTTTCTTTTTGCTATTTACAGAGATTCTTTACATATTATGGACATTAATCCTTTGTCTCTTACACATGTTGCACATTTTTTCATGTCTCTTGTTTTTAGCCCTTTGTTCTTTCTGAATACAGAAATTTAAATTTTTGACATAATCAAATGAATGAATTTTTCCCAGAGGGTTTTGGGTCATGTATCAACAGTTTGGTATGGCTATAGCACGATGTGCAAGAGTGGATGGCAAAATATTATGCAATATTAAGATCATAAAGGGCTTTGAAGGCACTTCTAAGAAACTAGATTATCCTGATGGCAACAAGTAAACGTAAACATTTTCAACAACACAGTGACTTTCAACAAACATTCCCTAGTTTAATAACTATCTGTTGAGCACCACTAAGTGCCACGATCAATTCTTTCTCTTAGAGAATTATAATTTTTGAACCTTTACATTTTTCACAATTGCAAATACGTCAAAAGAAATAGATCATTACTGTCAGAGGACATAATTAGGGGGCGTTTGCTCTGCCACATATTAAAACATACTTAACATTAAAACACAGTGCAAAAACTGTCAGAGCAGTGCAAGAAACTGTCTGGAAACATTTCCGAGTATATACACGCCTGCAGAATGTAATAGAAGTGTCATTTCAATTCAGTGGGAAAATGATTCAATAGATAATGGCAGGACAACTGGGAAAAAGGCTCATTTCTATCCAACACCTGACAACAAATTAATATCCAACATAATATAAGTACAAATGTAAACAATACATTTTTAAAATCCTTTAAAAACATTAGAAAAAAGTAAAGGTTAAGGTTTTAATAATCTTGAGATGGGGAAAAACTTTCCAAAAAATGACACCCACCCATGCCCACACCAAATAACAACTGCAGAAGATACCAGAGGAAAATATGTTTGTACCCTGGGGATGGGGCGGCCTTTCTATCAAAGAAGGGGCGCGGGTCTCCGAGGAGGAGGACGGCGCTGCAGAAGTACTCCGAGTTGAACGCGGACTGCGACCGCTCCCCGGGCACCCTTGGGCCGCCGCCCGCCCTTCCCCCTCGCCCGCCTGCGGGCCCGCGGCACGCCGCACTCACCAGCCTCCACAGACAAAGGGCGTTCGGGGCGGCTCCGCCCCCTGACGCCACCGCCGCCGGGCCCGACCTAGGCGGGACAGGGTGATGAGGGCCTTACGGCCTGAGCCAATGACGCCCAGCGGCTGGGTCCCTGGAGCTGGACCAGCCGCCGGCTCCAGGCCCGCTTTAACGGAAACCTTCCCGCGATGGCGACCGCGTCGCGCTGGCTGAAGCTCCCCGATACGCATGCGCCAGCGGCGCCCCAGGCAGAGCGCTTCCCACATGCTGGACTCGGAACTCCCACCCGCTGCCCCGGTCGGCTTTCTCCCGGGCAGCGCTCACCCAGGAGGCTCGGACCTCCGCCCCAGGCCTCGCAAAATTTCGCTTACCGGGGGTGGAAGTTGGGGTAGGGGTGGGAGTGAAGGTGGGGGGAAGAAAAGGGAAGGCCGAGGACCCTCCCATAGTCCCTGCCAATGGGAAACATCGTACTGCCCGGTTCCCCCGCGCTGTAGCTGCTGCGTCCCAAGACGACGAGGGAAGCCCTCCTACTCCTCAGTCCCGGCATACCCCTCCCACCCTCCTTTTGTACTGAGAGACTCAAAATATAATTAATGATTGAATTCAATTTTCTGTTTTGTAATACAGGTCTACTGATGAGAAGAATGAAATTCTTTTAACAGGGATAACTTAATTGGGATTCAAAATGTTCTCCATCATCAAAATTGATTGCCATGGTTGATCTCTTAATGCCATTCTATATTTAACATATTTCATCTTTGAAAACTTTTCAAGTAGATAGGTACTGTCAAATACTAACATTCACAAGGTTATGATTTAAACGGAGCATGTTCATTGCTTGGAAGGTATTTATGGAATCCCATAATTTTCCTCTTTTTATATTTGCTTTTTAGCATGCTAAAAAAGGCAGATTAACCACTTCTGAATGAAGGTTAGGTGGCAGGCCTTCTCGACTGCACAGTTAAATGGATTGTAAAATACAGAAACGTCCTTTACACTTGCATGGAGGATTTTTAAAATTAAATTTTAATTCCAGTCTAGTTAATATACCATGCTATATTAGTTTCAGGTGTACAATATAGTGATTCAATAGTTCTATATATTACTCAGTGCTCATCAAGATAACTGCATTTTTGTCCCCTTCACCTATTTTACTCATCCCACACCCACCTCCTTTCTGGTAACTATCAGTTCTGTATAATTAAGAGTCTGTTTCTTGGTTAGTCATTTTTTTTCTCCCTGTGCTGTTTGTTTTGTTTCTTAAATATCACGTATGAGTGAAACCATATGGCATTTGTCTTTCTTCGAATTGACATATTTTTCTCACTAGCTCCATCCATGTTGTTGTAAATGACAAGATTTCGTTGTTATATCTCAGTAATAGTCCATTGTACATATATACAAGTATATATATACTTTGGCTGTTTCCATAACTTGGTTACTGTAGATAATGCTGCTGTAAACATAGGGGTGCAGGTCTCCATTTGAATTAGTGTTTTTGTATTATTTGGGTCAATACTGCAATTGCTAAATCATAGGGTAGTTCTATTTTTTTCTCTTTATTTTTATTTTTATTCATTTATTTATTTTATATTAAATATAATTAATTGTAAGATCGGTTTCCATACAACACCCAGTGCTCATCCCAACAGGTGCCCTCCTCAATGCCCATCACCCACTTTCCCCTCCCCTCCACCCATCATCAACCCTCAGTTTGTTCTCCGTATTTAAGAGTCTCTTATGGTTTGCCTCCTTCCCTCTTTGTAACTTTTTTCCCCCCTTCCCCTCCCCCCTGGTCTTCTGTTGAGTTTCTCAGGATCCACATAAGAGTGAAAACGTATGGTATCTGTCTTTCTCTGTATGACTTAATTCACTTAGCATAACACTCTCCACTTCCATTCACGTTGCCACAAGTGGCCAGATTTCATTCTTTCTCATTGCCATGTAGTATTCCATTGAATATATAAACCACATCTTCTTTATCTGTTCATCAGGTGATGGACATTTAGGCTCTTTCCATAATTTGGCTATTGTTGAAAGTGCTGCTATAAACATTGGGGTACAGGTGACCCTATGCATCAGTACTCCTGTATCCCTTGGGTAAATTCCTAGCAGTGCTATTGCTGGGTCATAGGGTAGATCTATTTTTAATTTTTTGAGGAACCTCCACTCTGTTTTCCAGAGTGGCTGCACCAGTTTGCATTCCCACCAACAGTGTGAGAGGGTCCCCATTTTTCCACATCCTTGCCAGCATCTATAGTCTCCTGATTTGTTCATTTTAGTCACCCTGACTGGTGTGAGGTGGTATCTGAGTGTGGTTTTGATTTGTATTTCCCTGATGAGGAGTGACATTGAGCATCTTTTCACGTGTGTGTTGGCCATCTGAATGTCTTCTTTAGAAAAGTGTCTATTCATGTTTTCTGCCCATTTCTTCACTGGATTATTTGTTTTTTGGGTGTGGAATTTGGTGAGTTCTTTATAGATTTTGGATGCTAGCCCTTTGTCCGATATGTCATTTGCAAATATCTTTCCCCGTTCCATTGGTTGCCGTTTAGTTTTGTTGATTGTTTCCTTTGCAGTGCAGAAGCTTTTTATCTTGATGAGGTCCCAATAGTTCATTTTTGCTTTTAATTCCCTTGCCTTTGGAGATGTGTCAAGTAAGAAATTGCTGTGGCTGAGGTCAAAGAGGTTTTTTCCTGCTTTCTCCTCTAGGGTTCTGATGGTTTCCTGTCTCACATTCAGGTCCTTCATCCATTTTGAGTTTATTTTTGTGAATGGTGTGAGAAAGTGGTCTAGTTTCATTCTTCTGCACATTGCTGTCCAGTTCTCCCAGCACCATTTGCTAAAGAGACTGATTTTTTCCCACTAGATACCCTTTCCTGCCTTGTCAAAGATTAATTGACCATACATTTGTGGGTCCACTTCTGGAGTCTCTATTCTATTCCATTAGTCTATGTGTCTGTTTTTGTGCCAATACCATACTGTCTTGATGATTACAGCTTTGTAGTAAAAGCTAAAGTCTGGGATTGTGATGTCTCCACTTTGGTCTTCTTCTCCAATATTACTTTGGCTATTCGGGGTCTTTTGTGGTTCCATACAAATTTTACGATTGCTTATTCTAGTTTCGAGAAGAATGCTGATGCAATTTTGATTGGGATTGCATTGAATGTGTAGATAGCTTTGGGTAGTATTGACATTTTAACAATATTTATTCTTCCAATCCAAGAGCACAGAATGTTTTTCCATTTTTTTTTGTATCTTCTTCAATTTCCTTTATAAACTTTCTATAGTTTTCAGCATACAGATCTTTTACATCTTTGGTTAGATTTATTCCTAGGTATTTTATGACTCTTGGTGCAATTGTGAATGGGATCAGTTTCTTTATTTCTATTTCTGTTGCTTCATTATTGGTGTATAAAAATGCAACCGATTTCTGTACATTGATTTTGTGCCCTGCAATTTTGGTGAATTCATGTATCAGTTCTAGCAGACTTTTGGTGGAGTCTTTGGGTTTTCCATGTAGAGTATCATGTCATCTGTGAATAGTGAAAGTTTGGCAACATCTTTGCCAATTTTGATGTCTTTGATTTCCTTTTGTTGTCTGATTGCTGATGCTAGGACTTCCAATATTATGTTAAACAAGAGTGGTCAGAGTGGACATCCCTGTCGTGTTTCTGATCTCAGGGGGAATGCTCTCAGTTTTTCTCCATTGAGGATGATATTAGCTGTGGGCTTTCATAAATGGCTTTTTATGATGTTTAAGTATGTTCCTTCTATCCCAACTTTCTCGAGGGTTTTTATTAACAAAGGATGCTATATTTTGTCAAATGCTTTTTCTGCATTGATAGACAGGATCATATAGTTCTTATCTTTTCTTTTAATAATGTGATGTGTCACATTGATTGATTTGCGAATATTGAACCAGCCCTGCAGCCCAGGAGTGAATCCCACTTGATCATGGTGAATAATTCTTTTCATATGCTGTTGAGTTCTATTTGCTGGTATCTTGTTGAGAATTTTTGCATCCATATTCATCAGGGATATTGGCCTGTAGTTCTCTTTTTTTTCTGGGTCTCTGGTTTGGGAAGGAAAGTAATGCTGGCTTCATAGAATAAGTCTGGAAGTTTTCCTTCCCTTTCTATTTTTTGGAACAGCTTGAGAAGGATAGGTATTATCTGTGCTTTAAATGTCTGGTAGAATTCCCCAGAAAAGCCGTATGGTCCAGGGCTCATATTTGTTGGGAGATTTTTGATAACTGATTCAATTTCTTTACTAGTTATGGGTCTGTTCAAATTTTCTATTTCTTCCCGTTTGAGTTTTGGTAGTGTGTGGGAGTTTAGAATTCGTCCATTTCTTCCAGGTTGTCTTTTTGTTGGCATACAATTTTTCATAGTATTCCCTGATAATTGCTTGTAATTCTGAGGGATTGGTTGTAATAATTACATTTTCATTCGTGATTTTATCTACTTGGGTCCTCTCTCTTTTCTTTTTGAGAAGCCTGGCTAGGGGTTTATCAGTTTTGTTTATTTTTTCAAAAAACCAACTCGTGGTTTCATTGATCTGTTCTACTGGTTTTTTTAGATTCTATATTGTTTATTTCTGCTCTGATCTTTATTATGTCTCTTCTGCTGGGTTTGGGTGTCTTTGCTGTTCTGCTTCTAGTTCCTTTAGGTGTGCTGTTAGATTTTTGTATTGGGGATTTTTCTTGTTTCTTGAGATAGGCCTGGATTGCAATGTATTTTCCTCTCAGGACTGCCTCTGCTGCATCCCAAAGCTTTTGGATTGTTGTATTTTCATTTTCATTTGTTTCCATATATTTTAAATTTCTTCTCTAATTGCCTGGTTGACCCACTCATTCTTTAGTAGGGTGTTCTTTAACCTCCATGCTTTTGGAGGTTTTCCAGACTTTTTCCTGTGGTTGATATCAAGTTTCATAGCATTGTGGTCTGAAAGTGTGCATGGTATGATCTCAATTCTTATACTTATGAAGGGCTGTTTTGTGACCCAGTATGTGATCTATCTTGGAGAATGTTCCATGTGCACTCGAGAAGAAAGTATATTGTGTTGCTTTGGGATGCAGAGTTCTAAATATATCTGTCAAGTCCATCTGATCCAATGTATCATTCAGGATCCTTGTTTCCTTACTAATCCTGTGTCTAAATGATCTATCCATTGTTGTAAGTGGAGTATTAAAGTCACTGCAATTACCACATTCTTATCAATAAGGTTGCTTATGTTTGTGAGGAATTGTTTTATATATTTGTGGGCTCCCGTATTTGGCATATAGACATTTATAATTGTTAGTTCTTCCTTATGGACAGACCCTGTAATTATTATATATTTCCCTCCTTCATCTCTTGTTGCAGCCTTTAATTTAAAGTCTAGTTTGTCTGATATAAGTATGGCCACTCCAGATTTCTTTTGACTTCCAGTAGCATGATGGATAGTTCTCCATCCCCTCACTTTCAATCTGAAGGTGTCCTCAGGTCTAAAATGAGTCTCTTGTGGACAGCAAATAGATGGGTCTTGTGTTTTTTTTTTTTTTATCCATTCTGATACCCTATGTATTTTGATTGGAGTATTTAGTCCATTTACATTCTGTGTTATTATAGAAAGATATGGGTTTAGAGTCATTGTGATGTCTGTAGGTTTCATGCTTGTAGTGGTGTCTCTGGTACTTTGTGGTCCTTGCAACATTGCACTCACAGAGTCCCCCTTAGGACCTCTTGTAGGGCTGGTTTAGTGGTGATGAATTCCTTCAGTGTTTGTTTGGGAAAATGTTTATCTCTCCTTGTATTCTGAATGACAGGCTTCCCCTATAAAGGATTTTTGGCTGCATATTTTTTCTTCATCACACTGAAGATTTCCTGCCATTCCTTTCTGGCCTGCAAGTTTCAGTAGATAGGTCTGCCACTAGTGTTATGGGTTTGCCCTTGTAAGTTAGAGCGTGTTTATCCCTAGCTGCTTTCAGAATTTTCTCTTTATCCTTGTATTTTGCCAGTTTCACTATGGTATGTCATGCAGAAGATCTATTCAAGTTACATCTGAAGGGAGTTCTCTGTGCCTCTTGGATTTCAATGCCTTTTTCCTTCCCCAGATCAGGGAAGTTCTCAACTATGATTTGTTCAGGTACACTTTCGGCCCCTTTCTACCACTCTTCCTCTTCTGGAATTCCTATTATACGGATATTTTTCCATTTGATTGCATCACTTAGTTCTCTAATTCTCTGGATTTTTTATCTCTCTTTTTCTCAGCTTCCTCTTTTTTCATAATTTTATCTTCTAATTCACCTATTCTCTCCTCTGCCTCTTCAATACGTGCTATGGCCGCCTCCATTTTATTTTGCACCTCATTTATAGCATTTTTAGCTCCTCCTGACTATTTCTTAGTCCCTTGATCTCTATAGCAATAGATTCTCTGCTGTCCTCTATACTTTTTCAAGCCCAGCGATTAATTTTATGACTATTATTCTAAATTCTTGTTCCATTATATTGCTTAAATCGTTTTTGATCAATTCATTAGCTGTCGCTACTTCCTGGTATGTCGTTTGAGGAGAGTGCTTCCATTTCATCATTTTGGGTAGTCCCTGGGGTGATGCCGAACTGCAGGGCACTTCCCCTGTGCTGTCTGGAGTGATTTATGTTGGTGGGCGGGGCCACATTCAGTCCCAATATCTGCCCCCAGCCCACTGCTGGGACCACAGTGTAGCTAAAAGGTTTATAAGTTCGGTTATTTTTAAAGAACCAGCTCCTGGTTTCATCAATCTGTTTTTCTTTGAAAATAAATTTATATCATCTATTTCTACTCTATCCTTCTTTCTACTGTTTTTAGGTTTTCCTTGTTCTTTTTCTAGCTCCCTCAGGTGTAAAGTTAGGCTGTTCATTTGAAATTTTTCATGCTTCCTGAGGTAGGCCTGTATTACTATAAATTTTCCTTCGAGAAAATTTTGCTGCCACTCAAAGATTTTGCACCATTGTATTTTCATTTTAATCTGTCTCTATGTATTTTTTTTTTACTTTCATTTTGATTTCTTGGTTTACCCATTCATTGCTTAGTAGCATGTTTTTCTTTTTCAAGTTATTTATTTATTTTGAGAGTGGGGAAAGACAAAGAGGGAGGGAGAGAGAGAATCCCAAGCAGGCTCCATGATGTCAGCGCAGAGCCCAAAATGGGACTTGATCTCACTAACCGTGAAATCATGAGCTGAGGCTAAATCAATAATCATACACTTAACTTACTTGGGTACCCAGGTGCCTCCTAATAGCATGTTTTTAATCTCCATGTATTTGTGGTCTTCTCAGATTTTGTCCTGTGGTTGACTTCTTGTTTCATAGTGTTGTGATGAGAAAAGATACATGGTGACTGTGATCTGTTTGAATTTGTTAAGACTTGCTCTGTGGCCTAATATGTGATCTATTCTGGAGAATGTTCCACGTGTACTTGAAAAGAATGTGTATTCTGCTGTTTTAGGTGAAATGTTCTGAATATATCTGTTAAATCAATATGGTTGAATCTGTCATTCACAACCGCTATTTCATTTTAGATTTTCTGTTTGGATGATCTGTCCATTGATGTACGTGGGGTATTAAAATTCCTTACTATTATTGTATTGATTAATTCCTTTATGTTTGTTATTAACTATTTTATGTATTTGGCTGTTCCCATATTTATGTACATAAATATTTTCAATTGTTTTATCTTGTTGTTTTGTCTGTGTTATGATTATATAGTGTCCTTTTTTGTCTCTTGTTGCAGTCTTTGTTTAAAGTCCACTTTATCTGATGTAAGTATTGCTAGAACAGCTTTCTTTTCATATCCATTGCATGATAATGTTTCTCCATCTCCTCACTTTCAATATGCATGTGTCTTTAGGTCTGAAGCAAGTTTGTTTTAGGCAGCATATAAATGTGTCTTTTTAAAAAATCCACTCTGTCACCCCATGTCTTTGTCTTTATTTTATTCTATTTTATTTAAACATTTATTTTTTTGAGAGAGTGAGAGGCAGTGAGAGAGGGAGAGAGAGAGAGTCCCAAGCAGGCCCTGTGCTGTCAGCACAGGGTCTGATGTGGGTCTCAAACTCACAAACTGTGAGATCATGACCTGAGCCAAAATCAAGAGGCAGACACTTAGCTGGTTGAGCCACCCAGGTGTCCCTGTCTTTGTTTTTAATGTTTATTTACTTACTTTGAGAAAGAGAGAATACACATGCATGTGCGTGCTTACAAGTGGGAGAGGGGAGGCTTGATCATGGGGTAGTTCTATTTTTAGTTTTTTAAGGAACCTCCATACTGTTCTCCAGAGTGGCTGCACCAGTATGCATTCTCACCAGCAGTACAAGAGGGTTCCCCTTTCTCCACATCCTCATCAACATCTGTTTTTTCCTGAGTTGTTACTTTTAGCCATTCTTACAGCTGTGAGGTAGTATCTCATTGTGGTTTTGATTTGTATTTCCCTGATGATGAATGATGTTGAGCATCTTTTCATGTGTTTGTTCATCATCTGGATGTCTTTCTTGGAAAAGTGTCTATTCATGTCTTCTGCCCATTTCTTAACAGGAGTATTTGTTTCTTGAGTGTTGAGTTTGAGAAGTTCTTTATAGATTTTGGATACTAACCCTTTTTTCAGATATGTCATTTGCAAATATCTTCTCCAATCCTGTAGGCTGCCTTTTGTGTGTGTGTGTGTGTGTGTGTGTGTGTGTGTGTGTGTGTGATTGTTTCCTTCACTGTGCAGAAGACTTTTATCTTGATGAAGTCCCAATAGTTCACATTTATCTTCATTTCCCTTGCCTTTGGCGACATGTGTATTAAGAAGTTGCTCTGGCTGCAGTCAAAGAGGTTACTGCCTGTGTTCTCCTCTAGGATTTTGATGGTTTCCTGCCTCAAATTTAGAATTTAGAATTTATCTTTGTGCATGGTGTAAGAAAGAAAGTGGTCCAATTTCATTTTTCTGCATGTTGCTGTCCAGCTTTCCCAACACCACTTGTTGAAGCGACTGTCTTATACATTGCATATTCTTTGCTGTTTTGTCAAACATTAATTGACTATTTAGTTGTGGGTCCATTTTCTATTCTATTCTATCTGTTCTGTTGGTTTTTTTTAATGTTGATATCATTGATTTCTGCTCTAATTTTTCTTATTTCCCTTCTTCTGCTGTTTTTGGGCTTTAGTTGCTGTTGTTTTTCCAGCCCTTTTAGGTGTATGGTTAGGTTGTGTATTTGAGGCCTTTCTTCCTTCTTTAGGAAGGCCTGGATTGCTATATACTTCCCTCTTATGACTGCTTTTGCTACATCCCAGAGGTTTTGGCGTGTTGTGTATTCATTTTCATTGGCTTCCATGTACTTTTTACTTTCCTCTTTAATTTTTTGGTTAACCCATTCATTACTTAGTAGGTTGCTCTTTAATTTCCAAGTACTCATGGTGTTTCCAACTTTTTTCTTGTGGTTACTTCAAGATTCATAGTGTTGTGGTCTGAAAATATGCACGGTGTGATCTTGATCTTTTTGTACTTGTTGAGCATTGATTTGTGACCCATATATGATCTAATCTGTAGAATGTAACATGTTCCTTCTTGACAAAAATGTGTATTCTGCTGCTTTGGGATAAAATACTCTGAATTTATCTGTTAAGTCCATCTGGTCCAGTTTGTCATTCATTGTTTCCTTGTTGATTTTCTGCTTAGATGATCTGTCCATTGTTGTAAGTGGGATGTTAAAATCCCCTACTATTATGGTATTATCAATGAATTTCTTTATTTTTGTGATTAATTGATTTCTATATTTGGGTTTCTACCATGTTGGGGCATAAATGTTTACAGTTGCTAGATCTTGTTTTCCCCCTTTTTTCTATTGTTAGATCTTCTTGATAGATGCCTTAATTATGATATAATGCCTTTCTTGATCTCTTGTGACAGTCTTTGATTTATTGATTGATTTATTTTTAAATTTTAATAATTTATTGTGAAGTTAGCTTACATATAGTGAATAAAGTGTAGTGTTGGCTTCAGGAGTAGATTTCTGTGATTCATCCCTTTAATAAAACCCAGTACTCATCCCAACGAGTGCCCTCCTCAATGCCCATCTCCCATTTCCCTTGCCCTCCAATTCCCCCACCACCATCTTTCCTGAGTTTGTTCTCTCTATATAAGAGTCTCTTGTGGTTTGCCTCCCTCTTTGTTCATAACTTAGTTTTCCTTCCCTTCTCCTATGGTCTTCCTTTAAGTTTCTCAAATTCCACATATAAGTGAAATCATATAATATCTGTCATTCTCCGACTGACTTCTTTGCTTAGCATGATACCATCCAGTTTCACCCACAATGTTGCAAGTGGCAAGATTTCATTCTTTTTTAATTCCATTGTATATTTATACATATACCACATCTTCTTCATCCATTCATCAGTTGATGGACATTTGGGCTCTTTCCATATTTTGCCTATTGTTGATAGCGTTGCTGTAAGTGTTAGGGTACAATGTGCTCCTATGAATTAGTATTCCTGTATCCTATGGATAAATTTCCAGTACTGCTATTGCTGGATTATACGGTTATTTTTAAAAACTTTATTTATTGTTTAATTTACATCCAAATTAGTTAGCATATGGTGCAACAATAATTTCAGGAGTAGATTCCTGAATGCCCCTTACCCATTTAGACCATTCCCCCCTACTACAACTCCTCCAGTAACCCTCGGTTTGTTCTCCATATTTAAGAGTCTCTTATGTTTTCCCCCCTCCCTGTTTTTATATTATTTTTGCTTCCCTTCCCTTATGTTCATCTGTTTTGTATCTTAAAGTCCTCATATGAATTAAGTCATATGATACTGGTCTTTCTCTGACTGACTAATTTCATTTAGCATAATACCCTCTAGTTCCATCCACGTAGTTACAAATGGTAAGATTTCATTCTTTTTGATTGCCAAGTAATACTCCATTGTGGTGTGTGTGTGTGTGTGTGTGTGTGTGTGTGTGTGTATCACATCTTCTTTATCCATTCATCCATCAATGCATTTGAGCTCTTTCCATATTTTGGCTATTGTTGATAGTGCTGCTATAAACATGGGGGTGCATGTGTCTCTTTGAAACAGCACATCTGTATCCCTTGGATAAATGCCTAGTGGTGCAATTGCTGGGTTGTAGGGTAGTTCTATTTTTAGTTTTTTTGAGGAACCTCCATACTGTTTTCCAGAGTGGCTGCACCAACTTGCATTCCCACCAACAATGCAAAAGAGATCCTCTTTCTCTGCATCCTCGCCAACATCTGTTGTTGCCTGAGTTGTTAATGTTAGCCATTCTGACAGGTGTGAGGTGGTATCTTATTTTCCATGTGTTTGTTGGGCATCTGGATGTCTTTGGAGAAGTGTCTATTCATGTATTTTGCCCATTTCTTCACTGGATCATTTGTTTTTTGGGTGTTGAGTTTGATAAGTTCTTTATAGATTTTGGATACTAACTTTCCTTCGCTGTGCAGAGTCTTTTTATTTTGATGAGGTCCCAGTAGTTTATTTTTGCTTTTGTTTCTCTTGCCTCTGGAGATGTCTTGAGTAAGAAGTTGCTGTGGCCAAGATCAAAGAGTTTTTACCTGCTTTCTCCTTGAGGATTTTGATGGCTTCGTATCTTACATTGAGGACTTTCATCCATTTTTAGTTTACTTTTGTGTATGGTGTAAGAAAGTGGTCCAGGTTCATTTTTCTGCATGTCGCTGTCCAGTTTTCCCAGCACCACTTGCTGAAGAGACTGTCTTTATTCCAATGGATATTCTTTCCTGCTTTGTCAAAGAGTAGTTGGCCATACGTTTGTGGGTCCATTTCTGGGTTCTCTATTCTGTTCCGTTGATCTGAGTGTTCTTGTGCCAGTACCATACTGTCTTGATGATTACATCTTTGTAATACAGCTTGAAGTCCAGGATTGTGGTGCCTCCTGTTTTGGTTTTCTTTTTCAAGATTGCTTTGGCTATCCAGGGTCTTTTGTGGTTCCATACAAGTTTTAGGATTGTTTGTTCTAGCTCTGTGAAGAATGCTGGTGTTATTTTGATAGGGATTGCATTGAATATGTAGATTGCATTGAATATGTAGTATTGACATTTTAACAATATTTGTTCTTCCTATCCAGGAGCATGGAATCTTTTTCCTTTTTTGTGTGTCTTCTTCAATTTCTTTCATAAGCTTTCTATAGTTTTCAGTGTATAGATTTTTCACCTCTTTGATTAGATTTCTCCTAACCAAAGGTATTTTATGGTTTTTGGTTCAATTGTAAATGGGATTGATTCCTTGACTTCTCTTTCTATTGCTTTATTGTTGATGTATAGGAATGCAACCGATTTCTGTGCATTGATTTTATATTCTGCAACTTTGCTAAATTCATGAATCAGTTCTAGCAGTTTTTTGGTGGAATCATCTGGGTTTTCCATATAGAATATCATGTCATCTGCAAAGAGTGAAAGTTTGAACTCCTTCTGGACAATTTGGATGCCTTTTATTTCTTTGTGTTGTCTGATTGCAGAGGCTAAGACTTCCAATACTGTGTTGAATAACAGTGGCGAGAGTGGACATCCCCTCTTGATCTTGACCTTAGGGGGAAAGCTGTCAGTTTTCTTCCATTGAGGATGGTTTTAGCATTGGTTTGTTCATGTATGGCTTTTATGATCTTGAGGTATGATACTTGTATTCCTACTTTCTTGAGGGTTTTTATCAAGAAAGGATGCTGTATTTTGTCAAATGCTTTCTCTGCATCTATTGAGAGGATCATATGGTTCTTGTCCTTTCTTTTATTGATGTGATGAATCATGTTAATTGTTTTGTGGATATTGAACCAGCCCTGCATCCCAGGTATAAATCCCACTTAGTCATGGTGAATAATTTTTTTAATGTATTGTTGGATCCAGTTGGCTCATATCTTGTAGGGGATTTTTGCATCTGTGTCCATCAGGAAAATTGGTCTATAGTTCTTTTAGTGGAGTCTCTGTCTGGGTTTGGAATCAAGGTAGTGCTGGCTTTATAGAATGAGTTTGGAAGTTTTCCTTCCATTTCTCTCTTTTGGAACAGCTTCAAGAGAATAGGTGTTAACCCTTCTTTAATCTTTGGTATGGGGCGCCTGGGTGGCTCAGTCGGTTAAGCGTCCGACTTCAACTCAGGTCATGATCTCACTGTCTGTGAGTTCGAGCCCCGTGGTGGGCTCTGTGTTGACAGCTCAGAGCCTGAATCCTACTTCAGATTCTGTGTCTCTCTTTGCCCCTCCCCTGGCCATGCTCTGTCTCTCTCTGTCTCAAAAATAAATAAAAACATTAAAAAAATGTTTGGTAGAATTCGCCTGCAAAGCCATCTGGCCCAGGATTCTTGTTTTTTGGGAGATTTTTGATTACTAATTTGACTTCCTTACTGGTTATGGGTCTGTTCAAATTTTCTACTTCTTCTTGTGTCAGTTTTGGTAGTGTATATGTTTCTAGAAATTTGTCCATTTCTTCCATATTGCCCATTTTATTGGCATATAATTGCTCATAATATTCTCTTATTATGTTTATTTCTGGTGTGTTGGTTGTGATCTGTCCTCTTTCATTCTTGATTTTATTTATTTGAGTCCTTTCCTTTTTGTTTTTGATTAAACTGGGTAGCGGTTGATCAATTTTGTTAATTCATTCAAAGAACCGGCTTCTGGTTTCATTGATCTGTTCTGTTTTTTGGCTTCAATAACATTAATTTCTGTTCTAATCTTTATTATTTCCTGTCTTCTGCTGGTTTTGGGTTTCATTTGCAGTTCTGTTTCCAGCTCTTTGAGACATAAGGTTAGGTTGTGTATCTGAGATCTTTCTTCCTTCTTTAGGAAGGCCTGGATTGCTATATACTTTCCTCTTAATACCGCCTTTACTGCTTCCCAGAGGTTTTGGGTTGTGGTGTTATCATTTTCATTGGCTTCCCATACTTTTTAATTTCCTCTTTAACTTCTTGGTTAGCCCAGTCATTCTTTAGTTGGATGTTCTTCAGTCTCCAAGTATTTGTTACCTTTCCAAATTTTTTCTTGTGGTTGATTTTGAGTTTCATAACATTGTGGTCTGAAAATATGCACAGTATGATCTCAGTCTTTTTGTACTTGCTGAAGGCTGATTTTTGTCCCAGTATGTGGTCTATTCTGGAGAATGTTCCATGTGCACTGGAGAAGGATGTATATTCTGCTGCTTTAGGATGAAATGTTCTGAATATATCTGTTACGTCCATCTGGTCCAGTGTGGCATTCAAAGCCATCTTTCCTTGTTGATTTTATGCTTAGATGATCTGTCTGTTGCTGTTAGTGGGGTGTTTAAGTCCCCTACTATTATGGTATTACTATCAATGAGTTTATTTATGTTTGTGATTAATTGATTTATATATTTGGTTGCTCCCACATTTGACGTATGAATGGTTACAATTGATAGGTCTTCTTAGTGGATAGACCCCTTAATTATGATATAGTGCCCTTCTGCATCTCTTGATACAGTCTTTATTTTAAAGTCTAGATTGTCTGACATAAGCATGGCTACTCTGGCTTTCTTTTGTTGACCATTATCATGATACATAGTTCTCCATCCCCTTACTTTCAATCTGAAGGTGTCTGTAGGTCTAAAGTGGGTCTCTTGTAAGCAGTATATCGATGGATCTTGTTTTCTTATCCATTCTGTTACCCTATGTCCTTTGACTGGAGCATTGAGTCCATTGACGTTTAGAGTGAGTACTGAAAGATATGAATTTATTGCCATTATGTTGCTTGTAGAGTTGGAGTTTCTGGTAGTGTTCTCTGGTCATTTCTAATCTTTGTTGCTTTTGGTATGTATGTATGTATGTATGTATGTATGTATATTCATCTTTTCTCCCCTCAGAAAGTCCCCCTTAAAATTTCTTGCAGGGTTGGTTAAGTGGTCACAAACTCAATTTTTGTTTGTCTGGGAAATTTTTATCTCTCCTTCTATTTTGAATGACAGTCTTGCTGGATAAAGAATTCTTGGCTGCATATTTTTCTGATTCAGCACACTGAATATATCCTGCCAATCCTTTCTGGCCTGCCAAGTTTCTGTGGATAGGTCTGCTGCAAACCTGATCTGTCTTCCCTTGTATGTTAGGGACTTTTTTCCCTTGCTGCTTTCATGATTCTCTTCTTGCCTGAGCATTTTGTGAATTTGACTATGATATGCCTTGTCGATGGTCAGTTTTTGTTGAATCTAATGGGGGTCCTCTGTGCTTCCTGGATTTTGATGTCTGTGTCTTTCCCCAGGTTAGGAAAGTTTTCTGCTATGATTTGCTCACATAACCCTTCTATCCCTATTTCTCTCTCTTCCTCTTCTGGGACCCCTATGATTCTGTTGTTTTTCCCTTTTAATGAGTCACTGATTTCTCTAATTCTTAAATCGTGCTCTTTTGCCCTAATCTCCCTCTTTTTTTCTGCTTCATTATTCTCGACAAGTTTGTCCTCTATATCACTGATTCTCTGTTTTGCCTCATCTATCTTGCTGCCGCTGCATCCATCCGTGATTGCAGCTCAGTATAGCATTTTTAATTTCATTCTGGCTATTTTTTACTTCTTTTTCACTGCAGAAAGGGATTCTGATTTATTTTTGACTCCAGCTAATATTCTTATTGTTGTGATTCTAAATTCTGGTTCAGACATCTTGCTTGTATCTGTGTTGGTTAAGTCCCTGGCTGTTGTTTCCTCATGCTTTTCCCTTTGGGGTGAATTCCTTCGTTTTTGTCATTTTGAAGGGAGAAAAGGAATTAATGAGGTAGAAAAGTTGAAATTAAAAAAATTAAAATAAAAAATATAATTAAAAATTAAACACACACACACACACACACACACACACACACACAAACCAAATAGATGTTGCTAGATCCTAAGTGTGTTTTGGTCTGGGTGTTGAAAGTGGTTTGACAGATTAGAGAAAAAAAGCGGGGGGGGGGGGGATGGAAATCATTTGAGAATTTGAAAAAATGAATACACTGAAGTAGACTAAAATGAGATGATTAGGGTAAAATAGTACTTGAAAAAATGTACACAAAAGTAAAGATTATAGTAGAAAATATTAAACAAAAATATTTTTAATAAAAGTTAAAAATAAATATGAATTTTTTCTTTTTATGTATTCGAGAAAAAATAAAAGAAATGAAAAAGAGAAAAAAGATTTAAAAAATAAAGAAAAAAAGGAAATCGTTTAAAAATTTGAAAAAGTGAATACACTGTAGTAGACTAAAATAAAATGATGGAAGTAAAATAGAATTTGAGAATTTACATGAAAGCAAAAATATAGTAAAAAAAATAAAAATATTTTTAATAGAAACTGAAAGTAAAAATGAAGTTTTTCTCTTCTGCATTCAAGAAAAAGAAAAGAAATGAGGAAGAGGAAAAAAAGAAAGAAAGAAATAAAAAGGAAATTGCTTGAAAATTTGAAAAGGTGAATACACTGAAGTAGACTAAAATAAAATGATGGAAGTAAAATAGAATTTGAAAATATTTACACAAAAGCAAAACACATAGTAAAAAAATTAAATAAAAATATTTTTAATAAAAATTGAAAATAAAAATGAATTTTTTCTCTTTCTGTATTCAAGAAAAAGAAAATTGTAAAAGAGAAAAAGAAAAAAGAAAGAAAATTGAATAGATGAACCTGTTAACAGATTGAAGTAGGACTGAAATTACTTTGTTTTCCCCTAGATGTCAGAATATGAAGCGCTTTATAGCCCATAAACTAAGCCGACAGTGAGACTTGTGTTCTTGAAGAGCGAAGTTGGCCCAGTTGGGTGGGACTCAGTGTAACAGCTCTGCTCTCCACTAGATGGCGCTGCTAGCCTCCTGGGGTGGATTGTTGTTGGGCTCGTAGGTGCGTATGTGCATACATGGGAGTGGTGAAAATGGCGCCACCCAGCGACCCAGTGTGTTTTCACTGATCAGCAATTGCCCACCCATCCCCTGTCTTTAGCTTTCATCCACTCCTTGCCTTTTCACTCTCCTTGACCAAGCCCCAGGCAGTACCTCTCTCCAGAGTTGTCTCAGATGCGGCTGTTTTACCCAGCCCCTTACTTCTGAAGGACTGTGGTTTTGACCTGTTCCGCCCCTCTGTGGAAGGGTCTCACTGAGCAATGGCCAAATGAGCAATGGCCAAATGTCGGCTGCACCCAGGAACGCTTACTGGACCCTGCTGCTGGTGACCAGAGACTGCAGCCAGGTACCAGCCCACCCCAGAAAAAATTCATGAGACAGTGTAGCAGCAGCATTTCAGGGATTGTGGAAAATCACCACACAGCTGGCACCAGGCTTCACCCTTAAAGACCTTGTTCCAGCACCAGTGAATGTGGCCGTTCTCTGGGGTCTGCTGGGACCAAGTGGCCTCAACAGTCTCTACCAAATGTCCTTCCAGCAGTGGAACTGCTTTTCCCAGTGTGACCCGGGAACCTCCTGGACCTCACTCTGCTCCTGGGGATTCACCCCTCCCACCAGAGCACCGCCAGGTATCAAGCTGCGGAGTTGCAGACTTTGTGCTTTCCTTTTTTACAGTCTTAATGGAATTTAAACCCTCTCCTTTCTCCTTTCTCCCATTTTAGTTTAGTCCCTGCAGCTGTTTCCAATTTTTCACTTTCTCTCCAGCTGCTTTTGGGGAGGAGTGCTTTTCCCGTATTCTGCCCTCCTCCCCAGTCTCTGTCTTCTCTCCGCCCACAAAAGCGGTTCCCTTCCCTCAGCAGCTTTTCACTCCCTAAGTTCACCTCTCCATGCCGCGTACCTGCTGAATTCTGTGGTTCAGGTTGTGCAGATTGTTGTGTTAATCCTCCAATCAGTTTTCTAGGTGTGTAGGATGGTTTATTGTTGGTCTGGCTGTATTTCAGGACATGAGACACACAAAAAACTTCCATGCTGTTCCACCATCTTGGCTCCTCTCAATATTTATTCTTCTTATCTTTGAACATGGAGTGTCTTTCCATTTCTTGGGGTCATCTTCAATTTCTTTCATCAGTGCTTTATGGCTTTCAGAGTATAGGTCCTTCACCTCTTTGGTTAGGTTTATTTCTAGGTATCTTATTGTTTGGGGTGCAATTGTACATGGTAAATCGATTCCTTGGTTTCTCTTTCTGCTGCTTCATTATTGGTGTCTAGAAATGCAACAGGTTTCTGTACATGATTTTGTATCCTGAAACTTTACTGAATTTGTGTATGAGTTCTAGCAATTTTTTGGTGGGGTCTTTTGGGTTTTCTATGTAGAATATGAAGTCATTTGCAAGTAGTGAAAGTTCCAACTTCTTTCTTGCCGATTTGCATGCCTTTTATTTCTTTTTGTTTGAGTGCCGTGGCAAGGACTTCCAGTACTATGTTAAATAACAGTGGTGAAATGGATATCCCCATCTTGTTCCTGACTGTAGGGCAAAATCTCTCATTTTTTCCCCATTGAGGAGGATACTAGCTGTGGATTTTTTTGTATACAGCCTTTACTGTGTTTAGGAATGTCTCCTCTACCTCTACTTTGTTGAGGGTTTTATCATCAATTGATGTTGTACTTTGTCAAATGCTTTTTTTTGCATCTATTGAAAGGATTATATGGCTCTTATCCTTTCTTTTATTCATGTGGTGTATCACATTGATTGATTGATTTGCAAATATTGAACCACCCTTGCAGCCCAAGAATAAATCCCACTTGATCATGGTGAATGACTTTTATTTTTATTATCATTTAAAAAAATTTTAATATTTATTATTTTTGAGAGAGAGAGAGAGACAGAGAGCAAGCAGGGGAGGGGCAGATAGAGAGGGAGACACAGAATCTGAAGCAGGCTCCAGGCTCTGAGCCATCAGCTCAGATCCCAACGTGGGGCTTGAACTCATGAATGGTGAGATCATGACCTGAGCCAAAGTAGGACACTTAACCAACTGAACCACCCAGGCACCTCTCGTAAATGTTTTTTAAAAATCTATTGGTGGATTTGGTTTGTTAGCATTGTATTGAGAATTTTTGTTTCCATGTTTATCAGGAATATTGGCCTGTAGTTTCCTTTTTTAGTGGATTCTTTATCTGGTTTTGGTATCAGGCTAATGCTAGTCTCAGAGAATGAATTTGGAAGTTTTCTTTCTTTTTCTATTTTTTTGGAATAATTTGAGAATAGGTATTAAATCTTCTTAATTATTTCTTAGAATTCATCTTGAAGACGTCTGGTCCTGGCCTTTTGTTTTTGGAGAGCTTTTTGATTACTGATTCAATTAGTTTGCTGGTTATTTTTCTATTCAAATTTTCTATTTCTTCCTGTTTCAGTTTTGGTAGTTTACATGTTTCTAGGAATGTATTTATTTCTTCCTGGTTGTCCGATTTGTTGACATATAGTTTTTCATAATCTCTGATAATTATTCGTATTTCTATGGTGTTGGTTGGTACTTATCTTCTGTTCATTTGTGATTTTTTTTGACTGGGTCTTTCTCTTCTCTTTGATAAGTCTGAGTAGATGTTTATCAATTTTATTATTTTTTTCAAAGAACCAACTTCTGGTTCCATTGATCTGTTCTATCATGGCTTTAGTTTTTATATCATTTATTTCTGCTCCAATCTTTATTACTTCCTTCCTTCTTCTGGCTTTAGGTTTTATTTATTGTTCTTTTTCAAGCTCCTTTAGGTACAAGGTTAGGTTGTGTATTTGAGATTTTTCTTGCTTCTTGAGGTAGACCTGTATTGCTATCTACTCCCCTCTTAGGACTGCTTTTGCTACATTCCAACATTTTGCATCATCGTGTTTTCATTTGTTTCCATGTATTTTTAAAATTTCTTCTTAGATTTCTTCATGGAATCATTCTTTTTTTAGTAGCATGTTGTTTCACCTCTATGTTTGTGGTCTTTCCATTCTTTTTCTTGTGGTTGACTTCTAGTTTCACAGTGTTATGGTCAGAAAATATGCATGGTATGATATCAATATTTTTATATTTGTTGAGACATGTTTAATGACCTAATATGTGATCTATTCTGGAGAATGTCCAATGTTCACTTGAAAAGAATGTGTATTCTGCTGTTTTAGGTCGAAATGTTCTGAATATATCTGTTAATATTTATGTACTTTCGTGTTGGGTTCATAAATATTTACAATTGTTACATCTTTTGTTGGATTGTCCCCTTTATTATGGTATAGTGCCAACTTTTTGTCTCTTGATACAGACTTTGTTTAAAATCCAGTTCGTCCACTATAAGTATCACTACTCTGGCTCCCTTGTGACATCTATTTGTGTGATAAATATTTCTCCATCTCGTCACATTCAATCTCCAGGTGTATTTCAGTCTAAAATGATTCTATTTTAGGCAGCATGTAGGTGAGTCTTGTTGTTTTTGTTTTTATCCATTCTGACATTTCTCTTTTTTTAAAAAATATTTTAATTATTTTTAAGACGGAGAGAGACAGAGCATGAGTGGGGATGGGGCAGAGAGAGAGGGAGACACAGAACCTGAAGCAGGCTCCAGGCTCCGAGCTGTCAGCACAGAGCCCGACGCGGGGCTTGAACTCACAAACTGTGAGATCATGACCTGAGCTGAAATCGGACACTCAACCGACTGAGCCACCCAGGCACCCCTGACATTTATCTTTTGACTGGAGTGTTTAGTCCATTTACAGTCAAGTTAATTATTGATAGATAGATATTTAGTGCCATTTTATTGCTTGTTTTGTCATTGTTACTGGAGATTTTCTCTTACCCTCTCTTGTATTTGTCTCTTTTCATCTCCCTTTTCCACTTAGAGTCTCCTTTAATATTTCTTGCAGGGCTGTCTTATCTTTTGGTATCAAGTTTTTATTTAAATTCCAGTTAGTTAACATATAGTGTAATATTGGTTTTAGGAGTAGAATTTAGTGATTCATCATTTACATATAATACCCAGTGCTCATCACAAGTGTCCTTTTTAATACCCATTACCTATTTGACAAATCCCGCACCCACCTCCCCTCTATCAACCCTCGGTTTGTTCTCTATAGTTGAGTCTCTTGTGGTTTGCATCCCTCTTTTTTTCCCCTTCCCCTATGTTCATCCGTTTTTTCCCCCCGAAGTTTATTTTTATTGGGGCGCCTGGATGGCTTAGTCAGTTAAGCGCAACTTTGGCTTAGGTCATGATCTCACAGTTAGTGGGTTCAAGCCCCACAATGGGCTCTGTGCTGATAGCATGGAACCTGGAGCCTGCTTCATGTTCTGTGTCTCCCTCACTCTCTGCCCCTCCCCCACTCATACTCTTTCTCTCTCTCTCAAAAATAAAACAAAACATTAAAAAATTTTAAAGTTTATTTTTATCTATTTTGAGAGAGAGTTAGAGAGTGAGCAAGGGAAGGGCAGAGAGAGAGAGAGAGTCAGAGTACAGAGCCTGACTGGGGGCTCAAACTCACAAACTGTGAGCTCATGACCTGAGCTGAAATCAAGAGTCAGACACTTAACTGACTGAGCTACCCCAGACTCCCATTTGTTTTGTTTCTTAAAAACCACAAATGAGTGAATTCATATGGCATTTGTCTTTCTCAGACTGACTTATTTCACTTAGTATAATGCACTCTCTAGCTCCATCCATGTCATTGAAAATGGCAAGGTTTCATTCTTTTTGATGGCTGAGTAATATTCCAGTGTGTGTGTGTGTGTGTGTGTGTGTGTGTGTGTGTGTACATATCACATCTTCTTTATCCATCTATCAGTTGATGGCCATTTGGTTCTTGCAGGGCTGTTTTAGGGATCACAAACACCTTTAATTTTTGTCTGCCTGGGAAACTCTTTATGTCTCCCTCTATTCTGAATGATACCCTTTTTGGATAGAGTATTCTTGGCTATAAATTTTTCCCATTCAGCACTTTGAACATATCATGTCATTCCCTTTTGACTTGCCAAGTTTCTGTTGAGAAGTCTCCAGCTAGCCTTATCAGTTTTTCTTTGTAAGTTAAGGACTTTTGCTACTTTAAAGATGTTTTCTTTCTTTTTTTTTTTTTTTGTTAAAATTTTTTTAATGTTTTTAGTTTGGACACAGAGAGAGACAGAGCATGAACAGGGGAGGGTCAGAGAGAGGGCGACACAGAATCTGAAACAGGCTCCAGGCTCTGAGCTGTCAGCACAGAGCCCAACGCGGGGCTGGAACTCACAGAATGTGAGATCATGACCTCGGCCGAAGTCGGACGCTCAACCGACTGAGCCACCCAGGCGCCCCTAAAGATGTTTTCTTAAGATCATTATGTTTTGCAAATTTAATTACTATTTGTCTTGTTGTTGGCCTGCTTTTGTTGATTTTGATGGGGGTTCTCTGTGTCTTTTAGATCTGGATATCTATTTCCTTCTTCAGATTAGGGAAGTTTTCAGCTATTATTTCTTCAAATAAATTTTCTGCCCCCTTTCTCTCTCTTCTTCTGGCATTCCTATAACATGAATGTTATTACATTCGATGGAGTCACTGAGTTCCCTAAATCTATTCTTGTGTTGCATAAATCTTTCTCTCTTGTGTTCAACTTCATTAATTTCCATTCTTGTGTCTTGTCACTAATTTGTTCCCCTGCTTCTTTTAACTTGTTGTTCATTGCATCAAGCCTGCACTCTTCATCTCTGATTCATTCTTTTTTAATCCTTTTATCTCAGTGATAAGACCTCCCTGATGTTTTCTATTCTTTTCTCAATCCCAGTGAGTATCCTTATGATTGTTTAATTCTCCATCAGGCATGTTACTTATATCTGTTTCACTTAGATCTCTGACCATGGTCTTATCCTTTTATAAATTCCTCCATGTTGGTATTTTGTACAAGTCTCTGCCTTCTTCTCAGTGGTAGGAAAGCCAACTATGTTTCCTGATTCTGAAAGTAATGGCCTTATGAAGAGGAGGTTATATAGTACCCCGGGCCTGGCATTTCAGGGAGTGTCTCTTGTGTGTTTTGGGTGTGCTCTGCTCTTGTGCTTTGGATACTCAATCCTTTAGGCCGGTCATCTGCAGAAGTTCTCTTTCCTTGCAGAGGGCTGTGTTTGGTCCCTGGCCATATGTGGTGAGTTTTAACTAAGTGTTAAACTAAGAGTTAAACTAAATGGTCCTCTTTAAATGAGACCTGATACCACTTCCACTAGAACTGAGGCCAAGCAGAGCACTATGGCCAAGAGACGTGGTGTGGGCAGAGGTTTGTGCTGGTATTCTGGCGGAGAGGCCCAGTGTGCTGGGACTGAGACATGATTGACTGAGAAAGGCAGTCACACCAGAGTGGAGGGTGGGGGTGGAGTTTGCTGTAGGCAAATTTGGCAGCCAGTGTCCATGCTGTGCTGCTTCCAACAGGTGGCTCTGTGTTTATGCTGAGGGGTTGGGGAGGGAAATGGAGCCAGCCAGCTTTTTTTTTTCCTCGAGAGGTGTCTCCATGGACACTACCTCTTAGATACATGCTCCAAGAAGAGCGAATAGTCTCCCCATTCTGTGCCCAAGTGTTTTTCTGACTGCTGTTTCCACACTGTTTGCTCCTGAGTTATTTGCCTGCATTCTCTCCAGAGCAGGTCTATCTTCAGGCTGTATTCCAGCTAAGCCCTCTCACCTTTAAAACTCCAGGCTTTAAGCTCCACTGGTTATAAGAACTCATGAAATTCAGCTCCTCTTGGTTTCTAAGTCAATGGCTTTGGGGAAATGCTCTCCTTGTGCCTTCCCCTGTGTGTTCCCCCCTGCCTCTCTCTCTCACTTTACTCTGTGACCATGTCCCCCTCCCTTCTGCAGCCCCAAGATCCATTTCTCCCTTGAACCAGGTCTCCACAATTCCTATCTTCTTTGATGTGGCTTCTTCTCTCCCTTTAATTGTGGAGTTTCTCTGTCCTCAGGTTGATTTCTGCGATATTGAGAATGATTTGATAGTTACCTATTTGTGTCCATGGATGGTGGCAAACCTAGGGTCTCTTTAATCCACCACCATCTTCCCCAAGTCTCTCTCCTATGGTTTTATTTTTAACTTTTGTGAAGAAACTCTATACTCTTTTTTTACATTGGTACACCAAATTACATTTCCACCAACAGTGCACAAGGGTTCTCTTTTCTCTACATCCTTGCCAGCACTTGTTATTTCTTGTTTGTTGTTGTTGTTGTTGTTGTTGGTAATAGCCATTCTAACAGGTATGAGCTGATAGCTAATAGTAGTTTTGATCCTCGTTTTCACTGGACCTCAACCTCACACTGCAGGAACATGACCTTGAAGGGTTTGAGAGGGAAGGAGAAAAGGATAAAGAATTAGACGAGGGATGTACAGAGCAAGGAGAGGATTGAGGATCAGGAACTAATGATCCAGCACCCACAAGACCTGAACTTTAGTGGTTCCTGAGAAAACAGGTAAGGGAGGCATGTTAGTATTGACTCTGAGCATATGGAAAGGTTAGGAGGCTAGTTAGTCCCCATGCTCTGTTTCTCTGGAAGCTTCTAGGATAGATGCCTCTCCAGCTTCTGGCATTTGTAGTGGTAAAATACCATGAAGAGTGTGTGCTCCCTTAATCTATTCCTGAGTAGAAGCAAAGCTGTGTATTGTCACACAACACAAATGTGAAAAACAGAGTATCTTTTTAAAAAATGTAACATAATTGTAATTCTCTGATATTTTCTTAAGGGGAGAAGTTTCTTCCATTCTTTGCCATGAAATTGACTTATATTAGGAAAGAATAATAATATGTGTATAGTACTAAGGATCCTTCTGTACTACATTTACATCCGTGGATGTCCTTGTTACCTTTCACAATCCTGCAGCCCTCACCATTTCGCCCTCTCCAGGCTTTCTCAGGACTCTATGGCTGCCTCGTTTTCCTGACAGACCTATCCATGGATCCAGGCAAGGACTTTCAAACCAGACCCACCTGTGTAATTCTAACCTGAGGCACCAGAACCAGATAATGCTGTGCCTGTGCAGAAGCCTGTCTGAGAAGCCACTAGGCCTGAAATAGACTTTCCTGTTCCCTCACAATGTCATTAAAGATTAGGCTTTCCAGAGGAAAGGCATTTGCATCTTACAGCACTGCCCAAGGGATCCATTCTAGACACTGACCTCTGCTCAGAAATGCAGGTGTTAACAGTTCTCTTTCATTTAGAAAATACTCAGCAAATGCCAATTATATGTCAACCAGGCACTATTTTGGGCAATGAGGACTTATATATTTCCATTAAATTAAAAAAAAACATGACAAGGTTCCAGCCTACTTGAATAATACAGACAGACAGTAAACCACTTAAAAACAAACACTTAGTATAATGCCAAGGATTGATAAGGATATGATCTAAAACAAAGCCAGGTGACATGATTAATAGGGATGAGAATTTGTAATTTTAGCATTGTTGGTTTACAAGCTCCTCTGGAACTTCCCAGGTGTAATTGGAAACTGGCCCCCATGTGTGGTGGGGAGGGAGAGACTTGCCCAGCCTACTCAAGATTGGTAATTGACAGGCTTAATAAGCAAAGGAACTTACATATGAGGCTAGTTTAGGGTGACTGCAAAATGAAGAGATCTCAGCACCCACCCACCAAATCTTAAAAGTTTATGTAAAGGGCCTGACTGGGTTCAGTCACATTTACCTTCCAGATGGTCTCAATACCACATTATCTCAAGGTTATGTATGTCTTTGGGACAGCCTCTGGGAGCAGAGAAGGCAAGTGAAATGCATATTCCAAGGAGAGGGACTGAGGGTAAATAGTCTTCAGTTGCTGGGCTCCATCTCACATGTGAGCTGGCAGTCACATCTTCTCCATGACCTCCCCAATAATACATCCTTCATGACAAACTATTACAATCTCATATGCCCTGAGAAGTCAGCAACGTGTTTCATTAGCATGGAGGTGGCTCTTTTGGCAGCTGGGTGCATCAGAGGCAGATGACACAGCAATAGCACAGGCTCATGTAAGAGAAAACACAGATTAAGACAATGATTTCCCATATCAGTGAGAATTTATCCACCTAAATGCCCATGATATGAACCATTGATTTATTAAGTCTTCTAGACTGGGAGTCACATCACTCAGGTTGTTCACTTGTGTTCTTGTGTCAATTAATAAGATTATACATTAGTAGAGTCACCAGGTATGAAACAACAGCATTCTTTTTGGATAATGGCACAGATGCCTTCTTGCAAAGCAGTAATAATGCCCAAGACCATCTTATTTTGGAGGACCACTTTTAATAAAGACATTTCAGTGTTCAGTAAGAACAGGCTTTGTTGACTATTATTTAAAGTTTGCTGGACAAAGTTAGTAAGGCATTTATGTGTGCTATAATATACTCCAGGCCAATGGAGGGGAAAAAGACAGTGGCCAAATAACTATTACCAGTGGTAAACATAACATACCCACATAGCATTTAGGAGAGCAAAGTTGGCAGTTTTAGGAACTTAACGTGTTTGTACATACCATACACGTTGTCCAGTGGAGGCAGAGTTGTCAGGCATAAAGAGACAGACTGTCAGTAGGATATGCCAGACTAAAACTCTTTTTTCCTTCCCTCTTTCAATGGTACATGTTCCATTCCATGTATAGTGCATTTCACCAGGTCCAGCTTGCAGCAGGACAATGCAATCCAACAAATATAAATATTTGTTAAATTAAAAAAAAAACTGCCCTAGATATAACAAAACCTTAAAAACTAGTGATGTTAGTTGGTTTTGCAACTGAATTTGACATGCCTTGACAAAAGGAGTTATTATATCTCATAATCACATAACTTGTTTTACTTTAAGACATCCATCACACTTGTCTACAGTATAAATGTTTATGGGTACTTGCCTTCTTTTTCTTTTTGTGTGAATGTGTGAAGTGACTAAAACACAAGTGACTATTTGGTGACACTGCCTTGATTAAAGTAGCAACAGTTTTATCCACCATTGCTTTTGAACCATCAGTGCAAATGTCAACACATTGGAAAAAGCAAATCACCTTCATATTATTCATATTTATACTCATATTATGGGTTCCCTGTGAGAGGGTCAGTGATCCCCAGAGTCCCAGGGAACATGCTTTCAGAATATTTGCTCCAGATTTATGTGACATAAGTAAACCACTATTTAATACACAGTTAGTTTGGAGGCGCCTGTGTGGCTCAGTCAGTTAAGCGTTCGACTTTGCAGGTCATGATCTCATGGCTGTGAGTTCAAGCCTGTGCTGACAGCTCAGAGCCTGGAGCCTGCTTCATATTCTGGGTCTCCGTCTCTCTCTGCCCCTCCCCCGCTCATGCTGTCTCTGTCTCTCAAAAATAAACATAAAAAAAGACGCAGTTAGTTTGGTTTAAAACACAAGATAATTTGTATCTCTAGTTTTCAAACCATCTTGTGCAAGTTTGCCAAAAGGTAGCAATTAGAGATATTCTTTTTCTGAAAATACTTTTCTCTTTTTTATAGCTTTATTGAGATGTAACGGAAAAATAAAAATTGTATATATTTAAGGTGTACAATGTGATGTTTTGATATACATATACATTGTGAAATGATTATCCCAATAAAGCTAGTTAACATATCCCTTACCTCACATAGTTAACACTGTGTGTGTGTGTTTGCATGTGTGTGTGTATGTGGGGGATAAGAACAATTAAGATCTCTTTTAGCAAATTTCAAGTACACAATACAGTATTATTAACTATAATCACCATGCTATAGAGTAGATCTCCAGAACTTTATCCTTTGCATAACTAAAATTTGAGACTCTTGAATTTATAGTAACTTACTTCAAATTCTGAGACAGAATAGGCAGGGGAAGTTAAGAAACAATTCTTTTTTTTTTTAGTGGTTTAGATGTTTATTGTTGATTTCAGTTAAAGGCTAGAAATGACTGCAATACCCAACATTAAAGTTCTGCTAATACAGAACTTGCATATATAGACCAGAGTAAACAATACCATAACACAGAACACTATCTGTTTTAGAGGATACTATTTGCTATTAAGGAAAAAATGAAGTCAACATATACACGAAAGTGGAATAATTCTCAGGAATTATTATTCTCAAGTGAAGAAGCCATGATAGAGAGCCATTATTTGATACTGTTTACTTTTCTTTTTGCTATATTTGTATATAATATTTCCTTTTAAATCATGCCCCATATTCTCATATCTTTGTGCTCTACTCAAAAGTAGGATAGCATGTCCTTCTCAGACAGTTCTGCTTAGAAATCAGCACATGCTCTTTTGTACCTCCCCTCCCTTGTTCCACAGTGTTGCAAGCACAGTGAATATTTGGTTCATAACTGTGGACAGTAGGAAGAACACCAGCTTTGGAGTCAGTTCAGACCTGTGTCTGCTGCATTGCTGAAATCTTGGGCAAGTAAGTTACTCATTTTTCTGAATATGAATTTTCTCAACTGGCATATGGCAACCAAAATATGTCTATATCTATCTATTACGATGACTAAAGGAGCTAAAGCACATAAGCACTCAGCACAATGCTAGGTGCATAATAAGTGCTTCATAAGTGACAGTTTTTATTAATTTAGTACAATGTTTAAGGGACTTGTTTAGATTTTATAAGCTCTTCTTTTCCAACTCTCCTTGAGCTGTATCACCCCAGCCTTCCCTGGTAAGCTTCTCTGTAAAGTTAAGTAATTTTGCCTTTCCTGGTTCTTTTAAGCACTTTTTAAAGCAAAATTACCTATTTTACACTCAGTGCTTTAAAGAAGAATGCTCTCTGTCCTCTTGATTTCAAAAGAGAGTTTACCCTTTCTTTAGATTATTCTGCATGTTTATGGTTAAATGTATCACTGTGCATTTTAAGTTGAATATTACATATTATATAGGAGGCTGTCTAGCAAAACAGTTACAATTTAAAACAGATCAATAGTGTGGACTGAAAGCCAAAACCCGGGATAATGTCTCTATTAGACTCTCTTTTGATCTAAATTATATTGAAGGAATATAGTCTTATAAAGTAATTTTTAACAGATTTTTATTTCTTCATTTTCAGATCTTTCAGCCTGGTATGGCAGAAAAACCATTGTGTATGTCCACACAAATACCCCATGATGAAGATACAGTTGAGTATATCTTTCAAATAGAACTTCCAATTTTGTACTTTAACAAGATTGGGTAATTTCAAAATATTGATTCAGTAAAATGATATAGACATAGGTCATAAAGATTCGTGTTTGTTATGCTTGCACATGAATTAAATTTTACATTGATTGGAGTTAAATACCAATATTGGTTTAAATAACTGTTCCCTGTTCTTGAGTTTGCAGACCTTTTTGGTAGTATTCTTCTTTAACACCAAAGAATAACAAACCTCCCATTAGGTGGGAAGAATAGCACTATTTTGATGCATGTGTTTGTGGAAATTTATGTGCTGATAATAAATAACTTTTAAGTGAAGTTATTTTAGGAAGTGGTTGGGTGGCTGTTTATTTCTTTGCTCAGTGGGAGATTGAAACAAGTTATATTTTAAGATGAGCCTCTGTACTAGGGACAACTTACAATAATTCACATACAAATTTACACTAAAAAAGAGAGTAGTATGCCTGAATGAGTGAAAAGTGAGTTTTAGAATTCCTTTTGAGCAGAATGTCAAATATATATGTGAACATTGATCTATGTTAAATAGTGCTCATTTATGTCTTAGTACCTAATGGCTCTCTTCTTGGTATTTTCTCTTCCTCCAAACATGCATATCCAAACTACCATATTTTTTCTCTTTTCCTTCTCACTGTTACTCCTCTGAAGAGAATGGCTTATTCAATATTTGTTTTTCTATCTGTCACATGCTTAAAATCACACTTGATCCACCTTTCATCTTCACTGCTTTTTAAACTACTGTCAAAGTCATGTCTCAGAAACGAAACCACTGACTTATGTCCATGCCATAATATCTTTGGCCCCTCTTTTGCATTAAATCATGGTGAACATTCCTTTGTTTACATGATATTAAAATAATAAAATTTTAGAATTAGAAGGGATCCCAAAGGCCAATTAGTCACACTTTAAGCTAAGGTAGAAATGCTCCGTACACACCCTTTAGCAAGTAACCTTCCAACTTTTTTTAACCATTTTACAATTGGCAACTTAGTTTGTTCCCTCATCATGCTCAAACAATAAGAAAGAGAAAACACTCCTCTCAACCTAGTTTTTCACCAGCAGTAACTAATCTTTGGACAAGTTTTCATATCAGCACACAGATCAACCTTATTCTTTTTAATAGCTCTGTACTTTTGCTATTATAAATGTACTTTTTTTCAATAGCCAGCCCCTCTATGTAGTGGTAAGGTAACTTCTGGGCTTTTTTTTTTTTTCTGTTTCTCTTTCTTCCTCCTCCTCATTTTTTCTTCTTTTTCTTCTTCACAATTCTGTATAATGCTGCATTGAGTATCCTCCTACATACTTTTTCATGTATATGTTTCATGTATTTTGTTAGAAATGAAATTATTGGATCAGAAAGTATATGCAATTTAAAATTTGATAGTAATTAGCAAATCACTCTATAAAGATATTATGTCAATTTATGCTACAACCATCAATATGTGAGGATGTCTATCTTTTTTTTTTTTTTTTAAATCTCTCTCCTGTATTGGAATTCAAGGCTTAAGTAGACTCATTTAATTGTTTTTTATTGAAGTGTAATTAACATATTGTTTTATATTAGTTTCAGACAGACAATATAATTAATTCAATACATTACTCAGCGCTCATAATAATTAATGAACTCTTAGTCCCTTTTTATCTATTTCATTCATTCTCCCACCTTCCTGTTTTCTGGTAACCACCAGTTTCTTCTTTGTATTTAAGAGTCTGTTTTTTTGTGTGTCTTTTTTTCTTTATGTTTTTTGTTTGTTAAATTCCAAATATAAGTGAAATCATATGATATATATGTCTTTCTCTAAGTGACTCATGTCAGTTAGCGTTATACACTTTAGGTCCACCCATGTTGTTGCAAATGGCAGGTTCTTATTCTTTTTTATGGCCAAGTAATATTCTATTGTGTATATATGCCACATCTTTTTTTACACCAAGTTTTTATTTAAATTCCAGTTAGTTGACATACAGTGTAATATCAGTTTCAGGTGTAAAATTTAGTGATTCAACACTTACATACAACACTCAGTGCTCATCACAATAAGTGTCTTCCTTAATCCCCATCACTTATTTACCACATCACCCTTCCCACCTCCCCTCTGGTAACCATCAATTTGTTCTCTATAGTTAAGAGTCTGTTTTTCTATTTGCCTCTCTTTCCCCCACTATGTTCATTTGTTTTGTTTCTTAAATTCCACATATGAGTGAAATCATATGGTGTTTGTCTTTGACTGACTTATTTCACCTAGCACAATACTCTTTTGCTCCATTCATGTTATTGCAAATGGAAAGATTTCATTGTTGCTATTGCTGAGTAATATTCCATTATATATATATATATATATATATATATATATATATATATATATATGTATGTATATATGTATATACATGTATGTATATATGTATGTATATATGTATATATATACATACATATATATGGCCAATTCTTCTGTATACATTCGTAGTCAATGGGCATTAGGACTCTTTCCATAATTTGGTGATTGTTGATAATTCTGCTATAAACATCAGGGTGCATGTATCCTTTTGAATTAGTATTTTTGTATCCTTTGAGTAAAGACCCAAGAGTGCAATTGCTGGATAATTGAGTAGTTCTATTTTTAAACCTCCATACCATTTTCCAAAATGTCTGCACAAATTTGCATTTCTGTCAAGAGTGCAAGAGGGTTCCTCTTTCTCTGCATTCTTTACCAACATCTGTTGTTTCCTGAGTAGTTAATTTTAGCCATTATGACAGGTGTGAGGTGGTATCTCATTGTGGTTTTGATTTGTATTTCCCTGATGTTGAGCAATGTTGAGCATCTTTTCATGTGTCTGTTAGCCATCTGGATGTCTTCTTTGGAAAAATGTCTATTCATGTCTTCTACCCATTTCTTAACTGGATTATTTGTTTTTTATATGTTGAGTCCCAATAGTTTATTCTTGATTTTGTTTCTCTTGCCTCAGGAGACATATCTAGAAAGAAGTTGCTATAGCTAATGTCAAAGAGGTTATTGCGTATGTTATTCTCTATCTCACATTTAGGTCTTTCCTATCTCACATTTAAGTCTTTAATCCATTTTGAATTTATTTTTGTATATGGTGTAAAGAAGTGGTCCAGTTCCTTTCTTTTGCATGTTGCTGAACAGTTTTCCTAACACCATTTGTTGAAGAGACAGTCTTCTTTCCATTGGATATTCTTTCCTACTTTGTTGAATATTAATTCACCACATAGTTGTGGGCTTATTTCTGGGTTTTCTATTCTGTTCCATTTATCTATGTATATATTTTTGTGCCAGTATCATAGTATTTTGGTGACTACAGCTTTGTAATATAACTTGAAGTCCAGAATTGTGATGGCTCCAGCTTTGCTTTTCTGTTTCAAGGTTGCTTTGGTTATTTTTAGTCCTTGTTCATTCCATACAGGTTTTAGGATAGTTTTTTTCTGGTTCAATGAAAAAATGCTATTGTTATTTTGATAAGGATTGCAATAAGTGTGTAGATTGCTTTGGGTAGTATGGACATTTAAACAATATTTGTTCTTTTGATTCAGGTCATAGAATGTCTTTCTATTTCTTTGTGTCATCTTCAGTTTCCTTCATCAGTGTTTTATAACTTTGAGGGTACGGGTCTTTCACCTCTTGGGTTAGGTTTATTCCTAGATATCTTATTATTTTAGGTGAAATTGTAAATGGGACCAATTCCTTAATTTCTCTTTCTGCTGCTTCCTTATTGGTGTATAGAAATACAACATATTTCTGCATGTTGATTTTATATCCTGAGACTTTATTGAATTCATGTGTTCTAGACGCTTTTGGTCAAATCTTTTGGGTTTTCTATATGGAGTATTATGTCATCTGCATATAGTGAAAGTTTGCTTTCTTCCTTGCTGATTTGGATGTCTTTTATTTCTTTTTGTTGCCTGATTGCTGAGGCTAAGATTGCCGTACTATATTAAGTAGTAATAGTGAGAGAGAACATGCCTGTCTTGTTCCTGACCATAGAGGAAAAGCTCTCAGTTTTTCCTCACTGAGGATTATATTAGCTGTGAGTCTTTTGTATATGGCCTTTATGATGTTGAGGTATGTTCCATCTATCCTTACTTTGCTGAGGGTTTTTATCAAGAATGGTTGCTGTATTTTGTCAAATGCTTTTTCTGCATCCATTGAGATTATATGGTTCTTACCCTTTCTTTTCTTAGTGTGATATATATGGTTGACTGATTTGTGAATATTGAACCACGCTTGTAGCCAGGAATAAATCCCACTTGATCATGGTGAATGATTTTTTTTAATGTACTGTTGGATTCGATTTGCTAGTATTTTATTGAGAATTTTTGCACCCATATTCATCAGTTATACTGTCCTGTAGTTCTTTTTTTAGTGGAGTCTTTATCTGGTTTTGGTACCAGGCTAATACTGGCTTCAGAGAATGAGTTTGGGGTTTTCCTGCCACTTCTATTTTTTGGAATAGTTTGAGAAGAATAGATATTAACTCTTCTTTAATTGTTTGGTAGAATTCACCTGTGATGTCATCTGGCCCTAGACTTTTGTTTGTTGGGAGATGTTTTATTACTGATATAATTTCTCTTATGGTTATTGGTCTGTCGAAGTTTTCCTTTTACCTGTTTCAGTTTTGGTAGCTTATATACTTCTAGGAATTTATCCATTTCTTCCAGTTTGTCCAATTTGTTGGCGTATAGTTTTTCATAATATTGTCCAATAATTGTATTTCTGTGGTGTTGGCTATTATTTCTCCTCTTTCATTTGTGATTTTATTTATCTGGGTCTTTTTTATTTTGTAAGTCTGGCTAGGGGTTTATCAATTTTATTAATTTTTTCAAAGAACCAGCTCCTGGTTTCATTGATCTGTTCTATTGTGGGTTTTTTGTTGTCTTTTAGTTTCTATGTCATTTATTTCTTCTCTAATTTTTGTTATTTCCCTTCTTCTGCTGGCTGCAGGCTTCATTTGTTGTCCTTTGTTGAGCTCCATTAAGTGTAAGACTAGATTGTTTATTTGAGATTTTTCTGGCTTGTTTAGGTGGGCCTGTATTACTATCTACTTCCCTATTAGGATCACTTTGCCACATCCAAAAGGTTTTAAACCGTTCTGTTTTCATTTTCATTTGTTTCCATGTATTTCCTTATTCTTTTATTTCCTGTGCGAACCATTCATGGTTTAGTTGCATGTTGTTTAACCTCCATGTGTTCAAGCTCTTTCCAGACTTTTTCTCATGGTTTTACTTCAAGTTTGATAGTGTTATGGTCAGAAAATATGCATGATATGATCTCAATATTTTTGTCCTTCTTGAGGCCTGATTTTTGACCTAGTATGTGATTTATTCAGGAGAATCTCCCATGTAGACTAAAAAGAATCTTTATTCTGTTATTTTAGATTAGCATGTTCTGAATATATCTGTGAAGTCCATCTGGTCCAGTGTGTCATTCAAAGCCATTGTTTCCTTGTTGATTTTCTGTTTGGATGCTCTCTCCATTGATATAAATGGGGTGTTAAAATCCCCTAATATTATGGTATTATTATCAATGAGTACTTTTATATTTGTTGTTAGCTTTTAAAATATATTTTGGTGTTTCATGTTGGGTGCATAAGTATTTATAATTGTTAGACCTTGTTGGATTGTCCCCCTTATTATAGCATAGTGCCCTTTTTGGTCTCTTACTACTGACTTTTTTTTTTTGAAGTCCATTTTTCGTGTATTAGTATGACAACTCCACCTTTCTTTTCATGTCCATTGCATGTCAATATTTCTCAATCCCCTCACGTTCAATCTGCAGGTGACTTCAGGTCTAAAATGAGTCTCATAGGCAGCATATAAGTGGGTATTGTTTTTTTAAATCCATTCTGACACCCTATGGCTTTTGATTGGAGTGTTAAGTCCATTTATATTCAAAGTAATTACTGATAGATATATTCAGTGCCACATCATTACTTGTTTTGTCATTGTTTCTGGAGATTTTTCCTGATCTTTTCTTGTCTTTGCCACCTTTGGTCTCTTCTTTCTTTGCCACTTTTGGTCTTTCCACTCAAAGAATCCCCTTTAATATTTTTTTCAGGGTTGTTTAGTGGTCAGTAATTCCTTTGGTTTTTGTCTGTCTGGGAAACTCTATTTTTCCTTCTATTCTGAATGATAGCCATGCTGGAAAATATTCTTGACTGCAGTTTTTCCCCATTCAGCACTTTGAATATATCATGCCACTCCCATTTGGTTTGTCAAGTTTCTATTGAGAAATCTCCAGCTAGCCTTATGGGTTTTCCCTTGTAAGTTAAGGACTTCTTTAGTCTTGCTGCTTTAAAGATGTTTTCTTTCACTCTACTTTGCAAATGTAATTACAATATATCTTGCTGTTGGCTTGTTTTTGTTGATTTAAAAAATTTTTTAAATGTTTGTTTATTTTTGAAAGCCAGAAAGAGAGACAGAGTGTGAGTGGGGGAGGGGCAAAAGGAGATGGAGACACAGAATCTCAAACAGGCTCCAGGCTCTGAGCTGTCAGTACAGATCTCAATGCGGGGCTTGAACTCACAAACTGTGAGATCATGACCTGAGCTGAAGTTGGATGCTTAACCGACTGAGCCACTCAGAGGCCCCACTTTTGTTGATTTTGATGGGAGTTCTCTGTGCCTCCTGGATCTGGATGTCTGTTTCCTTCCTCAAATTAGGGAAGTTTTCAACTACTATTTCTTCAAATAAATGTTTTGCCCCCTTTTCTCTGTCTTCTTCTTGTGGGACTCTTGTCATACAAATGTTATTACCTTTGATGCAGTCATTGAGTTCCTTAAGTCTATCTCATGTTGCATAATTCTTTCTTATTTTGTTTAGCTTCTTTAATTTCTCTTACTTTGTCTTCTATCACTAATTCATTCCTCTGCTTCTTCCACTCTGCTATTCATTGCATCAAGCCTGTTTCCAATCTCATTTATTGCACTATTCATCTCTGATTGATTCTTTTTGAACTCTTTTATATCTGTGGTAATGGTCTCACTGATCTCTTCTTTTCTTTAAAAATTTTTTTTTAATGTTTATTTATTTTTGACAGAGAGAGAGACAGAGCATGAGCGGGGAATGGGCAGAGAGAGAGGGAGACAGAATCTGAAGTAGGCTCCAGGCTGCGCTGTCAGCACAGAGCCCAACGTGGGGCTTGAACCCACAGACCGCGAGATCATGTCCTGAGCTAAAGTCGGATGCTCAACCGACTGAGCCACCCAGGCGCTCCTCTCTTCTTTTCTTTTAAAATATTCATTTTATTTTTATTTTTTTGAGGTTTTTTTTTTTTTTTGAAATAGACAGACAGAGAGAGAGAGAGGGAGAAAGAGAGAGAGAGAATCCTAAGCAGGCTCCATACTGTCAGCACAGAGCCTGATGCAGAGCTTGAACTCATGAACCATGAGATCATGACCTGAGCCAAAATCAAGAGTCAGACAATTAGTTGAGTGAGCCACCAAGGTGCTCTTCTTCTATTCTTTTTTTAAACCCAGAGAATATACTTATTATTTTTGCTTTAAATTCTCCATCAGACATGTTACTTATATCTGCCTTTCTCAGATCTCTGGTTGTGACCTTATCTTGTTGTTTCATTTGGGATGAATTCCTCTGTCATGGCATTTTGTCTAAGTCTCTGCCTTCTTCTGTGTGTTACAAGCCTGTATGTTTCCTGTTCCCTAGAGTAATAGCTTATGAAGAAGAGGTCATAAATGTCCAGGGCCTGTCACTTTAGGAAGTGTCTCTGGTGTGTGCTGCATGCACTGCTATTTGCTCTATTCTTCATACCATGCGTCTGCAGGCTCTCCTTGCCTGCAGTGGGCAATGTTGGGTCCCTGGCCAGAATGTGGAGTTTTAACTAGGTATGGCCTTGTCTGTTTGTTGAATGAGACCTGATACTACTGAAGCCCTGCAGATCTTCCTGGTCAGGAGACATGGTGTGGCCAGGTGTTTATGCTGGTCTTTCCTCTGGGGAAGGGGCCTGCTGTGCTGGTACTGAGGTAAGCTTGACTGAGAAGGGCAGTTGTTCCAGAGTGTAGGGGTGTGGGATTTGGTGCAGGCAGGTTAGGCAGCCAGTCTTGGTACTGCCTGCTTACTGCAGGTGTGTCTATGTTTATATGAGGGTTGAAGGAGAGAACTGACATAAGCTGTCTCCTTTGTTCCTGTAGAGGTGACTCCTTGAATGCTGCCTCTCAGGGAAGCACTCCAAGAAAAGCAAATAATCTCCTCTCCATGTTTGACCCAGGCATTTTTGAGATGTCTGTGTCCAGACTCTCTGATTCTGGATTATTGCTTACCTTTTATCCGGGAGCAGCACAGTGCCCTCTGGGATCTCTCCCAGCCAAGCCTGCTGACTTCTAAAACCCCAGGCTAGGGGTGCCTGGGTGGCTCAGTCGGTTAAGCGGCCGACTGGCTCAGGTCATGATTTCGCGGTCCATGAGTTCGAGCCCCACATCGGGGTCTGTGCTGACAGCTCAGAGCCTGGAGCCTGTTTCAGATTCTGTGTCTTCTTCTCTCTGACCCTCCCCCATTCATGCTCTGTCTCTCTCTGTCTCAAAAATAAATAAACGTTAAAAAAATTAAAAAAAAAAACTCCAGGATTTAGGGACACGGTGTGAGCAAAGGCTTGTGGTAGTCTTCTTGGGGAGGAGCCAACTTCACTGGGACTGAGACAAGTTTGACTGAGAAGGGCAGTTGCACCAGAGCACAGAGGGTGAAACTTGGTATAAGCAAGTTAGGCAGCCAGTGTCAGTGCTGTGCTATTTCCAGCAGGTGGCTCTGTGTATATGCTGAGGGGCTGCAGAGGGAAATAGCACCAGTGGCTCCTTTGTCCCCAGAGAGTCAACTCTGAATGCTGACTCTCAGAGATGCACTCCATGAGCAGCAAATAATCTCCCCCACTGTGTGCCCCAGGCATTCTTCATAGTACTGATCCCATGCCTTTTGCTTCCCCATTCCCCTCACCATCTCCTCCCCCCACCCCCCAGTTGTTTGCCTGCCTTATCTCTAGGAATAAATCAGTGCCTTCAGGGCTCAATCCTAGCAAAGCCTGTGGACCTTTAAAACTCATCTTTAAACCCTGCTGGTTGTAAGAACTCACAAAAAGTCAACCCCTCTTGTTTTTCCTGCCAATGGCTTTAGGGGAAATGTTCTCCTTGTGTGTTCTTTCCCTTGTGTGCTCACTCTCTCTTGCTTTTTCCTGTGAACACAGCTGCTTCCTCTCTGCAGCACCCATTTCTCCATTAAACCATGTCTCCACACTTTCTACATTCTTTGATGTGGCTTCTTTCTCTCCCTTTAGTTATGGAGCCTGTTCTGCCAGTCTTCAGGTTGATTTCTGGATTATTTGATAGCTATCTAATTGTGTTCAAGGGATGAGACAAGCCTAGGGTCCTCCTACTTTGCTGCCATCTTCTCCATTATTTTGTCTTCTGTGTCACTAATTCATTCCTCTGCTTCTTCCACCCTACTGTTCATTGCATCAGGACTGTTTCTAACGTCGTTCATTGTATTCTTTATCTCTGACTGATTCATTTTAAGTCTTTTATATCTGTGGTAAGGGTGTCTGATGTCTTCCATTCTTTTCTCAAGCCCTGATAGTATTCTTATGATGGTTGCTTTAAATTTTCCATCAGACATGTTACTTATATCTGTTTCACTGGCCATGGCCTTATCTTGTTCTTTCATTTGTGATCAATCACTCCATCTTTGCATTTTGTTTATGTCTCTGCCTTCTCTCTGTTAGAAAAGCCAGCTATGTCTCTATTCTGAAATAATGGCCTTATGAAGAAGAGATCATGTAACATCCCCAGCCTGTCATTTCAGTAAGTGTCTGGATGTGTGCTGCATGCACTCTGCTATTGTGTTTTGGCTACTCTATCCTTCAGGCCAGTCATCTGCAGAGGTTCTCCTTGTCTGCTGTGGGCATTGTTTGGTCCCTGGCCTAAATGTTGTGAGTTTTAATTAGGTGTGTTCTGGTCTGCTTATGAAATGAGACCTGACACTACTTCCACCAGAACTAAGTGCCCATAAAATTCTCTGGTCAGGAGACATGATGTGGACAGGGGTTTGTGCTTGCCTTCTAAGGGAGGGGTCCACCCCATTGTGCTTGAGGCGAGCTTGAATGAGAAGGGCAGTCCCATCAGAGTGCAGGGAGTGGGCTTTGTGCAAGCAAGTTAGTGTGGGCACTGCACTGCTTCCGCAGGTGGCTCTTTGTTTATGCTGAGGGGCAGGGGACTGAAATGGTGCCAGGTAGCTCTTATGTTCCCACAGAGGCATCTGTGAATGATGCCTCTTTGGTATGTGCTCAGAGAAGAGCAAATACTTTCCCCACTATGTGCCCAGGCATTCTTTGGAGTGCTGTTTCCATGGGATCTGCCCCTGGGTTGTTTGCCTGCCTTATATCCAAGAGCAGAAAAATGCCCTTGGGGCTCTCTCCCAGACAAGCCAGCTCACCTTTAAAACTCCAGGCTTTAAGCACCATTGGTTGCAAGAACTCATGAAATTCAGCCCCTCTAGTTTTCCAAACCAATGACTTTTGTAAAATATTCTCCTTGGGTGTTCCCCTCTGTGCTCCTCTCTTTCTCACCCTTCTCTGTGATGCTGGCTCCCTCCTTTCTGAAGCACCCATAATCTTTTTCTCCCCTATACCCCTTCTCTGCACCTCATACCTTCTTTGATGTGGCCTCTTCTCTCCCTTCGTTGTGGAGTTTGTTCTGTCTTCAGATTGATTTCTGGAGTATTTAGGATGATTTTATAGTTATCTATTTGTGTTCAAGAGACAAGATGAGGCTAGGGTCCTCCTACTCTGCTGTCATCTTCCTCTCCCTCCTACAGATTTACTATTTTTAAAATTGAAAGCAAAAACTATGTGTCTGGACAAGACTTACTTGCTCACAAATTTACTTAATTCAAATCTTGTCTGAGTTATGATAATCAAATGATAATTCTAATTTCTTAAACCTATTATTAAAATTATTTTTTCAAATGATATTACTAATTTTAATTAATTGTTTTATTTTTGTGTTTTTAAGCAAAGAGGAGATAGTGTCCGTTGCTTAACAACGCTTGGTCATTTTGGTTTTGAATGTTTGCCTCATCAGTTGGTAAACCAATCTATTCAACAAGGATTTTCTTTTAATATTCTCTGTGTGGGTAAGTACCTGATTCCTCATCTGAATTAGTACTTAATTTTCTCAAATGCTTACTTCAACTTACCTAAGTAGTGTAACACTGGTGCTGCTAATTCAAGACCATGTCCTTCTATCTGTATTTGTTCCCATCATGTTAGTCACATTACTTAGATTTTTTATACAAATAAATTTTTATTTGTTTTTGAGAGAGAGAGAGACAGAGTGGGGGGGGGGGGACAGAGAGAGATGGAGAGAGAATCTCAAGCAGGCTCCACACTGTCAGTACAGAGGGCAATGTGGGGCTAGAGTCCATGAATCATGAGATCATGACCTGAGCTGAAACCAAAAGTTGGACGCTTAACTGACTGAGCCACCCAGGCACCCCTAGACTTTTATTTTCTTTGGATGTTTCAGTGCTCTTCAAAATCTGATATGTTTTCATGTATATTTTTTCTATATTATATTAATGACCGAGAGAGTCAAGAGAAACATGTATACCTCATTTTTATTCACAAGATTTTTTAAATGCATTTTTTATATTTATTTATTTTTGAAAGAGAGAGAGTGCACACACATAAGCAGGGGAAGGGGCAGAGAGAGAAGGAGACAGAATCTGAAGCAGCTACAGGCTCTGAGCTGTCAGCATAGATCCCAATGCGGGGTTTGAACCCATGAGCTGTGAGATCATGACCTGAACTGATGTTGGACGCTCAACCAACTGAGCCATTCAGGAGCCCCTAAACATGTATACTTTAAAGGACATTATAGTCATTGATGTATTTGGGTTAAGCGTTACTTCTTCTTAGCCATTTTATGCCCCTAGATAATGTATCTATGTTTATTACAGGGGAAACTGGAATTGGAAAATCAACACTCATCGACACATTATTCAATACTAATTTGAAAGACAAAAAATCCTCACATTTTTACTCAAATGTTGGACTTAAAATTCAGACATATGAACTTCAGGAAAGTAATGTTCAATTGAAATTAACTGTTGTGAAAACAGTGGGATACGGTGATCAAATAAACAAAGAAGCCAGGTTAGTGTTTTCTTATTTTAATTACAAAAGATTTTATTCTTTAAAGGAATTTACCTTCTTTACTGACATTTCCTCTGGCTATATCACTCCCATCTGCCTCCACCTTTATATAGCCTTCTCTGCTCTCCTTATGTCTCTTTTAAGGACATTTGTTGTTTGAACTAAGATGTATCCAGAAAATCCAGGATGATCTTGTTTATACAAACACTCTTTTTTTCCCAATAAGATTAAATTTACTGGTTTTATAGATTAGGATGCAGACCTATCCATCTGATTCTCACCATTGAATCCTTTATATAAGGGTATATCCTTATATATCTATATCAATATCGATATAGATATCCTATATATAAGGTTGATTTCTATAAATTTTTCAAATAGATTTTCCCCATATATTTACTTGTTGGATATTCTCATTTTTAAAATCACTTACCCAAGTTATAGGTAAATTTATTTCTGTAAAAATTTAAACGATCCAGATGAAATGAAAACCCACTTAGCCAAATGTAAGTACTTAGAGCCTTTTCTTTTTCCAAAAATAGCCACTATTGTAAGTTTAGTAACTTACAATAACTCAGGCCTTATGTTGAATTTTTATAATAATTAAAATACATTTGAAATAATACAGAACAAGTTTCCTTAAACTATATTATGTATAATATAAAAACGCATAAAACATTTATGAACAGGTTAATAGATAATTCTGAAACATCCTATGTAATCACCTTTCATTCAAATTGTGGTCTGATTCCCATGGGCCTTAGACATTTCCCTTTCTTATAAAAATTTTTTTAATGTTTATTTATTTTTGACAGAGAGAGATAGAGAGACAGCATGAGCGGGGGAGGAGCAGAGAGAGAGGGACACACAGAATCTGAAGCAGGCTCCAGGCTCTGAGCTGTCAGCACAGAGCCCAATGCAGGGCTCAAACTCACAGACCGTGAGATCATGACCTGAGCTGAAGTCGGACACTCAACCGACTGAGCCATCCAGGTGCCCCAAGACATTTCCCTTTCTTGATCACAACCCCTCACCAAACTCATAGAAGAGTATAAAATGTTTGCCAATGGTTGGGGAGAAGGAGGAATTAAGAGTTCTTGTTCAATGGACATAACGTTTTAATCATGCAAGATGAGATCTGCTGTACAACAGAAGGTTTAACAGTATATGTAATAGTACTTTATATTACATTCAAAAACTTGTTATGAGAGTAGATATCCATTAAGCGATCTTACTGCAATTTAAAAAAAGCTATAGGAATGCCGCAGGAGTTTTACTTAGAGGGAAATTTAAAAAATTTTTTTTAATGTTTTTTTTTGAGAGAGAGAGAGAGAGAGAGAGAGTGAGTGAGTGGGGGAAGGGCAGAGAGAGGAAGACACAGAAACTGAAGCAGGCTCCAGGCTCTGAGCTGTCAGCACAGAGCCCGATGTGGGGCTCGAACCCACGAACCATGAGATCATGGCCTGAGCCAAAGTCGGATGCTCAACCGACTGAGCCACCTAGGGAAATTAATAGCATAAGATACTTATGTTAGAAAAAACGACAATCTCAAGTATTATAAATTTCAATGTTAAGAAACTAGTCAAATAAGAACAAATTTACCCTAAAGCAAGAAAAAGAAAGGAAAAATCATACTACAGCAGAAATTGATGAAAACAGAAAAAATGTCAGAAAATCAATAAATTGAAAACTTTTAACTAGACTGAGCAAGAAAAATAAATGAGAAGCCAAATATCACCAACATCAGGAACAAAAAAGAAGACATTATTACTGATTTCACAAATATTAGGGGAGAGAGGGAAGATGGCAGCGTAGGAGGACGCTGGGCTCACCGCGCGTCCTGCTGATCACTTAGATTCCACCTACACCTGCCTAAATAACCCAGAAAACCGCCAGAGGTTTAGCAGAATGGAGTCTCCGGAGCCAAGCGCCGACGAGAGGCCCACGGAAGAGGGGAGGAAGGGCGGCGAGGCGGTGCGCGCTCCACGGACTGGCGGGAGGGAGCCGGGGCGGAGGGGCCGCTCGCCGGCCAAGCAGAGCCCCGAGTCTGGCTGGCAAAAGCGGAGGGGCCGGACGGACTGTGTTCCGACAGCAAGCGCGACTTAGCGTCTGGGAGGTCATAAGTTAACAGCTCTGCTCAGAAAGCGGGAAGCCTGGGGGACAAAGGGAGGGAGAGCTGCTGAGCCCCCGGACGACAGAGCTCAGTTTGGTGGGGAACCAAGGCACTCGCCAGCGCCATCTCCCTCGTCCATCCCCCAGCCAAAATCCCAAAGGGAACCGGTCCCTGCCAGGGAACTTGCTCGCTCCGCACAAACACCCAACGCTGTGCTTCTGCGGAGCCACCCCTCCGGCAGCGGGTCTGACTCCCTCCTGCTGCCACAAGGCCCCTCCTGACGTGGATCACCTAAGGAGAAGCGAGCTAAGCCTGCCCCTCCTGCCCCCGTGCACCTTGCCTACCCACCCCGGCTAATACGCCAGATCCCCAGCACCACAAGCCTGGCAGTGTGCAAGTAGCCCAGACGGGCCACGCCACCCCACGGTGAATCCCGCCCCTAGGAGAGGGGGAGAGAAGGCACACACCAGTCTGACTGTGGCCCCAGCGGTGGGCTGGGGGCAGACATCGGGTCTGACTGCGGCTCCGCCCACCGACTCCAGTTATACACCACAGCACAGGGGAAGTGCCCTGCAGGTCCTCACCACTCCAGGGACTATCCAAAATGACCAAACGGAAGAATGCCCCTCAGAAGAATCTCCAGGAAATAACAACAGCTAATAAACTGATCAAAAAGGATTTAAATAATATAACGGAAAGTGAATTTAGAATAATAGTCATAAAATTAATCGCTGGGCTTGAAAACAGTATAGAGGACAGCAGAGAATCTCTTGCTACAGAGATCAAGGGACTAAGGAACAGTCACGAGGAGCTGAAAAGCGCTTTAAACGAAATGCAAAACAAATATTAAAAAGATAAGAATACAACAAACAATTCAATGCCCATAAAGTTAACAATTTAGAGGTTGGCCATGGGCTTTTCATATATAGCTTTTATTGTGTTGACATAAATTCTTTTCTACATAGTTTCAAGAGTTTTGCTATTTTTTAAATGATGAAAAGGTGTTAAATTACATCAAGTATCTGTTCTGCAACTATTGAAATAGTTATGTAATTTTTCTTTTTCAATCAATGTGGTGTTTATAAATCAACTTACTTATATTGAATAATCCTTGCATTCTGAGGATAAATCCCACCTACTCATTGTGTATGATCCTTTTAATTTGCTGTTGAATTCACGTTGCTAAGTATTTTGTTGAAGATTTTGCATCTGTGTTTATTAGGGATATTTATCTGTAATTTTTTTTTTATATCAGAATAATTCTGGCCTTCAAAAGAGTTGGAAATTTTCCCTTTAATCCTCTTGGAAGATTTTAAGTATTGGTGTCAATTCTTCTTTAAGTGTTTATTAGAATTCAATACTGAAGCCTGAGTTTTCTGTGTTGGTAAATTTTTGATTACTTATTTAACCTCCTTATTTGTACAAGAATACCTGATTTTACTAGATTTACCTTATTGTGCTTGTCAGATATGTTTCTTTTTATGTATTTTTTTTACAAATTGAAAGTTTATTGCAGCTCTGTGTAAAACAAGTCTATCAGCCTGGCTTTTCCAAGAGCATTTGATGACTTTGTGTCCTGTGTCACATTTGGTAACTTTGCAATATTTAAAAATTTTTCATGATTATATATTGTTATGATCAGAGATCTCTGATGTTACTTTGTAATTGTTTTGGGGTGCTATGAGCTGTGTCCACAAAAGACAGGAAATTTAATTTGTAGATGTTGGGTTTTTAAGTTTTTATTTTAATTCTAGTTAGTTAACATACAGTATTATATTAGTTTGAGGTGTACAATATTATGATTCCACACTTCCAAACAACACCCAGTTTTTTTTCCCTTTGTTTGTTTTGTTTCTTAAATTCTACATATGAGTGAAATCATATGGTATTTGTCTTTCTCTGTCTTATTTCACTTAGCATTATACTCCCTAGCTCCCTCTATCTTATCGAAAATGGCAAGATTTCATTATTTTTATGCTGAATAATATTCCATATATAATATTCCATATATAATACATAATATTCCACATATCATATATAATATTCCATATATAATATATAATAAATATATAATATATTCCATACATTATATGGAATTACATATATATTTTTTATTCAGCATAAAAATATATGAGTGCGTATATGAATAATATATATAAAATATATATGCCTCTTCTTTATCCATCAGTCTATGGACATTTGGGCTACTTCCATATCTTGGCTATTGTAAACAATGCTGCTATAATTATAGGGGTACATATAGCTCCTTGAATTAGTGTTTTTGTATTCTTTGCTTAAATACCCAGTAGTGCAAATGCTGGATCTTAGGCTAGTTCTATTTTTAACTTTTTGACAAACAAAACTTCATATTGTTTTCCAGAGTGGCTGCCTCAGTTTGCATTTGCACCAACAGTGCATGAGTGTTCTTTTACTCTACATCTTTGCCAACACCTGTTGTTTCTTGTGTTGTTAATTTTAGCCTTTCTGACAGGTGTGAGGTGATACCGCATTGTAGTTTTGATTTGCATTTCCCTGATGGTAAGTGATGATGAACATCTTTTCATGTGTCTGTTGACCATCTGGATGTCTTCTTTGAAGAAATGTCTATGTCTTCTTCCCATTTTTAATTTTTAAAAAATGTTTATTTAGTTTTGAAAGAGAGAGAGAGACAGAGTGTGAGCAGGTGAGGGCCAGAGAGAGAGAGGGAGACACAGAATCCAAAGTAGGCTCCAGGCTCTGACCTGTCAGAACAGAGCCTGATGCAAGACTCGAACCTACAAACTGTGAGATCATGACCTGAGCTGAAGTCAGACGCTTAACCTACTGAGCCACCCAGGTGCCCCACCCCTTCTGCCCATTTTAAAATTAGATTATTTGTTTTTTGGATGTTGCATTTTATAAGTTCTTTATACAGTTTGGATACTAACCCTTTATCACATATGTAATTTGCAACTATCTTTTCCCATTCCACAGGTTGCCTTTTGGTTTTGTTGTCTGTTTCCTTTGGTGGGCAGAAGCTTTTTATTCTCATGTAGTTGCAATGGTTTATTTTTTATTTTGTTTCCCTTGCCTCAGGGGGCTTACTGAAAAAAAGGTTGCTGCAGCTGATGTCAAAGAGGTTACTTCCTGTGTTCACGTCTATGATTTTTATTGTTTTAGGACTCGAATTTAAGTCTTTAATCCATTTTAAATTTGTTTTTATGTATGGTGTAAGAAAATGGTCCAGTTTCTTTCTCTTTCGTGTAGCTGAGCCGTTTTCCCAATACCATTTGTTGAAGGGACTGTCCTTTTCCCATCAGATATTCTTTCCTGCTTTGTCAAAGATTAATTGACTATATAGATGTGGGTTTATTACTGGGTTTTCTATTCTGTTCTATTGATCTATATATCTATATTTGTACCAGTACCATATTGTTTTGATTACTACAGCTTTGTAATATAACTTGAAATGTGGAGTTGTGATGCCTCCAGCTTTTCTTTCTCTTTTTATGTTTATTTATTTATTTTGAGAGAGAGAGTGAGTGAGTGAGAGAGAGAGCACGTATACAGAAGTGGGTGAGGGGCAGAGAGAGAGGGAGAGAGAGACTCCCAAGTAGGCTCTGTGCTGTCAGCTCACAGCCTGATGCAGGGCTCAATCCCATGACCATGAGATCATGACCTGATCTGAACTCAAGAGTCAGATGCTTCACTGACTGAGCCACCCAAGTGGCCCTGCTTTTCTTTTTCAAGATTGCTTTGGGAATTTGGGGTCTTTTATGGTTCCATATAAAATTTAGAATTGTTTGTTTTAGTTCTGTGAAAAATGCTGTTGGTATTTTTTTTAGGGATTTAGTTAAATGTGTAACTTGCTTTGGGTAGTATAGACATTTAGCAATATTTGTTCTTTTGATCCATGAGCATGACATATCTTTCCATTTCTTGGTGTCATCTTCAATTTCTTTCATCAGTGTTTAAATAGTTTTCAGAATACAGGTCTTTCACCTCTTTGTTTAGGTCTCTTACTAGCTATCTTATTGTGTTTGGTGCAATTGTACATGGGATTGAGTCCTTAGTTTCTCTTTCTGTTCTGTAATGATAGCTTCATTGGGGCTATCTAGAAATGCAACAGATTTATGTATTGACTTTGTATTCTGCAACTTTACTAAATTCATTTATCAGTTTGTGCAGTTTTTTAATGGAGTCTTATGAGTTTTCTATATACCATCATGTTATCTTCCAATACTGAAAGTTTTACTTCTTCCTAATTTGTATGCCTTTTATTTCTTTTTGTTGTCTAATTGCTATGGTTAAGACTTCTAGTACTATGTTGAAAAAAGTTTGGGGATGGACATCTTTGTATTTTTCCTGTCCTTAGAGGATAACCTCTCCATTTTTAAATATCGCCTTTGATATTCACTGTGCGTTTTCCATATAAGGCCTTTACTATGTTGAGGTAAGCTTCCTCCAAACCTGCTTTGTTGAGGGTTTTTATCATGAATGGATGTTGTACTTTGTCAGATGGTTTTTCTTTGTCTATTGAAGTGATCATACGGTTCTTATCCTTTGTCCTATTTATGTGATGTATCACATTCTTTGATTTGTGAATATTGGATCACCCTTGCAACCCAGGTATAAATCCCACTTGATCATGGTGAATGATTTTTTAATGTATTGTTGAATTCTTTCTGCTAATATTTTGTTGAGAATTTTTGTAGCCTTATTCATCAGGGATATTTCCCTGTAGTTCTTTTTTTTTTTTTTTAAAGGAAAACAACTTTTTTATTGAAGCATAGTTGAAACACAATGTTACATTAGTGTCAGGTGCACAACATAGTGATTTGACAGGTTTATACATTATGCTAGAGAAAAACAACTTTTGGGGTAAAAGAGAATCCCCATAAGACTAATAGATTTTTCAGCACAAAATTTGCAGGTCAGAGGAAAGTGGAATGACATATTCAAAATACTGAAAAAAACTCCTAACCAAGAATATATTCTGAATTGAAGGAGAGAGAAACAGTTTTCCAGGCAAGAAAAGCTGGAGTTTATCAGCACTAAACCAGCCTTACAGGAAGTATTAATGGGATTTTTTTTAAGTTGAAAAGAAAGGGTGTTAACTAACAACAAGAAAACACGTGAAAGAATAAATCTCACTAGAAAGGTGAATATATAGTAAATGTAGATTATTCACTTTTTAACATTTATTTTATTGTTTAAATTAATTAATTAATTTTTAAATTTACATCCAAGTTAGTTAGCATATAGTAAAATAATAATTTCAGAAGTAGATTCCTTAATGCTCCTTACCCATTTAGCCCATCCCCCCCTCACACAACCCCTCCAGAAACCCCCTATTTTGGCCCCTTCCTGTTTTTATATTATTTTTGCTTCACTTCCCTTATGTTCATCTGTTTTGTGTCTCAAATTCCTTATATGAGGGAAGTCATATGATATTTGTCTTTCTCTGACTAATTTCACTTAGCATAATATCCTCTAATTCCATCCATGTAGTTGCAAATGGCAAGGTTTCATTCTTTTTGATTGCCAAGTAATACTCCATTGTGTGTGTGTGTGTGTGTGTGTGTGTGTGTGTGTGTGTGTGTATGTGTGTATCTATCTATCTATCTATCTATCTATCTATCTTCTTTATCCATTCATCCGTCCATGGACATTTGGGCTCTTTCCATACTTTGGCTATTGTCGATGGTGCTGCTATAAACATTGGGGTGCATGTGCCCCTTCGAAACATCACATCTGTATCCCTTGGATAAATACCTAGTAGTGCAGTTGCTCGGTCATAGAGTAGTTCTATTTTTAACTATTTGAGGAACCTCCATACTGTTTTCCTGAGTGGCTGCACCAGCTTGCATTCCCACCAGCAATGCAAAAGAGATCCTCTTTCTCTGCATCCTCGCCAACATCTGTTTTTGCCTGAGTTGTTAATGTTAGCCATTCTGACAGGTGTGAGGTGGTATCTAATTGTGGTTTTGATTTGTATTTCTCTGATAATGAGTGATGTTGAGTATCTTTTCATGTGTTAGCTGGTCATCTGGATGTCTTCTTTGGAGAAGTGTCTATTTATGTCTTTTACCCATTTATTCTCTGGATTATTTGAATTTTTTGAGTGCTGAGTTTGTAAGTTCTTTATAGATTTTGGATACTAACCCTTTACCTGATATGTCATTTGATAATATCTTCTCCCGTTCTGTTGGTTGCATTTTAGGTTTGCTGATGGTTTCCTTTGCTGTGCAAAAGCTTTTTATTTTGATGAGGTCCCAGTAGTTCAGTTTTCCTTTTCTTTCCCTAGCCTCTGGAGACATGCTGAGTAAGAAGTTGCTGTGACCAAGGTTAAAGAGGTTTTTGCCTGCTTTTCCCTCGAGGATTTTGATGGCTTTCTCTCTTACGTTTAGGTCTTTCATCCATTTTGAATTTATTTTTATGTAGGATGTAAGAAAGTGGTCCAGATTTATTTTTCTGTATGTTGCTGTCCAGTTTACCCAGCACCACTTGCTGAAGAGACTGTCTTTATCCCAATGGATATTCTATCCTGCTTTGTCAAAGATTAGTTGGCCATACGTTTGTGGGTCCATTTCTGGGTTCTCTATTCTGTTCCATTGATCGGAGTGTCTGTTCTTGTATCAGTACCATACTGTCTTGACGATTACAGCTTTGTAATACATCTTCAAGTCCTGGAGTGTGATGCCTCCAGCTTCGGTTTTATTTTTCAAGATTGCTTTGGCTATCCAGGGTCTATTCTGGTTCCATACAAATTTTAGGATTGTTTGCTCTAACTCTGTGAAGAATGCTGGTGTTATTTTGATAGATATTGCATTGACTATGTAGATTGCTTTGGGTAGTATCAACATTTTAACAACGTTTATTCTCCCTATCCAGGAGCATGGAATCTTTTTCCATTTTTTTGTGTCTTCTTCAATTTCTTTCATAAGCTTTCGATAGTTTTCAGTGCATAGATTTTTCATCTCTTTGGTTAGGTTTATTCCTAGGTATTTTATGGTTTTGATGCAATTGTTAATGGGATAGATTCCTTGATTTCTCTGTTCCTTCATTGTTGGTGTATAGGAATGCAACCGATTTCTGTGCATTGATTTTATATCCTGCAATTTTGCTGAATTCGTGGATCAGTTCAAGCAGTTTTTGGTGGAATCTTTTGGGTTTTCCATATAGAGTAGCATGTCATCTGTTAAGAGTGAAAATTTGGCTTCCTCCTGGCTGATCTGGATGCCTTTAATTCCTTTGTGTTGTCTGATTGCTGAGACTAAGACTTCCAATATTATGTTGAATAACAGTGGTAAGAGTGGACATCCCTGTCTTGTTCCTGACCTTAGGGGAAAGCTGTCAGTTTTTCCCCATTAGGATGATATTAGCCATGGATCTTTCATACATGGCTTTTATGATCTTGAGGTATGATACTTCTATCCCTATTTTCTTGAGGGTTTTTTTATCAAGAAAGAATGCTATATTTTGTCAAATGCTTTATCTGGATATATTGAAAGGATCATGTGCTTCTTGTCCTTTTTTTAAAAATTGATGTGATGTATCATATTTATTGTTTTGTGGATATTGAACCAGCCCTGCATCCCATGTATAAACCCCACTTGGTCGTGGTGAATAATTCTTTTAATGTATTGTTGGATCCGGTTGGCTAGTATCTTGTTGAGGATTTTTGCATCCATGTTCATCAGGGAAATTGGTCTGTAGTTGTCCTTTTTAATGGGGGCTCTGTCTGGTTTTGGAATGAATTTAATTCTGGCTTCATAGAATGAGTTTGGAAGATTTCCTTTCATTTCTATTTTTTTGGAACAGCTTCAAAAGAATAGGTGTTAATTCTTCTTTAAATGTTTGGTAGAATTCCCCTGGAAAGCCATTCTGTCCTGCACTCTTCTTTGTTGGGAGATTTTTGAATATTATTTTGATTTCTTTGCTGGTTATGGGTCTGTTCAAATTTTCTCTTTCTTCCTGTTTTAGTTTTGGTAGGAATTTGTCCATTTCTTCCAGATTGCCCATTTTATTGGTGTATAATTGCTGATAATATTATCTTATTATTGTTTGTATTTCTGCAGAGTTGGTTGTGATCTCTTTCATTCTTGATTTTATTTATTTGGGTCTTTTCCTTCTCATTTTTTTGGGGTTGAACTGGCTAGGGGGTTATCAGTTGTGTTAATTCTTTCAAAGAACCAGCTCCTGGTTTTATTTATATGTTCTATTGTTGTTGTTTTTTTTTAGTTTGTTTCTTTGGTTTTGATAGCATTGATTTATGTTCTAATCTTTTTTTTCTTGTCTTCTGCTGGTTTTAGGTTTTATTTGCTGTTCTTTTTCCAGCTCTTCTGGTGTAAGGTTAGGTTATGTATCTGAGACCTTTCTTCCTTCTTTTTGGAAGGCCTGGATTGCTATATACTTCCCTCTTATGACAGCCATTGCTACATCCCAGATGTTTGAGGCTGTGGTGTTATCATTTTCATTGGCTTCCATGTACTTTTTAATTCCCTCTTTGACTTCTTGGTTAGCCCATTCATTCTTTAGTAGGATGTTCTTTAGTCTCCAAGTATTTGCTATCTTCCCAAATTTTTTCCTGTGGGTGATTTCAAGTTTCATAGCATTGTGGTCTGAAAATATGCACGGTATGATCTTGATCTCTTTGTACTTGTTGAGGGCTGCTTTGTCTCCCAGTATGTGACCTATTCTGGAGAATGTTCCATGTGCACTGGAGAATAATTTGTATTTCACTGCTGTAGGATGAAATGTTCTGTATATATCTGTTAAGTCCATCTGGTTCAGTGTGTCATTCAAAGCCAAACAATGTCATTCATTGTTTCCTTGTTGATTTTCTGTTTAGATGATCTGTCCATTGCTGTAAGTGTGGTGTGAAGTCCCCTACGATTATGGTATTATTATCAATGAGTTTCTTTATGTTTGTGAATAATTGATTTATATATTTGGATGCTTTCACATTTGGAGCATAAATGTTTACAATTGATAGGTCTTCTTGGTGGATAGACCCATTAATTATGATATAATGCCCTTCTTCATCTCATGTTACAATCTTTTTTTTTAAACGTTTATTTATTTTTGAGACAGAGAGAGACAGAGCATGAATGGGGGAGGGGAAGAGAGAGAAGGAGACACAGAATCTGAAACAGGCTCCAGGCTCTGAGCCATCAGCCCAGAGCCCAACGTGGGGCTCGAACTCACAGACCGCGAGATCGTGACCTGAGCTGAAGGCAGACGCTTAACCGACTGAGCCACCCAGGCGCCCCTCATGTTACAGTCTTTGTTTTAAAATCTAGATTGCCTGATATAAGTATGGCCACTCCAGATTTCTTTTGTTGACCATTAGCATGATAGATGGTTCTCCATCCCCTTATTTTCAATCTGAAGCTGTTTTTAGGTCTAACATGGGTATCTTGTAAACAACATATAGATGGATATTGTTTTCTTATCCATTCTGTTACCCTATGTCTTTTGATTGGAGCATTGAGTCCATTGACATTTAGAGTGAGTACTGAAAGATATGAATTTATACCATTATTTTGCCTGTAGAGTTGATGTTCCTGGTGGTATTCTCTGGTCATTTCTAGTATTTGCTGCTTTTGGTAATTTTTTTTTCATTTTTTTCTCCCCTCAGAGAGTCCCCCTTAAAATTTCTGGCCAGGCTGGTTTAATGGTCACAAACTCTAATTTTTGTTTGTCTGGGAAAATTTTTATCTCTCCTTCTATTTTGAATGACAGCCTTGCTGGATAAAGAATTCTTGGCTGCATGTTTTTCTGATTTAGCACATCGAATATATACTGCCACTCCTTTCTGGCCTGCCAAGTTTCTGTGGATAGGTCTGCTGCAAACCTGATATGTCTTCCCTTGTAGGTTAAGGACTTTTTTTCCCTTGCTGCTTTCATGATTCTCTCCTTGCCTGAGTATTTTGTGAATTTGACTATGACATGCCTTGTTGATGGTCAGTTTTTGTTGAATCTAATGGGAGTTCTCTGTGCTTCCTGGATTTTCATGTGTATGTCTTTCCCCAAGTTAAAAAGTTTTCTGCTATGATTTGCTCATGTAAACCTTCTACCCCTATTTCTCTCTCTTCATCTTCTGGAGCCCTTATGAGTCTGATGTTACTCATTTTTAATGAGTCACTGAGATCTCTAATTCTTATTTCGTTCTCATTTGCATTAGTCTCCCTCTTTTTTTCTGTTTCAGTATTCTCCATAAGTTTGTCCTCTGTATTGCTGATTCGCTCCTTTGTTTCATCCATCCTTGCCACTGTGGTGTCCATTCGAGATTACAGCTCAGTTATAGCAGTATAATTTTATTTTCATCCTGACTAGATTTTACTTCTTTTTTTTTTCCACAGAAAGGGATTCTAGTCTGTTTTAAACCCCAGATAGTATTTTTATTATCGTGATTCTAAACTCTGTTTCAGACATCTTGCTTGCATGTGTGTTGATGAAGTCCCTGGCTGTCGTTTATTCCTGTTCTTTCTTTTGGGGTAAATTTCTTCCTTTCATCATTTTGAAGGAAAAAAGGAATTAATAAATTAAAAAAATTAAAATTAAAATTAAAAAATTAAAAACAACACAAAGAAATCAAATAAAGGATGATAGATCCTACGTATGTTTTGGTCTTGTTGAAAAATACTTGATAGATCAGAGAAAAAAGGGGAAAAAAAAGAAAAGAAAAAAGAGGACAAAAAAAGGAAATAGGTTGAAATTTTGAAAAAATGGATACAATAAAATAAATAAAGTGAAATGATGGAAGTAAAATAGAATTTAAAAAATTTACAAAAAGGTAAAAAATATAGTAGGAAAAAATTAAAAGTCTTTTTAAAAATATGGAAAATAAAAATAGTGTCTCTTTCTATATACAAGAATAAGAAAGAAAAGAAAAAGAAAAAGAAATTGAATAGATGAACCAGTGAACAGAATCAAGTACAATTGAAATTACATCCGGTTTCCCCTAGAGGACAAACTATGAAGCACTTTATAGTCTGTAAACTAAGCAGGTGGAGAGACTTCTGTTCCTCAAGAGGGCAGTTGGCCCAGTTGTGCAGGGCTTAATGTAATGGCTCCGTTCTCCACTAGATGGCGTTGCTTAGCTTACTGGGGTGGATTGTTGTGGCACTTGTGGGTATGTATGTGAATATGCCAGAGGGTGAAAATGGAGTCACCCAGCTACCCAGTGTCTCTTACCAGAACTCTGTGCTCTCCCCAACCTGCAATCAAGCACGTCTCCTTTGTCTCTGGCTTCCATCCACCACCTGCTTCTACACTGTCTGTGACAAAGCCATCAGGCTGCCAGGTGGCACCTCCATCCTGAGTTTTATCTCAATGGGTCTGTTTCCCAACCCCTCACTTCTGAGGGACTGCAGCTTTGACTCACTCTGACCCTCTGGGGGAGGGTCTTGCTGAGCAATGGCCAGGTGCTGGTCTGTCCCCAGGAATGTTCATGAGCCTGTGCCACTGCCTCTGCCCAGCAACTGTGGCCAGGTGCCAGCCCGCCCCAGAATAAGTTCATGTGATCATGTAGCAACAGTGTTTCAAGGATTATGGCAAATCACAACACACATCTGGCACCAGACTTCACCCTTAATGTCCTTGCTCCAACACCGGCAAATGTGGCCATTCTTTGGGTCCACTGGGACCTTTTTCTTTGTGGAAGCTGCACTGCTGCAAATGTCCTCCCAGCAGGGAACTGCCTCTCCCTGTGTGGCCCAAGGACCCCTTGGACCTCTCTTTCTGCTCCTAGGGATTTGTCTTTCCCCCCAGAGCACCACCAGGTATCGACCTACAGAGTTTCAGACTCTGTGCTCCCCCTGTTTATAGAGTCTTAATGGAATTTAAACCCTCTATTTTCTCCTTTCTCCCTTTTTTTTCAGTCCCTTGTGGCTGTTTCCACTCTCCCTTTTTCTCTCCAGCTACTTTCCAGGTGTGCTTTGCCCATACTCTCCTCCTGCCCCCATTTTCATCTCTCCACAAGCAAAAACAGCTCCCTGCTCTCTGCAGCTTTTCTCTACCCCAGTTCACCTCTCTGCACCACATACCTGCTGAGTTCTATGGTTCAGGTTGTGCATATTGTTGTGTTAATCCTCAAATCAGTTTTCTAGGTGTGCAAGAAGGTTTAGTGTTGATCTGGCTGCATTTAAGAGATGAGAGACAAAAAAAAAACCTTCCATGCTCTTCTGCTGTCTTGGCCCCTCCCTTGTAGTTTTCTTCTTTAGTGGAGTCTTTATTTGATTTTGGTATCAGGCTAATGTTGGCCTCAGAGAATGAGTTTGGAGGTTTTCCTTTCTGTTATATTTTTGGAATAGTTCGAGAAGAATAGGTACTAACTCTTTAAATGTTTGGTAGAATTCTCCTGGGAACCCATTTGGCCCTGAAGTTTAGTTTGCTGGGAGTTTTCTGATTACTGTTGCAATTTCTTTGCTGGTTATATGTCTGTTCAAATTTTCTATTCTTTCCTGTTTCAGTGGTGGTAGATTATATGTTTCTAGTAATTTATACATTTCTTCCAGGTTGTCCAATTTGTTGGCATATAATGTTTCATAGTATTCTCTGATTATTGTATTTATGTGGTGTTGGTTGTTATTTCTTCCTTTTCATTTGTGATTTTATTTGGGTCCTTTCTCTTTTCTTTATGATAGGTCTGGCTAGGGGTTTATCAATTTTATTAAATTTTTCAATGAACCAGCTCCTGGTTTCATTGATCTGTTTAAAATTTTTTAAGTTTGTATATCATTTATTTTTGTTCTAATCTTTAGTATTTCCCTACTTCTGGCTTTAGGATTCATTTGTTGTCCTTTGGCTAGCTCCTTTAGGTGTAAGGTTTGGTTGTTTATTTGAGATTTTTCTTGCTTCTTAAGGTAGCCTTATATTGCCATATACTTTCCTCTTAGGACTGCTTTTGCTGCATCCCAAAATTTTGGACCATGGTGTTTTCATTTTCATTTGTTCCCATGTATTTCTTTCTTTACTCTTTGATTTCCTGTTTCATCCATTCATTATTTAGTAGCATGTTGTTTATCCTCCATGTATTTGGGCTCTTTCCAGATTTTTTTTGTTGGGTTGACTTCACATTTTATAGTGTTGTGGTCAGAAAAGATGCAATGTATGATTTCAATGCTTTTGTATTTGTTGAGGCCCGATTTCTGACCTAATATGTGACCTATTCTGGAGAATGTTCCATGTTCACTTGACAAGAATGTGTATCCTGCTATTTTAAAATGGCATGTTCTGAATATATCTGTGAAGTCCATCTGGTCCAGTGTGTCATTCAAAGCCATTGTTTCCTTATTGATTTTCTGTTTACATGATCTGTCCATTGGTAAGTGGAGTGTTTAAGTCTGCTATGATTTTGGTATTATTATTGATTAGTTCCTTTATGTTTATTACACATATATATTTGAGTGTTACCATGTCAGGTGCATAAATATTTATAATTGTTACATCTCCTTGTTGGATTATACCTTTTATGATTATATAGTGCCCTTTCTTGTGTCTTGTTACAGTATGTTTTAAAATCTAGTGTGTCCAATGTAAGTATTACTACTCTGACTTTCTTTTGACATCCATCTGCATGATAAATATTTCTTTCTCCCCTCATTTTCAGTCTGCAGGTGACTTTAGGTATAAAATGAATCTCTTGTAGGCAGCATATAGATGAGTCTTTTTTTTTTTTAAATACACTCTCACACTCTATGTCTCTTGATTGGAGCATTTAATCCATTTACTTTCAAAGTAATTATTGATAGATAAGTATTTAGTGCCATTTTATTACTTGTCATTGTGTCTGGAGATTTTTTTCTGACCCTTTCTTGTCTTTTCCACCTTTTATGATCCATTCTTGGCTGCGGATTTTACCCATTCAGCACTTTGAATGTATCATGCCACTCCCTTCTGGCTTGTAAAGTTTCTGCTGGAAAATTTCCTGCTAGTCTTATGGACTTTTTCTTGTTAGTTACTGTTTTCTTTTGTCTTGCTTCTTTAAATTTGTTCTTTATCATTGTATTTTGCCAATTTAATTACAATAGGTTTTGCTTCTGGTCTGGTTTTGTTGATTTTCATGACAGTTCTCTGTGCCTCTTTGATCTGGAGAGGTGTATTTTTTTCCCCACATTAGGGGAGCTTTCAACTATTATTTCTTCAAATAAATTTTCTGCCTCCCTTTGTCTCTTCTGCTTTTGGAATTCTATACTGTGGATGTTATTATGTTTGGTGGAGTCACTGAGTTTCGTGAGTCTATTCTCCTTTTGCATAATTCTTTTTCTCTCTTTTGTTCAGCTTGGTTACTTTCCATTACTCTATCTTCTAGGTCACTAATTTGTTCCTCTGCTTCTTTCATCCTGCTGTTCATTCCATTAAGCATGTTTCTTATTTAGTTTATTGTGTCCTTTATTTCTTCTCTTTGTTCCTTATATCTTTGTTAAGAGTTTTACTCATGTATTGTACTCTTTTCTCAATTCCAGTGAATCCTCGTGATCATTACTTTAAATTCTCTATCAGGCATGTTCTTTTTATCTGTCCCACTTTGATTTTGCTGTTGCCTTGTCCTATTCTTTCAGTTGGGTAAATTTATTTGTCTCCTGATTTTGTCTGCCTCTCTGTGTCTGTTTGTGTGTGTTAAGAATGTCAGTTATGTCTTCTGCTCTTGAAAGTAGTGACTTTATGAAGAAGAGGTCCCGGAGTGGTTTGCTGTGCAGTGTCTCCTATGCACCAGAACCTGGTACTTCGGGAGAATTATCCTTTGTGTGTTGCTTACATCCTGCTTTTGTGTGTGAACAACTCTTCATTTCAGTTCAGTCATCTGCACTGACTCTCTGCCTATTGTGGACTGTATTTATTCTCTGTGGCATTAGTGGGACCGAGACAGGGCAGCTCTTAAGGGTTCTGCCTGCTGGGGAACTTGGGGGTGGGGCGGCAGTTTTAGCAAATTTGCCTGGTGCCACTAGTCCTATGCTGGATCCCTCAAAGTGCTGGGGCATTGGGGGGCTGGGCATTAGGGTGGGAAGTTGTGTGAGACTGGGCACAGCATATGGTGATATTTGGACATGGCTTGGTCAGGTGTGCCGTGGTGGATGTGCACCCAGTAGCTGGGCAGGGCTTGTATGCAGCTTGACAAAATTTTCCCTGGGCCCAGGGCTGAGGCTAGCAGGCTTGGAGTGTGAGTGTCCTCAGGAGAACTTGTGGGCATGGCACATTGCTAGCAAGTTATTTAGCTAGTGTCTGTGCAGCCTGGCCTCCTGCAGATGGCCCTATGTTTATGTTGGGGGCTGGGGAAGGCAAGTGGCACCTGCCATCTCCTTTGTCTTTGGTGAAGTCCCCTAACATGCTCTGAATAAATATAAACAGCTGTGTCTCCTGTTTGCCCCTGGTGTATAAATTGCCATTTTTTATGTTGCTTCTATGCACAGGCTGCTGTCTCTTTACAGGCAATGACACAGCTATCACTAGCCCTCTGGGCTCGCCCAGTGCTGAGCCAGCCAGCAGTTAAAGGTCCAGGTTCCAAGTTCCACTGGTTACACAAACTCAAGAATTCAACCCCTCTGGTTTTTAAAGCCGAACTTTATGGGGATTTGTCTTCTCTGTGTGAACTCCCTGGTGCAAGGGCCTATTTATCTACCCTTCTGCATATGCAGCTCCCTTCCTCCTGTGGGAAGTCTCCCTCCATCACTCTGGCCTGCCTAACCTTTCAGATGCAGCCTCTTCTCTGTATTTAGTTGTGGAGTTTGTTCTGCCAATCTTTGGATCACTCTCTGGTTTATTGACTTGGATGTAGATGATATCTATTTGTAAACATGGGATGTAGTGAGCTCAGGGTCCTCCTACTATGTCATCTTCCCAAGCTCCCCCATATTAGCTATTTATTAAGTGGTGAAAAGACAGACTATAGATGTTATTAATCTTTTATACTAATATGTTGAAATAACCTTTTTTTCCCCAGCTACCAACCTATAGTTGAATATGTAGATGCTCAATTTGAGGCCTATCTTCAAGAAGAATTGAAAATTAAACGTTCCTTCATTGACTACCATGATTCCCGTATACATGTGTGCCTTTACTTCATTTCACCTACAGGACATTCTTTGAAGTCCATTGATCTATTAACTATGAAGAACATTGACAATAAGGTGTGTTAGGTAAATCTATTAACCTGTCAGGATTTGATAATTATTTTATGATAATATATAATTTGAAGGTATTTGGATACAAGAATTTATTATTATTATTATTATTATTATTATTATTATTTTCAACGTTTTTTATTTATTTTTGGGACAGAGAGAGACAGAGCATGAACGGGGGAGGGGCAGAGAGAGAGGGAGACACAGAATCGGAAACAGGCTCCAGGCTCCGAGCCATCAGCCCAGAGCCTGACGCGGGGCTCGAACTCATGGACCGCGAGATCATGACCTGGCTGAAGTCGGACACTTAACCGACTGCGCCACCCAGGCGCCCCAAGAATTTATTATTTTTTAATATGTTTAATATATTTAAAATATGTTTAAAATGTTAAAAGGGATAGCATTACAACATGCCACAAACTTAGTAGTTTAAACAACAGAAGTTAATTTTCTCACAGTAATGGAAAGTAGAAGTCCATGATGAAGATGCTGCCAACATTGTTTTCTTCTGCAATCTTTTTTATTGAGTGGTAGACCATCACCTTCCCACTGTATCTTCACATGATCTGTACTCTGTGCACGTATCTGATGTCTTTTTGTTGTATGTCTATGTTTCCTCTTCTTTTAAGGATACCAGTTACATTGTATTAGCCCCTATTCTAATGCTTTATTTTAACTTAATCACCTCTTTCAAGATTCTCCAAATACAGTCTTGTTCTGAGATATTGGGTGTTAGGAACTCAACATATGCATTAAGGGAGGAATGATACATTCAGCCCATAATAGCATTTGATAAATTTCAACCTTAGTTTGCTTTACAGATAAATTTAATTAAGTATCTGTTAGGAAAATAAGATACAGGTTAAAAAATATTTTTAAAAAACTTACAGGTTTTTTTTTGTGATTAAAGATCATACAGATTGTGGTAATTTGCCTGTATTTGTAAATTTGAATTTATTCTATTGTACTATAAAACAATCCCATTAACATTTACTTGACACCATTGATTGTGTGAAACATGAAGTTTTTATGATCCTGGCTAGTGATCCTATCAGAGGGATTCAGAATGCAATATGTTCAAGTATATTTTTTCCAATAGAAGGTAAATATACATATGAAAGAAACTTCTATTTCATGAGATTCTTTTCTGTACTTTATGAAGTTGAAGAGAGAATAACTTTTAAAATTTGGTTTCTTTTTATCAAAGAAGGCCTGACTTTTGCTTCAAACTAGAAAGAAATTTTGTACCTAATCATATATGTCACCAAGTTGTTGGAAGAAGTTAGATTTTTACTTAAAATCAAGAGCTGACCTAATTTCTTTATTATTAGTGTATTCAATAGCCTGAGGCACAAAGTTTTATTTTTAATCTTATGGGTAGCTGTTATCATCAAAGAATTTCCAGATATAGAAAATTGCTATTTTTTTCTGCAAGGACATTACATAAAGGGGTGGATAACCGTGCCTATGTGTCTGTTGTCTTCTAGGTTGCTCAGTTCCCTTCTGCAATAAGTGACTTTCATTCCTCAAATCTGAACACCTAACAAATTAGCATGGAAAATTTCCACTTGTTATGTGTTAAGGATTTACTATCATTAGAGGATAGCTTTCTCAGCAGTATAATCCAAGATATTTATGTTAGACTTGAATCTATCTTAGTAGCTGTCTGCTTTTTACTGTGGAAACTATTATTTAAGTTTTGAAAGCTAGATAAAAATTTGAACATCAGTGTTATATTGAAGCCCTAGATTTGTACAAGGATTTTTTAAAATGTATTTTGAAGAATCTAAAACAAAAGCAAAATACATAGAACTGATTCTTATGCATTCACACTATATCACAAGCCTTGACATTATGTAGCTATGATTTAATAAAATATCTTAGTTTAACAGTAATAAAACATATTTTAGAATTTTGCATATTTTTACTTTCTGCAAAGTTTAATTATTAAGATATAAATGCATGGAGACAGGAGGGATCATGTTGTAGAACTATGAAGAAAAGTTTATGAGTAAAATTTCAACCTCAAATATGCAATATGGAAATAGTGCCTTTTTACAAAATATGAATGAAGAGTTTTGTGAGCAAGATATTACACAAATGTATACATACATTCAGCCTTTAGAGTATGGTAACAATAAAAGTCTATTATTTTTACATGGTCTTTGGAAAACAGAAGCAAATATATCTGCAAAGACATGTAGGTAGATCAAGGATCTGTGAAAATGGGACATTGATTAAGATGAATTTATGAAGAAGGTGATGCAAATGAATGACAGGTAGATGGACAAAATAAATCTCATATATAGTGTGATGAAAGGTCTCTTCTGTCTTTTAGCACTCAATTTAATAAGAAATCAAATCGATAATGAGTTAAATAGACTATTTCATTATACCACTTACATTTTACTAACTCCAAATGTGTTGAAAGTGTAAGAAAGTTTGAGAAAAAAAGTTTGAAACTTTTAAACCTGAATTCTGAGAAAAGATTCATCTTCAAAAGTACTGATGATTTTGGGAAGCAATTTTGTGATGAAGGTATGGTAGCCACTGATTATCTAGTTGTAAAAATTTATTGTCAGAGTGAGGTTTTGACTGTAAAAATTCCAAGATTAACAACAAATCCTCAATGGTGAGATTTTATTTGCTTCTTTATTTACAGGTGAACATTATACCATTGATTGCCAAAGCAGATACAATTTCTAAAAACGACTTACAGAAATTCAAGTGTAAAATAGTGAGTGAATTGGTTAGTAATGGCATCCAGATATATCAGTTCCCAACAGATGATGAAACTACTGCTCAGGTGAATTCCTCAATGAATGTAAGCTTCTAACTATTGAATATCATTTCTATTTTGTGTGGGAATAAAAATATAATTTATAAGTAACAATATTAGTAATAAATTGTCACTCATATCTGACAAAGAGACTTTAAATAAGGCATTTCCCCCCAAAATTTATTGTGGGAAACCTTGCCTTGTCTTCCCTTCCCCTCCCGTCTTCCCTTCCCCTCTCCTCCCTCTTTCCTTCCTTTCCCTTCTTTTCCCTTCCCTTCCCTTCCCTTCCCTTCCCTTCCCTTCCCTTCCCTTCTTCTCTTCTCCCACCTGTCAGACCTCGCCACCAATGCTAAGCAACTACTAATCAACTCTCTATGTAGATTTTTTTGTTATGGAATTAGCATATGAATAAATTTAATAATATTTGGTCTCTTCGTGTACATATTGGTTATTAGTATATCTTCCCACGAGAAATGTTTGCTTATATCCTTTTTACAAGGATTGGAAAATGGAAAAAACATCCATTTTTTAATTGAGGTTTTGTCTTTTTTATCATTGAATTGTAAGTTTTTTTAATATATTCTGGATACAAGTTCCTTATGAGAAATATGGCTTGCAAGTACTTTCTTCCAAGCTGTTGGTTATTTCCTCATTTTCTTTTTGCTATCATTTGAAACACAAAAGGTTTAATTTTGATGAAGTCCAATTTATCTATTTGTGTTATTGTTACTTGTATCTTTGGTGTCATATCTAAGAATATTTTGCAAAATCCAAGGTAATAAGTATTTACCTTCTTCTAAGAGTTTAAAAATTATGGTAAAATACACATAGCATGAAAATTACCATCTTAAATATTCTACACTGTACAGTGGAGTTGTATTATACATTCACATTTTTGTGCTCCCATCACCATTATCTATTTACAGAACCCGTTTCATCTTGTAAAACTGAAGCCCTGTATCTAAGAAACAGTAACTCCACATTACCCTTCCCTTTAGCCCCTGGAAACCACCATTGTACTTTCTATCTATAAATTTGACTACTCAAGTTACTTCCTGAAAGCACAATTATACAATATTTGTCCTTTAATGGATGTACAAATAACTCTTTGAATTACTTTGAATATATTCCAAGAAGTGGAATTGTTAGATTTTATGGTAATTATGTTTAATTTTTTTTGAAGAACTGTCATACTGTTTTCATAGTGTCTGCACTATTTTTCATTATCAACTATAGTGTGCAAGTTTCTCTACATCCTAACCAATGCTTGTTATTTTCTATTTTTTTAAATAGCTAATCTTAATGGATATGAAGTGGCATCTCATTGTAGTTTTGATTTGAATTTTCCTAATGATTATGTATGTTAAGCATCTTTTATTGTGCTTTTGGTATTTGTATACTTTCAGTGGAGAAATATGTACATTTCCATTCTATTTAGTTGTCTAATTTGTTGGTGTTCAGTTGTTCATAATATTCATTTATAATTATTTTTATTTCTGAAATGTTGGTAGTAATGTGTCTCTTTCATTTCTGATTCTAATAATTTGAATCTCCTTTTTTACCTTGGTTGATAGAGCTAAAGTTTGGTCAATTTTGTTGTTTTTTTCCCCAAAGAACCCACTTTAAATTTCTTTGATTTTCCTATATTTTATTATTCCTTATGTCATTAATTACCAATGTAACCAGTATTATTTTCTTCCTTCTATCTGCTTTAGGTTTAGCTCTTTCTTCTTTTGTAAGTGTCTTAAAATGAATGGTTAATTTGTGGATTTGACATCTATCTTCTTTCTTTATAGGGATTTATGGCTATAAATTTCCATCTAGTCATTGCTTTGGCTACCTCACACAATTTTTTTAGTATTTTTATTGTATTTTATTATTATTTTTATTAAGTTTTTATTTTAATTTCAGCATATTTAACATATAATGTTATATTAGCTTCAGGTGTACAATATAGTGATTCAACAACTCCATTCATCACCCAGGGCTCATCAGGACAAGTGTACTCCTTCATCCCCATCGCCTATTTAACCCATCCACTACCCAACTCTCCTCTGGTAACCATCAGTTTGTTCTCTATAATTAAGAGTCTCCTTCTTGGTTTCTTCCTCCCTCCCTCTTTTTTCCCTTTGCTCATTTGTTTTGTTTCTTAAATTTCACATTAATGAAATCATATGGTATTTGTCTTTCTCTGATTTATTTCACTTCTCATTATACTCTCTAGCTCCATCCATGTTATTGCAAATGGCAAGATTTCATTCTTTTTTATGCCTGAAAATATTCCATTGTATATATGTATATATGTGTATATGTATATCTCTATCATTTACCTATCATCTATCTATTGTCTACATATCTATCACTTGCTCTTTATTCATCAATCGATGGACACTTGGGCTTCTTTCAAATCTTGACTATTGTAAACAATGCTGCTATAAACATTGGGGTGCATATATCTCTTTGAATTAGTATTTTAGTATTCCTTGAGTAAATACCTTGTAGTATGATTACTGATAAGTGTGATTAACTTTTTGAGGAACCTCCATACCATTTTCCACTGTGGTTGAATCATTGCATTCTCACCAAACAGTGCACAAGTATTCCTTTTTTTCCACATTCTTGCCAACACTTGTTTCTGACAGGTGTGAGATAATATACCATTGTAGTTTCGATTTGCACTTCCCTGATGAATGATGTTGAGCATCTTTTCATGTGTCTGTTGACTATCTGGGTGTTCTCTTTGGAGAAATGACTGTTCATATATTCTGTCCATTTTTAATTAGATTATTTGTTTTCTTGGGTGTTGAGTTTTATAAGTCCTTTATATAATTTGGATACTAACCCTTTAGCAGATATGTCATTTGCAAATATCTTCTCCAATTCTGTAGCTTGGCTTTTAGTTTTATTGTTTTCTTTCCTGTACAGAAGCTTTTTATTTTTTAATTTTTATTTTATTAAAAACTTGTTTTGAATGTTTATTTTTGAGAGAGAGAGAGAGAGAGAGAGAGAGAGAACGAGCAGGGGAAGGGCAGATAGAGGGAGACACATAATCTGAAGCAGTCTCCAGGGTTGAGTTGTCAGGGTAGAACCCCACGCAGGGCTCAAACTCACAGACTGCAAGATCATGACCTGAGCCAAAGTCAATAGCTTAATCGACTAAGCCATCCAGGTGCCCCTGCAGAAATTTTTTATTATGATGTAGTCCTACTAGATTATTTTTGCTTTTATTTCCCTTGCTTCAGAGGACATATCTAGACAAATGTTGCTATGGCCCATGTCAGAGAAATTATTGTCTATGCTGCCTTCTTGTTTTATGGTTTCAGGTCTCACGTTTAAATCTTTAGTCCATTTTGGGGCACCTGGGTGGCTCAGTTGGTTAAATGGCTGACTTCAGCTCAGGTCATAATCTCATGGTCCGTGATTTCGAGCCCTATGTTGGGCTCTGTGTTGACAGCTCGGAGCCTGGAGCCAGCTTTGGATTCTGTGTCTCCCTCTTTCTCTGCTCCTCCGCTGCTTGTGCTCCGTCAGTCTCTGTCTCTCAAAAAAATGTTTAAAACATTTTTTTAAATCTTTAGTCCATTTTGAATTTATTTTTATGCATGGTGTAAGAAAGTGGACCAGTATCATTCTTTTGCATATAGCTGTTCACTTTTCCAAACACCAGTTGCTGAAGAGACTATCGTTCCTTTTTGTGTGTGTGTGCTATTTATTTATAATTAAATTTTTATTTTAAATTTACATCCAAAGTAGTTAGCATATAGTGCAACAATGATTTCAGGAGTAGATTCCTTAGTGCCCCTCCATTTAGCCCATACCCCCTCCAGTAACCCTCTGTTTGTTTTCCATATTTAAGAGTCTCTTATGTTTTGTCCCCCTCCCTGTTTTTATACTGTTTTTGTTTCCCTTCCCTTATGTTCATCTGTTCTGTGTCTTAAAGTCCTCATATGAGTGAAGTCATAGATATTTTGCTAATTTTGCTTGGTATAATACCCTCCAGTTCCATCCATGTAGTTTCAAATGGCAAGATTTCATTCTTTTTGATTGCCAAGTAATACTCCATTGTGTGTGTGTGTGTGTGTGTGTGTGTGTGTGTGTGTGTATACATATATATATCACATCTTCTTTATTCATTCATCTATCGATGGACATTTAGGCTCTTTGCATACTTTCGCTATTGTTGATAGTGCTGCTATAAACATGGGGGTGCACGTGTTCCTTTGAAACAGCACACCTATATCCCTTAGATAAATACCTAGTAGTGCAATTGCTGGGTCGTAGGGTAGTTCTTTTTTCAGTTTTTTGAGGAACCTCCATACTGTTTTCCAGAGTGGCTGCACCAGCTTGCATTCCCACCAACAATGCAAAAGAGATCCTCTTTCTCTGCATCCTTGCCAAATCTGTTGTTGCCTGAGTTGTTAATGTCAGCCATTCTGACAGGTTCCCTGATGATGAGTGACGTGGAGCATTTTCTTATGTGTTGGTTGGCCATCTGGATGTCTTCTTTGGAGAATTGACTATTCATGTCTTTTGCCCATTTCTTCAGTGGACCATTTGTTTTTTGGGTGTTAAATTTGAGAAGTTCTTTATAGATTTGGGATACTAACCCTTTAGCTGATACATTGTTTGCAAATATCTTCTCCCATTCTGTCAGTTGCCTTTTAGTTTTGCGGATTGTTTCCTTTGCTGTGCAGAAGCTTTTTATTTTCATGAGGTCCCAGTAGTTCATTTTTGCTTTTGTTTCCCTTGCCTCCGGAGATGTATTGACTAAGAAGTTGCTATTGCCAAGGTCAAAGAGGTTTTTGCCTGCTTTCTCCTCAAGGATTTTGATGGCTTCCAGTCTTACATTGAGGTCTTTCATCCATTTTGAGTTTATTTTTGTGTGTAGTGTGAGAAGGTGGTCCAGGTTCATTATTCTGTATGCCGCTGTCCAGTTTTCCCAGCACCACTTGCTGAAGAGACTGTCTTTATTCCATTGGATATTCCTTCCTGCTTTGTTAAAGATTAGTTGGCCATACGTTTGTGGGTCCATTTCTGGGTTCTCTATTCCATCCCATTGGTCTGAGTGTCTGTTCTCATGCCAGTACCATACTGTCTTGATGATTACAGCTTTGTAGTATGGCTTGAAGTCCGGGATTGTGATGCCTCCTGCTTTGGTTTTCTTTTCTTTTCTTTTTTTTTTTTTAATTTTTTTTAACGTTTATCTATTTTTTTTTTATTTTTTTAAAAAATTTTTTTTTCAACGTTTTTTATTTATTTTTGGGACAGAGAGAGACAGAGCACGAACGGGGGAGGGGCAGAGAGAGGGAGACACAGAACGAGAAACAGGCTCCAGGCTCCGAGCCATCAGCCCAGAGCCCGACGCGGGGCTCGAACTCACAGACCGCGAGATCGTGACCTGGCTGAAGTCGGACGCTTAACCGACTGCGCCACCCAGGCGCCCCAACGTTTATCTATTTTTGAGACAGAGAGAGACAGAGCATGAACGGGGGAGGGTCAGAGAGAGGGAGACACAGAATCCGAAACAGGCTCCAGGCTCTGAGTTGTCAGCACAGAGCCCGATGCGGGGCCTGAACTCACGGACCGCGAGATCATGACCTGAGCCGAAGTCGGCAGCTCAACCGACTGAGCCACCCAGGCGCCCCTGGTTTTCTTTTTCAAGATTTCTTTGGCTATTCGGGGCCTTTTCTGGTTCCATACAAATTTTAGGATTATTTGTTCTAGCTCTGTGAAGAATGCTGGTGTTATTTTGATAGGGATTTCACTCAATATGTAGATTGCATTGAATATGTAGTATTGACATTTTAACAATATTTGTTCTTGCTATCCAGGAGCATGGAATCTTTTTCCATTTTTTTTGTCTTCATTTTCTTTCATAAGCTTTCTATAATTTTCAGTGTATAGATTTTTCACCTCTTTGGTTAGATTTATTCCAATGTATTTTATGTTTTTTTTGTGCAACTGTAAATGGGATTGATTCCTTGATTTCTCTTTCTGTCGCTTCATTGTGGTGTATAGGAATGCAACTGATTTCTGTGCATTGATTTTATATCCTGAAACTTTGCTGAATTCATGAATCAGTTCTAGCAATTTTTTGGTAGAATCTTTTGAGCTTTCCATATAGAATATCATGTCATCTGCGAAGAGTGAAAGTTTTACCTCCTCCTGGCCAATTTGAATGCTTTTTATTTCTTTGTGTTGTCTGATTGCAGAGGTAAGACTTCCAATACTGTGTTGAATAACAGTGGTGAGAGTGGACATCCCTGTCTTGTTCCTGACCTTAGGGGAAAAGCTCTCAGTTTTTCCCCATTGAGGATGATATTAGCGTTGGGTCCCTCATATATGGCTTTAATGGTCTTGAGGTATGATATTTCTAGTCCTACTTTCTTGAGGGTTTTTATCAAGAAAGGATGCTGTATTTTGTCAAATGCTTTCTATGCATCTATTGAGAGGATCCTATGGTTCTTGTCCTTTATTTTATTTTTATTTTTATTTATTTATTTATTTATATAAATATATTTTATATTTATTTATTTATTTATTTATATAAATATAAATATTATTTTTATTTATATTTATTTTTATTTTACTTATATTTATTGATGTGATGAATCATGTTAATTGTTTTGAGGATATTGAACCATCCCTGCATCCCAGGTATAAATCCCACTTAGTCATGGTGAATAATTTTTTTAATGTATTTTTGGATCCAGTTGGCTCCTCTTGTTGAGGATTTTTGCATCCATGTTCATCAGGGAAATTGGTCTATAGTTCTCCTTTTTAGTGGGGTCTCTGTCTGGTATTGGAATCAAGGTAATGCTTGCTTCATAGAATGACTTTGGAAGTTTTCCTTCCATTTCTAATTTTGGAACAGCTTCAAGAAAATAGGTGCTAACTCTTCCTTAAATGTTTGGTAGAATTCCCCTGGAAAGCCATCTGGCCCTGGACTCTTGATTTTTGGAAGATTTTGATTACTAATTTGATTTCCTTACTGGTTATGGGTCTTTTCAAATTTTCTACTTCCTCTGTCAGTTTAGGTAGTGTATATGTTTCTATGAATTTGTCCATTTCTTCTATATTGCCCATTTTATTGGCATATAATTGCTCATAATATTCTCTTATTATTGTTTTTATTTCTGTTGTTTTGGTTGTGATCTCTCCTCTTTCATTCTTGATTTTGTTTATTTGGGTCCTTTCCTTTTTGTTTTTGATCAAACTGGCTAGTGGTTGATCAATTTTGTTAATTCTTTCAAAGAACCAGCTTCTGGTTTCATTAATCTGTTCTACTGTTTTTGTTTTGATAGCGTTAATTTCTGCTCTAATCTTTATAGTTTCCTGTCTCCTGCTGGTTTAGGCTTTTATTTGCTGTTCTTTTTCCAGTTTTTTGAGTCATAAGGTTAGGTTGTGTATCTGAGATCTTTCTTCCTTGTTTAGGAAGGCCTGGAGTGCTATATACTTTCCTTTTAATACTGACTTTGCTGCTTCCCAGAGGTTTTGGGTTGTGTTGTTATCATTTTCATTGGCTTCCATATACTTTTTAATTTCCTCTTTAACTTCTTGGTTAGCCCATTCATTCTTTAGTAAGATGTTCTTCAGTCTCCAAGTATTTGTTACCTTTCCAAATTTTTTCTTGTGGTTGATTTCGAGTTTCATAGCATTGTGGTCTGGAAATATGCACAGTATGATCTCAATCTTTTTGTACTTGCTGAGGGCTGATTTGTGTCCCAGTATGTGGTCTATTCTGGAGAATGTTCAAAGTGCACTGGAGAAGAATGTATATTCTGCTGCTTTGGGATGAAATGTTCTGAATACATCTGTTAAGTCCATTTGGTCCAGTGTGGCATTCAAAGCCATTGTTTCCTTGTTGATTTTATGATTAGATGATCTGTCCATTGCTGATAGTGGGGTGTTGAAGCCCCTACTATTATGGTATTATTATCAATGAGTTTCTTTATGTTTGTGATTAATTGATTTATGTATTTGGTTGCTCCCACATTTGACAAATAAATGTTTACAATTAATAGGCCTTCTTGGTGGATAGACCCCTTATTTATGATATAATGCCCTCCTGTATCTCTTGATACAGTCTTTATTTTAAAGTCTAGATTGTCTGATATAAGCATGGCTACTCGGGCTTTCTTTTGTTGACCATTAGCATGATAGATGGTTCTCCATCCCCTTACTTTCAATCTGAAGGTGTCTATAGGTCTAAAGTGGGTCTCTTGTAAACAGTATATTGATGGATCTTGTTTTCTTATCCATTCTGTTACCCAATTCTGTTACTCCAGTCTTTTGACTGGAGCATTGAGTCCATTGATGTTTAGAGTGAGTACTGAAAGATATGAATTTATTTCCATTATGTGGCTTGTAGAGTTGGAGTTTCTGGTGGTGTTCTCTGGTCCTTTCTAATCTTTGTTGCTTTTGGTATTTATTTATTTATTTATTTATTCATCTTTTCTCCCCTCAGAGAGTCCCCCTTAAATTTCTTGCAGGGCTGGTTTAGTGGTCACAAACTCCTTTAATTTTTTTACCTGGGAAACTTTTTATCTCTCCTTCTATTTTTAATGACAGCCTTGCTAGATAAAGAATTTTTGGCTGCATATTTTTCTGATTCAGCACACTGAATATATCCTGTCACTCTTTTCTGGCCTGCCAAGTTTCTGTGGATAGGTCTGCTGCAAACCTGATCTGTCTTCCCTTGTAGGTTAAGGACTTTTTTACCCTTGCTGATTTTATGATTCCTTGCCTGAGTATTCTGTGAATTTGACTATGACATGCCTTGTTGATGGTCAGTTTTTGTTGAATCTAATGGGAGTCCTCTGTGCTTCCTGGATTTTGATGTCTGTGTCTTTCCCCAGGTTAGGAAAGTTTTCCACTATGATTTGTTCACATGACCCTTCTACCTCTATTTCTCTCTCTTCCTCTTCTGGGACCCCTATGATTCTGTTGTTTTTCCCTTTTAATGAGTCACTGATTTCTCTAATTCTTAAATCGTGCTCTTTTGCCCTAATCTCCCTCTTTTTTTCTGCTTCATTATTCTCTATAAGTTTGTCCTCTATATCACTGATTCTCTGTTCTGCCTCATCCATCCTTGCTGCCGGGGCATCCATCCATGATTGCAGCTCAGTTGAAGCATTTTTTATTTCATCCTGACTAGTTTTTACTTCTTTTATCTCCACAGAAAGGGATTCTAATCTATTTTCAACTCCAGCTAGTATTTTTATTATCATGATTCTAAATTCTGCATGATACATCTTGCTTGTATCTGTGCTGGTTAAGTCCCTGGCTGTCGTTTCTTTCTGCTCTTTCTTTTGGGGTGAATTCCTTTGTTTTGTCACTTTGAAGGGAGAAAAGGAATTAATGAGGTGAAAATATTAAAATTAAAAAAAATTAAAATTAAAAAATATTAAAATTAAAAAATTAGAAACACACACACACACACACACACACACACACAATTGAATAAATGATGCTAGATCCTAAGTGTATTTTGGTCTGGATGTTGAACGTGGCTTGATAGATTAGAGAAAAAAGGGGGAGAAGAGAAAAAAAAAAGAAGTCATTTGAAAATTTGAAAAAATGAATACACTGAAGTAGACTAAAATGAAATGGAGTAAAATAGAATTTGAAAAAATGTACACAAAAGTAAAGAATATAGAAAAAATTAAAGAAAAATATTTTAATAAAAATTGAAAATACAAATGAATTTTTTCTATTTCTGTATTCAAGAAAAAGAAACGAAATGAAAAAAAAGGAAAAAGGAAATCGTTTGAAAATTAGAAAAAGTGAATACCCTGAAGTAGACTAATATAAAATGAAGGAAGAAAAATAGAATTTGAAAAAAATTACACAAAAGTAAAACACATAGTAAAAATATTAAAGAAAAACATTTTTAATAAAAATTGAAAATAAAAGTGAAAATTTTCTTGCTGTATTCAAGAAAAAGAGAAGAAATGAAAAGCGGGAAAAAAGAAAATTGAATAGATGGACCTGCTAACAGCGGACATATGACTAAAATTACTTTGTTTTCCCCTAGAAGTCAGACTATAAAGCGCTTTATAGTCCACAAATTAAGCAGGTGGTGAGACTTGTGTTCTTGAAGAGCGAGGTTGGCCCAGTTGGGTTGGGCTTAGTGTAATGGCTCCATTCTCCACTAGATGGCGCTGCTAGCCTACTGAGGTGGATTGTTGTGGGGCTCGTAGGTGTGTATGCGCATGCGTAGGAGTAGTGAAAATGGTGTCCCACAGCTACCCAGTCTCTAGTATCGGAACTCCACACTCTCCGATCAGCAATCGCACAACTGTCCTTTGTCTTCAGCCTTTGTCCACTCCCCGCTTTTACACTGTCCATATCCAAGCCCCAGGTAGTACCTCTCTCCTGAGTTTTGTCTCAGATGCAGCTGTTTCCCCCAGCCCCTTACATCTGAGGGACTTTGGCTTTGACTTGTTCTGCCCCTCTGCGGAGGTTCTCAGGGAGCAATGGCTGAATGCTGGCTGCACCCAGGAATGCTTGCTGGACCCTGCCGCTGCTGGTGCCCAGAGACTGTGGCCAGGTGCCAGGCCACCCCAGGACAAATTCACGAGACAGTGTAGCAGCAGCGTTTCAGGGATTGTGGAAAATCACAACACACATTTGGCGCCAGGCTTCACCCTTAATGACCTTATTCCAGCACCAGTGAATGTGGCCGTTCTCTGGGGTCTGCTGGGACCAGGTGGCCTCAATAGTCTCTACCAAATGTCCTCCCAGCAGTGGAACTGCTTTTCTCCGTGTGGCCCAAGAACCTCCCAGACCCCACTCTTCTCCTGGGGATTCACCCTTCTCACCATAGCACCATGAGGTATCGAGCTGCGGAGTTGCAGACTTTGCATTCCCCTTGTTTACAGTCTTGGTGGAATTTAAACCCTCTCCTTTCTCCTTTCTTTTTTCTTCTTTCTCCTTTCTCCCTTTTTAGTTTAGTTCCTGTGGCTGTTTCCTAATTTCAACTTTCTCTCCAGCTGCTTTTGGGGAGGAGGGCTTTTCTCGCATTCTCCCCTCCCCCACCCCTGTTTCTGTCCTCTCTCTGCACGCAAAAGTGGCTCCCTGCCCTCTGCTGCTTCTCTCTTCCCAAATTCACCTGTTGGCGCCATGTACCTGCTGAATTCTGTGGTTCAGGTTGTGCATATTTTTGTGTTAATCCTCAGATCAGTTTTCTAGGTGTGCAGAATGGTTTGTGTTGGTCTGGCTGTATTCATGGATGCGAGACACACAAAAAACTTTCATGCTGTTCCGCCATCTTGGCTCCCTGAGACTATCATTTTCCATTGTATATTCCTTCCTCCTTTGTCAAAGATTATGTGACCATATAATTGTGGGTTTGTTTCTGGGTTTCCTATTCTGCTCCATTGATGTATATGTCTATTTTTGTGCCAATACCATATTATTTTGATTACTACGGTTTGTTGTAAATAAAATGGTCTAGAATTGTGAGACCTCCAGTTTTGTTTTTCTTTTTTAATATTGCTTTGGTTGTTTGGGATCTTGGGGTTCCATACTAATTTTAGGATTGTTTGTTCTAGTTCTGTTCCATGAAAAGTGTTGTTGGTATTTTGACAGGGATTGCATTAAATGTATAGATTGCTTTGGGTAGTATAGACATTTTAAGAATATTTGTTCTTCTAATCCATGACCATTGACTGTCTTTCCATTTCTTTGTGTCATCTTCAACTACTTTCATCAATATTTTATAATTTCCAAAGTATAGGGTTTTTTTCCCTCTTTGGTTTTTTCCTAGGTATTTTATTATTTTGGTGAAATTATAAATGGGATTGTTTTCTTAATTTCTCTTTTTGCTGCTTCATTATTAGTATATAGAAATTCAACAGACTTCTGTATATTGATTTTATATCCTGCGACTTTACTGAATTCATTTATCAGTTCTTGTAGTTTTTTGGTGGAGTCTTGCAGGTTTCTATATACAGTATCATGTCATCTACAAATAGTCAAAGTTTTACTGCTTTCCTACTGATATTTATGCCTTTTATTTCTTTTTGTTGTCTTATTGCTGTAGCTAGGACTTCCAGTACTATTTTGAATAGGAGTGGTGAGGGTGGACATCATTATCTTGTTCCTGACCTTAGGAAAAACTCTCTTGGTTATTTCCCTATTGAGTATGATATTCATTGTGGGTTTTTCATATATGACCTTTATTATGTTGAGGTATGTTTCCTCTGTACCTACCCTGTTGAAAGATTTTATCATGTTGCTCTTTGACAAATTCTTTTTCTGCATCTATTGAAATGATCATATGATTTTTATACTTTCTCATATTGATGTGATGTATTACCTTGATTGATTTGTGTATTAAACCTCCCTTGCATGCCAGGAATAAATTCCACTTGGTCATGGTATATGATTTTTTAAATGTATTTTTCAATTTGGTCTGCTTGCATTTTATTGCAGATTTTTGTATGTTCATCAGTGATATTGGCCTGTAGTTCTTTTTTAGTGGAGTCTTTAACAAGTTTTGGTGTTATGAGTAATGCTGGCTTTATAAAATGAATTTGGAAGTTTTTCTTCCTCTTTTTTTGGGAATATTTTGAGAGGATTAAGTATTAACTCTTATTTAAATCTTTGGTAGAATTTGCCTATGAAGCTCTCCAGTCCTAGACTTTTGTTTGTTGAGAGTTTTTTGATTAATTCAACTTCCTTGCTAGTAATCAGTCACTTCAAATTTTCTCTTTCTTGGGTGTTGAGTTTGATAAGTTCTTTATAGATTTTTGGATACTAACCCTTTATCTGATATGTCATTTGCAAATATCTTCTCCCATCCCACTAGTTGACTTTTAGTTTTGCTGATTGTTTCCTTCACCGTGCAGAAGTTTTTAATTTGATGAGGTCCCAATAGCTCATTTTTTCTTCTGTTTCCCTTGCCTCCAGAGTCTTGTTGAGTAAGAAGTTGCTGAGGCCAAGGTCAAAGAGGTTTTTGCCTGCTTTCTCCTCGAGGATTTTGATGGCTTCCAGTCTTACATTGAGGTCTTTCATCCATTTTGAGTTTATTTTTACATATGGTGTAAGAAAGTGGTCCAGGTTCATTCTTCTGCATGTCGCTGTCCAGTTTTCCTAACACCACTCGCTGAAGAGACTGTCTTTATTCTATTGGATATTCTTTCCTGCTTTGTCAAAGATTGGTTGGCCATACATTTGTGGGTCCATTTCTGGGTTCTCTATTCTGTTCCATTGGTCTGAGTGTCTGTTCTTTTACCAGTACCATACTGTCTTGATGATTACAGCTTTGTAATACAGCTTGAAGTCCAGGATTGTGATGCCTCCTGCTTTGGTTTTCTTTTTCAAGATTGCTTTGGCTATTCAGGGTCTTTTCTGGTTCCATACAAATTTTAGGATTGTTTGTTCTAGCTCTGTGAAGAATGCTGGTGTTGTTTTGATAGGGATTACATTGAATATGTAGATTGCTTTGGGTAGTATTGACATTTTAACAATACTTGTTCTTCCTATCCAGGAGCATGGAATCTTTTTCCATTTTTTTGTGTCTTCTTCAATTTCTTTCATAAGGTTTCTATAGCTAAATGGTAAGGGGCATTAAGGAATCTACTGAAATCATTGTTGCAGTATATGCTAACTTGAATGTAAATTAAAAAAATAAATTAAAAAATAAAAGTAAACTAAAAACAAAACAAAACAAAACAAAACAAAGAATACACTAATACAAAAAAAATTCTATTTTTTTCTACTTCAATTTTTTGTAGGTTCTATTTTCTAGGAATTTATCCATTTCTTCTAGTTTGTCCATTTTTTTGCCAATTCACTTTCATAACATTCTTTTACAATTTTATTTCTGTGGTGTTGGTTGTTATTTCTCCTCTCTCATTTGTAATTTTATTTGGGTTCTCTTTGTTTCTCTTTCTCTCTCTCTCTCTGTCTTTCTCTCATGAATCTGGCTACAGGTTTATCAATTTTGTTGACTTTTTCAAAGAACCGTCTCCTAGTTTCATTGATATGTTCTTTTTCTTTTTCCTTTTTTAAAAGTTTTTATATCATTTATTTCTGATCTAATCTTTATTATTTATTTTCTTATGCTGTTTTTTTTTTCTTTTTCTGGCCCCTGTAGGTGTAAAGTTAAGTTGTTTATTTCAGATTTTTCTTGCTTTTGAGGTGGGTCTTATATTAGTATTCACTTCTCTCTTAAAACTGCTTTACTCACATCCCAAAGATTTGGGGTCATTGTGTTCTTATTTTCATTTTTCTTCATATATTCTTTAATTTTGTCTTTGATTTCCTGTTTGACTCATTTATTTTATAGTGGCATATTATTTAACCTCCATGTATTTGTGGTTTTTCTAGATTTTTCTTGTGGTTGACTTCTAGTTTCACAGAGTTGTGGTCAAAAAAGATGTACAATAGGACTTGGCTCTTTTTGATATGTTGAGGTTTTTGCTTTGGCTTAATATGTGATCTCTTCTGGAGAATATGTGTACACTTGAAAAGACTGTGTATTCTGTTTTAAGATGGAATATTCTGAATATACTGTTAAATATGTCTGTTTCAGTGTGTGATTGTTTCCTTGTCGGTTTTCTGTTTAGATAGTTTATTCATTAATGTTAAGTGTTAAAGGCAACTGGAATAATTGTATAATTATCAATTAGTTTCTTTTTATTTTTTATTAACTGTTTTATACATTTATGTGTTTTCTTGTTGGGTGCATAAATATTTCCAATTCTGATATCTTCTTGTTTGTCTCTTGTTACTGTCTTTGTTTTAAAGTCTATTTTGTCTGATACAAATATGCTACTGTGGCTTTCTTTCAACATTCATTTGCATGATAGATGTTTCTTTATCTCCTCACTTTCAATCTGCTGGTGTCTTTAGGTCTAAAATGAGTATGCTCTTGTAGGTCTACAAGTGTGCTCTTGTAGGCAGCATATAGATGGATCTTGTTTTTTAATCCATTTTGATACCCTCTGTCTTTTGATTGGAGCCTTTAGTCCATTTACATTCAGAGCGATTATTGGAAGATATAAATTTAGTGCCATTGTGTTACCCATAGAGTTGGTATTTCTGATGAGGTTCTCTGGTCCTTTACAGTCTTTGTTACATTGGTCTTATTTTTTCTCTTCTCTAAGATTCCCCCTTAAAATTTCTTGCAGGTCTGGTTTAGTGGTTACATCCATTAGCATGATAGATCGTTCTCCATTCCCTTACTTCCAAGTTGCAGGAGTCTTTAGGTCTAAAATGAGTCTCTTGTAGGCAGCATATAGGTGGGTCTTATTTTTTTATTCATTCTGATACCTATTTCTTTTAATTGGAGCATTTAATCATTTTCATTTAGAGTGATTATCAAAAGACATGAATCTAGTGCCATTGTGTTGCATGTAGAATTGGTGTTTTGGGGTAATATTCTCTGGTCCTTTCTAGTCTGTTGCTTTTGGTCTCTTTTGCTTTGTTTTGTGTTTTTCTCCACTCGAAGAGTCACCCTTAAAATTTCTTATAGGGCTTACTTAGTGGTCATGAAGTCCTTTAGTTTTTGTTTATCTGGGAAACTCTTTATCTTTCTTATTTTGAATGACAGTTTTGCTGGATAAATAATTCTTGGCTGCATATTTTTTCCATTCATCACGTTGAATATATTCTACCACTCCCTTTTGGCCTGCCAGGTTTCTGTGGACAGATCCTTTAATATGTTGTTGAATTCCATTTCCTAGTATTTTGTTCAAATTTTTTTTGCATCAACGTTCATCAGGGATTTTGGTATATATATATATATATATATATATATATATAGCACACATCACATCTTTTTTATCCATGCATTTATGGATAAAAACTTAGATTGTTTCCATGCCTTGGCTATGGTAAATAATCCTGCAAAAAGCCATAAAGGTGCACATACCTTTTCAAATTAGTGTTTTCATTTATTTGGGATAAATACCAATAGTGGAGTTAGTAGATCCTATGGTATTTTTATTTTTAATTTTGGGGTGAACCTCTACACTGTTTTTCATAGTGGCTGCACCAATTTACCTTCCCACAAATGGTTCATCAGATTTCCTTTTCTCCATATCCTCATCAACACTTCTCATTTCTTTTTTTTTATTCTAATGATTTTGACGAGCATAAAATATCTCATTGAGGTTTTGATATGCATTTCTCTGATGATTAGTAATTTTGGGCACCTTTTTATGTATCACTTTGCCATTTTTCTTGGGTTTGTGTTTAATATTGCTATTTCTGTAACATCAATTGTAATGTCTCTCCTTTTATTTCAGATTCTATTTGAGTATTCTTTTTTCTTTATTAATTTAGCTAAAGACTGATCATTTTTGTTAATATTTTCAAAAAAGAACCGTGATTTTTTTCTATTGTGATTCTATTCTTTATATCATATACCCTGCTCTAATGTTTATTGTTGCCTTCATTGTACTATGTTTGGGTTTTGTTTGTCTTCTTTCTAGTTCATTGAACTGTAAAATGAGATTGTAGATTTGAGGTGTTTCTTTGTTTTAAATATGTTTATAGCTCTAAAGTCTTCTGTTAACAGTACTTTGGCTGTATCCCATAAATTTGTGTTTTCTTTTGGTTGTCTGAAGGCAGTTCTAATTTCTTTTGTAATTTCTTTTTACACTCATCCATTGATTGTTTGAATGTGTTACTTAATTTGTACATAATCATGGGTTTTCTATTTTTTCTGCTATTGCTTTCTCTTTGTATTTACTTTGTTCAGCTTTTTTCTTGGTGTTTGGACAGAAATGATAACCTACAAGCTCTTTACATGCCACAAAGGAAACCAGAGTTTGGCTCTACTTTTCTTGAGTGCCCTTAGGCTTTTCTTTCTCTATGGTTGCTGTAAATTAAATCAGCTCATTTAGGAAGAGATTAGATGTCCTTTTCTTTATGTCTCCCTCCAAGAAAAATTTCTGAAAAAGGGATGTGAAATTGGATGTGGGGACATTGGCTATTTATTTCCTTAGTGTGAGCATACTGTCAGTGGGGAGTTCTCAGTGGGGAGGGGCAGCAGCCTGAGGTCCTTTTGCTTGCCTCGTTAGTCATTGAGCTATCTCCTTATACCCAAGGTGAGGGTGATGAGGCCCTCAATTTTGTCCAAAACTCGTCTAACCAAAATAGAGATTTTATTACACAAATACAGCTTGAATAGTAGAAGGGAGGCTTATTTTGCAAATGCAACTCCCAGAGGCTTAGTCTCAGAGACAGGTAGGTGGGGACTGAATCAGAAATGCTATACTGTATTTCTATCATTTTGGTATTATGACAATATTGAATGACAAAGTTTTATTTGTGTAAATTCTTCATGATAATAAATATCTAATGTATCAAGCCATATTTTGAAAATTAAACATTGTAGTTAGACTGAAACTTCAATTCTGCCTTCTCTACTTAAAAGCTGTAGGACCCTATGTACAAAAATGAGTCAAGGAATCCACAATATAAAAGGGTGTAATGTATGACATCAAAAATATATAACATGTGGGGAGGGGGAATAGAAATTTAGTGCTTTTAAGATGAGTTCAAACTTAACTTGGTCATCAACCTAAAATAAACTACTATATACTGGGGCAACTGGGTGGCTCAGTAGGTTGAGTGTCCAACTTTGGCTCAGGTCATTATCTCACCATTTGTGGGTTCAAACCCCATGTCAGGCTCTGGGCTGACAGCTCAGAGCCTGGAACCTACTTCGGATTCTGTGTCTCCCTCTGTCTCTGCCCCTCCCCTGCTCATTCTTTGTCTCTATCTCTCAAAAAACATTTAAAAATTTTGAAAATTGTAGTACACTCTAAGTCTAAAGTTATCTGTTGTCTAGCAAGAGAGTGGGATGGATTAAAAGTGAGAGATGGCTAATATCCAGGAAAAGACAAGAGCCCCAAATAAGCGTCATTGACCCATATTTATTAAGATCAGAAGGCTTACAAGTGTGATGGGTGTGCACAAAGAGACAATGAATTGGTGAACATTAACTCATGGGCATGAGGGCAAATGGGGTTTTGAAGATATACAGTGTTTGGGGTTTGGGTCAATATAAAACAAAATCCTGGCGCCAGGCAGATGGGCAAATAGTTGTTAAGGGCAGACAGGAGGTGCTGCCATGTCTGTTTATCTTAGCTAGCCTAGGGGATAAGACAGATAGAACAAATAACCTCAGGATTAACAAGGCAACTATTCTTTTGTTAATCAACTCCGCTCTGGGCAGCTTTACCCACAGTGCAGTGGTCTATAGCCCTATTTACCTGTTTACTTAACTTGGTCCTTCCCTCCTGTGAAAGCAGCTTTCTTCTATAGTACTAAATTGGGGGGCATTTTTGCCCTGAATGCCTAACATTGCTTACCTCATATACTTTTGTATTGGGGAACTTTGCCCCCCTCTATTCTGGGGACTTTGCCCATCCCTCTTTATTCTGGGGGCTCTGGCCACTCCCTATTTTATTCTGGGGCCTTTGCCTCACCCTACTTCATTCTGGGGTCTTATCTTGTTCACGCAAGTTTGGGTGAGAGCACCCTATGGCTTTGTAATTCTTTATGCCTTGTTAACCCATTGGTGTAAGCCAAGGGAATTTCTAATCTTATTCCCCACAACAAACAAACAAAAAACAAACTTCTATATACTTAAGATGTTATATGTATAAACATTTGTTTATGTATATACATATATACATATGTATAAACATTGTTTGTATAACATTAGTTAAACGAAAATCACAGGGAAGATGGTGCCGTAGGAGGATGCTGGGCTCACTGCATCCTACTGATTGCTTAGATTCCACCCACATCTGCCTAATTTACCCAGAAAACCACCAGAAGACTAGCAGAACAGATTCTCCAGAGCCAAGAGTAGACAAGAGGCCCACAAAGAGGGTAGGAAAGGCAGAGAGGCGGTGCACGCTACATGGAATGGCGGGAGGGAGCCAGGGCGGTGGAGGGGCAGTCAGCACACCTGGCAAGGCAGAGCCCCCGAGTCTGGCTTGCAAAAGCAGAGGGGCCAGACGGAGTGTGTTCTGGCAGCCAGCAGGACTTAACATCTGCAATGTTATAAGTCAACAGCTCTGCTCCGAGAGTGGGAGGGCTAAAGGACAATGGGAGGGAGAGTTGTTGAGCCCCAGAGGACAGCTCAGCTTGGTGGGGAACAAAGGTACTCACCAGTGCCATCTCTGCCCATCCCCCAGCCAAAATCCCAAAGAGAACCAGTTCCCGTCATGAACTTGCTTGCACCGCACAAACACCCAATGCTGTGCTTCTGTGGATCCATCCCTCCAATGGGTCTGCCTCCCTCCTCGTGCCACAGGGCCCCTCCCAAAGCATACCACCAAAGGCAAAGCGAGCTGAGCCTGCTCCTCCGGCTCCTGTGCACCTTGTGGATCCACCCCCGCTAATATGCCAGATCCCATCGAAGCAGCACCACAAACCCGGCAGTGTGCAAGTAGCCCAGACAGAGGCCACACCACCACAGTGAGTCCTGCCCCTGGGAGAGGGGAATATGAAGTACACACCAGTCTGACTGTGGCCCCAGCAGTGGGCTGGGGCAGACATCAGGTCTGACAGTGGCCCCGCCCACCAACACAAGTTACTCCAGACAGCACAAGGGAAGAACCCTTCAGTTCCCCGCCACTCCAGGGACTATCCAAAATGATGAAGCAGAAGAATTCTCCTCAAAAGGAACTCCAGGAAGTAGCGACAGCTAACGAACTGATCAAAAACGATTTAAGCAATATACCAGAAAACGAATTTAAAATAATAGTCATAAAATTAATCACTGGGCTTGAAAACAGTATAGAGGACAGCAGAGAATCTATTACTACAGAGATCAAGGGACTAAGAAACAGTCAGGAGGATCTAAAAAATGCTATAAATGAGCTGCAAGATAAAATGGAGGTGACTGCAGCTCGGATTGAAGAGGCAGAGGAGAGAATAGGTGATTTAGAAGATAAAATTATGCAAAAAGAAGAAGCTGAGAAAAAGAGAGATAAAAAAATCCAGGAGGATGAGGGGAGACTTAGAGAACTAAGTGACATAATTAAATGGAATAATATACACATAATTGGGATTTCAGAGGAGGAAGAGAGAGGGAAAGGTGCTGAAGGTGTACTTGAAGAAATTATAGCTGAGAATTGCCCTGACCTAGGGAAGGAAACAGGCATTGAAATCCAAGAGGCACAGAGAACTCCCTTCAGATGTAACTTGAATCGATCTTCTGTGAGACATATCATAGTGAAACTGGCAAAATACAAGGATAAAGAGAGAATTCTGAAAGCAGCTAGGGATAAACGTGCTCTAACATATAAAGGGAGACCACTAAGACTTGTGACGGATCTCTCTACTGAAACTTGGCAGGCCAGAAAGGAATGGCAGGAAATCTTCAATGTGATGAACAGAAAAAAAATGCAGCCAAGTATCCTTTATCCAGCAAGTCTGTCATTTAGAATAGAAGGAGAGATAAAGGTCTTCCCAAACAAACAAAACCTGAAGGAATTCATTACCACTACACCAGCCCTACAAGAGATCCTAAGGGGGATCCTGTGAGACAAAGTACCAGAGACATTGCTACCAGCATGAAACCTACAGACATCACAGTGACTCTAAACCCATATCTTTCTATAACAACACTGAATTTAAATGGACTAAATGCACCAACCAAAAGACATAGGGTATCAAAATGGATAAAAAAAACAAGACACATCTATTTTCTATCTACAAGAGACTCATTTTAGACCTGAGAACACCTTCAGATTGAAGGTGAGGGGTTGGAGAAGTATTTATCATGCTTCTGGAAGTCAAAAGAAAGCTGGAGTAGCCATACCTATATCACACAAACTAGACTTTCAATTAAAGGCTGTAACAAGAGATGAAGAAGGGCATTATATAATAATTACAGGGTCTATCCATCAGGAAGTACTAACAGTTATAAATGTCTATGTGCCAAATAAGGGAGCCCCAAATATATACAACAATTAATCACAAACATAAGCAACCTTATTGATAAGAATGTGGTAATTGCAGGGGACTTTAATACTCCACTTACAACATTGGATAGATCATCTAGACACAGGATCAATAAAGAAACAAAGGCCCTGAATGATACACTGGATCAGATCGACTTGACAGGTATATTTAGAACTCTGCATCCCAGAGCAACAGAATATACTTTCTTCTCGAGTGCACATGGAACCATCTCCAAGATAGATGACATACTGGGTCACAAAACAGCCCTTCATAAGTATAAGAGAATTGAGATCATACCATGCATAATTTCAGACCACAATGTGATGAAGCTTGAAATCAACCACAAGAAAAATCTGGAAAACTTCCAAAAGCATGGAGGTTAAAGAAAACCCTAATAAGGAATGAATGGGCTAACTAGAAAATTAGAAAATAAAATTAAAAATATATGGAAACAAATGTAAATGAAAATACAACAATACAAACACTTTGGGATGCAGTGAAGGCAGTTCTGAGAGGAAAATGCATTGCAATCCAGGCCTATCTCAAGAAACAAGAAAAATCCCCAATACAAAATCTAACAGCACACCTAAAGGAACTAGAAACAGAACAGCAAAGACGCCCCAAACCCAGCAGAAGAAGAGAAATAAAGATCAGAGCAGAAATAAACAATATAGAATCTAAAAAAACTGTAGAGCAGATCAATGAAACCAAGAATTGGTTTTTTGAAAAAATAAACAGAATTGATAAACCTCTAGCCAGGCTTCTCAAAAAGAAAAGGGAGATGACCCAAATAGATAAAATCATGAGTGAAAATGGAATTATTACAACCAATCCCTCAGAAATACAAGCAATTATCAGGGACTACTATGAAAAATTACATGCCAACAAACTGGACAACCTGGAAGAAATGCACAAATTCCTAAGCACCCACCCACTTCCAAAACTCAAACAGGAAGAAATAGAAAGCTTGATCAGACCTCATAACCAGCAAAGAAATTGAATCAGTTATCAAAAATCTCCCAAAAACTAAGAGTCCAGGACCGGATGGTTTCCCAGAGGAATTCTACCAGACATTTAAGGCACAGATAATACCTTTCTCAAGCTATTCCAAAAAATAGAAAGGGAAGGAAAACTTCCAGACTCATTCTATGAAGCCAGTATTACTTTATTTCCTAAACCAGACAGAGACCCAGTAAAAAAGAGAATTACAGGCCAATATCCCTGATGAATATGTATGCAAAATTTTTCAAGAAGATACTAGCAAGTCAAATTCAACAGCATATAAAAAGAATTATTCACCATGATCAAGTGGGATTCATTCCTGGGATGCAGGGATGGTTCAACATTCACAAATCAATCAATGTGATACATCACATTAATAAAAGAAAAGATAAAAACCATATGAACCTGTCAATCAATGCAGAAAAAGCATTTGACAAAATTCAGCATCCTTTCTTAATAAAAACCCTCGAGAAAGTCAGGGTAGAAGGAACATACTTAAACATCATAAAAGCCATTTATGAAAAGCCCACAGCTAATATCATCCTCAATGGGGAAAAACTGAGAGCTTTCTCCCTGAGATCAGGAACATGACAGGGATGTCCACTCTCACCGCTGTTGTTTAACATAGTGTTGGAAGCGCTAGCATCAGCAATCAGACAACAAAAGGAAATCAAAGGCATCAAAATTGGCAAAGATGAAGTCAAGCTTTCACTTTTTGCAGATGACATGATATTATACATGGAAAGCCTGATAGACTCCACCAAAAGTCTGCTAGAACTGATACATGAATTCAGCAAAGTCGCAGGATACAAAATCAATGTACAAAAATCAGTTGCATTCTTAGACACTAATGAAGCAACAGAAAGACAAATAAAGAAACTGCTCCCATTCACAATTGCACCAAGAAGCATAAAATACCTAGGGATAAACCTAACCAAAGATGTCAAATATCTGTATGCTGAAAACTATAGAAAGCTTATGAAGGAAATTGAAGAAGATATAAAGAAATGGAAAAACATTCCATGCTCATGGATTGGAAGAATAAATATTGTCAAAATGTCAATACTACCCAAAGCAATCTACACATTCAATGCAATCCCAATCGAAATGGCACAAGCATTCTTCTTTTTTTTTAAAGTTAATTTTTTAACGTTTTATTTATTTTTAAGACAGGGAGAGACAGAGCATGAACAAGGGAGGGTCAGAGAGAGGGAGACACAGAATGTGAAACAGGCTCCAGGCTCTGAGCTGTCAGCACAGAGCCCGACGCGGGGCTCGAACTCACGGACCGCGAGATCATGACCTGAGCCGAAGTCGGCCGCTTAACCGACTGAGCCACCCAGGCGCCCCACAAGCATTCTTCTTAAAGCTAGAACAAGCAATCCTAAAATTTGTATGGAACCACAAAAGACCCCGAATAGCCAAAGTAATTTTGAAGAAGAAGACCAAAGCGGGAAGCATCACAATCCCAGACTTTAGTCTCTACTACAAAGCTGTAATCATCAAGACAGCATGGTATGGGCACAAAAACAGACACATAGACCAATGGAATCGAATAGAGACTCCAGAATTGGACCCACAAATGTATAGGCAAGTATTCTTTGACAAAGCAGAAAAGAATATCCAATAGAAAAAAAGTCTAACAAATGGTGCTGGGAGAACTGGAAAGTGACATGCAGAAGAATGAAACTAGACCACTTTCTTACACCATTCACAAAAATAAACTCAAAATGGATAAAGGACCTGAATTTGAGAGAGGAAACCATCAAAACCCTAGAGGAGAAAGCAGGGGAAAACCTCTCTGACCTCAGATGCAGGAATTTCTTACTTGACACATCCCCAAAGGCAAGGAATTAAAAGCAAAAATGAACTATTGGGACCTCATGAAGATAAAAAGCTTCTGCACTGCCAAGGAAACAATCAACAAAACTGAAAGGCAACCAACGGAATGGGAAAAGATATTTGTAAATGACATATTGGACAAAGGGCTAGTATCCAAAATCTATAAACAGTTCACCAAACTCCACACCTGAAAAACAAATAATCCCGTGAAGAAATGGGTATAACACATGAATAGACACTTCTCGAAAGAAGACATCCAGATGGTCAACAGGCACATGAAAAGATGTTCAATGTTGCTCCTCATCAGGGAAATACAAATCAAAACCACACTCAGATATCCCTGACTGGCTAAAATGAACAAATCAGGGGACTAGATGCTGGCGAGGATGTGGAGAAAAGGGAACTCTCTTGCACTGTTAGTGGGAATGCAAACTCGTGCAACCACTCTGGAAAACAGTGTAGAGGTTCCTCAAAAAATTAAAATAGACTTACCCTATGACCTAGCAGTAGCACTGCTAGGAATTTACCAAAGGGATACAGGAGTGCTGATGCATAGAGGCACTTGTACCCCAATGTTTATAGCAGCACTCTCAACAATAGCTAAATTATGGAAAGAGGCTAAATGTCTATCCACTGATGAATGGATAAAGAAATTGTGGTTTATATACACAATGGAATACTACGTGGCAATGAGAAAGAATGAAATATGGCCTTTTGTAGCAACGTGGATGGAACTGGAGAGTGTTATGCTAAGTGAAATAAGTCATACAGAGAATGACAGATTCCATATGTTTTCACTCTTATGTGGATCCTGAGAAACTTAACAGAAAACCATGGGGGAGGGGAAGGAAAAAAAATGGTGAAAGAGGGAGGGAGCCAAAACACAAGAGACTCCTAAAAACTGAGAACAAACTGAGGGTTTATGGGGGGAGGGAGGGGTGGGTGGTTGATGGGTATTGAGGAGGTCACCTGTTGGGATGAGCACTGGGTGTTGCATGGAAACCAATTTGACAATAAATTTTATATTAAAAATAAATAAAAATCACAAACCTATATTAGATACAAAACAAAAAAAATAAGAAAGAAAGTCAAGAATAATACTAAAGGAAACCAAAAAACCACAAGGGAAGAGGGCAAGAGAAGAGGGAAAGAATAGAGAAGAACCATAAAAATGACTGTAAAACAAGTAACAACTGGCAATAAACACATTTTTCAATATTACTTTAATGATAAATGGATTAAAATAAATGGATTCAAAGACATAGAATGACTGAATGGTTAAAAAGGCAAGACCCATCTATATATTGATTACAAAAGACTCACTTCAGACCTAAAGACACACACAGTTTAACAGAGGAGGTATGGAAAAGAATTAAAGGTGACTAGGCCAACATGGTGGAGAAGCAGGGGGATCCATACTTCCCTCATCTCTCAAACAAAGAGGTGCTGAAGTCAAAGGACTTTGAATCCTAGAGTCTGGGAGGAAAAGAGACTGAATCTACCAGGAAGAAAATGGGAAAACTGGAGAAAAGATAGGCAGGTGATTGCACACTGGGGGAAATAAGAAAGGCCACATGGGCACAGACGGGAGGGATTCCCTTCTGCAGAGACAAAGGGAAGAGAAAGAGTGGCTAGGGAAGTGTAGGACCATATCTGGACAGGAGAAAGACCTCGGACTGGGACTGAGAGGGACCCTATCTCTAACTGGGGTGCTTTCTTCAGACTGGTGCTGGATCCCTGTTCACACACCTGGGGAGGAAGGGAGCCAGGCGTGGGTTAGGTGGTAGGTCAGGGGCACAATCCACAGGTGGAGAAAGTGGTCCCCTCCCTGGAGGGCTGTACAATAGTACAAAGCCTGCTTGCACCCACCACCTCCGGGCTCAGTGGCTGGGCCGAGGGTGTAGATCACTGTAGGAGAAAGTGGCCCCTCCCTGGAGTGCTGTGGAAAAAGACAAAGCCTGCCTGCATCTGCCTGCATCCGCCACCCCTGGGGCTTGGTGGTGAGGTCAGCAGTGCAGTTCACAGTAGGAGAAGGCGGTCTTCTCTGAAGTGCAGTGATACAGACAAAGCCAGCTGGGACCACATATCAGGCCGCACTGAGAGGGGTTTCCCCAGTGCAGGAGTGCATGGAGTGGGACTTTGAATCCTAGCCAAACGCAGGGTCAGGGGAGTTGGAGGAGAGAGAAGGACCACTACATACGTGCCCATGGCACAGTAAGGATGACTCAAATGGAGTCCACAGGGTCCAGGTCTGTTGAGACTGGGGTATCACCATTCCCCTCCCCCACCACCACCACTAATGTGGGGCCTCAGGAATCAGTCCCAGGGCCCATAGGGGAGGTGGGTCCAGGCTACACCAAACCATGCCCCTTCGCACTGGGTAACTGTGTAAACTGACAGACCCTGTGCACAGTTCTCCCAAACCAGTGATGCAGCACTGTCTAGATTAATTCTACATCAATTCTGGATATATGAATATATACTCCCCCCCAAACCCCATTTCTCCTCCTTATCTCTTCCTTCCTCTAGGCTGGTTACTCTGGTTAGCAGTCTGTCTAAACAGACATATTTAATCCATTCTCTTGATACATGTTTTACACCTCCTTCTTTATATTCCTTTCTCTCTTTCTGGAATAATCAAGCCATATAGTCTCTGTCTGGTTTACCTTATCTTCATTTCTTTTTGCCCACCTCCTTCCTTATTTTCCTTTCTCTCTCTCTGGATTAAGCCTTTCTCTCTGCCTAGTCAATGTTTATTTTTTCTTGGTTACCGCTCCTGTAATTTCTCTCTTTGTATGTGCTCTTCCATCAGCACCGCCTCCACCCTGTTCTTTACTTGTAGGTGTTTTTGGGATTTTTGTTTTAAGTTTTTTGTTTTTCTTTATTGGTTTGGGTGTTTGTGTGTTTTGTCTCCTGTTTGTCTGTTTTCCTTTACAGGGTTACACCAAGGAACAAATCAAAGCACATCTGGTGGAGGGTCCAAAATATCACTATGAGTAGGGTAATAAAATAACCAAAGTCACAACAGAGAGCAAGTAACAATCTCAAAAAAAAAACACTTCCTGAGGTGCCAGGCCCTGGAGTGTATGACCCCCCCCCCCCCTTTAATGTATCAGTGCTCGCAGGTGCAGAGAACACAACAAGCTTTTAAAACACATAAGGGACAGAAAACTAGCCAAAATGATGAAATGGAAGAATTCTCCTGGAAAGAAATTCCAGGAAGTAGCAGCAGGTAACAAATTGATCAAAACGGACTTAAGCAATATAACTGAATAAGAATTTAGAATAATTGTTATAAAATTAATTGCTGAGCTTGAAAAAAGCATAGAGGACAGCAGAGAATCTATTGCTACAGAGATCAAGGGACTAAAAAATAATCATGATGAATTAAAAATTGCTATAAATGAGGTACAAAATAAATGGAGGTGGCCACAGCGTGGATTGAAGAGGCAGAGGGGAGAATGGGTGAATTAGAAGATAAAATTATGGAAAAAGAGGAAGCTGAGAAAAAGATAAAAAAATCCAGGAGTACGAGGTGAGAATTAGAGAACTAAATGATGTGATGAAATGGAAAAATACCTGTATGGTAGGAATTTCAGAAGAAAATGAGAGAAAGGTGCTGAAGGTGTACTTGAACAGATCATAGCTGAGAACTTCTCTGATCTGGGGAAGGAAACAGGCATTGAAATCAAAGAGACGCAGAGAACTCCCTTCAGACGTAACTTGAATTGATCCTCTGCACGACATATCATAGTGAAACTGGCAAAATACAAGGATAAAGAGAAAATTCTGAAAGCAGCCAGGGACAAAAGAGTCTTGACATACAAACAGAGACATATAAGGGTAGTAGGAGACCTATATACTGAAACTTGGCAGGCCAGAAAGGAATGGCAGGAATTCTTCAATGTGATGAACAGCAAAAATATCCAGTCAAGAATCCTTTATCCAGCAAGCCTGCCATTCAGAACAGAAGCAGAGATAAAGGTTTTCCCAGACAAACAAAGACTGAAAGGAATTCATCACCACTAACCAGCCCTAGAAGAGATCCTAAGGGGACACTGTAAGTGGAAAGTTGCAAAGACCACAAAGGACCAGAAACATCACTACAAGCATGAAACCTACAGATAACACAATGACTCTGAATCCATATCTTTCGTTAATAACACTTAATGCAAATGGACTACATGCCACAATCAAAAGACATAGGGTATCAAAATGGATTTAAAAAAAAAAAAAGACCCATCTGTTTGCTGTCTACAAGAGACCCATTTGAGACCTGAGACCTTTCAGATTGAAAGTGAGGGGATGAAGAACCATGTATCATGCTCCTGGAAGTCAAAAGAAAGCTGGAGTAGCCATACTTATATCAGACAAACTACACTTTCAATTAAAGGCTGTAACAAGAGATAAATATAAATGTCTATGTACTGAATTCAGAAGCCCCCAAATATATAAAACAACTAATCACAAACATAAGCAACCTTGTTGATAAGAATGTGGTAATCGTAGGGGACTTTAATACCCCACTTACAACAATGGACAGATCATCTAGACAGAGTATCAGTAAAGAAACAATGGCCCTGAATGATACATTGGACCAGATGGACTTGACAGATATATTCAGAACTTTTCATGCAAATGCAGAATACACATTCTTCTCGAGTGCACATGGAACATTCTCCAAGATAGATCACATACTGGGTCACAAAACAGCCGTCAATAAATATAAAAGTGAGATCATACCATGCACACTTTCAGATCACAATGCTATGAAACATGAAATAAACCACAGGAAAAAGACTGGAAAACCTCCAAAAGCATGGAGGTTAAAGAACATCTTGCTAAAGAATGAATGGGCCAACCAGGCAATTAGAGAAGAAATTAAAAAATACGTGGAAACAAATGAAAATGAAAATACAACAATCCAAATGCTTTGGGATGCAACAAAGGCAGTCTTGAGGGGAAAACACATTGACATCCAGGCCTATCTCAAGAAACAAGAAATATCCCCAATACAAAATCTAACAGCACACCTAAAGGAACTAGAAGCAGAAGAGAAAAGACACCCCAAACCCAGAAGAATAAGAAGAGAAATAATAAAGATCAGAGCAGAAATAAACATTATAGAATCCAAAAAAAAAAAAAAAATAGTAGAACAGATCAATGAAACGAAGAACTGGCATTTTGAAAAAGTAAACAACATTGATAAACCCCTAGCCAGACTTCTCAAAAGAGGAGAGAGGGGACCCAAATAGATAAAATCATAACTGAAAATGGATTTATTACAACCAATCCCTCAGAAATATAAGCAATAATTAAGGAATACTATGAAAAATTATATGCCAACAAAATGGACAACCTGGAAGAAATGGACAAATTCCTAGATACCCACACACTACCAAACTGAAACAGGAAGAAATAGAAAATTTGAACAGACTAGTGAAGACTAGTGAAGAAATTGAATCCATTATCAAAAATATCCCCCAAAAATATGAGTCCTGGACCAGATGGCTTCCCTGGGGAATTCTAGCAGACAGTTAAAGCAGAGTTAATGCCTATCCTTCTCAAGCTGTTCCAAAAAAAAAAAATAGAAACAGAAGGAAAAATTCCAGACCCATTCTATGAAGCCAGCATTACTTTGATTCCTAAACCAGACAGAGACTGAGCAAAAAAAGAGAAGTACAGGCCAATATCCCTGATGAACATGGATGCAAAAATTCTCAACAAGATACCATCATATCAAATTCAACAGCATATTAAAAGAATTATTCACCATGATCAAGTGGGATTCATTCCTGGGCTGCAGGGTGGTTCAATATTCACAACACAATCAATGTGATACATCACATTATTAAAAGAAAAGATAAGAGTCATATGATCCTGTCAATCGATGCAGAAAAAGCATTTGACAAAATACAGCATCGATTCTTAATAAAAACCCTCGAGAAAGTCAGGGTAGAAGGAACATACTTAAACATCATAAAAGCCATTTGTCAAAAGCCCATAGCTAATGTCATCCTCAGTGAGGAAAAACTGAGAGCTTTCCCCCTGAGATCAGGAACACGACAGGGATGTCCACTCTCACCGCTGTCATGTAATATAGTGTTGGAAGTCCTAGCACCGGCAATCAGACAACAAAAGGAATAAAACTCATCAAAATTGGCAAAGAAAACTCAAACTTTCACTTTTCGCAGACGACATGATACTATACATGGGAAACCTGACAGACTCCATCAAAAGTCTGCTAGAGCGGATAGATCAATTCACCACCATTCCAGGGTCCAAAATCAGCGTACAGAAATCGGCTGCATTTTTATACATCAATAATGTAACAACAGAAAGAGAAATAAAGAATATGATCCCTTTCACCTTTGCACCAAGAATCATAAAATACCTAGGAATAAACCTAACCAAAGACATAAAAGATCTGTATGCTAAAAACTATAGAAAGCTTATGAAGGAAATGTAAGAAGATACAAAGAAATGGGAAAACATTCCATGCTCATGGATTGGAAGAGTAAATATCGTTAAAATCTCAATACTACCCAAAGCAATCTACACATTCAATGCAATCCCAATCAAAATTGCACCAGCATTCTTCCCAAAGCTAGAACAAACAATCCTAAAATTTGTATGGAACCAAAAAAGACCCCAAATAGCCAAAGTAATATTGGAGAAGAAGACCAAAGCGGGAGGCATCACAATCCCAGACTTTAGCCTCTACCACAAAGCTGTAATCATCAAGACAGCATGGTATTGGCACAAAAACAGACTCCTAGACCAATAGAATCGAATAGAGACCCCAGAATTGGACCACAAATGTATGGCCAACTAATCTTTGACAAAGATTAGTGCAGCCACTCTGGAAAACAGTGTAGAGGTTCCTCAGAAAATTAAAATAGATCTACCCTATGACCCATCAATAGCACTGCTAGAAACTTACCCAAGGGATACAGGAGTGCTGATGCATAGGGGCACTAGTACCCCAATGTTTATAGCAGCACTTTTAACAATAGCCAAATTATGGAAAGAGCCTAAATGTCCATCAACTGACGAATGGATAAAGAAGATGTGATTTATATATACAATGGAATACTACTTGGCAATGAGAAAGAATGAAATCTGGCCATTTGCAGCAACGTGTACGGAACTATAAGTTATGCTAAGTGAAATAAGTCAAGCAGAGAGAGACAGATACCATATGATTTCACCATGTTTCCTGAGAAACTTGACAGGGAAATAGGGGGGTGGTGAAGGGGGGGAAGTTACAGAGAGAGAGGGACACCAACCATAAGAGGTTCTAAATACTGAGAACTCAGGGTTCATGGGGGATGGGGGAAGAAGGAAATTTTGTGATGGGCATTGAGGAGGGCACTGTTGGGATGAGCACTGAGTGTGGTATGGAAATCAACTTGACAATAAATTATATTTAATTAAAAAAGAATTAAAAATTAAAATAAAAATTTAAAAATAAATTAAAGTGGAAGTATGAAAAACATTTACCATGTAAGTGGAAGCAAAAATAATATGGGAATTTAAGAAACAAAATAGAAAAACAGTATGAAGTTCACTTAGAAAGTTGAAAATAGAAGTACCGTAAGATCTAGCAATCACACTACTGGTATGAACGCCCCAAGTGCAGAAACACTAATTCAAATGGATACATACACCTCTATTTTTATTTTAGCATGATTTACAATAGCCAAATTGTGGAAGCAGCCCAAGTATCCATCAATAGATGAATGGATAAAGAAATATGGTACATATATAAAATTAAATATTATTCAGCCATAGAAAGAATGAAATGTTGCTATTTGTAATGACATGGATGAAGCTGGAGAGTATAGTGCTAAGGGAAATAAGTCAAAGAGACAAATGCCATAAAATTTCACTCATATGCAGAATTTAAGAAACAAGACAAATGAGCAAAGGAAAAGATAGGAGCCACGAAACAGACTCTTAACTATTGATGACAAACCGATGGTTACCAGAGGGGAATGGGTATGGGGAATGACCACTAAGTGCTGTATGGAGGTGTTGAATCATTATATTGTACACCTGAAACTAATATTACACTGTATGTTAACTAATGGGATTTAAATAAAAACTTTTAAAAAAGGTAAAACTATTTTAAAAAATCAATAAAATCCTGTAGAATTCTATAGAATTTCTATATTCCCTGAGGTTTTTAATGTATCTGCACTATGGGATCATTGATACGACTATTGAGGCTTTTTGTGAGGTATAAATGCCATAGTCTTTGTGAAGTGCCTGATACACAGGGTCAATCTATAACAAATAATTGATAAATAAAAATTATGTTTCTTCCATTTCTCTTTTGGTATTTTTCATACACCATTTATTGTAAGATTTCACACTCTAAACAGACTTCTGAATTGAAAAGCTGAGTCTGTAAAATTTATATTTATTCTTCTCTGTTAAATTTTCTTCAGATTTTGTCCTAAATATTTTGGCCTTTCCTATCTAATTGTACCTCTAGGAATTCATAGGGAATACATTTTCATCAAAATCAATTAATAAATTAAATATTATTAGGTATTAAGTATTTATATTGATGCTTACTAATTTTTATGTTAGACATTTCTTGTATATCAACCTTTCTATTCAATCTATATAACTTCTGACAGATCATGAATTTATCTTGAATATTTCTGCTGTCTTTACAGCCTGTTGAAAACCTCATTATTACCTGTGATTATTCTTCTCACTTTGCTTATTATCTTCCCAAATCTCCGTTTGGTTGCACATTAATTTTCAGACTCTCTCTGATTCTCACCTCCCAGAAAGACCCTTTAATTATGTTTAGAATTTATTGATGCATGTATGGTAGTATTTATTAATATACCCTAATTGTATATCCATTTATTATTACAGTTTTTTATCAATATTTTCCATTTAACTTGTATATTGGAGTTAAAAGTGGTTTACACATAGGGCACCTAGGTGACTCAGTTGGTTAAGTGTCCAACTTAGGCTCAGGTCATGATCTTGCAATTAATGAGTTGGAGCCCCACCTTGGGCTTTCTGCTGTCAGCAAAGAGTTGACTTCAGATCCTCTATCTCCCTCTCTCTGCCCCTACCCTGTTCTCTCTCTTAAAAATAAATAAACATTTTAAAAAGTGGTTTACATATTATTTCCTCAACATTTTTTGTTTTGGGGTAAAGACAATGTGAAAAAAATTGTGTCTCGTAAAAATATTTTTTATTTGTATTCCCCACAGCAGAATGCCTTGCTTTAGCCTCTACTCAGTAGTTTTCATTTGTGTGCATGACCTGACAATAATGTTTGCAGAAATTAATTTGCACAAATTTATTGCAAGTCATAAAATCTGAGGCAGGGTAGATAAACTTGTTTGAATAAACATAATATTCTTTCTTTTGATTTCCACAACGGAAATAGGTAACAGAGTAGGCCTTATTGGTATAAGGGAACATAATGAAAGTTGTTCTTACTTTCTAGGGACAATTACCTTTTGCTGTAGTAGGGAGTATGGATGAAGTGAAAGTTGGAAAAAGAATGGTCAGAGGCCGTCAGTACCCTTGGGGAGTTTTACAAGGTAAATGTGATAAAAGTGAGCAGGCTTGCTCTGGAAAGACTGTGTGTGTGTGTATTCTCATAGTCCTAAAATATTTTAACTTGAGTCAGTAGTGGTAATTGCTGCTAAATAGTAAATTGAGAGTTACTAATTAGGAGCACAGATTCTTTTACATTTAACTGAATTCTCACTTTATAATTCATTCTCACAGAAGTTTACCAGGTGGTGCTTTAGAAAAAAATTCTTAGAGGTTTGGTAGAACCTCCTCATTTACCCCAACCTGACATATACATAGTATCTCTCTCTGCATAAACTACTACATTCAGAATGTTGGAAAGTGCTTTGAAGGAAAGAACTTTGAACAATATTAAAGTATAAATACCAGTCTTTAAAACCCGTTACATGAATTAATGACTACTTAATTTGTAAAGCATTAAGTGACCACCAGAGAAAAAGGATGGTAAGCTATTTAAAAAAAAAGAAATGTAATTTACCTTTGGAAAATTCATACCTATATACTTATATTAGCTATCTAACATCATGATGAATTGAAATATTCTAATAGGCGGTCATTTATTCTCTGGTTTATATGATTGTAATACAGATTATTGGGGATTGGATTATCTCCAATTATACGTTTCAAAAATGTTTTATTAATTGATATATTAAAAATTAAACTTATGAAACACACTTAAAAACAATATATATTTTTTTAACGTTTTTTTTTTTTATTTATTTTTGAGACAGAGAGAGACAGAGCATGAACGGGGGAGGGGGAGAGAGAGAGGGAGACACAGAATCGGAAGCAGGCTCCAGGCTCTGAGCCATCAGCCCAGAGCCCGACGCGGGGCTCGAACTCACGGACCGCGAGATCGTGACCTGAGCCAAAGTTGGCTGCTTAACCGACCGAGCCACCCAGGCGCCCCTAAAAACAATATATTTTAATGTATATTAAATTTGGCTACAATATCATGCACAATAAAGTATATATTGTGCCCAGTAGTCTGGATATGACAAACACAGGAAAGGGCCATATAAACTAATTGGTTGATTTTGGATATTGACTAATTTGGTCTCATAAATATGGGGTATAAATAGAAATAGAGAACTGAAACATGCATAACTTTTAATGTTTTCATGTCAGCTGGATTTACATTAACTAAAATAAAGTGTTTCATTAGTGAAATATTCTGTGTTAGCACTCAGTGAAATACCTTGGGGGACAGTTTGTAAAATACTAACAATATTAATGAAAAACTGTGCCGTACACTAATATAACATATTATTTCACTGTTTCTTATTTATTCTTTGACTAATAAACTTAAAGCAACTTTCCTGGTCCAAAAATAAACTGCCTATAATAGATATGTCCCATATAATCATAGTTACAGAGAATTATAGCTATTTAACAGAACGATCTCTTAGCTGTTATTTTAAATGTTTTTCATGCACATATCCACTCTAGAATACTGATTGGGTTGCAAGAATTAATGAGTGTTGTTACTTCCTTATTTTTCTACCTAGTGGAAAATGAAAATCACTGTGACTTTGTCAAGCTCCGGGATATGCTTCTTTGTATAAATATGGAAGACCTGAAAGAACAAACTCACACTCAGCACTATGAACGTTATAGGTGCTGCAAACTGGAGAAAATGGGCTTTACTGATGTGGGCCCAGACAACAAGCCACTTAGGTGAGTAGAGAAGAGCATATCAGAACAAGCTAATGGGTGATTTAGAAATCCCCTACAACGATGATATGCAGTCATTTGGGAATGAGAATAACTACTTTTCACATTCTGGGTCATACTGAATTTTTTTAATGTCTTATTTTTTTTTATTTTAAAATATAATTTATTGTCAAATTGGTTTACATACAGTATGTAAAGTGTGCTCTTGGTTTTTAGGGTCAATTCCTGTGGCCTATAGCTTACATCCAACACCCAGTGCTCATCCCAACAAGCGCCTTCCTCAATGCCCATCACCCATTTTCCCCTCTTGCCCACCCTCAGTTTCTTCTCTGTATTTAAGAGTCTCTTATGGTTTGCCTCCCTTCATCTCTGTTTATAACTATTTTTCCCCTTCCTTTCCCCACAGTCTTCTGTTAAGTTTCTCAGGATTCACATACAAGTGAAAACATATGGTATCTGTCTCTCTCTGCTTGACTTATTTCACTTAGCATAACTTATAGTTCCGTACACGTTGCTGCAAATGGCCAGATTTCATTCTTTCTCATTGCCAAGTAGTATTCCATTGTATATATAAATCACATCTTCTTTATCCATTCGTCAGTTGATGGACATTTAGGCTCTTTCCATAATTTGGCTATTGTTAAAAGTGCTGCTATAAACATTGGGGTACTAGTGCCCCTATGCATCAGCACTCCTGTATCCCTTGGGTAAGTTTCTAGCAGTGCTATTGATGGGTCATAGGGTAGATCTATTTTAATTTTCTGAGGAACCTCTACACTGTTTTCCAGAGTGGCTGCACTAATCTTTGTCAAAGATTAGTTGGCCATACATTTGTGGTCCAATTCTGGGGTCTCTATTCGATTCTATTGGTCTAGGAGTCTGTTTTTGTGCCAATACCATGCTGTCTTGATGATTACAGCTTTGTGGTAGAGGCTAAAGTCTGGGATTGTGATGCCTCCCGCTTTGGTCTTCTTCTCCAATATTACTTTGGCTATTTGGGGTCTTTTTTGGTTCCATACAAATTTTAGGATTGTTTGTTCTAGCTTTGGGAAGAATGCTGGTGCAATTTTGATTGGGATTGCATTGAATGTGTAGATTGCTTTGGGTAGTATTGAGATTTTAACGATATTTACTCTTCCAATCCATGAGCATGGAATGTTTTCCCATTTCTTTGTATCTTCTTACATTTCCTTCATAAGCTTTCTATAGTTTTTAGCATACAGATCTTTTATGTCTTTGGTTAGGTTTATTCCTAGGTATTTTATGATTCTTGGTGCAAAGGTGAAAGGGATCATATTCTTTATTTCTCTTTCTGTTGTTACATTATTGATGTATAAAAATGCAGCCGATTTCTGTACGCTGATTTTGGACCCTGGAATGGTGGTGAATTGATCTATCCGCTCTAGCAGACTTTTGATGGAGTCTGTCAGGTTTCCCATGTATAGTATCATGTCGTCTGCGAAAAGTGAAAGTTTGAGTTTTCTTTGCCAATTTTGATGAGTTTTATTCCTTTTGTTGTCTGATTGCCGGTGCTAGGACTTCCAACACTATATTACATGACAGCGGTGAGAGTGGACATCCCTGTCGTGTTCCTGATCTCAGGGGGAAAGCTCTCAGTTTTTCCTCACTGAGGATGACATTAGCTATGGGCTTTTGACAAATGGCTTTTATGATGTTTAAGTATGTTCCTTCTACCCTGACTTTCTCGAGGGTTTTTATTAAGAATCGATGCTGTATTTTGTCAAATGCTTTTTCTGCATCGATTGACAGGATCATATGACTCTTATCTTTTCTTTTAATAATGTGATGTATCACATTGATTGTGTTGTGAATATTGAACCACCCTGCAGCCCAGGAATGAATCCCACTTGATCATGGTGAATAATTCTTTTAATATGCTGTTGAATTTGATATGATGGTATCTTGTTGAGAATTTTTGCATCCATGTTCATCAGGGATATTGGCCTGTACTTCTCTTTTTTTGCTCAGTCTCTGTCTGGTTTAGGAATCAAAGTAATGCTGGCTTCATAGAATGAGTCTGGAATTTTTCCTTCTGTTTCTATTTTTTTTTTGGAACAGCTTGAGAAGGATAGGCATTAACTCTGCTTTAACTGTCTGCTAGAATTCCCCAGGGAAGCCATCTGGTCCAGGACTCATATTTTTGGGGGATATTTTTGATAATGGATTCAATTTCTTCACTAGTCTTCACTAGTCTGTTCAAATTTTCTATTTCTTCCTGTTTCAGTTTGGTAGTGTGTGGGTATCTAGGAATTTGTCCATTTCTTCCAGGTTGTCCATTTTGTTGGCATATAATTTTTCATAGTATTCCTTAATTATTGCTTATATTTCTGAGGGATTGGTTGTAATAAATCCATTTTCAGTTATGATTTTATCTATTTGGGTCCCCTCTCTCCTCTTTTGAGAAGTCTGGCTAGGGGTTTATCAATGTTGTTTACTTTTTCAAAATGCCAGTTCTTCGTTTCATTGATCTGTTCTACTATTTTTTTTTTTTTTTGGATTCTATAATGTTTATTTCTGCTCTGATCTTTATTATTTCTCTTCTTATTCTTCTGGGTTTGGGGTGTCTTTTCTCTTCTGCTTCTAGTTCCTTTAGGTGTGCTGTTAGATTTTGTATTGGGGATATTTCTTGTTTCTTGAGATAGGCCTGGATGTCAATGTGTTTTCCCCTCAAGACTGCCTTTGTTGCATCCCAAAGCATTTGGATTGTTGTATTTTCATTTTCATTTGTTTCCACGTATTTTTTAATTTCTTCTCTAATTGCCTGGTTGGCCCATTCATTCTTTAGCAAGATGTTCTTTAACCTCCATGCTTTTGGAGGTTTTCCAGTCTTTTTCCTATGGTTTATTTCATGTTTCATAGCATTGTGATCTGAAAGTGTGCATGGTATGATCTCACTTTTATATTTATTGACGGCTGTTTTGTGACCCAGTATGTGATCTATCTTGGAGAATGTTCCATGTGCACTCGAGAAGAATGTGTATTCTGCATTTGCATGAAAAGTTCTGAATATATCTGTCAAGTCCATCTGGTCCAATGTATCATTCAGGGCCATTGTTTCTTTACTGATACTCTGTCTAGATGATCTGTCCATTGTTGTAAGTGGGGTATTAAAGTCCCCTACGATTACCACATTCTTATCAACAAGGTTGCTTATGTTTGTGATTAGTTGTTTTATATATTTGGGGGCTTCTGAATTCAGTACATAGACATTTATATTTATCTCTTGTTACAGCCTTTAATTGAAAGTGTAGTTTGTCTGATATAAGTATGGCTACTCCAGCTTTCTTTTGACTTCCAGGAGCATGATACATGGTTCTTCATCCCCTCACTTTCAATCTGAAAGGTCTCAGGTCTCAAATGGGTCTCTTGTAGACAGCAAACAGATGGGTCTTTTTTTTTTTTTAAATCCATTTTGATACCCTATGTCTTTTGATTGTGGCATGTAGTCCATTTGCATTAAGTGTTATTAACGAAAGATATGGATTCAGAGTCATTGTGTTATCTGTAGGTTTCATGCTTGTAGTGATGTTTCTGGTCCTTTGTGGTCTTTGCAACTTTCCACTTACAGTGTCCCCTTAGGATCTCTTCTAGGGCTGGTTAGTGGTGATGAATTCCTTTCAGTCTTTGTTTGTCTGGGAAAACCTTTATCTCTGCTTCTGTTCTGAATGGCAGGCTTGCTGGATAAAGGATTCTTGACTGGATATTTTTGCTGTTCATCACATTGAAGAATTCCTGCCATTCCTTTCTGGCCTGCCAAGTTTCAGTATATAGGTCTCCTACTACCCTTATATGTCTCTGTTTGTATGTCAAGACTCTTTTGTCCCTGGCTGTTTTCAGAATTCTCTCTTTATCTTTGTATTTCTCCAGTTTCACCATGATATGTCGTGCACAAGATCAATTCAAGTTATCTCTGAAGGGAGTTCCCTGTGCCTCCTGGATTTCAATGTCTATCTTCTTCCCCAGATTGGGGAAGTTCTCAACTATGGTTGTTCAAGTACACTTTCCACCCCTTTCTCTCTTTCTTCTTCTGGAACTCCTATAATATGGATATTATTCCTCTTCTTTGAATCACTTAGTTGTCTAATTCTCCCCTTGTGGTCCAGAATTTTTAAAACTCTCTTTTTCTCAGCCTCATAATTTCCCATTATTTATCTTCTATTTCACTTATTCTCCCCTCTGCCTCTTCAATCTTCACTGTCATCACCTCTAGTTTATTTTGCACCTCATTTATGGCATTTTTAGATTCATCGTGGCTATTTTTTAGTTCCTTGATCTCTGCAACAATAGCTTCTCTGTTGTCTTGTATGTTTTTTTTCAAGCCCAGTGATTAATCTTATGATGATTATTCTACATTCTTGTCCAGTTATAACGTTTATCAATCCTTTAGCTGTCATTTCTTCCTGGAATTTCTTTTGAGGAGAATTGTCATTTTGACTGGTTTTCTCTCCTTTGTGTTTTAAAAGTTTGTTACATGCCCTGCACCTGCAAGAAGTACTATATTAAAGAGGTGTCATACACTGCCCAGAGTCTGTCCCTTCCATAGGTGTCTTTTGGAGTGTGTTACTTGCTCTCAGTTGTTGTGACTTTGGTTTACTTTATCTCTCTACTTCTCATAATGATGCTTCAACCCTTCACCAGGTTTACTTTGATTTGTTGATGGAAGTAACCCTGGAAAGGAAAACAGACAAACAAAACACACACAAACAAAAAAAAAACCCCAGAAAAACCCACAGAAACACCAGCTACAAGTAAACAATATGGTGGAGATAGTGCTTATGGAATAGGCCTTATCCCATACTAAGAGAGAAATGACAGGGTTGGGGAGAAAGAAAGGAAAATTGACCAGAGAAACTGTATGGATTAATCCAGAGAGAGAGAAAGGAAAATAAAGAAGGAGGTGTATAACATGTATAAAGCCAATAGATTAAATATGTCTCCTTAAACAAACCAACAATCAGAATAACCAGACTCGAGAAGGGGAGAGATAAGAAGGAGAAAAGGAAGGAAGACTATGTCTATATAATAAGAATTGTCTGAAAATTAAATCAGGCAATGCAACAGCGCTGGTCTGGAGGAGGGGCTGTCTGGTTCATCAGTGTCAATCCTGCTCTCGTAGATACACAGTTACCAGGCACAGAAGGGCATGGTTTGGTGTAGGCGGGTCCTGCTTCCACTCTGGGCTCACTGTTCATTCCCTGAAGCCCCACATTATTGGTGATGGGGAGAAAAATGACACCCTAGTCTCTCCTCCATGGACAGTGTGTCCCAAACCACTCTGTTCAGGCTGTCTTCACTGTGCCATGGGCTCAAACAAGGTGGTTTGTCCTGCTCCACTGATTTCTGTGCCTCCCTGCATCTTGGCTGGGACCTAAACCCCGATGTCTAAAGGTTCCCACTCTATACACCCTAAGTTTTGGGAAGTGCCTCTTTGCACTGCCAGATATATGGTCTCTGGCTGGCAGGTGCAGGCAGTCTTTTTCCTCTGAATGGTTATATACCTTCTTCCCACACCACTCCAGGGAGGGAATTACTTTCTCCCTCTGTAGACTGCACCTCTGAACTAGTTACTGAGCTTGGGACTGGCTCTCCTCTTCCCCAGGTGTGCAAACAGGGCAGCTCGTCCAATCCGGAGAAAGCCCCACAGTTAAGAGATTGGATCTTTCTCAGTCCTGGTCTGTGGTTTTTCTCCTGTCCAGATACAGTCCTATGCTTTCCCACCCTCTCTTTCTCTTCCCTTTGTCTCTCCACAGAAGGTGATCCTTCCCCTCCATTCCTCTGCTGCCCGTTTTATCTCTCCCAGTTTGTAATCACACACCAATGGCCTGCCAGTTTGTCCCAGTGGGCCCTGGAGGCATCTCTGTTACTTGGTCGCCCAGACTCTTGGAGTTCAAAGTCCTTTCCCTCAACACTGCTGTGTTTGAGAGATGAGGGAACTTCAGATCCCCCTACTTCTCTGCCATGTTGTATCCAAATGGATAATCTCAAATTTTGTTTTTTAATCATCTTCAGACTTGGAGAGAGTTGTTAGGAACAACATAATTAAAGGGCTCATTTATATGCTCAAAAAAGAGTATCCAATGTATCCAATATGTATATATGCTGAAATGTGTATCCAAAAGAAAAACATTATATTGTTTTTATTTTTGTATTTTATATGAAATAGATGTACATGAAGAAGGTTTCCAAATATTGGCAAGGCCTTTATTGATAAAAGCTGGCAAAGAATATTAAAAAGGATGACAAAGGACATTGAATGTTGGATGAAAGAGAGAGGAAAAGCCACAGTGGAATGTTGTAGAATTCAAGTGAAAATAGTTTGAGAGTAGGTGTATTTAGTGATATTTAAGTAGAATAGTTTTTGTGCTGCAAATGATGAGTGTGGTATGATCCAGGTATGCTGATTTTTTCAGGTATTTTGAAGACAAACAAAATTGAACTGGTTATTTTAACTGAATTATATTTTGAAAGATGTCTGACTTAATATTTAATTTTTATTTTAGGAGAAGAGATAGACTTCCTAAGAAAGATGTGAAAACCATGGGGCCCCTGGGTAGCTTGGTCGGTTAAGTGTCTGACCGGCTCAGGTCATGATCTCAGATCCATGAGTTCGAGCCCTGCATCAGGCTCTGTGCTGACAGCTTGGAGCCTGGAGCCTGTTTCAGATTCTGTGTCTCCCTCTCTCTCTGCCCCTCCCCTGTTCATGCTCTGTCTCTCTCTGTCTCAAAAATAAATAAACATTAAAAAAATTTTAAAAAAATGTGAAAACAAGATTTTTCTCACTCATAAAATAATTTTTAAAAATTAACTATAGTGATACACATTACATTAGTTTAAGGTGTACACATAATGACTTGACAACTTTTACATTCTGCTACACTCACTACAAGTGTAGTTACCATCTGTCACCACACAACACCATTATGATACCATGGACTTTATTTCCTATGGTGTACCTTTCACCCACTTGCCTTACTTATTTCATGACCAGGAGCCTCTACCCCCTCAGTCCCTTTCACCCATTTTTCCCATCTCCCATTCCCCTAGCCTTTGGTAAGCACCAGTTTGTTCGTATTTATTTGTCTGTTCCTCCTTTTATTGTTTTCTTATTTGTTCATCTGCTTTGTTTTTTACATTCCACATATAAGTGAAATCATTTTTCTTTCTATGACATTTCACTGAGCTTAGTACCCTCTTGGTCCATCCCTGTTGTCACAAATAGCAAGATCTTATTCTTTTTTAAGGCTGAGTAATATTTACACACACACACAGCATACACACAGACATACCCCACATCCCATTCATCTACACATATCCCCACATATCCCCACATATCCATTCATCTATTGATGGAAACTTATGTTGCCTCCATGTCTTGGCTATGGTAAATAATGCTGAAGCACACTTAAGGATTCAAATATATATATTTGAATATATATGGATCCAAATATATATTATTTAGATCCAAATAATCAAATATATATCCAAATATATATTTGATTTCATATATATACATATATTATATATATAATATAAATAATATATAATATATATAACATATATATTATATATAATATTATATATTATATACAATAAATAATATATATTTATATTATATATAATATATTATATATATTTATATAATATATATTTGAATTAACGTTTTCATTTTGGGGGGTAAATAACCAGTAGTGGAATTACTGGAACCTATGGTATTTCTATTTTTAACTTTTTAAGGAACCTCCATATTTTTTTCCACAGCACTTGTACCAATTTACATTCCAACCAACAGTGCATGAGGATTCCCTTTTTGCCACATCATACCAACATCTGACAGGTGTAAGATTATGTCTCATTGTGTTTTGATTTGCATTTCCTTGATGATAGTAATGTTGAGCATTTTTTCATGTGTCTGTTGGCCATCTGTATATTTTCATTGGAAAAATGTCTATTCACATCCTCTGCCCATTTTTTATCAGTTTATTTTTTTCTTTTTGGTGTTGAGTTGTGGAAGTTCTTTATATATTTTTGTTACTAACCTCATATCAGATATATTATTTGCAAATATTTTATCCCATTCAGTAGGTTTCCTTTTAATTTGGTTGATGGTTTCCTCCACTGTACAAAAGTCTTTTATTTTGGTGTAGTCAAAATAGTTTATATTTGCCTTTGTTCCCTTTCCCTGAGGAGACATAGCTAGAAAAATGTTGGCAGAAAAATGTTGACCAATGTCCAAGAGATTATTGCTTATGTTTTCTTCTAGGAGTTTTATGGTTTCAGATTTCGCTTTAGGTAATTAATTAATTTCGAGTTTCTTTCTGTGTATGGTATATGAACGTAGTCCATTTTCATTCTTTTGCACCTAGCTGTTCAGTTTTTCATTGCTAATTATTGAAGAGACTTTTACCCATTGTGTATTCTTTCCTCCTTTGTCATAGATTAATTGACCATATAAACTTGGGTTTGTTTTGGGGATCTTAATTATGTTCCATTTATTTGTCTATTTTTGTGCCAGTACCATACTGTTTTGATAATTATAGCTATGATGATGATAATGATGATGAGGATGATGATGATGCTTCATTTTAAATAAGAATTTTATAGAGGTCTCCTGAAATTTTATTATCAAAAGATGTGAAGAGTTGTGATATAATGAAAAGTGTTGATAAGAAATCACTGATATAAGTGTTTCAAAATTCTAGTACTCTTTAGGTATGCTGTCCATATATTCAATATTGCACTCCACTTTTTTACATCTCATGATATAAATTTTTTTACATTATATTTTACAGTATATAGTTTATGTACTGTACAGTATATATTTTTACAGGTTTACTTATATACCATTTTAATATGACAATAATAAAATATTTTTTATAGTTTTCAAGAGATCTATGAAGATAAAAGACAAAAGTTCTATGATCAATGTCAGAGGGAAGAAGAAGAATTGAAACAAAAGTTTATGCAGCGAGTAAAGGATAAAGAAACAACATTTAAAGAATCTGAAAAAGAGGCAAGTACACTGGTATAATCCAATTTGTGTTCATTTTAATGTGTATTATTAATTTGGAGTTTTAATATCAAAGGTTTAGTTGATGATTTTGGAGGATACTTGCTACTTTTGAAGTAACTGTTTACAGTATAGGTTTTGAATACAACCTTTAAAAATTATAGTCAACAATTTTATTTTTTAGAACATATAGACAATTTGTATTTTTAGAAAAAATGAAAATAATTTTGTAAAACCTATTTACCTTTATTTTATTTTATAATATGAATTTTCATGAATAAATTTTAATTTATAAAAAATTCAAGCTATTGATATGTGTGAAGAGTTATTACTTTCTAATGCTACTACTGCATTATAAAAAAATTTTCACTTTTATAAATAAGCAGGTAAGTGTTGAATAACACACATCTTAATTAATTAGAAAACATCTAGTTGGTGAATTATTTGGATTTTTTTTCATTTCATTCCTTTATGTTTCCAAGAAATTGAAAAAAAAGAACTTATATAGTTTTGGTTATTTGCACCAATACCTTTTTAACAAAAAATATATTTGGAATCATAAATACCTTTCAAATGATTGTGGTTTTAACTTAATATGTTAGTTTTGAGCAGAAATAGGTACATTGAACATGAACTTCTTTCTCAATAGAAACAATGTAGTGATTAGGTGTTCTGTAACAGATGTCTCAATCATGGACAGTTGAATTATAGGTAATAAAAATTCTTTTAGCTTCAGTATAAAGGTAAAGTTTTGGAATTGTTCAAGGGTATCTTATGGAATCCAAGAACAGGAAGCATAACTGGATCTCATGATAACTTAAACCCAAAGTAGGAGGTTATCAGAAACCAAATCAGCCATTTACATTCTCTATTTCTTCCCTACTTTATTCACCTTAGTTATGGCACTTAACTGTGTACATCTGTTTCATTTTTGTCCTCTGCACATCAGTTATTCTCCCATTCTTCAGTTATATTTCCCTCAAGAAAAACCAAACATAACTTAAAATTGGTTGTGCAGAGTGATGAAATTCTTAACAAACAGAGATTAATTTTTGTAGAAAAAAAATTAAATTTCTGGTAGAAATAAAATGACCGAGATAGTAAAAGCAACCACGAAGAGTAAAATGAAAGGAAATGGGCCCACCAGACTTCCTCAAAAAAGGAACAGCTTAATTATTGAAAACATGATAAGTAGACAGAAGTTATGATTAACTGAAAAGGAAAGTGGAGACTCACAGAGGTAAAGCAAACTTTTTAAGCCCATGTAGCAGATAAATTAGAATTCAAACTTACAACTTTATAATTTTCAAATACTTAAAATTGATAAGTTTGTACATTTCCCACATTACTAGAGATTTCATCATCTTTCTTCTCATCTTCTTAAATCTGTTATTTTAATTTCAGTTAGCATACAGTGTTATTTTTTTAATTTTTTTTTAACGTTTACTTATTTTTGAGAGAAAGAGACAGAACATGACGGGGAGAGGGACGGAGAGAGAGGGAGACACAGAATCTGAAGTAGGCTCCAGGCTCTGAGCTGTCAGCACAGAGCCTGATGTGGGCCTCGAACTCACAAACCATGAGATCATGACCTGAGCTGAAATCAGATGCTCAACTGACTGAGCCACCCAGGCGCCCCAGCATACAGTGTTATATTAGTTTCAGGTGTACAATATAGTGATTCAACACTTCCATATGCTACCCTGGGCTCATCACAAGTGCACTCCCAATCCCCAATCACCTCTTTAACCAATCCCCCCACACCCTCCTGTCTCTATCAGTTTGCTCTCTATAATTAAGAGTCTGTTTCTTGAACTTTCTCTCTGCTCACTTGTTTTGTTTAACAAATTCCACATGTGAGTGAAATCATATGGTATTTGGCTTTCTCTGACTGACTTACTTTGCTTAGTTGTAGTCTCTAGCTACATCCATGTCATTGCAAATGGCAAGATTTCATTCTTTTTCATGGCAGAATAATATTCCATTGCAATATATATACCCCATCTTTATTCATCAATGAATGGGCACATGGACTGCATCCATATATTAGCTATAGTAAATAATGCTGCTGTCTGTATCCTTTTGAATTAGTGTTCTTGTATTCTTCAGGTAAAAATCAGTAGTGCAATTGCTGGATCACAGGGTAGTTCTATTTTTAACTTTTTGAGGAACCTCCATAATTTTCTCCAGAATGGCTGAACCTTTGCACAGTGCATGAAGATTCCTATTTCTCCACATCCTAACACCTGTTGTTTCTTGTGTTGTTGATTTTAGCCATTCTGACAGGTGTGAGGTGATGTCTCATTGTAGTTTCTACTTGCACTTCCCTGATGGTAAGTGATGATGAACATCTTGTCACCTGTCTGTTGGCCATCTGCATGCCTTCTTTGGAGAATTGTCTGTTCATGTCTTCTGCCCATTTTTTAACTGGATTGTTTGTTTTTTGGGGGGATGTTGACTTTTATAATTCCTTTATATAATTTGGATACTAACCCTTTAGCAGATTTGTCCTTTGCAAATATCTTCTCTCATTCCTTATGTTGCCTTTGAATTTTGTTGTTTGTTTCCTTCACTGTGTAGGAGCTTTTTATCTTGATGAAGTCCCGAGAGTTTATTCTTGCTTTTGTTTCCAATACTTCAGGAGACATAGCTAGAAAAAAGTTGTTATGGCTGATGTCAAAGAGGTTAATGCTTATGTTCTTTTCTCGGATTTTTATGGTTTTTGGTCTCACATTTAGGTCCTTGATCCATTTTGAACTGTTCTATGTGTATGGTGTAAGAAAGTGGTTCCGTTTCATTCATTTGCATGTTGCTGTCCTGTTTTCCCAACACCATTTGTTGAAAAGACTATCTTTTTCCACTGGATATTCTTTCCTGCATATGGTTGTGGGTTTATTTCTAGGTTTTCTATTCTTTTCTCTTGATATATGTATCTATTTTGTGCCAGTAACAAAGCATTTTGATCACTGCAGATATATAATATAAGTCTGGAATTGTGGTATCTCCAGCTTTGCTTTTCTTTTTCAAGATTGCTTTGGCTGTTTGGTGTCTTTTGTGGTTCCATACAAATTTTAGGATTGTTAGTTCTATCTATGAAAAAGCTGTTGGTATTTTAATAGGGATTGCATTACATGTGTAGATTGCTTTGGGTAGTGTAAACATTTTAACAACATTTTTTCTTCCAATCCATTTCTTGATGTTATCTTCAATTTCTTTCATCAGCATTAGTTTTCAGAATACAATTGTTTTACTTCTTTGTTTAGGTTTACTCCTAGGTATCTTATTATTTTGGGTGCAATTATAAATGGGATTGTTTTCTTTAATTTCTTTCTGCTGTTTTATTGTTTGTGTATAAGTGCAATAGATTTGTGTATGTTGATTTTGTATCCTGCAACTTTACTAAATTCATTTATTCGTTTATTCATTTTAGCAGGTTTTTTTCGTGGAGTCTTTTGGGTTTTCTAGAGTTTCATGCAGTCTGCATTCAATGAAAATTTGACTTCTTCCTTGCTGATATGAATTCTTTTTTATTTCTTTTTGTTGTCTGATTGCTGTAGCTAGGACTTCCAGTACTATGTTGAATACAAGGGGAGAGAGTACATCCTTGTCTTGTTCCTGACCTTAGGGGAAAAACTCAGTTTTTCCCCTTTAAGGATAATGTTAGCTGTACATTTTTCTTATATGGCCATTATTATGTTGAAGTCTATACCCTCTATCCCTATTTTTTGAGGGTTTTCATCAAGAACGAATGTGTACATTGTCAAATTCTTTTTCTACATCGATTGGGAGGATCATATGGTTATCTTTTCTTTTATTAATGTAATGTGTCACATTGATTGACTTGCAAATATTGAGCCACCATTACTCCAGGTAAAATCCCACTTGGTCATGATGAATTATTCTTTAATGTATTGTTGGATTGGATTTAACAATATTTTTTTGAGAAATTTTGCAACCATCAGAGATACTGGCCTGTAGATCTCTTTTTTAGTGGAGTCTTTGGTTTTGGAATCAGGGTAATCACTGGCCTCATAGAATGAGTTTGGAAGTTTTCGTTCCATTTCTACTCTTTTGGACTAATTTGAGAAGAATAGGTATTAACTCTTTTTAAAATGTTTGCTAGAATTCTCCTGTGAAGCCATTTGGCCCTGGACTTTTGTTTGCTGGGAGTTTTCTGATTACTGATACAATTTCTTTGCTGGTTATCAATGTGTTCAAGTTTCCTATTTCTTGCTCTTTCAGCTTTGGCGGTTAATATGTTAAGCAATTTATCCATTTCTTCCAAATTATCCTATTTGTTGGCATATAATTTTTCATAACATTCTTTTGTAATTGTTTGTGTTTCTGTGGTGTTGGTTGTTATTTCTCCTGTCTCATTTGTGATTTTATTTATATGAGTCCTTTCCTCTCTCTTTTCTTTTTGATAATTCTGGCTAGAGGGTTATCAATTTTATTATTTTTTTTTCAGAGAACCAGTTCCCAGTTTCATTGCTGTAACCTGTTTTGTTTTGTTTTTAGTTTCTATATCATTTATTTTTGTTATAATCTTGATTATTTCCTTCCTTCTGCTGGTTTGGGAGTTTGCTGTTGTGTTTCTAGTTTCTTTAGTGTAAGGTTAGGTTGCTTAGATTTTTCTTTCTCTTGAGGTAGGCCTATATTGCTATAAACAGCCCTCTGGAACTGCTTTTGCTGCATTCCAGATGTTTTGGACTCTTGTTTTTTCATACGTTTTCATGTACTTTGAAAGAGTTTGGTGTTTTCTTAAAAAACTAGTCATGCCCTTTTCAATACAATTCAACAATTGTACTCCTTGGTATTTACCTAGAGGAAATGAAACTTATGTCCACACAAAAACCTATACACAGATGGTTAAAGAGATGTATTCATTATTGCCAAAACTTGGAACAACTGAGATGTCTTTCAGTAGGTGAATGGTATAAAGTGGGGTGTTAAAGTCCCCTACCATTCTTGTATTATCAATGAGTACCTTTATGTTTGTTTCAATTTTTAATATATTTGGGGGCTATCATGTTGGGTGTATAAATATTTACAACTGTTAGATATTATATTTGAAATGTCCTCTGTATTTTGATATTGTGCCTTCTTTCATCTCTTGTTATAGTCTTTGTTTTAAGTCTATTTTGTCTGATACAAGTATTGCTACTCTGGCTTTCTTTGACATCCATTTGCATGAAAGATGTTTCTCCATCCCCTTGCTTTCAATCTGTATGTGTCTTTAAGTTGAAAATGGGTCTTTTGAAGACAGCACATAGATGGGTCTTGGTTTTTTTTTTTTTTATCCATCTGTCACCCTATATCTTTTGATTGGAATACTTAGTTCACTTACATTCAAAGTAGCTATTGATAGATGTGTAGTCAGTGTCATTTCATTACTTGTTTTGTCACTGTTTCTGAAGATTTTTTCTGATCCTTTCTTCTTTGTCACTTTTGGTCCCTCCTTTCCATTCAAAGAGTTCCATTTAATATTTGTTGCAGGGCTGGTTTAGTGGTCACGAGCTCCTTTGGTTTTGTTTGCTGGGAAACTCCTTATCTCTTTATTCTAAATGAAACCTTTTCTGGATAGAGTATCCTTAGCCACAGATTTTTCCCATTCATCACTTTCAATATATCATGCCACTTCTTTTTGGCTTGCCAAGTTTATATTGAGAAATATCCAGCTAGCCTTATGGGTCTTCCCTTGTAAAGACTTCTGCTTGTAAGATGTTTTTTCTGTCTCTATTTTTCACAAATTTTATTACAATATGTCTTGGTATTGAGTTGCTTTTGTTGATTTTGATGGGAATTCTGTGTGCCTCTTGGATCTAGATATTTGTTTCCTTCCCCAGATTAGGGTAATTTTCAGCTATTATTTCCTCACATAAATTTTCTAGCCTCACCCCCATTGTTTCTATTCTTCTATAAGAAGAGAAACTATACAATGCTGATGAAAGAGATTCATATCTTTCATAAAATGAATGTTATTACATTTGATGGATTCATTGAGTTCCCTGATTCTATTCTTGTGTTGCATAATTCTTTCTTTTCTTCAGCTTCTTTATTTTCCATTATTCTCCCTTCTAGGACACTATATTATTCCACTGCTTCTTTCAGTCTGCTCGTCATTGCATCAAGCTTGTTTCCCATCGTGTTTATTTCAATCTTCATCTCTGATTGGTTCTTTTTAACTCTCTTATCTCTGTGGTAAGGGTCTCATTGATGTCTTCTATTCCTTTCTGAATAGAGTATCCTTATGATTGTTCCTTTAAAGTTTCCATCAGGCATGTTACCTATATCTGTTTTACTTAGCTCTCTGATTCGGCTCTATCTTGTTCTTTCATTTGGGATAAATTACTCTGTTTTGGCATTTTGTCTAAATCTCTCCTTTCTTCTCTGTGTTAGAAAAGCCAGTTATGTCTCTTCCTCCTGAAAGTAATGGCCTAATAAAGAAGAGGTCGGGTAGTGCTCAGGCCTGGTACTTCCTGAAGTATCTGCAGTGTGTACTGTGTGCACTCTGTTGTTTTCTGGCTGCTCTATCCTTCAGGCTACTCACCTGCAGAGGCTCTCCTTGCCTGCAGTGGGTAATGTTTGGTCTCAGGCCTGAATGTGGTGAGTTTTAACTAGATATGCTCTGGTCTGCTTGTGAAATGAGACCTGACATCAGTTCCACTAGAAGTGAGGCCCTGCAGTACTCCTTGGTCAGGAGATGAGGTCTGGGCAGACGTTTGTGCTGGTGTTCTGAGAGAGGGGCTTGCCACACTGGGACTGAGGCAAGCTTGACTGAGAAGGCAGTCCTGCTAGAATGCATGGGGCTTGGTATATGGAAGTTAGGCAGCCAGTGTCAGTGCTGCACTGCTTCCAGCAGGTGGCTCTGTGTTTTCGCTGAAGGATGGGGAAGGGAAGTTGTGCCAGTCAGCTCCTTTGTTCCTGGAGAGATGTGTTAGTGAATGCTGTCTCTCAGAGAAGCTCTAAGAAGGACAAATAATCTTTCCAATTATGTGCCCCAGGTGTTCCTCAGATCACTGTTTCCATGCCATCTGCCCCTGTGTTCTCTGTCTTCTCTCCAGGAGCAGGGCAGTGCTTTCAGGGCTCTATCTGAGCCAAACTTCCTGATCTTGAAAACTCCAGGATCTAAGCCTCACAAGTTGTAAGAACTCACATAGTTCAACCCATTTTATTTTCCAAGCCAATGGCTTTGAGGAAGCATTCTCCTTGTGCATTCCTCCATGTGCTCCCCTCGCTCTCTCCCTTTTCCATGATCAACAGCTACCACCCCTTCACAGCACCTGATATCCATTTCTCCTCTAAATCACATCTCCACACTTACTATCTTCTTTGATGTGACCTCTTTTCTCCCTTTAATTGTGGAGTTTGTTCTGTCAGTCTTCAGGTTTATTTTTGGCACATTTAGGATGATTGGATAGTTAATTAGTTGTGTTTGTGGGAGAAGGTGAGCCTCAGTTCCTCCTACTCCACTGCCATCTTCCTTCCAAGTCTCACCTTCCCCTCTTTAAGTGAGTTTTCTCACTGATTTTTCCCATCATTTATGGATATCACACTCTCACATCCCCAGTCTTTTCAACTGTGTGTCAGTATTCATTTCCTTCTCAGGCATGAAAATGTAATTCTATCTGACTTCAGCAGAAGGAATGTAATCTTTACTTATGGGAGCCTGTGTGGCTCAGTCGATTAAGCATCTGACTTCAGCTCAGGTCATGATGTCATGGCTCATGGGTTCAAGCCCCATGTCAGCTGTGCTGACAGTTCGGAGCCTGGAACCTCCTTCAGATTCTGTGTCTCCGTCTCTCCCTGCCCCTCCCCTACTCTATCTCTCAAAAATAAATAAACATTAACAAAAATTTTAAAAAATCCACCATGGATTTGGGACACCTGGGTAGCCCAGTCGGTTAAGCATCAGACTCTTGATTTCGGCTCAGGTCACGATCTCACAGTTCATGAGATCAAGCTCCACATTGGGTTCCATGCTCACAGCATGGAGCCTGCTTGAGATTCTCTTTCTCCCTCTCTGTCCCTCCCCCACTCACTCTCTCTCTGTCTCTCAGAAAGAAAGAAAGAGGAAGAAAGAAAAAAAGAAAGACCATGGATCTCAAACTTTGCTGCACACTAAAATTACCTGGGGATTTTCTAAAAGGACTGATGCTCAGGTTTCATTTCCAGATAGTGTGATGCAATTGATCTGTGGGTAGCTTGTGCATTAGGAGATTTACAAACTTACTGAATGATTCTAATGGGCATTTAGGGTAATACCAATACCATGCTTGTGTTCTTCACAGCCATATAAGGCAGCTAATTAATATTGTGGCAATTTAAGCCCCTAGCCTGTTTTTCAAAAAGTTAAATGGAAAATTAGTTGGTCCTTTATAATTTTTTTGGATTAACAAAAATTCAAAAAAATCATACCATCTCTGATGCATACAAGCAAACCTTATGTTGAATAATGTCTTACTAAAGACCCAGGCCTGTCTCTAATGGAAACTAAGGTGGTATTATCTCTTTCTTATGATTAATTTGGCTTAAATACCACAGATTAAAGATCTCAGTAGTAAATAACAAGTAACTGAATGAGGTTTTTTTCTTCCTATAATTGTACTAATCTTACTTAACAAGGAAATTATCAGACTTTCTTTTGAAATGACTTTATCAAAGTATAGACAAAAAATTTATAATCCATTTCATAATTTAATGTATGTATCTTTACAGGACATGGATCTATCAATTTTTACTCAGAGAGATTAGTGGAAAAGTATAGAGTAAAAAATTATACATTAGTAAAAATTTTTAAATTGAGTATTTTTCATAATTTTGCATCTTATTACATTTGGCTCAATGGGGACACATTTAAAATTAAAATTAAGAAAGAAATTTCATATCTGATTTTCTACTTTAAACATGAAATTTAGAGACCGTTACTAAGATCATGCTCTACTCTGATGATTAGGTTATATTTAATAACCAGTAGAAAACACCATCAAGTCCCTGGGAATGTGCTACCATAGTGTGCATTGAGTCACAGCTGCGTATTTGTTTTACAGTTACAGGAAAAGTTTGAGCATCTTAAACGAGTCCAACAAGAGGAGACAATGAAACTTGAGGAGAAGAGAAGACAATTGGAAGAAGAAATAATGGATTTTTATAAATTGAAGGCTGTTTCTGGAACATTACAGACTCTGGTGTGCACCAATATAAAGAAGGAGAAAGATCGTAAGAAATAGCCCTCTCTTACCATTCTGTGTATTATAGAGCCCTATCGCTCTCAAGTCTATCTTTCTGTGAGATTATCTTTATAGCACTTAACTCTTCCCCAATTAGAATGTGAACTTCCCAAGAGCAGGTACCCTGGCCATCATATTAGATTTTGTGTCTTCAGTGTTTTTAACAAAAACTAACACAGTTTCCACTCAATAAATATTTGCTAAAATGAAAAAAAATCAAAGAAATACATAGCATAGTGTAAGTAGTGTTGATTAGCTGTTTTTGTTTGTTTGTTTTTTTAATACCATAGCTCTGGCTATGGCTGCAGTGCACAACTATAACTATAACTATATAACTATAACTATAAAACTATAACAACTATAACTATATATAGGGGATTTGTTCATGAGCTATTGCCGGAGTCAAGCTCCAGCAGGTCGAGGGGTTCCTGAAGGCTGAACAACGTTGGCAAAAAAATGAAAAAAAAAATCAAAAATAAAAATGGACACAGACAACAGCAGTGTGTTGAACTGGCTGCTTTATTGTGGCAAATGTGGCATTATATTTGTTAGCAATTTCCTTGTAGTGTGCATCATCTATGTTTTCTAGCATTACCTAATTCTAAAATGTTCCTATGTGTAATCACCTTTTAAGGAATAGCATGGTTATTTTCTCATAATATTCCCTCCTGCCCTTTGCTTATTGATTAATTTCTTACATTATTTTCATTATGTATCTACGTTTATCTATAATCTATAAAGCATTTGCTTTGCTGTTTTCATGAAAGGTCATCTATCTCTCAACACCTCAAGTGTAACAGATACAGGAACATGACCTCTTAGTTGTTTCACTGAACAATTTGTGGTTTGAGGAGCAAAAGTGTTCGCCTTGGTCTGAGGTGCCAGGAGGGGGCCAAAAGGGCCTTAGGAATCCAGGCCTTATACATTCTCAGAGAGACAATGCACCTAGGAAATAATGAACCATTCTGTACTTTAACCGACTAGGTTCAATCATCATCTGGAATGCCTCCTGGGGGCCAAGTGGACCTAGGGGTTGGAGTAACTTGTGCCCATAGATACACTCCTTTGTTGCCAGAGTGGGGCTTTCAAATCCATTTGTACTCCCGCCTTTATGTAATTTGGCCTTAATAAAGTACCTGGGGAATTTTCTGTTGAGGAATTGCCCTTGACAGGCCCCTGGGAAAAGAACCTTTGGGAAAGAAATAAGGTTCCTCAAGGAAATTGTGCAGCTCTACATTTAGCCCTTGCCACTCCCTATAAAGATTCTTCTACCTAAAGGAAGGATAGCCTCATACATTTCCCAGCCAAGGAGGGACAAATGGATTTAAAACCCCCACTCCGGCAACAAAGGAGTGTGTCTATGGGCACAAGTTACTCCAACCCCTAGGCCCACTTGGCCCCCAGGAGGCATTTTAGAATTAAGAGGCATTTAGATTAGGATGGGGACGGTCCCGATCCATCCACCGCCTGGGCCCTTCCATCAGGCTGGTTGGATAGCTTGGCTTCCGGCAAGCCATATGTATAAAAATCTCATCTTATGCTCACTTCCTTTACTAAATTCTACTGATAATAATTTCTTGATAGTTATTACAATAAAAGACTGAGTTTTGTTAGAACTTCTATGCTTTGAAGTCAGACCTTGTAAAACTATTAGAATAAAAGTTTTAGAAGTTGGGTCGAGCCAGAGAACAATGGAGCACCATAAGTAATATTTGGATGATGATTTATAGATTTTATGTATATATTAAAACTAAAGTTACCAAGCTTTTAGAAAATAAGTTGGATTTTTTTGCTAATTCAAAATTTTCTTTCTGACTGAATATTCTAATATTTGTGTAGCTAGCCTTCACCATGACTCACTCTGTTAAAATGTACTTTTGAGGGGTGCCTGGGTTGCTAAGTTGGTTAATTGACTCTTGATTTTGGCTCAGGTCATGTTCTCAGGGTCTTGAGGTTGAGCTCTATGTGGTCTTAAAGTTGTCTCTCTTCCTCTGCCCTTCCTTTGCTCATGGGCTCTCTCTCTCTCTTTCTCAAAAATAAAAATGCTACCTTTGAGGGCATTTATATATTTATTTCAACAACATCTGGCATAGTGCATGATATTTTTTTCATGTTCTTAAAAGAATATTTGTTTCTGTTGTAATTTTATTATTGCATAATTTCAAAGACAGAACTTTTTTCTTTTTAAAAGGATATCAGGGTATTATAATTTAGCTTCAGAATATAATAATCTCTGGTTATATTTACTTATTGAAAAGTTTATTTAAAAATATGGGGAGGGGCGCCTGGGTGGCGCAGTCGGTTGAGCGTCCGACTTCAGCCAGGTCACGATCTCGCGGTCCGTGAGTTCGAGCCCCGCGTCAGGCTCTGGGCTGATGGCTTGGAGCCTGGAGCCTGTTTCTGATTCTGTGTCTCCCTCTCTCTCTGCCCCTCCCCCATTCATGCTCTGTCTCTCTTTGTCCAAAAAAAAAAAAAAAAAAAAGTTAAAAAAAAATAAAAATATGGGGAAAGGGAGATACATCCACAGGATTTTAATTTTACTTTTATTTTATTATTATTTTTTTAGAAACAGAGAAAAAGAGAGTGCACAAGTGGGGAGAGGGAAAGAGGGAGAGAGAAAATCTTAAGCAGGCTCCACATTCAGCGCTGAGCCCAATGTAGGGCTTGATCCGATGACCCTGGTATCATGACCCAAGCCAAAATCAAGAGCTGGATGCTCATACAACTGAGCCACCCAGGCATCCCACATCCATAGGATTTTTAAATATGATATTAAATCATCTTACAGATTTTATAATTTGGGGGAGGAAAGAAATCTATATGAACTTTCGATAGAAACTCTACTAGGACTAGGGTCTTTTTTTTTTTTTTTTTGCTCACTTTTGCATTTTGCTCACTTTTGCTTTGCCTGACTACACAGTGGCTGGCACCTGTTTATTTGATAAATGAATACATTAACAATACTTTAGCTGTATTATAGGTATGGATAGTTTAATCTAGATCATTAATCTTCAGAAGATAGACAATGTAACTTATTAGTGCTTTTCAAATGCTGGGTTATACTGCTAAGGGACTTTCATCTTCTTACTCTTTCAACACAATATAATGTTATTAAAACTGGAGTCAGCAAAGTTGAGACATGTATAAAAAATAATAACATTAACTTTGTAAAAACTATCACTCTATTGCACATTAGAATGGACTTTGTGGTAATAATGTGACAGTCCATAGTTTCTTTTAGAGATTATAAAGGCTTACCTTACATAAACTGTGTATTTAAACAATTTCTTTTCTAATGGTATAGAACAAGTTATAATTTAGTAATATAAGGCATACATTTGCTCTTTGTATAACAGTTTTGTAAAATAGTGTGTTTCACATATATCCTTTAATTTTATGATTAAAATTACTTTTCTTTTTCAGATCCATTTTTATGTAAAACAGAAGTTCCAAATTTATGTAGCACAGTTTTCATAAGTCAGAGTTATTAAAGACTTATAAGCATAATTTGGCTTTCCTTGTTTTTTTTTTATTTGCTACACTATTTTGATGTTAATGCAAATTGCCTTTTTAAAAATTTCAGTTTCCATTTGATCACTACTAGTAATATACAGTGCAATAATTTTAATGCAATGATTCCGTATTTTGTCACTTTTATAAAACTTGTTAAATTTATTAATAAGTTGAAGTACATTTTTTTGTAGATTTATTTGGATTTACTAGGTATGTGACCATATCATCTCTGATTCAAAACAGTTTACTTCTATTTCCTTGCCTTACTGAGTTGACTAGGACTTTTACTACAATGTTCAGTAAAAGTGTTGACCTCTTTAATATTAGGAAATAGACACCAAATTCTATCATTTTTTCATCTTTGTTGAGATATAGTTAACATAGAACATTGTGTAAATTTAAGGTGTACAATGTGTTGATTTGATACATTTATATATCGCAAAATAATTACCAACATAGGATTAGCTAAGAAATTTCCTGTCATCATGGAGAGAGGAGCAAGAGAGAAAGAGTGAAAACAAGAGTGAAAACAAATGCAGGGGATTGCACAAAAAAACTTCCCCCAAACCACTGACCGGGAAAAGGAGAGGGTTTAAATACTACAAGTTTTTTATAAACAGTAGAGTGCAGAGTCTGAAGTTTCTGCAGTCAGCACCATCAGGAGGGTCGCACCCAGTGGGCTCAGCGGTGCTGAGTGGGGAAGGAGGGCAGAGACCCAGGAGTGGACAGCATGGTCTGAGGGTTGCATGGGGAGGAAAAAGTTCCCCTGCTTGGAGTGCATTTGGCAGAGGTGATTTGGCCTTTCTGTGCACAAAAGATCCTGTGGGTGCCATTTAGCTGCCCCGTTCAATAACATAACAAAGATGCTGGCTGAGGACAGCACCCGTGGCACCAGTTTTGTGCTGCTATGTACCATAAACTCCGAACTGGAGGATGGTTGTGTGGCCATAGTTTTGGACAAGACTGCACTGGCCACAGTGCAGCAAGACCCTCCCCAGAGGATCAGCATGGGTCCTCACCACGTGTCTCTGATGTTTGGAGTTTAGAATCACAGCCACGCCTGAGATAAAATACAGGAGTGCTTGCTGCCTGGAAGGCAGACAGCTCAGACACAGACAGGGTGAGGGTGGGGATCTGATGGAAGCTGGGGACACAGGAAAGATGATTGCTCATCTGTGAGGGCTTCCTGAGGAGTGGCAGGTAAGAGCTCCCTGCTCCAGAGACAAGAGAGCTAGGCTAAGCCATTCACTACCCCCACCCCCAACAACACTGATCCAGTTCAGTGAGCAAAACAGTGCCACCAAGTGGAAGCCAGAGCTACTTTCACCAAACACCACTGGAAGCACCCTGCAAGTGTATCTCCTCTAAGGCAAGTCCACCTGAGAATCAGAGCAGCAGGCCCCTCCCCCAGACGACTAGGACAAATTCCCTCCTATGCACCAACTCTACTGATTCTAGAGTGCTGCAAATCTTCAGTTCTAGGGGAAACAAGGTATAGTTTTCCTTGGGGATTTTTTTTTTTGGATACAGAGGAAGAAATTTATTTTCATTTTAAATTTTATTTTATTATTTATTTTTTACTTTATTTTACATTTTATTATTTTTACTTATTAAAATTTTTTTTAATGTTTATTTTTGAGAGAGACAGAGTGTGAGTGGGAGAGGGGCAGAGAAACACACACAGAATCTGAAGCAAGCTCCCGGATTCGTGTCAGACAGAGCCCTACATGGGGCTCAAACCCATGAACTGCAAGATCATGACCTGAACCGAAGTCAGACACTTAACTGACTGAGCCACCCAGGCACCCCAATTTTTACTTATTTTTTGAATCAAGATTCTCTCTTTATTGTTCATATATTTATTTTTAATTGAAATTTTAGTAAATATACAGTGTAATATTGGTTTCGGGAGTAGAATTCAGGGATTCATCACTTACATATACAGCACCCTCTAGCCCATCTTCCATCCACCTCCTTCCATCAACCCTCAGTTTGCTTTCTATTATTAAAAGATAGAGTGATTTGTTTCCTTCTCTTGTGGTTTCCCTTGTCTCCTCTTCCCATCTCCCTGCTTCCCATATGTTCATCCGTTTTGTTTCTTAAATTCCACATATGAGTGAAGTCATATGGCATTTCTTTCTCTGACTTATTGAGCTTAGTATAGCACATTCTAGCTCCATCCATGTTGTTGCAAAGGGCAAGATTTCATTTATTTTTTTATGGCTTGTTAGTATTCCAGTGTATAATATGCCACATCTTAATCCATTCATCAGAATAGATATTTGGACTCTTTCCCTAGTTTGGCTATTATTGATAATGCTGCTATAAACATTGGGGTGCATGCCCCCCTTAGAATCTGTATTTTAAAATTTTTAATGTTTATTTATTTTGAGAGAGAGAGAGAGCATGAGTGCAAGCAGGGGAAGGGCAGAGAGAGAGGGAGACACAGAATCCGAAGCAGGGTCCAGGCTCTGGGCTGTTAGCACAGAGCCCAAAGAGGGGCTTGGACTCATGAACTGTGAGATCATGACCTGAGCTGAAGTTGGATGCTTAACTGACTGAGCCACCAAGGCACCCCTAGAATCTGTATTTTTGTATGCTTAGGGTAAATACCTAATAGTGCAATTTCTGGATCATAGGATAATTCTATTTTTAGTTTTTTGAGAAACCTCCATACTGTTATCCAGAGTGGCTACACCAGTTTCATTCCCACCAACAGTGCAAGAGGGTTCCCCTTTCTCTGCATCCTCACCAACAATGTTGTTTCTTGTGTTGTTAATGTTAGCCATTCTGACAAGTGTGAGGTGGTATCTCGTGGTTTTGATTTGTATTTCCCTGATGATGAGTGATGATGAGCATCTTTTCATGTGTCTGTTAGTCATCTGGATTTTTTTTTTGGAAAAGTGTCTATTCATGTGGTCTACCCATTTTTTAACTGGGATTTTAGTTTTTTGGGTCTTAAATTTGATGATAAGTTCTTTATGGATTTGCAAACTAACCCTTTATCAGATATGTCATTTGCAAATATCTTCTCCCATTCCGTAGGCTGCCTTTTAGTTTTGTTGATTGTTTCCTTCACTGTGCAGAAGCTTTTTATCTTAAGTCCTAATTGTTCATGTTTGCTTTTGCTTCCCTTGTCTTCAGTGACATGTCTAGTAAGGAGTTGTTCTGGCTGCGGTGAAAGAGGTTCCTGCCTGTTTTCTGCTCTAGGAATTTGATGGTTCCTTGTCTCACATTAGGTAGTTCATCCAGTTTGAATATTTTTGTGTGTGTATGTTGTAAGAAAGTGGTCCAGTTTCATTCTTTTGCATGTAACTGTCATTTTTCCCAACAGCATTTGTTAAAGAGACTGTTTTTTTTCCCCACTGTATCTTTTTTCCTGCTTTGTCAGAGATGAGTTGAGCATTTAGTTGTGGGTCCATTTCTGGGTTTTCTATTCTGTTCCATGGATTTATATGTCTGTTTTTGTACCAGTACCATATTGTCTTGACTACAGCTTTGTAATATAGTTTGATATCAAGAATCAGGATGCCTGTAGTTTTGTTTCTCTCTTGCAGGATTGCTTTGGCTATTTGGGGTATTTTTTGTTTCCATACAGATTTTAGGATTGTTTGTTCTAGAGCAAAAAATGCTGGTGGTATTTTGATAGGTATTGCATTAAATGTGTAGATTACTTTGGGTGATATAGACATTTTAACAGTGTTTGTTCTTCCAATCCATAAACATGAAATGTTTTTCCATTTCTTTGTGTCCATCTATATTTCTTTCATAATTCTTCTAGAGTTATCAGTACAGATCTTTTACCTCTTTAGTTAGGTTTATTTCTAGTTATCTTATTCATGGTACAATTGTGTAAGGAGTCTATTCCTTGATTTCTTTTTCTGTCACTTCATTATTTGTGTATAGAAATGCAACAGATTTCTGCACGTTGATTTTTTTACACTGCGACTTTGCTGAATTTATCTATTAGCTCACGCAATTTTGCAGGGTAGGCTTTCAGGTTTTTCACATAGATTATCCTGTCCTCTGCAAATAGTGAAAGTTTCACTTCTTCCTTTCCAATTTGGATGCCTTTTATTTCTTTTTGTTTTCTGAATGCTGAGGCCAAGACTTCCAGTACTATGTTAAATAGTAATGGTGAAAGTTGATAACCTTGCCTTGTTCCTGATTGTAGGGGAAAGGCTCTCAGTTTTTCTCCCCATTGAGGATGATATTAGCTGTGGGTCTTTTGTATATGGCCTTTGTGATGTTAAGATGTTCCATCTATCCCTACTTTGTTGAGGTTTTTTTTTTTTAACCAAGAATGGATACCGTAATTTGCCAAATGCATTTGTTTTTGCATCTATTGAGAGACTCATGGTTCTTATCATTTCTTTTATTGATGTGGTGTATCACGTTGATTGATTTGTGAATATTGAGCCATCCCTACAGCCCAGGAATAAGTTCCACTTTATTATCGTGAATAATTCATTTAATGTACTGTTGGATTCTATTTTCTAGTATCTTTTGGGAATTTTTGCATCCAGGGTCATCAGGGAATTGGCTTTTAATTCTTTTTTTAGTGAGGTCTTTGGTTTTGGAATCAAGGTAATTCTGGCCTCATAGAATGAGCTTGGAAGTTTTATTTCCATTTGTATCTTTTAGAACATTTTGAGAAATAGGTATTAACTCTTCCTTAAACGTCTGGTATAAGTCCCCTGGGAAGCCATCTGGACCAGGAATTTTGTTTGCTGGAAGATTTTTGTATGGTGATTCAATTTCTTTATGGGTCTGTTCAAATTTTCATTTTCTTCCTGTTTCAATTTTGGTATTTTGTGAGTGTCTAGGAATTTGTACATTTCTTTCAGATTGCCTACTATGTTGGCATATACTTTTTCATGGTATTCTCTTATAGTTTCTGTATTTCTGTGGTGTTGGTTGTGATGTTGCCTCTTTCATTTGTGATTTTATCTATTTGTGTCCTTTCTCTTTTCTTTTTGAGAAGTCTTGTTAGGGTATTGTCAATTTTGTTTATTCTTTCAATGAACCAGCTCTTGGTTTTATTGATATGCCTTAATGTATTTTATGGTTTCTAGATCATTTATTTCTGTTCTAATCTTTAATATTCCTTTTCTTCTGCTGACTTTGTGCTTTATTTGCTGTTCCTTTTCTAGATCCTTTAAGTATAGGTTAAATTGTGTATTGGGGACCTTTCTTGCTTCTTGAGATAGGCCTGAATCATAATATACTTTCCTCTTGGGACTGTCTTTCTTGCATCCCAAAAGGTTCCGGACTGTAGTGTTTCCATTTTAATTGACTTACATGTATTTTTTATTTATTCCTTAATTTCCTGATTGAGCCATTCATTTTTAGTAGGATGGTTTTTAACCTCCATGTATTTGAGGCTTTCCAATTTTTTGTGTGTGGCGATTTCAAGCTTCATACCATTGTGATTTGAAAATATGCATGGTATGATCTCAAATTTTTTCTACCTATTGAGAGCTGATTTGTGACCAAGTGTGCAGTCTATTCTGGAAAATGTTCCATGTGCACTCCAGAAGAATGTGTATTCTGTTACTTTAGGATGAAAAGTTCTGAATATATCTGTTAAGTCCATCCAGTCCAGTGTGTCACTCAAAGCCATTGTTTCCTTGTTGATTTTCTGCTTAGATGATCTGTTAATTGTAAGTGGGGTGTTAAAGTCCTCTACTATTATTGCATTGATTATCAATGAGTTTTCTCATGTTTATTATTAATTGATTTATATATTTGGGTGTTCCAATTGGAGACATAATTGTTTACAATTGTTAGATCTTGGTGGATAGACTCCTTAATTATAATATAATGCCCTTCTTTTTTGCTTGTTATAGTCTTTGTTTTAAAATCTAGCTTGTATGATGTGTTTGCTCCATCTTTCTTTTGACATTCATTAGCCTGATAGATGGTTCTCCATCCCCTCACTTTCAATTTGCAGGTGTCTTTGGGTCTAAGGTGAGTCTCTTGTAGGCAACATATAGATGGGTCTTGTTTTGTAATCCATTCTGATACTCTATCTTCTGAATGGAGCCTTTAGTCCATTTACATTCAGAGCAATTATTGAAAGATATGAATATAGTGCCATTGTAGAGCTGGTGTTTCTGGTAATGTTCTCTGGTTCTTTGTAGTCTTTGTTATGTTGGGTTTTATTTTTCTCCAACCAAAGAGTCCCACTTAAAATTTGTTGCAAAGATGCTTTAGTGGTCATAAACTTGTTTGGTTTTGTTTTTCTGGGAAACTCTTTATCTCTCCTATTCTGAATGAAAGCCTTGCTGGATAAAGAAGCCTTGGCTGCATATTTTTTCCCCTATTGAACATGTTGAATATTTCCTGTCACTCCCTTCTGGCCTGCCAAGTTTCAGTGGACAGGTCTGCTACTAACTTTATATGTCTACCCTTGTAGGTTAAGAGCCTTTTGTCCCCAGCTGCTTCCAGAATTCTCATCTTTGTATTTTGAAAGTTTCACTGTGATATATCATGGTGTTCACCTGTTTGTTGATTTGGAGGGGGGGGGGTTTTCTGTCCTCCTGGACTTGAATGCCTGTTTCCTTCCCCAGATTAGGGAAGTTCTCAGCTATAATTTGTTCCAATAAACTTTCTATCTCCTTTTCTTACTTCTATCCCCTTTCTATCCCCTTTCTTACTTTCTGTTCTAATCTTTAATATTCCTTTTCTTCTGCTGACTTTGTGCTTTATTTGCTGTTCCTTTTCTAGATCCTTTAAGTATAGGTTAAATTGTGTATTGGGGACCTTTCTTGCTTCTTGAGATAGGCCTGAATCATAATATACTTTCCTCTTGGGACTGTCTTTCTTGCATCCCAAAAGGTTCCGGACTGTAGTGTAGTTTCTTCTTCTCAGACTCCTGTGATATGGATAGTGTTTTGCTGGATTGAATCACTGAGTTACCTAAGTCCCCTTTGATGATCCAATAGTTTCCTTTCCCTTTTCTTTTCAGCTTCCTTGTTTTCCATTATTTTATCTTATTTATTCTCTTCTCTGATTTTTAAATCCTTCTTGTGACTGTTGCTAGTCAATTTTACATCTCAGTTATAGCGTTCTTTATCGCAGCCTGACTAGTTTTTAGGTCTTTGATCTCAGTAGCAAGGGTTTCTCTGGTGTCTTCTATGCTTTTTATTCAAGTTCATCTCATAGTCTTATGACTGTTGTTTTAAGTTCTTGTTCACATATTTTGCCTATGTCTGTTTTGAGCAAGTCCCTGGCTGTAATTTCCTTTTTTAAAATTTCAATTCAGGTTAATTAACATATAGTGTAGTATTGGTTTCAGTAGAATTTATTAATTCATATAACATATACTTACATATAACACCCAGTGGTCATCCCAACAGTTGCCTTACTTAATCTGGCTGTGATTTATTCTTGACCATTCTTTTGGGGAGAAATTATCTGTCTTGTGATTTTGGCTAGGTTTCTGTCTTCTGTATGTTTGGAATGTTTATTTTATTTATATTGAGAGAGAGAAAGAGTGAGAAAAGAAAGGGGCAGAGGAAGAGAGAGACAATGTGAAGGAGGCTCCATACCCAGTGGGGAGGCTAATGTGAGGCTCGATTGCATGACTGCAAGATCATAACTTGGGGAAAAAATCAAGAGTCAGACGCTTAACTGAGCCACACAGGGGCCTCTTTTACATGTTTTAAAAGTTTCTTAGGTTTTCTACACCAAAGAGCAGTGCTATATTAAAAAACTTCATACATTGTCCAGGCCTGACACTTTAGGAAGTTTTCCTGAATGCTGTATGCAGTGTGTGATCCGCTATTGTGTTTTGGCTGCTCCTTCTCACTGGTCAGTCCACTGCAGAGTTCCTCCTTGCTTGTAGTTGGGAGTGTTTGGACTTTAACTAGGTGTTCTTTGATTTATTTGAATAAAAGGGGAAAAAGTAGGAAAAAAAAACCTGATCCAAAAATAAAGAGAAAAGGAAAATGAATGAATAAAAAACCAAACAGACAATCAAAAAACTATAAGCCTGATTCCAAAGAAAAGAACAGAAAGAAGCAAAAAAAAAAAAAAAGAAAAAAGAAAAAAAGAAAAACAACAAGGGAGAAAAGGAAATAAAAAAAAAACAAAAAAACTATGAACTTGATTAAAAAATAAAACAGGGGCGCCTGGGTGGCGTAGTCGGTTAAGCCTCCGACTTCAGCCAGGTCACGATCTCGCGGTCCGTGAGTTCGAGCCCCGCATCAGGCTCTGGGCCGATGGCTCGGAGCCTGGAGCCTGTTTCCGATTCTGTGTCTCCCTCTCTCTCTGCCCCTCCCCCGTTCATGCTCTGTCTCTCTCTGTCCCAAAAATAAATAAAAAACGTTGAAAAAAAAAATTAAAAAATAAAACAAAGAGGAAGAGGAAGAAGAAGAAAGGAAGAAAGGAAGAAAGGAAAGGAAGAAAGAAAGAAAAGGAAGGAAGAAAGAAAGGAAGGAAGGAAGGAAAAAGAAAGAAGAAAGAAAGAAAGAAAGAAAGAACGCCTCATTCTATTTCCACCAAAACATCAAGTGATGCCTTGAAGCACTCTATTTTCAGTACACTTGGTGAATAGGGTGCACTACCTGTGATGGTCTTCTGGGGAAGAGGCTCAGAGTCAATCTTGTCCCAGTAAATAAGCAGTTACCAGGCACGGGGGGGGGGCAGGTTTGGAGTATGTGGGTCCTGCCTCTACTGGGGGCCACTGTGTTGCCCTCTGAAGTCCTACCATATTGGTGTTGGGGGACAATGGTGCCACCCTTATCTCTCATTCCCAGATAAGGGGTCTCACACCCTCCATTGTTCTGGAAGCCCTCACAAAGTAGGGAGGGCAGTCAGCTGACTCTGTGTCACAGCTCTCTTGTGCTTTTTTCTTCAGCGTGTGGCTGGGATTTAAAACTCAAGATCTTAAGGACCCAGAACTAAATGGACTGCCCTCCTCCTCTTGAGTAGAGCCTCTCCATGCTGTGTCTGATGTACTTTGTATCAGAAAAACAGTTCTACACCTGTGCAGTGTGAAGAATTTAAAGTGTACCACCACTAAAAGCAACAATAAGCCCTCTATGAGTGCCTCTATCACCTGCCAAAGAAAAGCCCTTTTCTGGCACCTACAGGGTCTTTTGTCCTTGGAGAGGAAATATACCGTCTGCCCAAAGTATTTCAGGAAGGGGAGTGCTTTCCCATTGTGCTCCAGAGATCACTACACATTTGCACTCTAGGGCCAACTCCTTCCTTCTACACAGGAGTGCATGCCACAGTTCCACTCTGGAGAAAGTCATGCACTTCCAAAACCTCAGTGTTTGAACTCCACATGCTGCTTGCAAAAAATCCCTGCTGTACTCAGTACCTCTAGCTCCACAGCCTGAGGTCCAGAGAGGTTTTCCTCTTGTGCAAACCCGATACCACATTCTTTCAATGCCTGCTTATCACTCTCCTTTTGCCTTTCCACAGAAAGGGTTCCCTTCCTTCCGTGGCATTGCTCTTTTTCTCTCCAATTCACTTCCATGAACCTTGAACTTTCCACAATGTCTCCCTCCAACAATGGAGATCCTTCTGCCAGTCTGCAGATCAATTTCCTGGGTGTTCCAAGTGAACTGACTGCAATACAACTGTGAGAAATGAGGATGGAGAGCCCAGCATCACCCTTCTTCCTGCCATCTAACTCCTCTCTTGAACCAAACTTTTCTAAACAAGCAAAACAAAACACACCTAGGATATAGCTCTCTTTATTATTTCATTTTATTTTTTACCTCTTAATTGACAAGACAGAAGAATTCACCCATAAAGAACAGAAGTGATGTCAGGTATTTAATCAATACCGATATAAGTAATACGTCACAATTGAATTTAAAACCAGAATTACATGGATACTAACTGGATTTGAAAAAAGCATAGAAGACACTAAAGAATCCCTTACTGCAGAGACAAGAGAACTAAAAACTACACAGGCCAAAATTAGAAACGTTATAACTGAGATGCAAACCTGAATGGATGCCATGTCTTTCAACAATAGCCAAATTACGGAAAGAGCCTAAATATCCATCAACTGATGAATGGATAAGAAATTGTGGTTTATATACACCATGGAATACTACTTGGCAATGAGAAATAATGAAATATGGCCTTTTGTAGCAATGTGGATGGAACTGGAGCATGTCATGCTAAGTGAAATAAGTCATACAGAGAAAGATACCATATGTTTTCACTCCTATGTGGATCCTGAGAAACTTCACAGAAGATCATGGGGGAGGGGAAGGAAAAAAAAAAGAGGGAGCCATACCATAGGAGACTCTTAAAAACTGAGAATAGGAAGATGGCAGTGTAGGAGGATGCTGGGCTCACCGCGTCCTCCTGATCACTTAGATTCCACTGACATCTGCCTAAATAACCCACGAAACTGCCAGAAGACTAGCACAATGGACTCTCCGGAGCCAAGCATAGACAAGAGGCCCATAGAAGAGGGTAGGAAGGGCAGAGAGGCAGTGCGTGCTACATGGATTGGCGGGAGGGAGCTGGGGCGGTGGAAGGACAGCCTGCCTGGCAAGGCAGAGCCACCAAGTCTGACTTGCAAAACCGGAAGGGCTAGATGGAGTGAGTTCTGACAGCCAGCGGGACTTAACATCTGGAATGTTAAAAGTCAACGGCTCTGCTCGGAGAGTGGGAGGGCAAGAGGACACCGGGAGAGAGAGTTGTTGAGCCCTGGAAGACAGAGCTCAGCTTGGTGGGGAAGAAAAGTGCTGGCCAGCGCCATCTCCCTCTCCCATCCCCCAGCCGAAATCCCAAAGGGAACCAGTTCCCGACATCGAACTTGCTTGCACCGTGCAAACACCCAATGCTGTACTTCTGTGGTTCCATTCCTCTGACGGGTCTGCCTCCCTCCTGATGCTGCAGGGCCCCTCCCGCAGGGAACCACCGATGGCAAAGTGAGCTAAGCCTGTCCCTCCCGCCCCTGTGCACCTGGCGGATCCACCCCAGCTAATATGTCAGATCCCATCAAAGAAGCACCACAAGCTGGCAGTGTGCAAGTAACCCAGACAGGGGCCACACTACACCACAGTGAGTCCTGCCCCTGGGAGAGGGGAAGATAAGGTACACAACAGTCTGACTGTGGCCCCAGGGGTGGGCTGGGGACACACATCGGGTCTGACTGTGGCCCTGCCCACCAACACAAGTTACTCCAGACAGCATGGGGGAAGTGCCCTGCGGTTTGGTGCCACTGCAGGGACTATCCAAAATGATGAAATGGAAGAATTCTCAAAAGAAACTCCAGGAAGTAGTGACAACAAACGAATTGATCAAAAATGATTTAAGCAATATAACGGACCATGAATTTAGAATAATAGTCATCAAATTAATCGCTGGGATTGAAAAAAGTATAGAGGACAGCAGAGAATCTATTGCTACAGAGATCAAGGGACCAAGAAACAGTCAGGAGGAGCTAAAAAATGATATAAATGAGGTGCAAAATAAAATGGAGGTGACAGCAGCTTGGATTGAAGAGGCAGAAGAGAGAATAGGTGAATTCGAAGATAAAATTAGCAAAAAGAAGAAGCTGAGAAAAAGAGATAAAAAAAATCCAGGAGTATGAGGGGAGAATTAGAGAACTAAGTGATGCAATCAAGCACAACAATATCCATATAATAGGGATTCCAGAAGAGGAAGAGAAAGAGAAAAGGGCTGAAGATGTACTAGAACAAATTATAGTTGAGAACTTCCTCGATCTGGGGAAGGAAACAGGCATTGAAATCCAAGAGGCACAGAGAACTCCTTTCAGAAGTAATTTGAATCGATCTTCTGTGTGACATATCACAGTGAAACTGACAAAATATAAGAATAAAGAGAAATTTCTGAAAGCAGCTAGGGATAAACATGCTCTAACATAAAGGGAGACCGATAAAACTCATGATCTATCTACTGAAACTTGGCAGGCCAGAAAGGAATGGTAGGAAATCTTCAATGTGATGAACAGGAAAAATATACAGCCGAAAATCCTTTATCCAGCAAGTCTGTCATTTAGACTAGAAGGAGAGATAAAGGTCTTCCCAAACAAAAACTGAAGGAATTCATCACCACTAAACCAGCCCTACAAGAGATCCTAAGGGGGATTCTGTGAGTGAAATTTTGCAAGGACCACAAAGGCCCAGAGACATCACTACAAGCATGAAACCTACAGACATCATAGTGACTCTAAACCCATATCTTTCAATAACACTGAATGTAAATGGACTAAATTCACCAAACAAAAGACATAGGGTATCAGAATGGATAAAAAAAACCCAAGACCCATCAAGTTGCTGTCTACAAGAGACTTATTTTAGACACGAGGACACCATGAGATTGAAAGTGAGGGGATGGAGAACTATCATGCTACTGGAAGTCTAAAGAAAGCTGGAGTAGCCATACTTATATCAGACAAACTAGACTTCCAATAAAGTCTGTAACAAGAGATGAAGAAAGGTTTTATATAATAATTATCCATCAGGAAGAGCTAACAATTACAAATGTCTATGTGCCGAATATGGGAGCCCCCAAATATATAAAACAATCACAAACATAAGCAACCTTATTGATAAGAATCTGGTAATTGCAGGAGACTTTAATACTCTACTTACAATATTGGATCAATCATCTAGACACAGGATCAATAAACAAGGGCCCTGAATGATATATTGGATCAGGTGGACTTGACAGATATATTTAGAACTCTGCATCCCAAAGCAACACAATATACTTTCTTCTCGAGTGCACATGGAACATTCTCCAAGATAGATCACATACTAGGTCACAAAACAGCCCTTCATAAGTATACGAGAATTGAGATCATACCATACATAATTTCAGACCACAATGCTATGAAGCTTGAAATCAACCACAGGAAAAAGTCTGGAAAACCTCCAAAACCATGCAGGTTAAAGAACACCATAATAAAGAATGAATGGGTCAAACCGGCAATTAGAGAAGAAATTTAAAAATACATGGAAACAAATGAAAATGAAAATACAACAATCCAAATGCTTTGGGATGTAGCAAAGGCAGTCCTGAGAGGAAAATACATTGCAATCCAGGCCTATCTCAAGAAACAAGAAAACTCCCAAATACAAGATCTAACAGCACACCTAAAGGAACTAGAAGCAGAACAGCAAAGACACCCCAAACCCAGCAGAAGAAGACGAATAATAAAGATCAAAGCAGAAATATACGATATAGAATCTAAAAAAACTGTAGAGCAGATCAATGAAACCAAGAATTGGTTTTTTGATAAAATAAACAAAATTGATAAACCTCTAGCCAGGCTTCTCAAAAACAAAAGGGTGATGACCCAAATAGATATAATCATGAATGAAAATGGAATTATTACAACCAATCCCTCAGAAATACAAGCATCAGGGAATACTATGAAAAATTACATGCCAACAAACTGGACAACCTGGAAGCAATGGACAAATTCCTAAACACCCACACACTTCCAAAACTCACATGAAGAAATAGCTTGAACCTACCCATAACCAGTGAAGAAATTGAATCAGTTATCAAACATCTCCCAACAAATAAGAGTCCAGGACCAGATGGCTTTGCAGGGGAATTCTACCATTTATTTTTTATTTTATTATTTTTATTTTTTTTTAAACGTTTATTTTTGAGACAGAGAGAGACAGAGCATGAATGGGGGAGGGTCAGAGAGAGGGAGACACAGAATCTGAAACAGGCTCCGGGCTCTGAGCTGTCAGCACAGGGGCCCGATGCGGGGCTCGAACCCATGGACCGCGAGATTGTGACCTGAGCCGAAGTCGGCGCTCAACCGACTGAGCCACCCAGGCGCCCCACTACCAGACATTGAAAGCGGAGATAATACCTATCCTTCTCAAGCTGTTCCAAAAAATATAAAGGGAAGGAAAACTTCTAGACTCATTCTATGAAGCCAGCATTACTTTGATTCCCAAACCAGACAGAGACCCAGCAAAAAAAGAGAAATACAGGCCAATGTCCCTGATGAATATGGATGCAAAAATTCTCATTAAGATACTAGCAAATCAAAATCAACAGCATATAAAAAGAATTATTCACCATGATCAAGTGGGATTCATTCTTGGGCTGCAGGATTGGTTCAACATTCACAAATCAATCAATGTTATACATCACATTAATAAAAGAAAAGAACCATATGGTCCTGTCTATCGATGCAGAAAAAGCATTTGACAAAATTCCGTATTTTTTCTTAATAAAAACCCTGGAGAAAGGATAGAAGGAACATATTTAAACATCATAAAAGCCATTTATGAAAAGCCCACAGCTAATATCATCCTCAATGGGGAAAAACTGAGAGCTTTCCCCCTGAAATCAGCAACGTGACAGGGATGTCCATTCTCACCACTGTTGTTTAACAAAGTGTTGGAAGTTCTAGCATCAGCAGACAACAAAAGGAAATCAAAGGCATCAAAATTGGCAATGATGTTGTTAAGCTTTCATTTTTGCAGTTGACATGATATTATACATGGAAAACCTGATAGACTCCACCAAAAGTCTGCTAGAACTGATACATTGGTTCAGCAAGTTGCAGGATAAAAAATCAACGTACAGATATCAGTTGCATTCTTATACACTAATATTGAACAGAAAAAAGACAAAGAAACTGATTCCATTCACAATTGCACCAAGAAAGATAAAATACCTGGGAGTAAGCCTAACCAAAGATGTAAAAGATCTGTATGCTGAAAACTATAGAAAGCTTATGAAGGAAATTGAAGAAGACATAAAGAAATGGAAAAACATTCCGTGCTCATGGATTGCAAGAATAAATATTGTTAAAGTGTCAATACTACCCAAAGCTATCTACACATTCAATGCAATCCCAATCAAAATTGCACCAGCATTCTTCTCGAAACTAGACCAGGCAATCCTAAAATTTGTATGGAACCACAAAAGACCCCGAATAGCCACAGTAATTTTGAAGAAGACCAAAGCAGGAGGCATCACAATCCCACACTTTAACCTCTACTACAAAGCTGTAATCATCAAGACAGCATGGTATGGGCACAAAAACAGACACATAGACCAAAGGAATCGAATAGAGACTCCAGAATTGGACCCACAAATGTATGGGCAAGTATTCTTTGACAAAGCAGGAAAGAATATCCAATGGAAAAAAGAGTCTCTTTAACAAATGGTGCTGGGAGAGATGGACAGCAACATGCAGAAGAATGAAACTAGGTCACTTTTTTACACCATTCACAAAAATAAACTCAAAATGGATAAAGGACCTGAATGTGAGACAGGGAACCATCAAAACCCTAGAGGAGAAAGCACGAAAACACCTCTCTGACCTCAACAGCAGCAATTTCTTCTTGACACATCTCCAAAGGTATGGGGATTAAAAGCAAAAATGAACTATTTGGACTTCATGAAGATAAAAAGCTTCTGCACTGCAAAGAAAATAATCAACAAAACTAAAAGGCAACCAACGGAATGGGAAAAGATATTTGCAAATGACCTATTGGACAAAGGGCTAGTATCTAAAATCTATAAAGAGCTCACCAAAGTCCACGCCCAAGAAAACAAATAATCCAGTGAAGAATTGGGCAAAAAACATGAACAGACACTTTTCTAAAGAAGACATCCAGATGGCAGTGCAGAAGCTTATCTTCATGTGGTCCCAATAGTTCATTTTTGCTTTTAATTCCCCTGCCTTTGGAGATGTGTCAAGAAATGGCTGCAGCTGAGGTCAGAGAGGTTTTCCCCTGCTTTCTCCTCTAGGGTTTTGATGGTTTTCTGTCTCACATTCAGGTCTTTTATCCATTTTGAGTTTATTTTTGTGAATGGTGTAAGAAAGTGGTCTAGTTTCATTCTTCTCATGTCACTTTCCAGTTCTCCCAGCACCATTTGTTAAAGAGACTCTTTTTTTCCATTGGATATTCTTTCCTGCTTTGTCAAAGAATACTTGCCCATACATTTGTGGGTCCAATTCTGGAGTCTCTATTCGATTCCTTTGGTCTATGTGTCTGTTTTTGTGCCCATACCATGCTGTCTTGATGATTACAGCTTTGTAGTAGAGGTTAAAGTGTGGGATTGTGATGCCTCCTGCTTTGGTCTTCTTCAAAATTACTGTGGCTATTCGGGGTCTTTTGTGGTTCCATACAAATTTTAGGATTGCCTGGTCTAGTTTCGAGAAGAATGCTGGTGCAATTTTGATTGGGATTGCATTGAATGTGTAGATAGCTTTGGGTATTGACATTTTAACAATATTTATTCTTGCAATCCATGAGCACGGAATATTTTTCCATTTCTTTGTATTGTCAATTTCCTTCATAAGCTTTCTATAGTTTTCAGCATACAGATCTTTTACATCTTTGGTTAGGTTTACTCCTAGGTATTTTATGAGTCTTGGTGCAATTGTGAATGGTATCAGTTTCTTTTTCTGTTTGCTTCGTTATTGGTGTATAAGAATGCAACTGATTTCTGTAAATTGATTTTTTATCCTGCAACTTTGCTGAACCCATGTATCAGTTCTAGCAGACTTTTGTGGAGTCTGTCAGGTTTTCCATGTGGAGTATCATGTCATCTGTAAAGAGTGAAAGTTTTACTTCATCTTTGCCAATTTTGATGCCTTTGATTTCCTTTTGTTGTCTGCTGATGCTAGGACTTCCAATATTATGTTAACAGTGGTGAGAGTGGACATTCCTATCGTGTTGCTGATTTCAGGAGGAAAGCTCTCAGTTTTTCCCCATTGAGGATATTAGCTGTGGGCTTTTCATAAAAGCTGTGGACGTCTATGATATTTAGGTATCTTTTTTCATCCAACTTTCTTGAGGATTTTCATCAAGAAAGGATGTTGTATTTTGTCAAATGCTTTTTCTGCATCTATTGACAGGACCATATGGTTCTTACCTTTTATTTTATTAAAGCGATGTATGACATTGATTGATTTGCGAATATTGAATCAGCCCTGCAGCCCAAGAATGAATCCCACTTGATCATGGTGAATAATCTTTTTTTACGTGCTGTTGAATTCAATTTGCTAGTATCTTGAGAATTTTTGCATCCATATTCATCAGAGATAGTGGCCTGAAGTTCTCTTTTTTTGCTGGGTCTCTGCCTAGTTTGGGAATCAAAGTAATGCTGGATTCATAGAATGAGTCGGGAAGTTTTGCTTCTCTTTCTATGTTCAGGAACAGCTTGAGAAAGATAGGTATTAATTTTGCTTTAAATATCTGGTAGAATTCCCCAGTGAAGCCATCTTGTCTAAGACTCTTATTTGTTGGGAGATTTTTGATGACTGATTCAATTTCTTCACTATTTATGGGTCTGTTCAAATTTTCTATTTCTTGTTTGAGTTTTGGTAGTGTGTGGGTATTTAGAAATTTGTCCATTTCTTACAGTTTATCCGTTTTGTTGGCATATAATTTTTCATAGTATTCCCTAATAATTCTTTTATATTTATGGAGGGCTATTTTGTGACCCAGTATGTGATCTATCTTGGAGAATGTTCCATGTGCACTTGAAAAGAAAGTATATTCTGCTCTTTCAATCTGAAAGTGTCCTCAGGTCCGAAATGAACCTCTTGTAGAGAGCCAATGATAGGTCTTATTTTTTATGCAATCTGATACACTCTTTCAATTGGACCATTTAGCCCACTTACACTAGATTTTATTACTCAAAGGTATCAGTTTAGAATCATTGTGTTATCTGTAGGTCTCATGTTTGTAGTGATTTCTCTGTTACTTTGTGGTCTTTGCAACATTTCACTCACACAATACCCCTTAGGATATTTGTAGGGATGATTTAGTGGTGATGAATTCCTTCAGTTTTTGTTTGGGAAAACCTTTATCTCTCCTATTCTGAATGACAAGCTTGTTGTATAAAGGATTCTTGGCTGCATATTTTCCTATTCACCACATTGAAGATTTCCTACCGTTCCTTTCTGGCCTGCCAAGTTTCAGTAGATAGGTATGCTACTATTCTTATGTCTCTATCTTTGTATGTTAAGATTTGTTTACCCCTAGCTACTTTCAGAATTCTCTATCCTTTTACTGTGCCAGTTTCACTATGATATATCATGCAGAAGATCGCTTCAAGTTGTGTCTGAAGGGAGTTCTCTGTGCCTCTTGGATTTCAATGTCTGTTTCCTTCCCCAGATTGGGGAAATTCTCAGCTATGATTTTTTCAAGTACACCTTCAACCCCTACTCTTTTCTTCTGGAATTCCTGTGACACTGATATTGTTCCATTTGATTGCATCACTTAGTTCTCTGATTCTTCCCTCTTCCTGGATTTTTAAAAATCTTTTTATCAGCTTCCTCTTTTTCCATAATTTTATCTTCTAATTCACCTTTTCTCCCTTCTGCCTCTTCAATCCGCACTGTGGCCACCTCCATTTTATTTTTCATTTATACCATTTTTTAATTTCTCATGACTATTTTTTACTTCTTTGATCTCTGCGCTAATAGATTGTCTTCTAAACCTTTTTCAAGCCCAGTGATTAGTCTTATGACTATTATTCTAAATTCTTGTTCAGTTATATTGCTTATATCTGTTTTGATCAATTCTTTAGCTGTCACTTTGTCCTGGAATTTCTTTTGAGTAGAATTCTTCTGTTTCATCATTTTGGCTAGTTTTCTGTCCCTTATGAGTTTTAAAAGTTTTTAATAAAAGGGAGGTCATACACTGTCTAGAGCGTGGCCCTTCAGGAGGTAGATTTTGGAGAACTTTACTTCTTCTCTATCGTGACTTTGGCTATTTTATTTCTCTACTCATAGTGATGTTTTGGACCCTTCATGAGGTGTCCTGTGATTTGTTCCTTGCAGTAGCCCTGAAAAGGAAAACAGGCAAAAAAACAGGCAAAGAGGAAACATGCAAAAATATATACAAATAACACAAAAAAATGAATTAAAACACACACACATACACAAACAACCAAACAAAAAAAAAAGAGTCCAAAAACAAAATAACAGAAATACCAGCTACAAATAAAGAGCAGGGTTGAGGCAGTGCTGATGAAAGAGCACACACAAAGAAAGAAATGATGGGCGGGGCAAAGAAAAAATAACCATTGACTGGTAGAGAGACTAAATGGCTTAACCCAGAGAGAAAGGAAAATAAAAAAGGAGGCAGGGGAAAAGAAACGAAGATTAAGTTACCCAGAGAAGCTCTGTCTTGATTATTCCAGAGAGAGAAGGAAAGTACAGAAGGAGATGTAGAACATATATCAATGGAATGGATTAAATATGTCTGCTTAAACAAACCAACAGATTAACCAGCCTAGAGGAGGGAAGAGATAGAAAAGGAGAATATATCTAAATAAAAACAATTGTCCTGCAATTAATACAAGTTTGCAGCATCACTGTTCTGGATGATGGAGCTGTCTGGTTGCACAGCATTTATCTGGCTCCAGCAGATACGCATTTACCTGACACAGAGGGGCGTGGTTTGGTGTAGGTTGGTTCCACCTCCACTATGGGCCCCAGGATTGATCCCCGAGGCCCCGCCTTGGTGGTGGTAGTGGGGAAACTGGCGATCCCACCGTTTCTTCTCCATGACCCGATGGACTCCTTTTGATTCATCCTCACTGTGCCATGAGTGCAGACATGTTGGTCCTTCTCACTCCACCAACTCCCCTGGCCTAACGCTTGTCTAGGATTCAAAGTCCCCCTCTGTGTGCTCTGGCATGGAAGCCCCTTTCTGTGCGGCTTGATATGTGATCTTGGTTGGTTTTGTATGTGCTGCCACACTTCAGGGAGGACTGCCTTTTCCTTCTGTGGACTGTGCCACTGAACTCACCATGGAGCCCGGGGGTGGCGGATGCAAGCAGGCTTTGTCTTTTCTCACAGCATTTCAGGGAGGGGCTGCTTTCTCCTACTGCGGACTGTTTCCTCGATTTAGCCACTGAGCCCGTGGATGGCAGACACAGACAGGCTTTGTCCTATCGTGCAGCCCTCCAGGGAGGGGACCACTTCCTCCTACTGTGGACTGTGCCACTCTTCCACCAGCAAACCCAGGGATGGCACCCCTCCTCCCCAGGTGCATGAACAGGAAGATGGCCCCAGTTCAAAGAAAGCCCTGCAGGTAGAGATAGCATCTGAGTCCCAGACTGAGGTTTTTTCTCTTGTCCAGATACTGTCCTCCACTTCTCAGCCACTCTTTCTGTTCCCTTTGTGTCTCCACAGAAGGCGATTCCTCCCCTCCATGCCTTCATGGCTGTTTTTATTTTCCCCCAGTTTGCTATCACTCACCTAGGGTTTCTCAAGTAGTCTCGTTTTCTTCCCAGTAGATACAGTCTCTTTTCCTCCCAGACTCTTGGGGTTCAAAGTCCTTTGGCTTCAGCACTTCTTTGAGAGACGCAGAAAGTATGGATCCCCCTACTTCTCCACAATGTTGACCCGCCCGCTCTGTATGCCACTTTCCTTATAGCTTCCTGCATAAGATTTCAAACACTTCTAACTCATTCAAACAAGATTTTAGTTGAAAGATTGTTTTTGCACAGTATTGTGTCACTGAGTTGAGTTTAAGCACTTTTATTATAAACTCAAAGCAAGTGGCATATACTCAACTATGTGAAAGAACACTGGGGAGAAACTATTTTAAAACTGACATCATGTTTCCTTAAGTTAGAAGTGTTTGAAAATCTATGTGGGAAACAAGAAAAGTTCCCTACACTTAACTCTGTGAAACAATACTGGAGAAACCAACGATCTTTCAACTAATTCTTTTAAAAGTAGTTAAGTGTTTGAAACCCTTCGCAGGGAAGTATAAGGAAAGTGCCCCTATACCCAAGTCTGTGGAACAACACTGTGGAGAAATAATCTTCCCGCTAATTTTATATTTTTGTAGGTAAGAAGTTTTTGAAATCCTATGCAGTAAAGCATAGGGAAAGTGCCATACATTCAACTCTGTGCTATAACACAGTAAAAACCGCGGTTCAACTAACACAATTTTTCACTAAAATAAAAGTGTGTGGAAATTCGAGGAAAAACGAGGAAAGTATCATGTGCTCAACTCTGTAAAATAATGTTGAAAAACCATCTTTCCACTAGATTTTTGATTTACTGATTTTGAATTGTTTAAGACCTATGTGGGGGTCTGTAAGGAAAGCGCCATACACTCAACTCTGTAAAAAAGAACACTGGAGAAATCATCTTCCAACTAACTTCTTGATTCACTAAAGTTGAAGTGTTTGAAAACCTATGCAGAGAACTATGAGGAAAGTGACATATACTCAACTCCATGAAAAAATACTTCAGAGAAATCCCATCTTTCACTAACATCTTCTTTCACTAAGAAGTGTTTGAAAACCTATGCAGGGCCTATTCAGAAAGTGCCATGTACTCAACTCTGTCAAACAACACTTTGGCAAACCATCTTTCAACAAACACACCAAACTAACGTCTTTCACATATACCACAAAATAACCAACATGTAGCCAAGACTCACTAAGATCCATGCACCAAGAACACACCAACATATAGCATTTATACCCCACAAAGAGCACACATAATCCTTACACACTGCCTATATAACACATAAGCCCCCAACATATACCACATTTACAAAACAAACCACAACACACATAAAGTACCACACAGTCACACTTCGTACATAGAACTCTCATGTGCTCTTTCTTATACTGCTTATAAATCACATAAAGACACACACCACATATATACCACACCAACAGTTTACATGGAGAGTACACAACACACATGCATCATATACACAAAACATAAATCACACAGACCAAATGCCACATGTACATCACACCACATACACAGCACACATATTCCATGCACACGTTTTCCATATACCATGCACAGACATACACATACACTAGAGAAATACTGCTTATAAACCATATACATACACCCCTTAGATAAATACACCACACACCAAACACAACTCCAACACATTCCACGTATATCAAAATTCTGAACCACACACACACACACACACACATTACAAATACAAAATCCACATATACACAACACAGGTGACATGTGTGACACATGTCACACCCACAACACATACACAATTATATAGCCATCAAACACACCCAACCTTCACCACACAAGAGCTACACAGAAATCATACAAATACCACACATATATTATAGACATCCCACAAATAGACCACAAATACAGCACACATATATTCCATATACACATACAACACACACACCACCAAACTGATCTTTCACATACTCACCAGATACAAACTACATACACACCACATACAACACATATATCACATGCATCACACTCACATCACACACAGACCCACACACACCAAACTTACATAAAAAAGCATAAATATGACACACACACACAGTACAAACATCACACATTTACTATACACACTCACAAACACAATTCAAACACTACTCACACATCACACATATCACACACACGCATACACCAACCACACATATATCAACAAAAATACAACACAAACATTACACACACATATCGCACACACCACGCCTAAAACACACCTCATGCACACAACACACATCTAAAACAGACTGACACTACAGATACACTATAGATATAGGGAACACATACACCAAATATACACCTCAGATGCACAATATGGAAATCACAATTTCATTGCACACACAATACACTCTATATGCATCACAATTAGAAAACATATTCACAAACACACCATGTGCACAGAACAAATACATAAAATATACACCACAAACACCACACAGAGAATAGTGTCACCAAACAACATGACACATTGACACACACACACACCACACATGCGCCACACATATATCACCTACATCACACACACCACACACCCAATTCAAATGTACCACACCAATGAATACAACACAGATTAAATGCATATGCTCCCCGCACACCACACATTTATCACAGACACACCACACATCCAACACACGTTTATCAAGTATACAATACATATACACATAAAACATACACAGTGCCCCAATCCTCAAAATGCCAACGCTCACCAGAAACATGCACACACACACACACACACACAGAACTCATATACTGCACATACACTGGGTGAATACACACACCACATACGTAATGCATACACACCAAACAACACTAACCACATATCTTAAAACACATACATGATATAAACCACACACAGACCGCACATACTACATACACTCCCAGACATCCCACAAACACCACTCACACACTACACAAATATCACACGCACATCACACCTAGAATAATCACCAACCGCACTTTTTCCAAACACAGGCACAGAACACGCACACACCTCTACATCACCCACACCATACCTATACCACCACACCACACATTGACCTCACACACGCTACACAAAGAACACATATAAATTAGACTGACTTACACCACCATATACCATAGATACACACCCACACCCACACATATACCCTCCAATACATGCCAAATAAATGCCACAAACAGCAATATGTACATCACGTTTTTACTGCACACACACCACCTGTCACATTCACCACATGTACAGCACACAGAATTCAAATACACACAGCACACACAACAGACACAAAACCTATATATCACACACAGCCTAACTTACACCACACAAATACCATTCCCATACACACATATACTGCACTCACACACATATACCAGACATTCACAACTCATACACTGTGCACACCACAGAAACACAACACATAAACCTTATGCACACACCACACACAAAACACCCATGCTACCCATACACCATGCACACACCACACATATGACACACCAACCAAGCATACACAGAAATGCTACATGTACAACACACACATAGCCTGCATACATTGCACAGATACCACAAAAACCACATGTACAACACTCACACCCCACACATATGCCATATCTCTCATACAAGACACATATGCTCTCATGCCACACAAATATATGACACACGCACTACCCATATGCCACAAATATACCACAAGGACACCACACAAATATACATGACATACACAGAATAGACTCACAACACCTACACCACAGACACCACACACACTGCCAATTCCACACACAGACACATAAACCAATCATTTTCATTGTATACACTACACATGCACCCAGATGCTGCCCATCTAGAACACGCATACTTCACGTGACACACACCATACATATGGTAAACATATATACCACATACATGACACGTATACCACAAAATAACCACAAAAGTCCCCCCACACACAGACCACACATACAACCTCTACAGCAAAAGGACACATCACACAACTTATGTTTCCACATGTACATAAACACAGAAACACCTCTCACAGAACACAGATACCACACACAGAAACAAAGCACCTAAGCCAACATCAAACGCACAACACACATACCATTCATTATGCACACACACATACAGAGAATACATATGACACTGATGAATACATATGACACACACACCAAAAAACACACATAAAACACAGACATACACCACATGTACACCATAGGTATACCTCCCACACACTCCATGTATACCACACCCATGCTAAATAGGCATAGCCACCCCAATTTTACACCACACCATACACTCATATGTACCATATATAGAAGACATATATTTCACTAATATACCTTATATACACAATTCCACAGCATATACATCACAAAGACAGTATAATATCACCACACCTTAAACATGTGTGTTTAAAAATTTTTAACGTTTATTTATTTTTGAGGCAGAGAGAGAGCATGAACGGGGGAGGTTCACAGAGAGAGGGAGACACAGAATCTGAAACAGGCTCCAGGCTCTGAGCTGTCAGCACAGAACCTGACGCGGGGCTCGAACCCACGGACCGTGAGATCATGACTTGAGCCGAAGTCGGACGCTTAACCGACCGAGCCACCCAGGCGCCCCAAACATGTGTGTTTAAACACACATACCCTACATATGTCAATCACTGTACCACAAATAAATACAAATAACACCTATACACACTACACAGACCACACTTTGTGTATACTGCACATGTAAACCACATTCACAACTCATATATACCACATGCACAGACAATTCACATGTAAACCACACTGTAACCAATATTAAGATCTATACACACTGCACACACCACAGATGTTACACACACAAATACACACAAAGCACGAACCATACACCTATACTGCAGACACACTGCACATATTCAACACACATACTCAAATGCACCACACAAATACCACTCACAGGGACACATACTTCACACTCACACCTACCCACCACACAACACCTTATTCAACACAAACACACTCAAATACACCACTGAAATATCACTCAGAGGAACACATACTTCACACACACACCACACCACACCTTCACCACAAATACACAGCAAATATACCTCATGCATGCTAAGCACACACAAACCACACACAACATATTCCATACACACATACCAAACTCCACTTATTTTCCATATATACCACACATACAGAAAACACATGCACCAACACTCAAAACATACACAACTCTCACACAAAAGATACACTATTCTTTCAAAGAAATACACACACCACATATACTCCACAGAACCAACACATAAACAACACAAACAGGTACATCAGTTTCACCACACACCCTACACATACATGATCCACACCTACAACACTCATATTTCACAGACGCTGCACACAAGACACTCAACATAAATAGCAACACACATATTCCCAATGTTACAATACACATATTCCACATATACCACAAAAGCACACATACCACACATACACCAAACATTATCACACATAGAGCAATGTATATACACAGCATGCATATACCACACACACTACACATAAAGTATTACTGCACATATAACATGCCTGTACAAAATAAAACACACATGACGCATATTCAAACATATTTGCCACACACGACATATATACCACACACAAACAACATACATGTCGTACGAAAAACATCCACACAGCACACAATCGCAAACTACACAGACACCACGTTCACACCACAGATTCACCACACACATGGTTAACACATACCAAAAAATCCTTACTGATACAAATAGACATAATCTACATTAATGCTGCACACATGCCACACACACTACGCACATACACCACAAAGAAAATCCTTTTACGCCCAGACCAAACACACACTACACATACACAAACACATACATTACACACACACCACAAATATAGCACTCACACAGCGTACGCCTACCAACACACACCACACACGTGGTTACTTCTACCACAGACACACCACACATGCAAACATGCACACATACATCACAAAGAACAACCACACATACACCACACATGTGACACAAAAACCAATTATATCAAACAGTTCAAATACACCACAACATAATAACAAAAAAAACACAAAATATACATGTCATGCAAACACCACAAATATTGCACACGCATCTCACATACACCACACCTAAGACATGGTTTCTCCAGACGAGCGTGTGACAGCCTAACGCCTAGGGCCAGTGCACCTACTGCCACGCTTCTGACTTACTGGCGTCGGCTGAGGCCCGTTGAGGTGGGCTACCGCACGGCCTTGCTTCTGGGAGGTGAACATGGGGCGCATCCCTGGGAGGCCCCGCAAGCATTTCCAACCCTTGTAACCTAGCGGAAGGAGAAGCTGGTCGACATCTGGATCCCCCCACTGCCCGTTGGCTGGACAGAGCGGAGCGTACAGAGCTTGCCTCGTGGGCCCCGCAGGGCTTCTCAGCGAACACTTGCTGCTTGGGGAAACAGGGTGTCAGCTGAAAGAGGCCCTGAGCCCGTTTGCTTCCTGGAATTGAGTAGAGGGGACAGGCCGTGTAGGCCCCGCAGTGCTCTCCAGCAAACCCTTCCTCCTTGGTGGAAGGAGCCACGTTGTTGGTTGAAAGCTGGGCTTCCGCAACTGGAGTTTCTCTCGCAGAGTTTAGTCAAGGGTCCTTTCGAGGCGGGCACGGCAGACTATTTCCAAGGCTTCTTCCTTCGTGAAGGTAGAAGGGAAAGAGGGTGGTCCCACCCTGAGGCTTCACAGAGTGGAGCCCAAGGCATTGCCCTGAAGAGTTGCCTGCGGGGGTTTTCAGAGCCTTGCCAACCTGGCGAAAACAGGGTTTGGTGAGCTGAAAGAAGGCTGCCCCACCGTGTTGTGTCACAGGGTTCCCTCTGTGGCGATTTCCAGCCTGGCTCCGCACAGGTTTGCTCACACGTTTCGCTTTGGGAAATGAGAAGGTAGTCACAGCAGGGCTCCACCCCTGTTTTGTTTCACCACAGGAGTGTGTGGCACTCTCCGCCTAGGCCGCGGGTAGTTTTCCAGACCCTTGTCACTTGGTGAAACCCCCTATGTGTGGAAAGGCTATCGCCGCACCTTGCTTCCACACAGCTCCATGGTGGACACCTCGCGTTCAGCCCCCGTCTCGGTTGTTCTAAGTCTTCTAACTGTGTGAAATGAGATATTTGTTCCAAGAGGGGTCTTATCGCCCCACTCCGACACCGTCCCACAAACACACGCCCACAGTGTTCTTTCCTGCAAATCAGCATAGGAAGCTTTCCTTGTCGCCCAGCGTAAGTTTTCGAACACTTCTAAGTTAGCGAAACCAGATGTTAGTTGCTAGACGGTGTCCCCATTTGATGCTTCCGAGAGGCGCGTAGACGGCACTTGCTTAACAGCTCCGTGCCCCGCGCACCATTGCCGACACTGCGGTCATGAGCGAAGCCGGATGGGTTCTCAGAGAAGGATTCCCCATAGTGTCTGTTGCGGTCATGAGCGAAGCCGGATGGGTTCTCAGAGAAGGATTCCCCATAGTGTCTGTCGACCGAGAGTTCTGCATCCAGCTCTGTCTTTGTATTGCTCCACTAGGTGTTCAACCCCTTTGTGTGAAACGAAGTGTCCGTCCGTGGGGAGGTGGAGTCACCATAACGTGGTTTCTCCAGACAAGCGTATGACAGCCTAACGCCTAGGGCCACTGCACCTATTCCCACACTTCTGACTTACTGGAGTCAACTGAGGCCCGTTGAGGTCAGTTACCGCACAGCCTTGCTTCTGGGAGATGAACATGGGGCGCTTCACTGTGAGTTCCCGCAAACATTTCCAACCTTTGTAATTTAGGGGAAGGAGAAGTCGTTCGACATCTGGATTACCCCACCTTTTGGCTGCACAGAGTTGAACATACGGGGCTTGCCTCCTTGGCCCCGCGGGACTTCTCAGCAAACAATTCCTCCTTAGGGAAACAGGGTGTCAGTTGAAAGAGGCCCTCCGGACAAGTCTGCATCCCGCATTTGAGTAGAGTGGAGAGGCCGTGTGGGCCCCGCAGTGCTCTCCAGCAAGCACTTCCTCCTTAGTGGAACAACGTTGTTGATTGAAAGCTGTGTTTCCCCAACTGGAATTTCTCTCGCAGAGTTTAGTTACTGGCACTTTCCAGACAGCCACGGCAGACGTTTTCCAAGGCTTCCTCCTTCGTGAAGGTAGAGGGAAAGATGGTGGTACCACACTGAGGTTTCATAGAGTGGAATCCATGGAATTGCCCTGGTAGTTGCCCGCTGGGGTTTTCAAAGCTTGCCAACCTAGTGAAACCAGGGGTTAGCTGAAAGAAGGCTTCCCCACCGTGCTGTTTCACTGGGTTCACTATGTGGCTCTTTCCAGCATGGCTCCGCACAGGTTTTCAAACAAGTCTAGCTTTGGGATACAAGCGGGTAGTCACAGCAAGGATTCACCCCAATATTTTGTCACCACATGAGTGTATGGCACTCTCCGCATAGGCCGCGTTTAGTATTCCAGACACTTGTCACTTGGTGAAACCCATGAGTTGAAAGATCATATTGCTGCACTGTGGTTTCACACAGCTCCATGGTTGACCCCTCACGTTCAGCCCCCAATTATGTTTCAAACACTTGTAGCTTTGTGAAATGAGATGTTTGTTACAAGAGGGGTCTTATCGCCCCCCTCTGCCACCTCCCCACAACACACTCACACAGTGTTCTTTCCTGAAAATCAGCATAGGGAACGTTCCTTGTCAGCCAGCATAAGTTTTCGAACACTTGTAAATTAGTGAAACCAGATGTTAGTTGCAAGATGGTGTCACAATCTTCATGCTTCAGAGAGGAGCGTACACGGCACTTGCCTCACAGCTCTGCACCCTGCGGGCCTTTGCAAACACTACTGACATGAGTGAAGCATGATGGGATCTCAGAGAAGGCTTCCCTATAGTGTCTTTTGACCGAGTTCAGCATACGGCACTCTGTATTGCTCCACCTAGGTTTTCAAACCCTGTTGACTGTGAAACAAAGTTTCAGTGGATAGGTGGAGTCACCATAGTGTGGTTCTCAAGATGAGTGTATGACAGTCTAAGCATTTTGCCGGCACACCTACTCCCACACTTCTGACTTACTGGTACCAACTGACGCCAGTTGAAGTTGGTTTGCAGACAGCCTTGCTTCTGGGAGATGAACATGGGGCGCATTACTGTGAGACCCTGCAAGGATTTCAAACCCGTGTAACTTAGGGGAAGGAGAAATTAGTTGACATCTGGATTCCCCGTCTGTTTGCTTCACAGAGTTGAGTGTATGGGCTTGCCTCGTAGGCCCCGCTGGGCTTCTAAACAAACACTTCCTAAAGAAAAATAATAAAAAATAAACAAACACTTCCTGCTTAGTGAAAAGGGCGTGTCATTTGAAAGAGGCCCTCCCCACATGTTTTCTTCACGGAATTGAGTACAAGGGGCGGGCTGTGTCGGCCCCGCAGGACTTTTCAACACACACAGCCTCCTTAGTGAAAGATGTTAGTTGAAAGAGGCTTTCCCCTCAAGGTCTGCTTCCCAGAGGTGAGTAGACTGGACTTGCCTTGTAGGCCCCACTGTGCTCTTCAACAAGCACTTCCTCTTCAGTGAAACAACATGTTCGTTGAAGGATGGTTTCCCCACAGTGTAGTTTCTTTCCCAGAGTTCAGTAACTAGCACTTTCCTAGCGGGCACGGCATAGGCTTTCCAAGGCTTCCTCCTTCATGAAGGTAGAGGGAAACATGTTGGTACCATACTGAAGTTTCACAGAGTGGATTCCATGGCACTTCCCTGTTAGTTGTCCGGGTGGGTTTTTAATCTCTGCCAACCCAGTGAAACCATGGGTTAGCTGAAAGAGGGATTCCCCACCATGCTGCTTCACAGAATTCAGTATGTGTCTCTTTCCATGTAGCCTCTGCACAGGTTTTCAAACACGTCTAGCTTTGGGAAAGAGGGTAGTCACAGGAAGGATTCACCCCAGTGTTGTTTCACAACATAAGTGTGTGGCACTCTCTGCATAGGCCACGGGTAATTATCCTGACACTTGTCACTTGTTGAAACCCCATGTGAGTTGAAAGATGGCATTACCACATTTTCCCACACAGTTCCATGGATGCCACTTTCCATGCATGCCCTGCATAGGTTTTCAAACACTTCTAACTTCATGACAAGAGTTTTTTGCTCCAGAAGGGGTCTTATCTCCCCATACCAGCCCCCCCCCCCCACTCATACAGTGTTCTTTCCTCAAAATCAGCCTAGGGAACTTTCCTTTTTAGGCCCAGCACAAGTTTTCCAACACTTGTAAATTAGTGAACCAGATGTTAGTTGCAAGATGGTGTCACCACCTTGATTCTTCAGAGAGGAATGGAGAGAGCACTTTCTTTACGGCTCCCCACTCTGCAGTCCTTTGCAAACACTTCTTACATGAGTGAAGTAAGATGCTGTCTCAGAAAAGGATTCCCCATAGTTTCGTTTGACCGAGTTCAGTATATGGCACTTTCCCTGTGTTGCCAACCTAGGTTTTCAAACCCTTCTGACGGTGTGAAACGAGTTGTCAGTGGAAAGGTGGTTTCACCACAGTGTCGTTTCTCAAGATGAGTGTATGCCACTCTCTCCCTTAGTCCCCACATAGCTATTCACACATTTCTGACTACGTGGTACTTACTGATGTTGGTCTGTTGAAGGACGGTTTCCGAACAACGTTGCTTTTCGGAGATGAACATGGGGCGCTTTACTGTGAGGCCCTGCAATGATTTCAAAAAAGCTTAAGGGGATGAGATGTTAGTTGAAAACGGGATTCCCTGCCTCTTTGCTTTACCTTGTTGAGCGTCAAGGGTTGGCATTGTAGGCCTCGCAGGTCTTCTCAGTAAACACTTCTTCCTTAGGGAAATGGGGTGTCAGTTGAAAGAGGCTCTACCTATGGGTTTCCTTCCCAAAGTTGAGTCGAGAAGACTTGCCGTTTTGGCCCCACAGTGCTCTTCAATAAGACTTCCTCCTTAGTGAAAGAACATGTTCATTGAAGGATGGTTTCCCACAGTGTAGTTTCTTTCACAGAGTTCAGTAACTGGCACTGTCCAAGTGGGCTCGGCATAGGTTTTCCAACGCTTCCCCCTTCGTGAAGTTGTAGGGAAAGATGGTGGTACCACACTGAGGTTTCACAGAGTAGAGTCCCTGGCACTTCCCTGCTAGTTGCCCGCATTGCTTTTCAAACCCTGCCAACATAACGAAACCGCAGTTTAGCTGAGTGATTCCCCACCGTGCTGTTTCACAGAGTTCAGTGTGTGGCAGTTTTCAGCTAGGCTCCGCATAGGTTTTCAAACACTTCTAGCTTTGGGAAACAAGATCGTACCAGAAACACACATACCATACATTTGCCAATCACTGCCACACACATAACTCATATACTTACACTGCAAAGTCCACACCTCACATATTCTCCACATATATACCACACTTTAAACTCACATATGACACACAATGAGTTCACTTACACCACACTATAAACAACCTAATGCCAACACTCACTGTGATCTCCCTCTACACAGCTCTCACTCCTTAGATATACCCCCACATACCCACACTCACACTACAGAGAAACAAAGCACAATCCTTACACATACAGTACGCACACACTACACATATTCAACACCCTCCCATTCAAATACACTACAAAAATACTACTCACAGGGACTCCTACATCACACTCACACACACCACACCACACCTTCATCACAATACATAACACATATACCTCATATGTACTCAGCACACACACACCACACACAACTCATATTTCATAAATGCATACGTTTCCAGTTATTTTTCATACATACAACATACAGAAAAACGCACCATATACGCATATCACACACCATTCGCTCCCCACACATACACAATAGTTACACATTAATACATGCACACTATATTCCACACAACCATGCTATAGGAACCACACACACCACATATACATCATAATTTCACTCCACACACAACACATAATTCACATACAACACTCATGTTTCACAAATACCACACTCAAGAACCCAACATATATACTAGAATACATATTCACCACAATGTCACAACACACACATTATAAATATACCCAAAGGCACACACCATACATACACCAATCATTCTGACACGTATAACAATGCATACAGCACACATATGCCACAGACACTACACATTCATTACCTCACCTATAATATGTTGGTACATGCACACTACACACACAACCTTTCGTCACACAGAACTTACACACATGAACAGTATACACGTTGCACAATAAGGTTCACCTTCCCCAATTACAAATACACCACATTCACACCGTAGATACACCACACACACAAATATCACACATATCACATATACACCAAAAAAATCTTTACATATACAAGATATTCCACACACATGCCACACACATACCACACTCACCTCATATACACATCACGGAAACACACTTTATTCCCATGTCAAACACAGACGACACATACACAACACATGGAATACTTATGCTCCACCAATATACCACACACACGGTTTATGAACCCCAACACACACCACACACATTACATAAATCACAAACACCACACATGCCAATATGCACACAAACATCACAACCACACATGCGCCATACATGTGACACACAAACCAAATACACCACAAAGATTTCATATACACCACACAACATACACACCACAATACACCATACACAAAGTACACATATGTCACACAAACAGCACACATATTGCACACATATCTCACATACGTCACACATATGACATGCTTATATTACTCACACCACTCCCTCAACACAAAAAACACATAACTACACATTCGCCACACACATGCCACACACACCACTGCGTACACATCACTCAAACACGTCAAGCAAGCATTTTATATATAACACACCCAAAACACATACAGCAAACAACCACAAACAGACCAAAGACACACCACATGTCAACCAAAAACACCCAACATAAAACTCACACATATCATACATGCACCACACACACTAAATATGCACCACAAACACACCACACAATACCAGACACATCACACAAACACTACAGGAATAACAAACAGCTTTACAACACACATACACAATGGACAAACCACACACAGCAGACATATTCCCCCACACATGCAACAAATATACTCTACGCACACCTAATATATTCACCACAATTTCACCTCACTCACAAATGCATACCACAACATTGCACATAAATCACACCTACTTCACACTGACACAAGACATATGTGTCTCACACAAATACCAGACACACACCACACAACTGCAACACACATGCCATACACATCAATGCCCACACATGAAAATATCTACAGTTGTAGTACAAATTCCACAGAAACACCAAAATCATACCACACATAGAAACTAGACACACACATCACACACTATACATACACAATACACACAACACATGTTAACCACACATGACAAACCATCTATCAAAAACATACCACTTATGAGCCATAACATGTACACACATATACCACAAATACAAATCATACATATATCACACATGACAAAGAAACCAAACATGCTACAAACAGCAAACATAGATGACACACCACACATGGAATTTATATAACCTATACGTCATATTTTACCATACAAAAACTATACCAACAACACACATATAATACATGCCAATATATGCCAGACATATACCATAGTTACTCCACAAACACATCACATTTAAACCAAACCACACGCTAAATATATACCACAAACAAAACATATACAACACAATTTCACCACACACACACAATGCGCACACATTGCACATATACACCGTATCTAGTCACATAATACAACACATCTACCTCACACCTGCAGACCACAGACACCACATATAAGCCACACACACAGACCTCACACACCAAAAACAATGTATACAGCACACACATTCCACACATATAATACCTATAGTCCACGTATCAAAAACACGCCAAACCTACCACACCCACATTCCATTTACACATCACATACATCAAACTTGATGCACATGCCACACTCACACAAATCAAACATACCATACACACACACAGCACATACACTTCATACAAACACCACACATAAGAAAAATATTAAGCCCAAATTTACTGCAAGGACAGATACATGACACATACACCACACCCACTACACCCACATGTGTGCCACACAAACACCACTTGAACACTACACATGGAGAACAAACACAACAGGGATATAAAATAATCACAACTCATGTATCATAAATACAGTACACATGAACACAAGTAAAGCACCTGTATAGCACTGACACTACATACACTCCACACACATCACACAAATAATACCAAAACCACACACACAGACAACAGTTATACCAAAAATATCATACATACAAAACACACAAAAACACTAATCTCATTAACTCTCTGAACAAATACCACACCCAACATATGTATAAACCCACCAACACAACACACGTACACCAAACAAGATATATCACACAGACACAACATACATCAAATAATAAGCACACATAGAGAACACTCACTCTGCATGTACAACACACACAGGAACCTTACCACCCAAATACCACACACCACTCATTTCGTACATATACTTCAGCACTCAACACACATCACATATACACCACGCCTTTATTTCACACATACACATTCCACACACACACAACACAAAAAGTACTTTAACACTATGAACACACCACAGTCTGCCTTCACACAACACACACCACATATAAAAAATTAGACAAATTGCTTACTTGCCACAAAACACCACACATTTACTACAGACACATCACCTATTATACCTTCAACAAATGTCCAACACACATATGTGACACACACACTAACACGCACCTCAATCACAACACAGTTACACCACACACTGATACCACAAACCACACATTCGCCACACAGGAAAAACATCCAATATTCACACACACATGCACAACACAATAAACATGTATTTATATAGATCCACATACACACACTTCACATGATACACATAAATATGTACAGAAACACACCATGAACCTGTCAACATTCCACAAACTCAATCCACAGATATACTGCACTCTCAACACACATAAAACACACACAACACAACACACATAGCACACACACACCGTACATACCACAGAGAACCCATACAGCACATATACATCCCATGTATAGCACACATAAGTGCTCCTACCAAACACATTCACATCAGACACACACAGCACATACTTTCAGACACCAAGCATACACCACACTCTTCAAACATCTCCTGCAAATACACAAAAATGCATTTCAGAAAGCACACATGATACACACAACTACTTGTACCATATTTTGATGAGAAAAATAAACCACACACATCTACCACATGTAAATCAACACACAACACATACAGCACTGCCACACCAATCATCTAACACATGCACACCCATATATTATTATTCACAGACCACACCTGTAAAACACACCAAAAAAAGAACATACACAACACAGGAACTATACAGCCCCCACACATAAAATAACAATACACACAACACACACTCGTCAAATACACCACACACACATCAGAAACACATCATGTATGAAATACACACTGCAGAGACTGTATTTACTCATGACACACACACAACACACACCAGAAACAGAAACACTACAAAACACAAATCAAATAACTACATGGGGAAAACCTCCATTAACATGCATATGTCACAATGAATGTACGTAAACACTAAACACAACATACATATGCCACATATACAGCACACATAAAACATACAAACAATAGATATATACTGCACACTCCACATGCAGACTGCACATTTAACACACATGCAAAATACACATACACCACACGCACAATACATGTAAACTACACAAACACAAAGACTGCCACAAATCATAACCCCACACAGTCACCACAAACTACACATCTTCCACACTCATACACCACACAAACACCACTCATACATCTCACATATACAATACTCCCACTGATGCTACATGCCCCAAATACAAAATAGCTACACTATTCATGTGCAACACATGTATCACACATGTGCACTCCACACACCCATAGAACTATAACAACGTACACACATTTATGTCACACACACAACCTGAAATCACACAAGTGACACTGCACATACAGCACACACCTACTCCATGAACACTGCACACAAGCCACACAAGAAAACACACCCACATGCAACACAGGCAACACACACTGAATAGATACCACATGCACAACACACATAGAACACACATATACCATGCACACACAAGGCAAGCATGCACTGCACACACACACCACAACAGACTTTTACCACACACACCACACATACATTATGCATAAAGACAGATGTTACAGAAACACATGACACACACACAAGAGACGTGCAATACTCACAACACACACACCACATGCACCACCATTTCAACACATACATATGACACATTGAACACACACTTCACATGCATCAACACTTACCATACAACCACAAAATTACATATACCACACACACACAGCACACATAAACCACACACGTGACATACAAACCACACACGCCTCACCCAGCACACATTTTCCACACAAACTTACATCTGCATTTGCCACAAACTACAGATACCACTAATGAACCACATGGACCATAAACATACACTATGCATATGTTACCCACATGTACAACACACAGCACACAAAATATGGATCCACCTCACACTCACCATACACACCATACTCGCAAATAGACAACACATAGAAGAAACAAAAAATATCACACATACCCGCTGTACCTATGTGTATGCCAAACACAAAACATAGGCCAGCTATTAACCATATACTACATACACACACAAGCACACACACAAAGCATGAACACACCTTATACACACCAAAAAGACCCCACATGCCATATACACCACACACCACACACTTATACCACACACACACCACATTCATATACCATTTGCCAAACACTGCACATACATGACAGGCAAAACACCTGTGTATCTCACTAGGGGCACATATACCACACTCATTCCACACACACATCCCACACACCTAACACATGCATCGTGCCTATAGTACAAATACACACACTACACCCCCCATACACCCCACACAACCCATAAAGCACATGGAAATATTGCAGTTACCATACATTCAACCCCCACATAGTAATATCACACATACACAAGCACTACCACACATATAACACACAAAACACACATACCCACACACCACAAAAACACCACAGCCATCACAAAAATATCAAGCAAACACACACTCCACATATATACCACACACAAATAACATACACCACACACAACCACACATGCGTCTCTCACACTCTCACCACATATACAGCACACACACCAAAGACACATAACACACATACAACACAGACACACACACCACACTACAAACATACCAGGAACAGACACAAAAGAGATACTATACAGATGCCTTATATATGTATAACACACAAACATTGCAACTACAACCAAAGGAATAAAACAGACACACAGCACACCTATAAAAAATACACACCAAACATACCACACACAGTTACACATCATATATTCAACATACGAACTCCACACACATTTCATACACAACGCACATATACTACAACTCATACCACTCATACACCCACATATCATAGACATAACACACTTATACTATACACCCAGTGCAACTCGAATTCACTACACACATACCACACTTATACCACACAAAGACACACAAAATACACAACAAACACACCACAACACACTTCACAATGCATACACACACCACTTCCAGTCCATCACTCCACCCTTATCTTACATACGGCTACATTTTTCACACATCACAAATGAAACACAAAAACACCACAAAAAGATCGCACATAAACCACACACTGCACACAAACTACACATACAACACATATTTGTGCCTTGTGTGCTAAAAGCTAAGAGCCTGGAGCCTGTTTCAGATTCCGTGCCTCCTGCTCTCTCTCTGACCCTCCCTTGTTCATGCTCTGTCTCTGTCTCAAAAATAAACGTTGAAAAAAAAAAAAAAAAAGAAAGGGTGCTGGATTTTGTCAAAGGCCTTTTCTGCATCGATTGACAGGATCATATGGTTCTTATCTTTTCTTTTATTGATGTGATGTATCACGTTGATTGATTTGCGAATGTTGAACCAGCCCTGCATCCCAGGAATGAATCCCAGTTGATCATGGTGAATAATTCTTTTTATATGCTGTTGAATTCTATTTGCTAGTATCTTATTGAGAATTTTTGCATCTATATTCATCAGGAATATTGGCCTGTAGTTCTCTTTTTTTACTGCGTCTCTGTCTGGTTTAGGAATCAAAGTAATACTGGCTTCGTAGAATGAGTCTGGAAGTTTTCCTTCCCTTTCTATTTCTTGGAATAGCTTGAGAAGGATAGGTATTATCTCTGCTTTAAACGTCTGGTAGAACTCCCCTGGGAAGCCATCTGGTCCTGGACTCTTATTTGTTGGGAGATTTTTGATAACCGATTCAATTTCTTCGCCGGTGATGGGTCTGTTCAAGCTTTCTATTTCCTCCTGATTGACTGTTGGAAGAGTGTGGGTGTTTAGGAATTTGTCCATTTCTTCCAGGTTGTCCAGTTCGTTGGCATACAATTTTTCATAGTATTCCCCGATAATTGCTTGTATCTCTGAGGGATTGGTTGTAATCATTCCATTTTCATTCATGATTTTATCTATTTGGGTCATCTCCCTTTTCTTTTTGAGAAGCCTGGCTAGAGTTTTTTCGATTTTGTTTATTTTTTCAAAAAAACCAACTCTTGGTTTCGTTGATCTGCTCTACCGTTTCTTTAGATTCTATATTGTTTATTTGTGCTATGATCGTTATTATTTCTCTTCTGCTGGGTTTAGGCTGCCTTTGCTGTTCTGCTTCTATTTCCTTTAGGTGTGCTGTTAGATTTTGTATTTGGGATGTTTCTTGTTTCTTGAGATAGGCCTGGATTGCGAATGTATTTTCCTCTCAGGACTGCCTTCGCTGAATCCCAAAGCATTTGGATGGTTGTATTTTCATTTTCATTTGTTTCCACATATATTTTTAAATTCCTTCTCTAATTGCCCGGTTGACCCACTCATTCTTTAGTAGGGTGATCTTTAACCTGCATGCTTTTGGAGGTTTTCCAGACTTTTTCCTGTGGTTGATTTCAAGCTTCATAGCATTGTGGTCTGAAAGTTTGCATGGTATAATTTCAATTCTTGTATACTTATGAAGGGCTGTTTTGTGACCCAGTATATGATCTATCTTGGAGAATGTTCCATGTGCACTCGAGTAGAAAGTATATTCTGTTGCTTTGGGATGCAGAGTTCTAAATATATCTGTCAAGTCCATCTGATCCAATGTAGCCTTCAGGGCCCTTGTTCCTTTATTGACCGTGTGTCTAGATGATCTATCCTTTTCTGTAAGTGGGGTGTTAAAGTCCCCTGCAATTACCACATTCTTATCAATAAGGTTGCTTATGTTTATGAGTAATTGTTTTATATATTTGGGGGCTCCGGTATTCAGCGCATAGACATTTATAGTTGTTAGCTCTTCCTGATGGATAGACCCTGTCATTATTATATAATGCCCTTCTTCATCTCTTGTTACAGCCTTTCATTTAAAGTCTAGTTTGTCTGATATAAGTATGGCTACTCCAGCTTTCTTTTGGCTTCCAGTAGCATGAAAGATAGTTCTCCATCGCCTCACTCTCAATCTAAAGGTGTCCTCGGATCTAAAATGAGTCTCTTGTAGACAGCAAATAGATGGGTCTTGTTTTTTATCCATTCTGATACCCTATGTCTTTTGGTTGGCGCATGTAATCCATTTACATTCAGTGTTATTATAGAAAGATACGGGTTTAGAGTCACTGTGATGTCTGTATGTTTTATGCTTGTCTATGCTTTTATGTCTCTGGTACTTTGTCTCACAGGATCCCCCTTAGGATTTCTTGTAGGGCTGGTTTAGTGGTGACAAATTCCTTCAGTTTTTGTTTGGGAAGACCTTGATCTCTCCTTCTAGTCTAAATGACAGACTTGCTGGATAAAGGATTTTCGGCTGCATATTTTTTCTGTTCAGCACACTGAAGATCTCGTGCCAATTCTTTCTGGCCTGCCAAGTTTCAAAAGAGAGATCAGTCACGAGTCTTATAGGTCTCCCTTTATATGTGAGGGCACGTTTATCCCTTGCTGCTTTCAGAATTTTCTCTTTATCCTTGTATTTTGCCAGTTTCACTATGATATGTCGTGCAGAAGATCGATTCAAGTTACGTCTGAAGGGAGTTCTGTGTGCTTCTTGGATTTCAATGCCTTTTTCCTTCCCCAGTTCAGGGACGTTCTCGGCTATAATTTCTTCAAGTACCCCTTCAGCACCTTTCCCTCTCTCTTCCTCCTCTGGGATACCAATTATGCGTATATTATTTCTTTTTAGTGTCTCACTTAGTTCTCTAATTTTCCCCTCATACCTCATACTCCTGGATTTTTTTATCTCTCTTTTTCTCAGCTTCTTCTTTTTCCATAACTTTATCTTCTAGTTCACCTATTCTCTCCTCTGCCTCTTCAATCCGAGCCGTCGTCATTTCCATTTTGTTTTGCATTTCGTTTAAAGTGTTTTTCAGCTCCTCCTGACTGTTCTTTAGTCCCTTGATCTCTGTAGCAAGAGATTGTCTGCTGTCCTCTATACTGTTTTCAAGCCCAGCGATTAATTTTATGACTATTATTCTAAATTCACTTTCCGTTATATTATTTAAATCCTTTTTGATCAGTTCATTAGCTGTTATTTCCTGGAGATTCTTCTGAGGGGCATTCTTCCGTTTGGTCATTTTGGATAGTCCCTGGAGTGGTGCGGACCTGCAGGGCACTTCCCCTGTGCTGTGGTGTATAACTGGAGTTGGTGGGCGGGGCCGCAGTCAGACCTGATGTCTGCCCCCAGCCCACCACTGGGGCCCCAGTCAGACTGGTGTGTGCCTTCTCTTCCCCTCTCCTAGGTGCAGGATTCACTGTGGGGTGGCGTGGCCCGTCTGGGGTACTTGCACACTGCCAGGCTTGTGGTGCTGGGGATCTGGCGTATGAGCTGGGGTGGGTAGGCAAGGTGCACGGGGGGCAGGAGGGGCAGGCTTAGCTCGCTTCTCCTTAGGTGATCCACTTCAGGAGGGGCCCTGTGGCAGCGGGAGGGAGTCAGATCTGCTGCTGGAGGTTTGGCTCTGCAGAAGCACAGCGTTGGGTGTTTGCGCTGAGGGAGCAAGTTCCCTGGCAGGAAATGGTTCCCTTTGGGATTTTGGCTGGGGGATGGGCGGGGGAGATGGCGCTGGCGAGCGCCTTTGTTCCCCGTCAAACTGAGCTCTGTTGTCGCGGGGCTCGGCAACTCTCCCTCCCTTTGTCCTCCAGCCTTCCCAATTTCTGAGCAGAGCTGTTAACTTATGACGTCCCAGATGCTAAGTCATGCTTGCTGTCGGAACACACTTCGTCCGGCCCCTCCGCTTTTGCCAGCCAGACTCGGGGGCTCTGCTTGGCCGGCAGGCTGCCCCTCCGCCCCGGCTCCCCCCCCCACCAGTCCGTGGAGCGCGCACCGCCTCGCAGCCCTTCCTACCCTCTTCAGGGGGCCTCTAGTCTGCGCCTGGCTCCAGAGACTCCCCATTCTGCTAGTCTTCTGGTGGTTTTCTGGGTTATTTAGGCAGGTGTAGGTGGAATCGAAGTGATCAGCAGGACGTGCGGTGAGCCCAGCGTCCTCCTACACCGCCATCTTCTTTCCCTCTCAGGAAACAGACTCTTAAGAGAGTACAATGAGATAGTATCCGATGGGAGGTGGATGGGAGCATGGTTGGTTAAATAGGTGATGAGAATTTAGAGATGTACGTGTCATAAAGAGCACAGGGTGATACATGGAATTGTATACCTGCAAGTAATATAACTCTGCATATTAACGAACTGGAATTAAAGAAACAAAAACTAAGATACAGTGTAAAAAAAGGAAAAATTAAGTGAGGACCTAGCCAATTGTTTACTAGGTGAATTACATACAACTGACTTAAGGCACTCTTGCCATGCCTGCAGTGGGTTAATAGCTACCTTAAAGGAAGTTACAAGGTCCTCCAAGGCACAGAGCACAGAGATTCCTCCTCATGTAGCCTCCTCCTGCTACCTTGCATTCAGAAATACTTAGCAGTCGTTTTTCAGGCATTGAAGAAAAATTAGGATTAAAATATTTTAAAGATAAAGGAGGCTTAACAATGGAATATCAGTGGGAAATACTCTGTGCATGCCATCCTGGGCCTGTACTTGTGACATTCTTGATCCACCTCAAATACAGGTTCGTCTGTATGAATTCCTTGAACCACCACCCATCCTTTCTCTGTGCCCAGCACTATATCTTTATTAGTGACCATGGCAAAACATGATCTATGCCCACGTGGAGATCACTTCTAATGAGGAATACAGAAGTGAAAATGGGGGTCCATGTGGTTAGCAGGGATGGTGGGTAACAGCAACGGAGCATTTAAGAGACCTGAACTTCAAAGGAAACTTCTTCCAAAAGGAAAATTTGGTACATAGGTTTTGTAAAAGTAATTCATTAGAGCTTTTGGAAGTGTATTTTTATATTGAACAAAAGGTGTGTTATAATTTCCCTTGTGTGTTCATTCATAGACCAAAGAAATAAACTGGAGTGGACCAGGTATATGTCTGGCAATTTGTCTCACCAATTTATAGCACTTTGGCAGAAATCTTCTAGGCCTCTTTATTTTTTTAAGGGCTTCTGTAATCCTGTGGAAATCAAATCATTCTCTTTGGAAACCTGCATTGTGTCATCTTCTTTATCATCTTTCCTTTCTTTGATTAGGGACCAGCTTAACCAAACCAGGTGACATTTGGCACCAGCTTTCTGTGTTATTGGGAAAGACAAAATCAGGGTAGTGAAGGAAATAAAAATCCTGGTATTCAAAGACAATCGCAGCCTGTACTATTTTTCTACATATGACCATTATTTTCACAGAGTGGAATCACAATGTGAATTTGGATATTTGGTTTGGTTAGCTGTTGGTTTGTTGGTTTGTTTGTTTGTTTGTTTGTTTCATTTTAACAGGGAAACCCTGGTCCATATCCTTAAATATCCATTTATGTTGTTTTCCAATTTGCTTACTCATCATAGGGAATAAACTTCACGTGATGACAGTGCCGTAAATAGTACACAGAAATGAGAACAAGTAAGCATAGAAGGAGTGCTCTCTCACATTTTCCTTAAAAAAAATCATAACATAGGCACTGCACTAGTTTGCATTTCAGCCAGAAGTGCAAGAGTGTTCCCCTTTCTCCATAACCTCACCAACAACTGGTGTTTCATGTGTTGTTAATTTTACCCATTCTAACAGGTGTGAGGTGGTATGGCATCATGGTTTTGCTTTGCATTCCCTAATGATGAGTGATGTTGACCATCTTTCCACGTGTCTGTTGGCTGTGTAGAAGTCTTCTTTGGAAAAGTGTCTCTTCATGTCTTTTCCCAGTTCATAAGTGGGCTGTTTGGTTTTTTGGGTGTTGAGTTTGATATGTTGTTTCTAGATTTTGGATACTAACACTTTATCATATGCCATTTTCAAATATCTTCTCCCATTCCATAGGCAGGTTTAGTTCTTTTGATTGTTTCCTTCACTGTGCAAAAGCTTTTTATCTTGATAAGAATATCACTTAGACATCAAAATGCATGGAGTCTAGCCATTTGTAGCTATTTAGCTTTAACTAGAATGTATTATGCTAAGCAAAACGAGTCCATCTGAGAAAGACAAGTATACATTTTCATGCATATGTGAAATTTAACTTTCAGACTTTCAGCTTGGAAGTCTGGTGGTTTCCTTGTGATGGTGAGATATGTATTGCATTGGGCCCTTTTCAATTGGCTTTCACAATTATGTGGCAACCTCCAAACCTAGGGTGTGTCAAGGTGCCCACAGAGAATGCCCTTGGGTAGGCTACGCCAAAGTTTATAGGAGGATCCCACTTCCTGATGGGACAAGAGGACAGTAGGATAGATATAGCCATCCTCGATTTGACCCGTGCCCATTTGAATGCAGAACCTTGACTCACTTTGTTGTCATCCCTCACCGATGGATGTTTTTCTTACTTGGACTCAGTTCACACACTCTGCCTTCCAGCTGGGAGTCTGATCTAGTCCTTGTGACTGAGGGAGAGAATTTTACACAGGGCTCCTTATTGCTTACTTGAGTTTCAGAAGTATGTGGCCATCCTGGGGCCCAAGGCATTCGAAGGTGCTCAGGAGGCTTGTTTATGTGTAAGCTGAAGTAGACATTTGGGAGGGAACTGGTCTCCTTCTGGTCCAAGGGCAAATGAATTTAAGTTATCTCCTTTCCAGATTGATCCCAATTGCCATTGGAAAATCGAGTTTTGGCCTTCCTTGCACACATTCCCTTCCCCTTGCTGTTTTTCTGACAAAAATTCTGCCCTCCCCCCCCCCCCCTTGGAGCCATGGAGTCATAACCCACTAGGTGGCCGCAAATTCCCACTCTTGTCCTGTAATGAGTGAGAGCAACCAATATCTGCCATACCAAAGGATAGCTATCCTTTCATCCTTGAGGGCTTGCTGGTTAGCCTGCTGTTCTATGGAACATGAAGGAGAGCCAGCTTGCCTCACTGACCTGGATGAATGAGTGCCCTTCATTCTGAGAAGTAATTTGCACATGGGCATTATTGTCCAGAAGGTGGTCAACACAAGAAGGCCCCTTTCCAGGAATACAGAACAAAGTCCTTATTCTGGACTCCTGAGCAAGATCTGGCAGAACCCAATAGCTGCAGCTCACTGTTGCCTCCATAAACTGATGGAAAAACTGGGAGGGATAAAAACAGAAATCTCTGGCTTCTAAAGGAATTATGCAGGATTCCTTCTGCCTGGGCTCCCAGGTATATTCCTTCAGAGGGCTCTCATTGCCTAAGCCCATAGACATTTCATATTCTGGAAACAACCAGGTTGACAGGAGACTGTGCTGAGTTTTTCATTCTCAACATTCTCCAAATCCCATGTGTGTTGAAGAACTCATGCTGTCTGTGTCTCCATCTACAACTTAGCCCTTTCTTGGAAAAAATGGATTTGCGTGGAATGTATTCAGAGCCAGTGTCTTAGAGTACTATCTTCCTTCAGCACAGGAGTCTGATGGTGTCCTTGAGGTGTTGAGATAGGTATTGCATTGGTCCCTTCTCAATTTGTTTTCAGAACTGTGTGCCAATTTTCAAAACTTGGCTGTGTGGAAGTGCCCAGCGAGAATGTTGTGATTAGGCTAAGCCTGGCGGTAGGGGAGTATACTGCCTCCTTTGTGGGACAAGAGGATGGAAGACAGCTATGAGCTTTATCAATTTGACACGTGGCCATTTGAATGCAGATCTTGGTACCAACTTGTCATTCCTAATCCACTGCTGCTTTTCTAACTTGGATGCAATTCACACTTCTAGACAATGGGCCTATCCACCCAGAAAACAGAGCTCAGCTCGGCGGGGAACAAAAGTACTGGCCAGCGCCATCTCCCTCGCCCATCCCCCAGCCAAAATTCCAAAGGGAACCAGTTGCCCTCATGGAACTTCTTGCCCCGGGCAAACGCCCAATGCTGTGCTCTTATGGATTCATCCCTCAGATGGGTCTGCCTGCCTCCCTCCCGGTGCTGCAGGGCCCCTACTGCAGGGGACCACTGACAGCAAAGCGAGCTAAGCCTGCCTCTCCTGCCGCTGTGAACTTTGTGGATCCACCCCGGCTAATACGCCAGATCCCATAGAAGCAGCATCACGAGACTGGCAGTGTGCAAGTAGCCCAGACAGAGGCCACATCACTCCACAGTGAGTCCCGCCCCTGGGAGAGGGGAAGAAAGGGACACACCAGTCTGACTGTGGCCCCAGTGGTGGGCTGGGGGCAGATATCAGGTCTGACTGCAGCCTCGCCCACCAACACAAGTTACTCCAGACAGCACAGTGCTGCAGTTCCGCACCACTCCAGGGACTATCCAAAATGACTAAACGGAAGAATTATCCTCAAAAGAAACTCCAGAAAGTAGCAACAGCTAACGAATTGACCAAAAAAGACTTAAGCAATATAACAGAACATGAATTTAAAATATTAGTCATAAAATTAACTGCTGGGCTTGAAAAAAGTATACAGGAGAGCAGAGAATCTATTGTTACAGAGATCAAGGGACTAAGAAATACTCAGGAGGAGCTGAAAAATGCCATAAGTGAGGTGCAAAATAAAATGGAGGTGACCACAGCTTGGATTGAAGAGGCAGAGGAGAGAATAGGTGAATTAGAAGATAAAATTATGGAAAAAGAGAGATAAAAAAATCCAGGAGTATGAGTGGAGAAGTAGAGAACTAAGTGATGCTATGAAACGCAACAATATCCGTATAATAGGGATTCCAGAGGAGGGAGAGAGAGAGAAAGGGGCTGAAGATGTACTTGAACAAATCATAGCTGAGAACTTCCTTGATCTGGGGAAGGAAAAAGGCATTGAAATCCAACAGGCACAGAGAACTCCCTTCAGACGTAACTTGAATCGATCTTCTGCATCACAAGTCATAGTGAAACTGGAGAAATACAAGGATAAAGAGAACATTCTGAAAGCAGCTACGGATAAACACGCTCTAACCTATAAAGGGAGACTGATAAGTCTAGTGACAGATCTATCTACTGAAACTTGGCACGCCAGAAAAGAATGGCAGGAAATCTTCAATGTGATGAACAGGAACAATATGCATCCAAGAATCCTTTATGCAGCAAGCCATCATTCAGATGGAAGGAGAGATAAAGGTCTTTCCAAACAAACAAAAACTGAAGGAAATCATCACCACTAAAACCAACCCTACAAGGAATCCTAAGGGGGATTCTGTAAGTGAAACGTTGCAAGGACCACAAAGTACCAGAGATATCACTACAAGCATGAAACCTACAGACATCACAATGACTCTAAACCCATATCTTTCTATAATAACACTGAATGTAAACAGACGAAATACTCCAACCAAAAGACATAGGGTATCAGAATGGATAAAAAAAAAAACATGACCCATCTATCTGCTGTCTACAAGAGACTTGTTTTAGACCTGAGAACACCCTCAGATTGAAAGTGAGGGGATGGAGAACTATCATGCTACTGGAAGCCAAAAGAAAGCTGGAGCAGCCATATCTATATCAAACTTGACTTTAAATTAAAGGCTGTAACAGATGAAGAAGGGCATTATATAATAACTGCAGGCTCTATCCATCAGGAAGAGCTAACAATTATAAATGTCTATGCGCCGAATACCGGAGCCCCCAAATATATAAAGCAATTGATCACAATCATAAACAACCTTATTGATAAGAATGTGGTAATTGCAGGGGACTTTAACACTCCACTTACAACAATGGATAGATCATCTAGACACAGGGTCAATAAGGAGACAAGGGCCCTGAATGCTACATTGGATCAGATGGACTTGACAGATATATTTAGAGCTCTTCATCCCAAAGTAACGGAATATACTTTCTACTCGAGTGCACATGGAACATTCTCCAAGAGAGATCACATACTGATAACCAACAAAGAAACTAATGGATAATAATACAATACTAATAGGAGACTTTAACACCCCAGTTACATGTCATCTAAACTGAAAACAAACAAGGAAACATGGCTTCGAATGACACACTGGTCCAGGTGGACTTAACAGGTATATTCAGATTGTTCCATCCTAAACACATTCTCTATAAGTGCACATGGGACATTCTCAGAACACGTCACATGTTAGGTCACAAAATAATCCCAAAACACTGAAGTCATTCCATGCACCTTTTCTGCCAACAGCACTATGAAACTAGAAGTCAGCCCAAGAAAAAAATCTGGAAAGACCACAAATATATGGAATAACATGTTACTAAACAATGAATATGTCAGTCAGGAGAAAAAAAGGAAAAAGGAAATTTAAAAGTGCATTGAAAAATCCAAAATCCATAAAGAACTTATGAAGCTCAACACCCCAAAACCAAATAATATAGTGAAGAAATGGGCAAAATACATGAATAGACACGTCTCCAGAGAAGACATCCAGATGGCCAACCGACACATGAAAAAATGCACAACATCACTCATCATCAGGAAAATGCAAATCAAAACGAAAGGAGATAGCATTTCACACCTGTCAGAATGGCTAACATTAGCAACTCAGGCGACAACAGATGTTGGCGTGGATGTGGAGAAAGAGGAACTCTCTTGCACTGTTGGTGGGAATGCAAACTGGTGCAGCCATTCTGTAGAACAGTATGGAGGTTCCTCATAAAATAAAAAATAGAACTACCCTACTACCCAGCAATTGCACTACTAGGTATTTATCCAAAGGATATAGGAGTGGTGATTCGAAGGGGAACATGCACCCCAATGTTTATAGAAGCACTATCAACAATAGCCAAAGTATAGAAAAAGCTTGAATGTCCATTGACTGGTGAATGGGTAAAGAAGATGTAGTGTATACTTACACAATGGAATACTACTGGGCGATCAAGAATAATGAAATTGTGCCACTTGCAACACCACGGATGGAATTAGAGTATACTGTGTTAAGCGAAATAAGTCAGTCAGAGAAAGAAAATATTATAGGCTATCACTCATACGTGGAATTTGAGAAGCACAAGAGGTGAACATAGGGGAAGGGAAGGAAAATATAAGACAAAAACACAGAGGGAGGCAAACCATAAGAGACTCTTAAGTACAGAGAATAAACTGAGGACTGCTGCAGGGGTGTTGGGTCAATAAGGGCGGATGGGCTAAATGGGTGATGGTCACTAAGGAAGGCACTTGTAAGGATGAGCACTGGGTGTTACATATAAGTGATGAATCACTGGGTTCTACTCCTGAAACCAATACAACACTGTACGTTAACTTCAATTTAATTGAATAAATTTTAAAAATAAAACAGAATAGAAAGCACAGAGATCCACACATACAAATTCAATTAATCTTCAACTAAGCAGGAAAGAATATCCATTGGGAAAAGACAGTCTCTTCAAAGAAGGGTTGTTGGGAAAAGTGCACAGTATCATGCAAAAGAATGAATGTAAACCACTTCCTTACACCATACACTTAAATAAACAAAACATAGATTAAGGACCTAGATGTGAGACCCAAAGCCATAAAAATCCTAGAACACAGCACAGGTAGTAACTTCTTTGACATCAGCCATGAAAACTTCTTTCAATATATGTCCCCTGAGGCCAGAGAAACTAAAGCAAAAATAAATCTTGGGACTATATCGAGTAAAAAGCTTCTGCACAGTGAAGTAAAGAGTGAACAGTAAAAAGCAACTTATGGAATGGGAGAAGATATTTGCAAATGACCTATCTAATAAAGAGCTAATATCCAAAATACATAGAGAACTGATATATCATAAGGCCCAAACAACAAATAATCAAATTAAAAACTGGAAAGAAAACATGAACAGACATTTCTCCAAAGAAGACATACAGATGGTAACAGACACAGGAAAAATGCTTATCATCACTTACCATCAAGGAAATGCAAAACAAAACCACAATGAGAAACTACCTCACACCTGTCAGAATGGCAAAAATCAAAAATACAAGAAGCAATAAGTGTTGGCAAGGATGTGGAGAAAAGGAAACTGTTCTTGGAAATGCAAAGTGGTGAGGCCACCGTGTAAAACTATGTGGAATTTCCTCTAAAAGTTAAAAATACAATTACCTCATGATCCAGCATAGCACAACTGGGTATTTATCCAAGGAATAAAAGAACACAAATTCAAGAGGATGCATGCACATTGGCGCTCCTGGGCAGCTCAGTAAGTGAAGCGCCCAACTTCCCCCCAGGTCATGATCTCATGGTGTGTGAATTCAAGCCCCGCGTCAGGCTCTGTTCTGACAGCTCAGCGCCTGGAGCCTGCTTCAGATTCTGTGTCTCCCTCTCTCTCTGCCCCTCACCTGCTCTCTCACTCTCTCTCTTTCAAAAATAAATAAACCTTAAATTTTTTAATGCACACCTGAACCAGTGTGTTTATAGCAGCATTGTTTACAATAACCAAGATATGGAAGCAGCCCAAGTATCCATAAATGGATGAATGGATAAAGAGGATGTGACATACATATGATGGAATACTATTCAGCCATAAGAAGGAATGCAATCTTTCCTTTTGCAAGGACCTGGATGGAGCTAGAGAGTATGATTCTAAGTGAAATATACCAGTCAAAAAAAGACAAATACCATATAATTCTACTCATACATGGGTTTAAGAAACAAACAAGCAAAGGGAAAAAATAAGAGAGAGAGAGAGAGAGAGAGAGTATAGACAATCAGGAAACAGACTCTTTTTTTTTAAGTTCATTTATTTTTTTTAATTTAACTTTATCTTTTTAAATTTTTTCAATATATGAAATATTGTCAAATTGGTTTCCTACAACACCCAGTGCTCATCCCAAAAGGTGCCCTCCTCAATACCCATCGCCCACCCTACCCTCCCTCCCACCCCCCATCAACCCTCCGTTTTTTTCTCAGTTTTTAACAGTCTCTTATGCTTTGGCTCCTTCCCACTCTAACCTCTTTTGTTTTTTCCTTCCCCTCCCCCATGGGTTTCTGTTAAGTTTCTCAGGATCCGCATAAGAGTGAAAATATATGGTATCTGTCTTTCTCTTTATGGCTTATTTCACTTAGCATCACACCCTCCAGTCCCATCCATGTTGCTACAAAGAGACATATTTCGTTCTTCCTCATTGCCACGTAGTACTCCATTGTGTATATAAACCACCCTTTCTTGATCCATTCATCAGTTGATGGACATTTCGGCTCTTTCCATAATTTGGCTATTGTTGAGAGTGCTGCTATAAACATTGGGGTACAAGTGCCCCTATGCATCAGTACTCCTGTATCCCTTGGGTAAATTCCTAGCAGTGCTATTGCTGGGTCATAGGGTAGGTCTATTTTTAATTTTCTGAGGAACCTCCACACTGCTTTCCAGAGCAGCTGCACCAAGTTGCATTCCCCCCAACAGTGCAAGAGGGTTTCCGTTTCTCCACATCTTCTCCAGCATCTACCGTCTCCTGATTTGTTCATTTTGGCCACTCTGACTGGCGTGAGGTGATATCTGAGTGTGGTTTTGATTTGTATTTTCCTGATAAGGAGCGACGGTGAGCATCTTTCCATGTGCCTGTTGGCCATCTGGATGTCTTCTTTAGAGAAGTGTCTATTCATGTTTTCTGCCCAAATCTTCACTGGGTTATTTGTTTTTCGGGTGTGGAGTTTGGTGAGCTCTTTATAGATTTTGGATACTAGCCCTTTGTCCGATATGGCATTTGCGAAGATCTTTTCCCGTTCCGTTGGTTGCCTTTTAGTTTTGTTGGTTGTTTCCTTTGCTGTGCAGAAGCTTTTTATCTTCATAAGGTGCCAGTGATTCACTTTTGCTTTTAATTCCCTTGCCTTTGGGGATGTGTCGAGTAAGAGATTGCTACGGCTGAGGCCAGAGAGGTCTTTTCCTGCTTTCTCCTCTAGGGTTTGGATGGTTTCCTGTCTCAAATTCAGGTCCTTTATCCATTTTGAGTTTATTTTTGTGAATGGTGTGAGAAAATGGCCTATTTTCAACCTTCTGCCTGTTGCTGTCAAGTTCTCCCAGCACCATTTGTAAAAGAGACTGTCTTTTATCCACTGGATGTTCTTTCCTGCTTTGTCAAAGATTAGTCGGCCATACGTTTGTGGGTCTAGTTCTGGGGTTTCTATTCTATTCCATTGGTCTATGTGTCTCTTTTTGTGCCAATACCATGCGGTCTGGATGATTACAGCTTTGTAGTAGAGGCGAAAGTCTGGGATTGTGATGTCTCCTGCTTTGGTCTTCTTCTTCAAAATGACTTTGGCTATTCGGGGCCTTTTGTGGTCCCATATGAATTTTAGGATTGCCTGTTCTAGTTTCGAGAAGAATGCTGGTGCAATTTTGATTGGGATTGCTTTGAATGTGTACATAGCTTTGGGTAATATTGACATTTTGACAATATTTATTCTTCCAATCCATGAGCAGGGAATGTCTTTCCATTTCTTTATATCTTCTTCAATTACCTTCATAAGCTTTCTATAGTTTTCAGCATACAGATCTTTTACATCTTTGGTTAGATTTATTTGTAGGTATTTTATGCTTCTTGGTGCAATTGTGAATGGGATCAGTTTCTTTATTTGTCTTTCTGTTGCTTCAATGTTAGTGTATAAGGATGCAACTGATTTTTGTACATTGATTTTGTATCCTGCAACTTTGCTGAATTCGTGTATCAGTTCCAGCAGACTTTTGGTGGAGTCTATTGGATTTTCCATGTATAATATGTCATCTGAAAAAAGCGAAAGCTTGACTTCATCTTTGCCAATTTTGATACCTCTGATTTCCTTTTGTTGTCTGATTGCTGATGCTAGAACTTCCAACACTATGTTAAACAACACTGGTGAGAGTGGGCATCCCTGTCGTGTTCCTGATCTCAGGGAAAAAGCTCTCAGTTTTTCCCCATTGAGGATGATGTTAGCTGTGGGCTTTTCATAAATGGCTTTTATGATCTTCAAGTATGTTCCTTCTATCCCGACTTTCTCAAGGGTTTTTATTAAGAAAAGGTGCTGGGAGGCGCCTGGGTGGCTCAGTCGGTTAAGCGGCCGACTTCGGCTCAGGTCACGATCTCGCGGTTCGTGAGTTCAAGCCCCGCGTCGGGCTCTGTGCTAACAGCTCAGAGCCTGGAGCCTGTTTCAGATTCCGTGCCTCCTGCTCTCTCTCTGACCCTCCCTTGTTCATGCTCTGTCTCTGTCTCAAAAATAAACGTTGAAAAAAAAAAAAAAAAAAGAAAGGGTGCTGGATTTTGTCAAAGGCCTTTTCTGCATCGATTGACAGGATCATATGGTTCTTATCTTTTCTTTTATTGATGTGATGTATCACGTTGATTGATTTGCGAATGTTGAACCAGCCCTGCATCCCAGGAATGAATCCCAGTTGATCATGGTGAATAATTCTTTTTATATGCTGTTGAATTCTATTTGCTAGTATCTTATTGAGAATTTTTGCATCTATATTCATCAGGAATATTGGCCTGTAGTTCTCTTTTTTTACTGCGTCTCTGTCTGGTTTAGGAATCAAAGTAATACTGGCTTCGTAGAATGAGTCTGGAAGTTTTCCTTCCCTTTCTATTTCTTGGAATAGCTTGAGAAGGATAGGTATTATCTCTGCTTTAAACGTCTGGTAGAACTCCCCTGGGAAGCCATCTGGTCCTGGGCTCTTATTTGTTGGGAGATTTTTGATAACCGATTCAATTTCTTCGCCGGTGATGGGTCTGTTCAAGCTTTCTATTTCCTCCTGATTGACTGTTGGAAGAGTGTGGGTGTTTAGGAATTTGTCCATTTCTTCCAGGTTGTCCAGTTCGTTGGCATACAATTTTTCATAGTATTCCCCGATAATTGCTTGTATCTCTGAGGGATTGGTTGTAATCATTCCATTTTCATTCATGATTTTATCTATTTGGGTCATCTCCCTTTTCTTTTTGAGAAGCCTGGCTAGAGTTTTTTCGATTTTGTTTATTTTTTCAAAAAAACCAACTCTTGGTTTCGTTGATCTGCTCTACCGTTTCTTTAGATTCTATATTGTTTATTTGTGCTATGATCGTTATTATTTCTCTTCTGCTGGGTTTAGGCTGCCTTTGCTGTTCTGCTTCTATTTCCTTTAGGTGTGCTGTTAGATTTTGTATTTGGGATGTTTCTTGTTTCTTGAGATAGGCCTGGATTGCGAATGTATTTTCCTCTCAGGACTGCCTTCGCTGAATCCCAAAGCATTTGGATGGTTGTATTTTCATTTTCATTTCTTTCCACATATATTTTTAAATTTCTTCTCTAATTGCCCGGTTGACCCACTCATTCTTTAGTAGGGTGATCTTTAACCTGCATGCTTTTGGAGGTTTTCCAGACTTTTTCCTGTGGTTGATTTCAAGCTTCATAGCATTGTGGTCTGAAAGTTTGCATGGTATAATTTCAATTCTTGTATACTTATGAAGGGCTGTTTTGTGACCCAGTATATGATCTATCTTGGAGAATGTTCCATGTGCACTCGAGTAGAAAGTATATTCTGTTGCTTTGGGATGCAGAGTTCTAAATATATCTGTCAAGTCCATCTGATCCAATGTAGCCTTCAGGGCCCTTGTTCCTTTATTGACCGTGTGTCTAGATGATCTATCTTTTTCTGTAAGTGGGGTGTTAAAGTCCCCTGCAATTACCACATTCTTATCAATAAGGTTGCTTATGTTTATGAGTAATTGTTTTATATATTTGGGGGCTCCGGTATTCAGCGCATAGACATTTATAGTTGTTAGCTCTTCCTGATGGATAGACCCTGTCATTATTATATAATGCCCTTCTTCATCTCTTGTTACAGCCTTTCATTTAAAGTCTAGTTTGTCTGATATAAGTATGGCTACTCCAGCTTTCTTTTGGCTTCCAGTAGCATGAAAGATAGTTCTCCATCGCCTCACTCTCAATCTAAAGGTGTCCTCGGATCTAAAATGAGTCTCTTGTAGACAGCAAATAGATGGGTCTTGTTTTTTATCCATTCTGATACCCTATGTCTTTTGGTTGGCGCATGTAATCCATTTACATTCAGTGTTATTATAGAAAGATACGGGTTTAGAGTCACTGTGATGTCTGTATGTTTTATGCTTGTCTATGCTTTTATGTCTCTGGTACTTTGTCTCACAGGATCCCCCTTAGGATTTCTTGTAGGGCTGGTTTAGTGGTGACAAATTCCTTCAGTTTTTGTTTGGGAAGACCTTGATCTCTCCTTCTAGTCTAAATGACAGACTTGCTGGATAAAGGATTTTCGGCTGCATATTTTTTCTGTTCAGCACACTGAAGATCTCGTGCCAATTCTTTCTGGCCTGCCAAGTTTCAAAAGAGAGATCAGTCACGAGTCTTATAGGTCTCCCTTTATATGTGAGGGCACGTTTATCCCTTGCTGCTTTCAGAATTTTCTCTTTATCCTTGTATTTTGCCAGTTTCACTATGATATGTCGTGCAGAAGATCGATTCAAGTTACGTCTGAAGGGAGTTCTGTGTGCTTCTTGGATTTCAATGCCTTTTTCCTTCCCCAGTTCAGGGACGTTCTCGGCTATAATTTCTTCAAGTACCCCTTCAGCACCTTTCCCTCTCTCTTCCTCCTCTGGGATACCAATTATGCGTATATTATTTCTTTTTAGTGTCTCACTTAGTTCTCTAATTTTCCCCTCATACCTCATACTCCTGGATTTTTTTATCTCTCTTTTTCTCAGCTTCTTCTTTTTCCATAACTTTATCTTCTAGTTCACCTATTCTCTCCTCTGCCTCTTCAATCCGAGCCGTCGTCATTTCCATTTTGTTTTGCATTTCGTTTAAAGTGTTTTTCAGCTCCTCCTGACTGTTCTTTAGTCCCTTGATCTCTGTAGCAAGAGATTGTCTGCTGTCCTCTATACTGTTTTCAAGCCCAGCGATTAATTTTATGACTATTATTCTAAATTCACTTTCCGTTATATTATTTAAATCCTTTTTGATCAGTTCATTAGCTGTTATTTCCTGGAGATTCTTCTGAGGGGCATTCTTCCGTTTGGTCATTTTGGATAGTCCCTGGAGTGGTGCGGACCTGCAGGGCACTTCCCCTGTGCTGTGGTGTATAACTGGAGTTGGTGGGCGGGGCCGCAGTCAGACCTGATGTCTGCCCCCAGCCCACCACTGGGGCCCCAGTCAGACTGGTGTGTGCCTTCTCTTCCCCTCTCCTAGGTGCAGGATTCACTGTGGGGTGGCGTGGCCCGTCTGGGGTACTTGCACACTGCCAGGCTTGTGGTGCTGGGGATCTGGCGTATGAGCTGGGGTGGGTAGGCAAGGTGCACGGGGGGCAGGAGGGGCAGGCTTAGCTCGCTTCTCCTTAGGTGATCCACTTCAGGAGGGGCCCTGTGGCAGCGGGAGGGAGTCAGATCTGCTGCTGGAGGTTTGGCTCTGCAGAAGCACAGCGTTGGGTGTTTGCGCTGAGGGAGCAAGTTCCCTGGCAGGAAATGGTTCCCTTTGGGATTTTGGCTGGGGGATGGGCGGGGGAGATGGCGCTGGCGAGCGCCTTTGTTCCCCGTCAAACTGAGCTCTGTTGTCGCGGGGCTCGGCAACTCTCCCTCCCTTTGTCCTCCAGCCTTCCCAATTTCTGAGCAGAGCTGTTAACTTATGACGTCCCAGATGCTAAGTCATGCTTGCTGTCGGAACACACTTCGTCCGGCCCCTCCGCTTTTGCCAGCCAGACTCGGGGGCTCTGCTTGGCCGGCAGGCTGCCCCTCCGCCCCGGCTCCCCCCCCCACCAGTCCGTGGAGCGCGCACCGCCTCGCAGCCCTTCCTACCCTCTTCAGGGGGCCTCTAGTCTGCGCCTGGCTCCAGAGACTCCCCATTCTGCTAGTCTTCTGGTGGTTTTCTGGGTTATTTAGGCAGGTGTAGGTGGAATCGAAGTGATCAGCAGGACGTGCGGTGAGCCCAGCGTCCTCCTACACCGCCATCTTCTTTCCCTCTCAGGAAACAGACTCTTAAGAGAGTACAATGAGATAGTATCCGATGGGAGGTGGATGGGAGCATGGTTGGTTAAATAGGTGATGAGAATTTAGAGATGTACGTGTCATAAAGAGCACAGGGTGATACATGGAATTGTATACCTGCAAGTAATATAACTCTGCATATTAACGAACTGGAATTAAAGAAACAAAAACTAAGATACAGTGTAAAAAAAGGAAAAATTAAGTGAGGACCTAGCCAATTGTTTACTAGGTGAATTACATACAACTGACTTAAGGCACTCTTGCCATGCCTGCAGTGGGTTAATAGCTACCTTAAAGGAAGTTACAAGGTCCTCCAAGGCACAGAGCACAGAGATTCCTCCTCATGTAGCCTCCTCCTGCTACCTTGCATTCAGAAATACTTAGCAGTCGTTTTTCAGGCATTGAAGAAAAATTAGGATTAAAATATTTTAAAGATAAAGGAGGCTTAACAATGGAATATCAGTGGGAAATACTCTGTGCATGCCATCCTGGGCCTGTACTTGTGACATTCTTGATCCACCTCAAATACAGGTTCGTCTGTATGAATTCCTTGAACCACCACCCATCCTTTCTCTGTGCCCAGCACTATATCTTTATTAGTGACCATGGCAAAACATGATCTATGCCCACGTGGAGATCACTTCTAATGAGGAATACAGAAGTGAAAATGGGGGTCCATGTGGTTAGCAGGGATGGTGGGTAACAGCAACGGAGCATTTAAGAGACCTGAACTTCAAAGGAAACTTCTTCCAAAAGGAAAATTTGGTACATAGGTTTTGTAAAAGTAATTCATTAGAGCTTTTGGAAGTGTATTTTTATATTGAACAAAAGGTGTGTTATAATTTCCCTTGTGTGTTCATTCATAGACCAAAGAAATAAACTGGAGTGGACCAGGTATATGTCTGGCAATTTGTCTCACCAATTTATAGCACTTTGGCAGAAATCTTCTAGGCCTCTTTATTTTTTTAAGGGCTTCTGTAATCCTGTGGAAATCAAATCATTCTCTTTGGAAACCTGCATTGTGTCATCTTCTTTATCATCTTTCCTTTCTTTGATTAGGGACCAGCTTAACCAAACCAGGTGACATTTGGCACCAGCTTTCTGTGTTATTGGGAAAGACAAAATCAGGGTAGTGAAGGAAATAAAAATCCTGGTATTCAAAGACAATCGCAGCCTGTACTATTTTTCTACATATGACCATTATTTTCACAGAGTGGAATCACAATGTGAATTTGGATATTTGGTTTGGTTAGCTGTTGGTTTGTTGGTTTGTTTGTTTGTTTGTTTGTTTCATTTTAACAGGGAAACCCTGGTCCATATCCTTAAATATCCATTTATGTTGTTTTCCAATTTGCTTACTCATCATAGGGAATAAACTTCACGTGATGACAGTGCCGTAAATAGTACACAGAAATGAGAACAAGTAAGCATAGAAGGAGTGCTCTCTCACATTTTCCTTAAAAAAAATCATAACATAGGCACTGCACTAGTTTGCATTTCAGCCAGAAGTGCAAGAGTGTTCCCCTTTCTCCATAACCTCACCAACAACTGGTGTTTCATGTGTTGTTAATTTTACCCATTCTAACAGGTGTGAGGTGGTATGGCATCATGGTTTTGCTTTGCATTCCCTAATGATGAGTGATGTTGACCATCTTTCCACGTGTCTGTTGGCTGTGTAGAAGTCTTCTTTGGAAAAGTGTCTCTTCATGTCTTTTCCCAGTTCATAAGTGGGCTGTTTGGTTTTTTGGGTGTTGAGTTTGATATGTTGTTTCTAGATTTTGGATACTAACACTTTATCATATGCCATTTTCAAATATCTTCTCCCATTCCATAGGCAGGTTTAGTTCTTTTGATTGTTTCCTTCACTGTGCAAAAGCTTTTTATCTTGATAAGAATATCACTTAGACATCAAAATGCATGGAGTCTAGCCATTTGTAGCTATTTAGCTTTAACTAGAATGTATTATGCTAAGCAAAACGAGTCCATCTGAGAAAGACAAGTATACATTTTCATGCATATGTGAAATTTAACTTTCAGACTTTCAGCTTGGAAGTCTGGTGGTTTCCTTGTGATGGTGAGATATGTATTGCATTGGGCCCTTTTCAATTGGCTTTCACAATTATGTGGCAACCTCCAAACCTAGGGTGTGTCAAGGTGCCCACAGAGAATGCCCTTGGGTAGGCTACGCCAAAGTTTATAGGAGGATCCCACTTCCTGATGGGACAAGAGGACAGTAGGATAGATATAGCCATCCTCGATTTGACCCGTGCCCATTTGAATGCAGAACCTTGACTCACTTTGTTGTCATCCCTCACCGATGGATGTTTTTCTTACTTGGACTCAGTTCACACACTCTGCCTTCCAGCTGGGAGTCTGATCTAGTCCTTGTGACTGAGGGAGAGAATTTTACACAGGGCTCCTTATTGCTTACTTGAGTTTCAGAAGTATGTGGCCATCCTGGGGCCCAAGGCATTCGAAGGTGCTCAGGAGGCTTGTTTATGTGTAAGCTGAAGTAGACATTTGGGAGGGAACTGGTCTCCTTCTGGTCCAAGGGCAAATGAATTTAAGTTATCTCCTTTCCAGATTGATCCCAATTGCCATTGGAAAATCGAGTTTTGGCCTTCCTTGCACACATTCCCTTCCCCTTGCTGTTTTTCTGACAAAAATTCTGCCCTCCCCCCCCCCCCCCCCTTGGAGCCATGGAGTCATAACCCACTAGGTGGCCGCAAATTCCCACTCTTGTCCTGTAATGAGTGAGAGCAACCAATATCTGCCATACCAAAGGATAGCTATCCTTTCATCCTTGAGGGCTTGCTGGTTAGCCTGCTGTTCTATGGAACATGAAGGAGAGCCAGCTTGCCTCACTGACCTGGATGAATGAGTGCCCTTCATTCTGAGAAGTAATTTGCACATGGGCATTATTGTCCAGAAGGTGGTCAACACAAGAAGGCCCCTTTCCAGGAATACAGAACAAAGTCCTTATTCTGGACTCCTGAGCAAGATCTGGCAGAACCCAATAGCTGCAGCTCACTGTTGCCTCCATAAACTGATGGAAAAACTGGGAGGGATAAAAACAGAAATCTCTGGCTTCTAAAGGAATTATGCAGGATTCCTTCTGCCTGGGCTCCCAGGTATATTCCTTCAGAGGGCTCTCATTGCCTAAGCCCATAGACATTTCATATTCTGGAAACAACCAGGTTGACAGGAGACTGTGCTGAGTTTTTCATTCTCAACATTCTCCAAATCCCATGTGTGTTGAAGAACTCATGCTGTCTGTGTCTCCATTTCTACAACTTAGCCCTTTCTTGGAAAAAATGGATTTGCATGGAATGTATTCAGAGCCAGTGTCTTAGAGTACTATCTTCCTTCAGCACAGGAGTCTGATGGTGTCCTTGAGGTGTTGAGATAGGTATTGCATTGGTCCCTTCTCAATTTGTTTTCAGAACTGTGTGCCAATTTTCAAAACTTGGCTGTGTGGAAGTGCCCAGCGAGAATGTTGTGATTAGGCTAAGCCTGGCGGTAGGGGAGTATACTGCCTCCTTTGTGGGACAAGAGGATGGAAGACAGCTATGAGCTTTATCAATTTGACACGTGGCCATTTGAATGCAGATCTTGGTACCAACTTGTCATTCCTAATCCACTGCTGCTTTTCTAACTTGGATGCAATTCACACTTCTAGACAATGGGCCTATCCACCCAGAAAACAGAGCTCAGCTCGGCGGGGAACAAAAGTACTGGCCAGCGCCATCTCCCTCGCCCATCCCCCAGCCAAAATTCCAAAGGGAACCAGTTGCCCTCATGGAACTTCTTGCCCCGGGCAAACGCCCAATGCTGTGCTCTTATGGATTCATCCCTCAGATGGGTCTGCCTGCCTCCCTCCCGGTGCTGCAGGGCCCCTACTGCAGGGGACCACTGACAGCAAAGCGAGCTAAGCCTGCCTCTCCTGCCGCTGTGAACTTTGTGGATCCACCCCGGCTAATACGCCAGATCCCATAGAAGCAGCATCACGAGACTGGCAGTGTGCAAGTAGCCCAGACAGAGGCCACATCACTCCACAGTGAGTCCCGCCCCTGGGAGAGGGGAAGAAAGGGACACACCAGTCTGACTGTGGCCCCAGTGGTGGGCTGGGGGCAGATATCAGGTCTGACTGCAGCCTCGCCCACCAACACAAGTTACTCCAGACAGCACAGTGCTGCAGTTCCGCACCACTCCAGGGACTATCCAAAATGACTAAACGGAAGAATTATCCTCAAAAGAAACTCCAGAAAGTAGCAACAGCTAACGAATTGACCAAAAAAGACTTAAGCAATATAACAGAACATGAATTTAAAATATTAGTCATAAAATTAACTGCTGGGCTTGAAAAAAGTATACAGAAGAGCAGAGAATCTATTGTTACAGAGATCAAGGGACTAAGAAATACTCAGGAGGAGCTGAAAAATGCCATAAGTGAGGTGCAAAATAAAATGGAGGTGACCACAGCTTGGATTGAAGAGGCAGAGGAGAGAATAGGTGAATTAGAAGATAAAATTATGGAAAAAGAGAGATAAAAAAATCCAGGAGTATGAGTGGAGAAGTAGAGAACTAAGTGATGCTATGAAACGCAACAATATCCGTATAATAGGGATTCCAGAGGAGGGAGAGAGAGAGAAAGGGGCTGAAGATGTACTTGAACAAATCATAGCTGAGAACTTCCTTGATCTGGGGAAGGAAAAAGGCATTGAAATCCAACAGGCACAGAGAACTCCCTTCAGACGTAACTTGAATCGATCTTCTGCATCACAAGTCATAGTGAAACTGGAGAAATACAAGGATAAAGAGAACATTCTGAAAGCAGCTACGGATAAACACGCTCTAACCTATAAAGGGAGACTGATAAGTCTAGTGACAGATCTATCTACTGAAACTTGGCACGCCAGAAAAGAATGGCAGGAAATCTTCAATGTGATGAACAGGAACAATATGCATCCAAGAATCCTTTATGCAGCAAGCCATCATTCAGATGGAAGGAGAGATAAAGGTCTTTCCAAACAAACAAAAACTGAAGGAAATCATCACCACTAAAACCAACCCTACAAGGAATCCTAAGGGGGATTCTGTAAGTGAAACGTTGCAAGGACCACAAAGTACCAGAGATATCACTACAAGCATGAAACCTACAGACATCACAATGACTCTAAACCCATATCTTTCTATAATAACACTGAATGTAAACAGACGAAATACTCCAACCAAAAGACATAGGGTATCAGAATGGATAAAAAAAAAACATGACCCATCTATCTGCTGTCTACAAGAGACTTGTTTTAGACCTGAGAACACCCTCAGATTGAAAGTGAGGGGATGGAGAACTATCATGCTACTGGAAGCCAAAAGAAAGCTGGAGCAGCCATATCTATATCAAACTTGACTTTAAATTAAAGGCTGTAACAGATGAAGAAGGGCATTATATAATAACTGCAGGCTCTATCCATCAGGAAGAGCTAACAATTATAAATGTCTATGCGCCGAATACCGGAGCCCCCAAATATATAAAGCAATTGATCACAATCATAAACAACCTTATTGATAAGAATGTGGTAATTGCAGGGGACTTTAACACTCCACTTACAACAATGGATAGATCATCTAGACACAGGGTCAATAAGGAGACAAGGGCCCTGAATGCTACATTGGATCAGATGGACTTGACAGATATATTTAGAGCTCTTCATCCCAAAGTAACGGAATATACTTTCTACTCGAGTGCACATGGAACATTCTCCAAGAGAGATCACATACTGATAACCAACAAAGAAACTAATGGATAATAATACAATACTAATAGGAGACTTTAACACCCCAGTTACATGTCATCTAAACTGAAAACAAACAAGGAAACATGGCTTCGAATGACACACTGGTCCAGGTGGACTTAACAGGTATATTCAGATTGTTCCATCCTAAACACATTCTCTATAAGTGCACATGGGACATTCTCAGAACACGTCACATGTTAGGTCACAAAATAATCCCAAAACACTGAAGTCATTCCATGCACCTTTTCTGCCAACAGCACTATGAAACTAGAAGTCAGCCCAAGAAAAAAATCTGGAAAGACCACAAATATATGGAATAACATGTTACTAAACAATGAATATGTCAGTCAGGAGAAAAAAAGGAAAAAGGAAATTTAAAAGTGCATTGAAAAATCCAAAATCCATAAAGAACTTATGAAGCTCAACACCCCAAAACCAAATAATATAGTGAAGAAATGGGCAAAATACATGAATAGACACGTCTCCAGAGAAGACATCCAGATGGCCAACCGACACATGAAAAAATGCACAACATCACTCATCATCAGGAAAATGCAAATCAAAACGAAAGGAGATAGCATTTCACACCTGTCAGAATGGCTAACATTAGCAACTCAGGCGACAACAGATGTTGGCGTGGATGTGGAGAAAGAGGAACTCTCTTGCACTGTTGGTGGGAATGCAAACTGGTGCAGCCATTCTGTAGAACAGTATGGAGGTTCCTCATAAAATAAAAAATAGAACTACCCTACTACCCAGCAATTGCACTACTAGGTATTTATCCAAAGGATATAGGAGTGGTGATTCGAAGGGGAACATGCACCCCAATGTTTATAGAAGCACTATCAACAATAGCCAAAGTATAGAAAAAGCTTGAATGTCCATTGACTGGTGAATGGGTAAAGAAGATGTAGTGTATACTTACACAATGGAATACTACTGGGCGATCAAGAATAATGAAATTGTGCCACTTGCAACACCACGGATGGAATTAGAGTATACTGTGTTAAGCGAAATAAGTCAGTCAGAGAAAGAAAATATTATAGGCTATCACTCATACGTGGAATTTGAGAAGCACAAGAGGTGAACATAGGGGAAGGGAAGGAAAATATAAGACAAAAACACAGAGGGAGGCAAACCATAAGAGACTCTTAAGTACAGAGAATAAACTGAGGACTGCTGCAGGGGTGTTGGGTCAATAAGGGCGGATGGGCTAAATGGGTGATGGTCACTAAGGAAGGCACTTGTAAGGATGAGCACTGGGTGTTACATATAAGTGATGAATCACTGGGTTCTACTCCTGAAACCAATACAACACTGTACGTTAACTTCAATTTAATTGAATAAATTTTAAAAATAAAACAGAATAGAAAGCACAGAGATCCACACATACAAATTCAATTAATCTTCAACTAAGCAGGAAAGAATATCCATTGGGAAAAGACAGTCTCTTCAAAGAAGGGTGTTGGGAAAAGTGCACAGTATCATGCAAAAGAATGAATGTAAACCACTTCCTTACACCATACACTTAAATAAACAAAACATAGATTAAGGACCTAGATGTGAGACCCAAAGCCATAAAAATCCTAGAACACAGCACAGGTAGTAACTTCTTTGACATCAGCCATGAAAACTTCTTTCAATATATGTCCCCTGAGGCCAGAGAAACTAAAGCAAAAATAAATCTTGGGACTATATCGAGTAAAAAGCTTCTGCACAGTGAAGTAAAGAGTGAACAGTAAAAAGCAACTTATGGAATGGGAGAAGATATTTGCAAATGACCTATCTAATAAAGAGCTAATATCCAAAATACATAGAGAACTGATATATCATAAGGCCCAAACAACAAATAATCAAATTAAAAACTGGAAAGAAAACATGAACAGACATTTCTCCAAAGAAGACATACAGATGGTAACAGACACAGGAAAAATGCTTATCATCACTTACCATCAAGGAAATGCAAAACAAAACCACAATGAGAAACTACCTCACACCTGTCAGAATGGCAAAAATCAAAAATACAAGAAGCAATAAGTGTTGGCAAGGATGTGGAGAAAAGGAAACTGTTCTTGGAAATGCAAAGTGGTGAGGCCACCGTGTAAAACTATGTGGAATTTCCTCTAAAAGTTAAAAATACAATTACCTCATGATCCAGCATAGCACAACTGGGTATTTATCCAAGGAATAAAAGAACACAAATTCAAGAGGATGCATGCACATTGGCGCTCCTGGGCAGCTCAGTAAGTGAAGCGCCCAACTTCCCCCCAGGTCATGATCTCATGGTGTGTGAATTCAAGCCCCGCGTCAGGCTCTGTTCTGACAGCTCAGCGCCTGGAGCCTGCTTCAGATTCTGTGTCTCCCTCTCTCTCTGCCCCTCACCTGCTCTCTCACTCTATCTCTCTCTTTCAAAAATAAATAAACCTTAAATTTTTTAATGCACACCTGAACCAGTGTGTTTATAGCAGCATTGTTTACAATAACCAAGATATGGAAGCAGCCCAAGTATCCATAAATGGATGAATGGATAAAGAGGATGTGACATACATATGATGGAATACTATTCAGCCATAAGAAGGAATGCAATCTTTCCTTTTGCAAGGACCTGGATGGAGCTAGAGAGTATGATTCTAAGTGAAATATACCAGTCAAAAAAAGACAAATACCATATAATTCTACTCATACATGGGTTTAAGAAACAAACAAGCAAAGGGAAAAAATAAGAGAGAGAGAGAGAGAGAGAGTATAGACAATCAGGAAACAGACTCTTTTTTTTTAAGTTCATTTATTTTTTTTAATTTAACTTTATCTTTTTAAATTTTTTCAATATATGAAATATTGTCAAATTGGTTTCCTACAACACCCAGTGCTCATCCCAAAAGGTGCCCTCCTCAATACCCATCGCCCACCCTACCCTCCCTCCCACCCCCCATCAACCCTCCGTTTTTTTCTCAGTTTTTAACAGTCTCTTATGCTTTGGCTCCTTCCCACTCTAACCTCTTTTGTTTTTTCCTTCCCCTCCCCCATGGGTTTCTGTTAAGTTTCTCAGGATCCGCATAAGAGTGAAAATATATGGTATCTGTCTTTCTCTTTATGGCTTATTTCACTTAGCATCACACCCTCCAGTCCCATCCATGTTGCTACAAAGAGACATATTTCGTTCTTCCTCATTGCCACGTAGTACTCCATTGTGTATATAAACCACCCTTTCTTGATCCATTCATCAGTTGATGGACATTTCGGCTCTTTCCATAATTTGGCTATTGTTGAGAGTGCTGCTATAAACATTGGGGTACAAGTGCCCCTATGCATCAGTACTCCTGTATCCCTTGGGTAAATTCCTAGCAGTGCTATTGCTGGGTCATAGGGTAGGTCTATTTTTAATTTTCTGAGGAACCTCCACACTGCTTTCCAGAGCAGCTGCACCAAGTTGCATTCCCCCCAACAGTGCAAGAGGGTTTCCGTTTCTCCACATCTTCTCCAGCATCTACCGTCTCCTGATTTGTTCATTTTGGCCACTCTGACTGGCGTGAGGTGATATCTGAGTGTGGTTTTGATTTGTATTTTCCTGATAAGGAGCGACGGTGAGCATCTTTCCATGTGCCTGTTGGCCATCTGGATGTCTTCTTTAGAGAAGTGTCTATTCATGTTTTCTGCCCAAATCTTCACTGGGTTATTTGTTTTTCGGGTGTGGAGTTTGGTGAGCTCTTTATAGATTTTGGATACTAGCCCTTTGTCCGATATGGCATTTGCGAAGATCTTTTCCCGTTCCGTTGGTTGCCTTTTAGTTTTGTTGGTTGTTTCCTTTGCTGTGCAGAAGCTTTTTATCTTCATAAGGTGCCAGTGATTCACTTTTGCTTTTAATTCCCTTGCCTTTGGGGATGTGTCGAGTAAGAGATTGCTACGGCTGAGGCCAGAGAGGTCTTTTCCTGCTTTCTCCTCTAGGGTTTGGATGGTTTCCTGTCTCAAATTCAGGTCCTTTATCCATTTTGAGTTTATTTTTGTGAATGGTGTGAGAAAATGGCCTATTTTCAACCTTCTGCCTGTTGCTGTCAAGTTCTCCCAGCACCATTTGTAAAAGAGACTGTCTTTTATCCACTGGATGTTCTTTCCTGCTTTGTCAAAGATTAGTCGGCCATACGTTTGTGGGTCTAGTTCTGGGGTTTCTATTCTATTCCATTGGTCTATGTGTCTCTTTTTGTGCCAATACCATGCGGTCTGGATGATTACAGCTTTGTAGTAGAGGCGAAAGTCTGGGATTGTGATGTCTCCTGCTTTGGTCTTCTTCTTCAAAATGACTTTGGCTATTCGGGGCCTTTTGTGGTCCCATATGAATTTTAGGATTGCCTGTTCTAGTTTCGAGAAGAATGCTGGTGCAATTTTGATTGGGATTGCTTTGAATGTGTACATAGCTTTGGGTAATATTGACATTTTGACAATATTTATTCTTCCAATCCATGAGCAGGGAATGTCTTTCCATTTCTTTATATCTTCTTCAATTACCTTCATAAGCTTTCTATAGTTTTCAGCATACAGATCTTTTACATCTTTGGTTAGATTTATTTGTAGGTATTTTATGCTTCTTGGTGCAATTGTGAATGGGATCAGTTTCTTTATTTGTCTTTCTGTTGCTTCAATGTTAGTGTATAAGGATGCAACTGATTTTTGTACATTGATTTTGTATCCTGCAACTTTGCTGAATTCGTGTATCAGTTCCAGCAGACTTTTGGTGGAGTCTATTGGATTTTCCATGTATAATATGTCATCTGAAAAAAGCGAAAGCTTGACTTCATCTTTGCCAATTTTGATACCTCTGATTTCCTTTTGTTGTCTGATTGCTGATGCTAGAACTTCCAACACTATGTTAAACAACACTGGTGAGAGTGGGCATCCCTGTCGTGTTCCTGATCTCAGGGAAAAAGCTCTCAGTTTTTCCCCATTGAGGATGATGTTAGCTGTGGGCTTTTCATAAATGGCTTTTATGATCTTCAAGTATGTTCCTTCTATCCCGACTTTCTCAAGGGTTTTTATTAAGAAAAGGTGCTGGGAGGCGCCTGGGTGGCTCAGTCGGTTAAGCGGCCGACTTCGGCTCAGGTCACGATCTCGCGGTTCGTGAGTTCAAGCCCCGCGTCGGGCTCTGTGCTAACAGCTCAGAGCCTGGAGCCTGTTTCAGATTCCGTGCCTCCTGCTCTCTCTCTGACCCTCCCTTGTTCATGCTCTGTCTCTGTCTCAAAAATAAACGTTGAAAAAAAAAAAAAAAAAAGAAAGGGTGCTGGATTTTGTCAAAGGCCTTTTCTGCATCGATTGACAGGATCATATGGTTCTTATCTTTTCTTTTATTGATGTGATGTATCACGTTGATTGATTTGCGAATGTTGAACCAGCCCTGCATCCCAGGAATGAATCCCAGTTGATCATGGTGAATAATTCTTTTTATATGCTGTTGAATTCTATTTGCTAGTATCTTATTGAGAATTTTTGCATCTATATTCATCAGGAATATTGGCCTGTAGTTCTCTTTTTTTACTGCGTCTCTGTCTGGTTTAGGAATCAAAGTAATACTGGCTTCGTAGAATGAGTCTGGAAGTTTTCCTTCCCTTTCTATTTCTTGGAATAGCTTGAGAAGGATAGGTATTATCTCTGCTTTAAACGTCTGGTAGAACTCCCCTGGGAAGCCATCTGGTCCTGGGCTCTTATTTGTTGGGAGATTTTTGATAACCGATTCAATTTCTTCGCCGGTGATGGGTCTGTTCAAGCTTTCTATTTCCTCCTGATTGACTGTTGGAAGAGTGTGGGTGTTTAGGAATTTGTCCATTTCTTCCAGGTTGTCCAGTTCGTTGGCATACAATTTTTCATAGTATTCCCCGATAATTGCTTGTATCTCTGAGGGATTGGTTGTAATCATTCCATTTTCATTCATGATTTTATCTATTTGGGTCATCTCCCTTTTCTTTTTGAGAAGCCTGGCTAGAGTTTTTTCGATTTTGTTTATTTTTTCAAAAAAACCAACTCTTGGTTTCGTTGATCTGCTCTACCGTTTCTTTAGATTCTATATTGTTTATTTGTGCTATGATCGTTATTATTTCTCTTCTGCTGGGTTTAGGCTGCCTTTGCTGTTCTGCTTCTATTTCCTTTAGGTGTGCTGTTAGATTTTGTATTTGGGATGTTTCTTGTTTCTTGAGATAGGCCTGGATTGCGAATGTATTTTCCTCTCAGGACTGCCTTCGCTGAATCCCAAAGCATTTGGATGGTTGTATTTTCATTTTCATTTCTTTCCACATATATTTTTAAATTTCTTCTCTAATTGCCCGGTTGACCCACTCATTCTTTAGTAGGGTGATCTTTAACCTGCATGCTTTTGGAGGTTTTCCAGACTTTTTCCTGTGGTTGATTTCAAGCTTCATAGCATTGTGGTCTGAAAGTTTGCATGGTATAATTTCAATTCTTGTATACTTATGAAGGGCTGTTTTGTGACCCAGTATATGATCTATCTTGGAGAATGTTCCATGTGCACTCGAGTAGAAAGTATATTCTGTTGCTTTGGGATGCAGAGTTCTAAATATATCTGTCAAGTCCATCTGATCCAATGTAGCCTTCAGGGCCCTTGTTCCTTTATTGACCGTGTGTCTAGATGATCTATCCTTTTCTGTAAGTGGGGTGTTAAAGTCCCCTGCAATTACCACATTCTTATCAATAAGGTTGCTTATGTTTATGAGTAATTGTTTTATATATTTGGGGGCTCCGGTATTCAGCGCATAGACATTTATAGTTGTTAGCTCTTCCTGATGGATAGACCCTGTCATTATTATATAATGCCCTTCTTCATCTCTTGTTACAGCCTTTCATTTAAAGTCTAGTTTGTCTGATATAAGTATGGCTACTCCAGCTTTCTTTTGGCTTCCAGTAGCATGAAAGATAGTTCTCCATCGCCTCACTCTCAATCTAAAGGTGTCCTCGGATCTAAAATGAGTCTCTTGTAGACAGCAAATAGATGGGTCTTGTTTTTTATCCATTCTGATACCCTATGTCTTTTGGTTGGCGCATGTAATCCATTTACATTCAGTGTTATTATAGAAAGATACGGGTTTAGAGTCACTGTGATGTCTGTATGTTTTATGCTTGTCTATGCTTTTATGTCTCTGGTACTTTGTCTCACAGGATCCCCCTTAGGATTTCTTGTAGGGCTGGTTTAGTGGTGACAAATTCCTTCAGTTTTTGTTTGGGAAGACCTTGATCTCTCCTTCTAGTCTAAATGACAGACTTGCTGGATAAAGGATTTTCGGCTGCATATTTTTTCTGTTCAGCACACTGAAGATCTCGTGCCAATTCTTTCTGGCCTGCCAAGTTTCAAAAGAGAGATCAGTCACGAGTCTTATAGGTCTCCCTTTATATGTGAGGGCACGTTTATCCCTTGCTGCTTTCAGAATTTTCTCTTTATCCTTGTATTTTGCCAGTTTCACTATGATATGTCGTGCAGAAGATCGATTCAAGTTACGTCTGAAGGGAGTTCTGTGTGCTTCTTGGATTTCAATGCCTTTTTCCTTCCCCAGTTCAGGGACGTTCTCGGCTATAATTTCTTCAAGTACCCCTTCAGCACCTTTCCCTCTCTCTTCCTCCTCTGGGATACCAATTATGCGTATATTATTTCTTTTTAGTGTCTCACTTAGTTCTCTAATTTTCCCCTCATACCTCATACTCCTGGATTTTTTTATCTCTCTTTTTCTCAGCTTCCTCTTTTTCCATAACTTTATCTTCTAGTTCACCTATTCTCTCCTCTGCCTCTTCAATCCGAGCCGTCGTCATTTCCATTTTGTTTTGCATTTCGTTTAAAGTGTTTTTCAGCTCCTCCTGACTGTTCTTTAGTCCCTTGATCTCTGTAGCAAGAGATTGTCTGCTGTCCTCTATACTGTTTTCAAGCCCAGCGATTAATTTTATGACTATTATTCTAAATTCACTTTCCGTTATATTATTTAAATCCTTTTTGATCAGTTCATTAGCTGTTATTTCCTGGAGATTCTTCTGAGGGGCATTCTTCCGTTTGGTCATTTTGGATAGTCCCTGGAGTGGTGCGGACCTGCAGGGCACTTCCCCTGTGCTGTGGTGTATAACTGGAGTTGGTGGGCGGGGCCGCAGTCAGACCTGATGTCTGCCCCCAGCCCACCACTGGGGCCCCAGTCAGACTGGTGTGTGCCTTCTCTTCCCCTCTCCTAGGTGCAGGATTCACTGTGGGGTGGCGTGGCCCGTCTGGGGTACTTGCACACTGCCAGGCTTGTGGTGCTGGGGATCTGGCGTATGAGCTGGGGTGGGTAGGCAAGGTGCACGGGGGGCAGGAGGGGCAGGCTTAGCTCGCTTCTCCTTAGGTGATCCACTTCAGGAGGGGCCCTGTGGCAGCGGGAGGGAGTCAGATCTGCTGCTGGAGGTTTGGCTCTGCAGAAGCACAGCGTTGGGTGTTTGCGCTGAGGGAGCAAGTTCCCTGGCAGGAAATGGTTCCCTTTGGGATTTTGGCTGGGGGATGGGCGGGGGAGATGGCGCTGGCGAGCGCCTTTGTTCCCCGTCAAACTGAGCTCTGTTGTCGCGGGGCTCGGCAACTCTCCCTCCCTTTGTCCTCCAGCCTTCCCAATTTCTGAGCAGAGCTGTTAACTTATGACGTCCCAGATGCTAAGTCATGCTTGCTGTCGGAACACACTTCGTCCGGCCCCTCCGCTTTTGCCAGCCAGACTCGGGGGCTCTGCTTGGCCGGCAGGCTGCCCCTCCGCCCCGGCTCCCCCCCCCACCAGTCCGTGGAGCGCGCACCGCCTCGCAGCCCTTCCTACCCTCTTCAGGGGGCCTCTAGTCTGCGCCTGGCTCCAGAGACTCCCCATTCTGCTAGTCTTCTGGTGGTTTTCTGGGTTATTTAGGCAGGTGTAGGTGGAATCGAAGTGATCAGCAGGACGTGCGGTGAGCCCAGCGTCCTCCTACACCGCCATCTTCTTTCCCTCTCAGGAAACAGACTCTTAAGAGAGTACAATGAGATAGTATCCGATGGGAGGTGGATGGGAGCATGGTTGGTTAAATAGGTGATGAGAATTTAGAGATGTACGTGTCATAAAGAGCACAGGGTGATACATGGAATTGTATACCTGCAAGTAATATAACTCTGCATATTAACGAACTGGAATTAAAGAAACAAAAACTAAGATACAGTGTAAAAAAAGGAAAAATTAAGTGAGGACCTAGCCAATTGTTTACTAGGTGAATTACATACAACTGACTTAAGGCACTCTTGCCATGCCTGCAGTGGGTTAATAGCTACCTTAAAGGAAGTTACAAGGTCCTCCAAGGCACAGAGCACAGAGATTCCTCCTCATGTAGCCTCCTCCTGCTACCTTGCATTCAGAAATACTTAGCAGTCGTTTTTCAGGCATTGAAGAAAAATTAGGATTAAAATATTTTAAAGATAAAGGAGGCTTAACAATGGAATATCAGTGGGAAATACTCTGTGCATGCCATCCTGGGCCTGTACTTGTGACATTCTTGATCCACCTCAAATACAGGTTCGTCTGTATGAATTCCTTGAACCACCACCCATCCTTTCTCTGTGCCCAGCACTATATCTTTATTAGTGACCATGGCAAAACATGATCTATGCCCACGTGGAGATCACTTCTAATGAGGAATACAGAAGTGAAAATGGGGGTCCATGTGGTTAGCAGGGATGGTGGGTAACAGCAACGGAGCATTTAAGAGACCTGAACTTCAAAGGAAACTTCTTCCAAAAGGAAAATTTGGTACATAGGTTTTGTAAAAGTAATTCATTAGAGCTTTTGGAAGTGTATTTTTATATTGAACAAAAGGTGTGTTATAATTTCCCTTGTGTGTTCATTCATAGACCAAAGAAATAAACTGGAGTGGACCAGGTATATGTCTGGCAATTTGTCTCACCAATTTATAGCACTTTGGCAGAAATCTTCTAGGCCTCTTTATTTTTTTAAGGGCTTCTGTAATCCTGTGGAAATCAAATCATTCTCTTTGGAAACCTGCATTGTGTCATCTTCTTTATCATCTTTCCTTTCTTTGATTAGGGACCAGCTTAACCAAACCAGGTGACATTTGGCACCAGCTTTCTGTGTTATTGGGAAAGACAAAATCAGGGTAGTGAAGGAAATAAAAATCCTGGTATTCAAAGACAATCGCAGCCTGTACTATTTTTCTACATATGACCATTATTTTCACAGAGTGGAATCACAATGTGAATTTGGATATTTGGTTTGGTTAGCTGTTGGTTTGTTGGTTTGTTTGTTTGTTTGTTTGTTTCATTTTAACAGGGAAACCCTGGTCCATATCCTTAAATATCCATTTATGTTGTTTTCCAATTTGCTTACTCATCATAGGGAATAAACTTCACGTGATGACAGTGCCGTAAATAGTACACAGAAATGAGAACAAGTAAGCATAGAAGGAGTGCTCTCTCACATTTTCCTTAAAAAAAATCATAACATAGGCACTGCACTAGTTTGCATTTCAGCCAGAAGTGCAAGAGTGTTCCCCTTTCTCCATAACCTCACCAACAACTGGTGTTTCATGTGTTGTTAATTTTACCCATTCTAACAGGTGTGAGGTGGTATGGCATCATGGTTTTGCTTTGCATTCCCTAATGATGAGTGATGTTGACCATCTTTCCACGTGTCTGTTGGCTGTGTAGAAGTCTTCTTTGGAAAAGTGTCTCTTCATGTCTTTTCCCAGTTCATAAGTGGGCTGTTTGGTTTTTTGGGTGTTGAGTTTGATATGTTGTTTCTAGATTTTGGATACTAACACTTTATCATATGCCATTTTCAAATATCTTCTCCCATTCCATAGGCAGGTTTAGTTCTTTTGATTGTTTCCTTCACTGTGCAAAAGCTTTTTATCTTGATAAGAATATCACTTAGACATCAAAATGCATGGAGTCTAGCCATTTGTAGCTATTTAGCTTTAACTAGAATGTATTATGCTAAGCAAAACGAGTCCATCTGAGAAAGACAAGTATACATTTTCATGCATATGTGAAATTTAACTTTCAGACTTTCAGCTTGGAAGTCTGGTGGTTTCCTTGTGATGGTGAGATATGTATTGCATTGGGCCCTTTTCAATTGGCTTTCACAATTATGTGGCAACCTCCAAACCTAGGGTGTGTCAAGGTGCCCACAGAGAATGCCCTTGGGTAGGCTACGCCAAAGTTTATAGGAGGATCCCACTTCCTGATGGGACAAGAGGACAGTAGGATAGATATAGCCATCCTCGATTTGACCCGTGCCCATTTGAATGCAGAACCTTGACTCACTTTGTTGTCATCCCTCACCGATGGATGTTTTTCTTACTTGGACTCAGTTCACACACTCTGCCTTCCAGCTGGGAGTCTGATCTAGTCCTTGTGACTGAGGGAGAGAATTTTACACAGGGCTCCTTATTGCTTACTTGAGTTTCAGAAGTATGTGGCCATCCTGGGGCCCAAGGCATTCGAAGGTGCTCAGGAGGCTTGTTTATGTGTAAGCTGAAGTAGACATTTGGGAGGGAACTGGTCTCCTTCTGGTCCAAGGGCAAATGAATTTAAGTTATCTCCTTTCCAGATTGATCCCAATTGCCATTGGAAAATCGAGTTTTGGCCTTCCTTGCACACATTCCCTTCCCCTTGCTGTTTTTCTGACAAAAATTCTGCCCTCCCCCCCCCCCCCCCTTGGAGCCATGGAGTCATAACCCACTAGGTGGCCGCAAATTCCCACTCTTGTCCTGTAATGAGTGAGAGCAACCAATATCTGCCATACCAAAGGATAGCTATCCTTTCATCCTTGAGGGCTTGCTGGTTAGCCTGCTGTTCTATGGAACATGAAGGAGAGCCAGCTTGCCTCACTGACCTGGATGAATGAGTGCCCTTCATTCTGAGAAGTAATTTGCACATGGGCATTATTGTCCAGAAGGTGGTCAACACAAGAAGGCCCCTTTCCAGGAATACAGAACAAAGTCCTTATTCTGGACTCCTGAGCAAGATCTGGCAGAACCCAATAGCTGCAGCTCACTGTTGCCTCCATAAACTGATGGAAAAACTGGGAGGGATAAAAACAGAAATCTCTGGCTTCTAAAGGAATTATGCAGGATTCCTTCTGCCTGGGCTCCCAGGTATATTCCTTCAGAGGGCTCTCATTGCCTAAGCCCATAGACATTTCATATTCTGGAAACAACCAGGTTGACAGGAGACTGTGCTGAGTTTTTCATTCTCAACATTCTCCAAATCCCATGTGTGTTGAAGAACTCATGCTGTCTGTGTCTCCATTTCTACAACTTAGCCCTTTCTTGGAAAAAATGGATTTGCATGGAATGTATTCAGAGCCAGTGTCTTAGAGTACTATCTTCTTTCAGCACAGGAGTCTGATGGTGTCCTTGAGGTGTTGAGATAGGTATTGCATTGGTCCCTTCTCAATTTGTTTTCAGAACTGTGTGCCAATTTTCAAAACTTGGCTGTGTGGAAGTGCCCAGCGAGAATGTTGTGATTAGGCTAAGCCTGGCGGTAGGGGAGTATACTGCCTCCTTTGTGGGACAAGAGGATGGAAGACAGCTATGAGCTTTATCAATTTGACACGTGGCCATTTGAATGCAGATCTTGGTACCAACTTGTCATTCCTAATCCACTGCTGCTTTTCTAACTTGGATGCAATTCACACTTCTAGACAATGGGCCTATCCACCCAGAAAACAGAGCTCAGCTCGGCGGGGAACAAAAGTACTGGCCAGCGCCATCTCCCTCGCCCATCCCCCAGCCAAAATTCCAAAGGGAACCAGTTGCCCTCATGGAACTTCTTGCCCCGGGCAAACGCCCAATGCTGTGCTCTTATGGATTCATCCCTCAGATGGGTCTGCCTGCCTCCCTCCCGGTGCTGCAGGGCCCCTACTGCAGGGGACCACTGACAGCAAAGCGAGCTAAGCCTGCCTCTCCTGCCGCTGTGAACTTTGTGGATCCACCCCGGCTAATACGCCAGATCCCATAGAAGCAGCATCACGAGACTGGCAGTGTGCAAGTAGCCCAGACAGAGGCCACATCACTCCACAGTGAGTCCCGCCCCTGGGAGAGGGGAAGAAAGGGACACACCAGTCTGACTGTGGCCCCAGTGGTGGGCTGGGGGCAGATATCAGGTCTGACTGCAGCCTCGCCCACCAACACAAGTTACTCCAGACAGCACAGTGCTGCAGTTCCGCACCACTCCAGGGACTATCCAAAATGACTAAACGGAAGAATTATCCTCAAAAGAAACTCCAGAAAGTAGCAACAGCTAACGAATTGACCAAAAAAGACTTAAGCAATATAACAGAACATGAATTTAAAATATTAGTCATAAAATTAACTGCTGGGCTTGAAAAAAGTATACAGGAGAGCAGAGAATCTATTGTTACAGAGATCAAGGGACTAAGAAATACTCAGGAGGAGCTGAAAAATGCCATAAGTGAGGTGCAAAATAAAATGGAGGTGACCACAGCTTGGATTGAAGAGGCAGAGGAGAGAATAGGTGAATTAGAAGATAAAATTATGGAAAAAGAGAGATAAAAAAATCCAGGAGTATGAGTGGAGAAGTAGAGAACTAAGTGATGCTATGAAACGCAACAATATCCGTATAATAGGGATTCCAGAGGAGGGAGAGAGAGAGAAAGGGGCTGAAGATGTACTTGAACAAATCATAGCTGAGAACTTCCTTGATCTGGGGAAGGAAAAAGGCATTGAAATCCAACAGGCACAGAGAACTCCCTTCAGACGTAACTTGAATCGATCTTCTGCATCACAAGTCATAGTGAAACTGGAGAAATACAAGGATAAAGAGAACATTCTGAAAGCAGCTACGGATAAACACGCTCTAACCTATAAAGGGAGACTGATAAGTCTAGTGACAGATCTATCTACTGAAACTTGGCACGCCAGAAAAGAATGGCAGGAAATCTTCAATGTGATGAACAGGAACAATATGCATCCAAGAATCCTTTATGCAGCAAGCCATCATTCAGATGGAAGGAGAGATAAAGGTCTTTCCAAACAAACAAAAACTGAAGGAAATCATCACCACTAAAACCAACCCTACAAGGAATCCTAAGGGGGATTCTGTAAGTGAAACGTTGCAAGGACCACAAAGTACCAGAGATATCACTACAAGCATGAAACCTACAGACATCACAATGACTCTAAACCCATATCTTTCTATAATAACACTGAATGTAAACAGACGAAATACTCCAACCAAAAGACATAGGGTATCAGAATGGATAAAAAAAAAACATGACCCATCTATCTGCTGTCTACAAGAGACTTGTTTTAGACCTGAGAACACCCTCAGATTGAAAGTGAGGGGATGGAGAACTATCATGCTACTGGAAGCCAAAAGAAAGCTGGAGCAGCCATATCTATATCAAACTTGACTTTAAATTAAAGGCTGTAACAGATGAAGAAGGGCATTATATAATAACTGCAGGCTCTATCCATCAGGAAGAGCTAACAATTATAAATGTCTATGCGCCGAATACCGGAGCCCCCAAATATATAAAGCAATTGATCACAATCATAAACAACCTTATTGATAAGAAGGTGGTAATTGCAGGGGACTTTAACACTCCACTTACAACAATGGATAGATCATCTAGACACAGGGTCAATAAGGAGACAAGGGCCCTGAATGCTACATTGGATCAGATGGACTTGACAGATATATTTAGAGCTCTTCATCCCAAAGTAACGGAATATACTTTCTACTCGAGTGCACATGGAACATTCTCCAAGAGAGATCACATACTGATAACCAACAAAGAAACTAATGGATAATAATACAATACTAATAGGAGACTTTAACACCCCAGTTACATGTCATCTAAACTGAAAACAAACAAGGAAACATGGCTTCGAATGACACACTGGTCCAGGTGGACTTAACAGGTATATTCAGATTGTTCCATCCTAAACACATTCTCTATAAGTGCACATGGGACATTCTCAGAACACGTCACATGTTAGGTCACAAAATAATCCCAAAACACTGAAGTCATTCCATGCACCTTTTCTGCCAACAGCACTATGAAACTAGAAGTCAGCCCAAGAAAAAAATCTGGAAAGACCACAAATATATGGAATAACATGTTACTAAACAATGAATATGTCAGTCAGGAGAAAAAAAGGAAAAAGGAAATTTAAAAGTGCATTGAAAAATCCAAAATCCATAAAGAACTTATGAAGCTCAACACCCCAAAACCAAATAATATAGTGAAGAAATGGGCAAAATACATGAATAGACACGTCTCCAGAGAAGACATCCAGATGGCCAACCGACACATGAAAAAATGCACAACATCACTCATCATCAGGAAAATGCAAATCAAAACGAAAGGAGATAGCATTTCACACCTGTCAGAATGGCTAACATTAGCAACTCAGGCGACAACAGATGTTGGCGTGGATGTGGAGAAAGAGGAACTCTCTTGCACTGTTGGTGGGAATGCAAACTGGTGCAGCCATTCTGTAGAACAGTATGGAGGTTCCTCATAAAATAAAAAATAGAACTACCCTACTACCCAGCAATTGCACTACTAGGTATTTATCCAAAGGATATAGGAGTGGTGATTCGAAGGGGAACATGCACCCCAATGTTTATAGAAGCACTATCAACAATAGCCAAAGTATAGAAAAAGCTTGAATGTCCATTGACTGGTGAATGGGTAAAGAAGATGTAGTGTATACTTACACAATGGAATACTACTGGGCGATCAAGAATAATGAAATTGTGCCACTTGCAACACCACGGATGGAATTAGAGTATACTGTGTTAAGCGAAATAAGTCAGTCAGAGAAAGAAAATATTATAGGCTATCACTCATACGTGGAATTTGAGAAGCACAAGAGGTGAACATAGGGGAAGGGAAGGAAAATATAAGACAAAAACACAGAGGGAGGCAAACCATAAGAGACTCTTAAGTACAGAGAATAAACTGAGGACTGCTGCAGGGGTGTTGGGTCAATAAGGGCGGATGGGCTAAATGGGTGATGGTCACTAAGGAAGGCACTTGTAAGGATGAGCACTGGGTGTTACATATAAGTGATGAATCACTGGGTTCTACTCCTGAAACCAATACAACACTGTACGTTAACTTCAATTTAATTGAATAAATTTTAAAAATAAAACAGAATAGAAAGCACAGAGATCCACACATACAAATTCAATTAATCTTCAACTAAGCAGGAAAGAATATCCATTGGGAAAAGACAGTCTCTTCAAAGAAGGGTTGTTGGGAAAAGTGCACAGTATCATGCAAAAGAATGAATGTAAACCACTTCCTTACACCATACACTTAAATAAACAAAACATAGATTAAGGACCTAGATGTGAGACCCAAAGCCATAAAAATCCTAGAACACAGCACAGGTAGTAACTTCTTTGACATCAGCCATGAAAACTTCTTTCAATATATGTCCCCTGAGGCCAGAGAAACTAAAGCAAAAATAAATCTTGGGACTATATCGAGTAAAAAGCTTCTGCACAGTGAAGTAAAGAGTGAACAGTAAAAAGCAACTTATGGAATGGGAGAAGATATTTGCAAATGACCTATCTAATAAAGAGCTAATATCCAAAATACATAGAGAACTGATATATCATAAGGCCCAAACAACAAATAATCAAATTAAAAACTGGAAAGAAAACATGAACAGACATTTCTCCAAAGAAGACATACAGATGGTAACAGACACAGGAAAAATGCTTATCATCACTTACCATCAAGGAAATGCAAAACAAAACCACAATGAGAAACTACCTCACACCTGTCAGAATGGCAAAAATCAAAAATACAAGAAGCAATAAGTGTTGGCAAGGATGTGGAGAAAAGGAAACTGTTCTTGGAAATGCAAAGTGGTGAGGCCACCGTGTAAAACTATGTGGAATTTCCTCTAAAAGTTAAAAATACAATTACCTCATGATCCAGCATAGCACAACTGGGTATTTATCCAAGGAATAAAAGAACACAAATTCAAGAGGATGCATGCACATTGGCGCTCCTGGGCAGCTCAGTAAGTGAAGCGCCCAACTTCCCCCCAGGTCATGATCTCATGGTGTGTGAATTCAAGCCCCGCGTCAGGCTCTGTTCTGACAGCTCAGCGCCTGGAGCCTGCTTCAGATTCTGTGTCTCCCTCTCTCTCTGCCCCTCACCTGCTCTCTCACTCTATCTCTCTCTTTCAAAAATAAATAAACCTTAAATTTTTTAATGCACACCTGAACCAGTGTGTTTATAGCAGCATTGTTTACAATAACCAAGATATGGAAGCAGCCCAAGTATCCATAAATGGATGAATGGATAAAGAGGATGTGACATACATATGATGGAATACTATTCAGCCATAAGAAGGAATGCAATCTTTCCTTTTGCAAGGACCTGGATGGAGCTAGAGAGTATGATTCTAAGTGAAATATACCAGTCAAAAAAAGACAAATACCATATAATTCTACTCATACATGGGTTTAAGAAACAAACAAGCAAAGGGAAAAAATAAGAGAGAGAGAGAGAGAGAGAGTATAGACAATCAGGAAACAGACTCTTTTTTTTTAAGTTCATTTATTTTTTTTAATTTAACTTTATCTTTTTAAATTTTTTCAATATATGAAATATTGTCAAATTGGTTTCCTACAACACCCAGTGCTCATCCCAAAAGGTGCCCTCCTCAATACCCATCGCCCACCCTACCCTCCCTCCCACCCCCCATCAACCCTCCGTTTTTTTCTCAGTTTTTAACAGTCTCTTATGCTTTGGCTCCTTCCCACTCTAACCTCTTTTGTTTTTTCCTTCCCCTCCCCCATGGGTTTCTGTTAAGTTTCTCAGGATCCGCATAAGAGTGAAAATATATGGTATCTGTCTTTCTCTTTATGGCTTATTTCACTTAGCATCACACCCTCCAGTCCCATCCATGTTGCTACAAAGAGACATATTTCGTTCTTCCTCATTGCCACGTAGTACTCCATTGTGTATATAAACCACCCTTTCTTGATCCATTCATCAGTTGATGGACATTTCGGCTCTTTCCATAATTTGGCTATTGTTGAGAGTGCTGCTATAAACATTGGGGTACAAGTGCCCCTATGCATCAGTACTCCTGTATCCCTTGGGTAAATTCCTAGCAGTGCTATTGCTGGGTCATAGGGTAGGTCTATTTTTAATTTTCTGAGGAACCTCCACACTGCTTTCCAGAGCAGCTGCACCAAGTTGCATTCCCCCCAACAGTGCAAGAGGGTTTCCGTTTCTCCACATCTTCTCCAGCATCTACCGTCTCCTGATTTGTTCATTTTGGCCACTCTGACTGGCGTGAGGTGATATCTGAGTGTGGTTTTGATTTGTATTTTCCTGATAAGGAGCGACGGTGAGCATCTTTCCATGTGCCTGTTGGCCATCTGGATGTCTTCTTTAGAGAAGTGTCTATTCATGTTTTCTGCCCAAATCTTCACTGGGTTATTTGTTTTTCGGGTGTGGAGTTTGGTGAGCTCTTTATAGATTTTGGATACTAGCCCTTTGTCCGATATGGCATTTGCGAAGATCTTTTCCCGTTCCGTTGGTTGCCTTTTAGTTTTGTTGGTTGTTTCCTTTGCTGTGCAGAAGCTTTTTATCTTCATAAGGTGCCAGTGATTCACTTTTGCTTTTAATTCCCTTGCCTTTGGGGATGTGTCGAGTAAGAGATTGCTACGGCTGAGGTCAGAGAGGTCTTTTCCTGCTTTCTCCTCTAGGGTTTGGATGGTTTCCTGTCTCAAATTCAGGTCCTTTATCCATTTTGAGTTTATTTTTGTGAATGGTGTGAGAAAATGGCCTATTTTCAACCTTCTGCCTGTTGCTGTCAAGTTCTCCCAGCACCATTTGTAAAAGAGACTGTCTTTTATCCACTGGATGTTCTTTCCTGCTTTGTCAAAGATTAGTCGGCCATACGTTTGTGGGTCTAGTTCTGGGGTTTCTATTCTATTCCATTGGTCTATGTGTCTCTTTTTGTGCCAATACCATGCGGTCTGGATGATTACAGCTTTGTAGTAGAGGCGAAAGTCTGGGATTGTGATGTCTCCTGCTTTGGTCTTCTTCTTCAAAATGACTTTGGCTATTCGGGGCCTTTTGTGGTCCCATATGAATTTTAGGATTGCCTGTTCTAGTTTCGAGAAGAATGCTGGTGCAATTTTGATTGGGATTGCTTTGAATGTGTACATAGCTTTGGGTAATATTGACATTTTGACAATATTTATTCTTCCAATCCATGAGCAGGGAATGTCTTTCCATTTCTTTATATCTTCTTCAATTACCTTCATAAGCTTTCTATAGTTTTCAGCATACAGATCTTTTACATCTTTGGTTAGATTTATTTGTAGGTATTTTATGCTTCTTGGTGCAATTGTGAATGGGATCAGTTTCTTTATTTGTCTTTCTGTTGCTTCAATGTTAGTGTATAAGGATGCAACTGATTTTTGTACATTGATTTTGTATCCTGCAACTTTGCTGAATTCATGTATCAGTTCCAGCAGACTTTTGGTGGAGTCTATTGGATTTTCCATGTATAATATGTCATCTGAAAAAAGCGAAAGCTTGACTTCATCTTTGCCAATTTTGATACCTCTGATTTCCTTTTGTTGTCTGATTGCTGATGCTAGAACTTCCAACACTATGTTAAACAACACTGGTGAGAGTGGGCATCCCTGTCGTGTTCCTGATCTCAGGGAAAAAGCTCTCAGTTTTTCCCCATTGAGGATGATGTTAGCTGTGGGCTTTTCATAAATGGCTTTTATGATCTTCAAGTATGTTCCTTCTATCCCGACTTTCTCAAGGGTTTTTATTAAGAAAAGGTGCTGGGAGGCGCCTGGGTGGCTCAGTCGGTTAAGCGGCCGACTTCGGCTCAGGTCACGATCTCGCGGTTCGTGAGTTCAAGCCCCGCGTCGGGCTCTGTGCTAACAGCTCAGAGCCTGGAGCCTGTTTCAGATTCCGTGCCTCCTGCTCTCTCTCTGACCCTCCCTTGTTCATGCTCTGTCTCTGTCTCAAAAATAAACGTTGAAAAAAAAAAAAAAAAAAAAAGAAAGGGTGCTGGATTTTGTCAAAGGCCTTTTCTGCATCGATTGACAGGATCATATGGTTCTTATCTTTTCTTTTATTGATGTGATGTATCACGTTGATTGATTTGCGAATGTTGAACCAGCCCTGCATCCCAGGAATGAATCCCAGTTGATCATGGTGAATAATTCTTTTTATATGCTGTTGAATTCTATTTGCTAGTATCTTATTGAGAATTTTTGCATCTATATTCATCAGGAATATTGGCCTGTAGTTCTCTTTTTTTACTGCGTCTCTGTCTGGTTTAGGAATCAAAGTAATACTGGCTTCGTAGAATGAGTCTGGAAGTTTTCCTTCCCTTTCTATTTCTTGGAATAGCTTGAGAAGGATAGGTATTATCTCTGCTTTAAACGTCTGGTAGAACTCCCCTGGGAAGCCATCTGGTCCTGGACTCTTATTTGTTGGGAGATTTTTGATAACCGATTCAATTTCTTCGCCGGTGATGGGTCTGTTCAAGCTTTCTATTTCCTCCTGATTGACTGTTGGAAGAGTGTGGGTGTTTAGGAATTTGTCCATTTCTTCCAGGTTGTCCAGTTCGTTGGCATACAATTTTTCATAGTATTCCCCGATAATTGCTTGTATCTCTGAGGGATTGGTTGTAATCATTCCATTTTCATTCATGATTTTATCTATTTGGGTCATCTCCCTTTTCTTTTTGAGAAGCCTGGCTAGAGTTTTTTCGATTTTGTTTATTTTTTCAAAAAAACCAACTCTTGGTTTCGTTGATCTGCTCTACCGTTTCTTTAGATTCTATATTGTTTATTTGTGCTATGATCGTTATTATTTCTCTTCTGCTGGGTTTAGGCTGCCTTTGCTGTTCTGCTTCTATTTCCTTTAGGTGTGCTGTTAGATTTTGTATTTGGGATGTTTCTTGTTTCTTGAGATAGGCCTGGATTGCGAATGTATTTTCCTCTCAGGACTGCCTTCGCTGAATCCCAAAGCATTTGGATGGTTGTATTTTCATTTTCATTTCTTTCCACATATATTTTTAAATTTCTTCTCTAATTGCCCGGTTGACCCACTCATTCTTTAGTAGGGTGATCTTTAACCTGCATGCTTTTGGAGGTTTTCCAGACTTTTTCCTGTGGTTGATTTCAAGCTTCATAGCATTGTGGTCTGAAAGTTTGCATGGTATAATTTCAATTCTTGTATACTTATGAAGGGCTGTTTTGTGACCCAGTATATGATCTATCTTGGAGAATGTTCCATGTGCACTCGAGTAGAAAGTATATTCTGTTGCTTTGGGATGCAGAGTTCTAAATATATCTGTCAAGTCCATCTGATCCAATGTAGCCTTCAGGGCCCTTGTTCCTTTATTGACCGTGTGTCTAGATGATCTATCCTTTTCTGTAAGTGGGGTGTTAAAGTCCCCTGCAATTACCACATTCTTATCAATAAGGTTGCTTATGTTTATGAGTAATTGTTTTATATATTTGGGGGCTCCGGTATTCAGCGCATAGACATTTATAGTTGTTAGCTCTTCCTGATGGATAGACCCTGTCATTATTATATAATGCCCTTCTTCATCTCTTGTTACAGCCTTTCATTTAAAGTCTAGTTTGTCTGATATAAGTATGGCTACTCCAGCTTTCTTTTGGCTTCCAGTAGCATGAAAGATAGTTCTCCATCGCCTCACTCTCAATCTAAAGGTGTCCTCGGATCTAAAATGAGTCTCTTGTAGACAGCAAATAGATGGGTCTTGTTTTTTATCCATTCTGATACCCTATGTCTTTTGGTTGGCGCATGTAATCCATTTACATTCAGTGTTATTATAGAAAGATACGGGTTTAGAGTCACTGTGATGTCTGTATGTTTTATGCTTGTCTATGCTTTTATGTCTCTGGTACTTTGTCTCACAGGATCCCCCTTAGGATTTCTTGTAGGGCTGGTTTAGTGGTGACAAATTCCTTCAGTTTTTGTTTGGGAAGACCTTGATCTCTCCTTCTAGTCTAAATGACAGACTTGCTGGATAAAGGATTTTCGGCTGCATATTTTTTCTGTTCAGCACACTGAAGATCTCGTGCCAATTCTTTCTGGCCTGCCAAGTTTCAAAAGAGAGATCAGTCACGAGTCTTATAGGTCTCCCTTTATATGTGAGGGCACGTTTATCCCTTGCTGCTTTCAGAATTTTCTCTTTATCCTTGTATTTTGCCAGTTTCACTATGATATGTCGTGCAGAAGATCGATTCAAGTTACGTCTGAAGGGAGTTCTGTGTGCTTCTTGGATTTCAATGCCTTTTTCCTTCCCCAGTTCAGGGACGTTCTCGGCTATAATTTCTTCAAGTACCCCTTCAGCACCTTTCCCTCTCTCTTCCTCCTCTGGGATACCAATTATGCGTATATTATTTCTTTTTAGTGTCTCACTTAGTTCTCTAATTTTCCCCTCATACCTCATACTCCTGGATTTTTTTATCTCTCTTTTTCTCAGCTTCTTCTTTTTCCATAACTTTATCTTCTAGTTCACCTATTCTCTCCTCTGCCTCTTCAATCCGAGCCGTCGTCATTTCCATTTTGTTTTGCATTTCGTTTAAAGTGTTTTTCAGCTCCTCCTGACTGTTCTTTAGTCCCTTGATCTCTGTAGCAAGAGATTGTCTGCTGTCCTCTATACTGTTTTCAAGCCCAGCGATTAATTTTATGACTATTATTCTAAATTCACTTTCCGTTATATTATTTAAATCCTTTTTGATCAGTTCATTAGCTGTTATTTCCTGGAGATTCTTCTGAGGGGCATTCTTCCGTTTGGTCATTTTGGATAGTCCCTGGAGTGGTGCGGACCTGCAGGGCACTTCCCCTGTGCTGTGGTGTATAACTGGAGTTGGTGGGCGGGGCCGCAGTCAGACCTGATGTCTGCCCCCAGCCCACCACTGGGGCCCCAGTCAGACTGGTGTGTGCCTTCTCTTCCCCTCTCCTAGGTGCAGGATTCACTGTGGGGTGGCGTGGCCCGTCTGGGGTACTTGCACACTGCCAGGCTTGTGGTGCTGGGGATCTGGCGTATGAGCTGGGGTGGGTAGGCAAGGTGCACGGGGGGCAGGAGGGGCAGGCTTAGCTCGCTTCTCCTTAGGTGATCCACTTCAGGAGGGGCCCTGTGGCAGCGGGAGGGAGTCAGATCTGCTGCTGGAGGTTTGGCTCTGCAGAAGCACAGCGTTGGGTGTTTGCGCTGAGGGAGCAAGTTCCCTGGCAGGAAATGGTTCCCTTTGGGATTTTGGCTGGGGGATGGGCGGGGGAGATGGCGCTGGCGAGCGCCTTTGTTCCCCGTCAAACTGAGCTCTGTTGTCGCGGGGCTCGGCAACTCTCCCTCCCTTTGTCCTCCAGCCTTCCCAATTTCTGAGCAGAGCTGTTAACTTATGACGTCCCAGATGCTAAGTCATGCTTGCTGTCGGAACACACTTCGTCCGGCCCCTCCGCTTTTGCCAGCCAGACTCGGGGGCTCTGCTTGGCCGGCAGGCTGCCCCTCCGCCCCGGCTCCCCCCCCCACCAGTCCGTGGAGCGCGCACCGCCTCGCAGCCCTTCCTACCCTCTTCAGGGGGCCTCTAGTCTGCGCCTGGCTCCAGAGACTCCCCATTCTGCTAGTCTTCTGGTGGTTTTCTGGGTTATTTAGGCAGGTGTAGGTGGAATCGAAGTGATCAGCAGGACGTGCGGTGAGCCCAGCGTCCTCCTACACCGCCATCTTCTTTCCCTCTCAGGAAACAGACTCTTAAGAGAGTACAATGAGATAGTATCCGATGGGAGGTGGATGGGAGCATGGTTGGTTAAATAGGTGATGAGAATTTAGAGATGTACGTGTCATAAAGAGCACAGGGTGATACATGGAATTGTATACCTGCAAGTAATATAACTCTGCATATTAACGAACTGGAATTAAAGAAACAAAAACTAAGATACAGTGTAAAAAAAGGAAAAATTAAGTGAGGACCTAGCCAATTGTTTACTAGGTGAATTACATACAACTGACTTAAGGCACTCTTGCCATGCCTGCAGTGGGTTAATAGCTACCTTAAAGGAAGTTACAAGGTCCTCCAAGGCACAGAGCACAGAGATTCCTCCTCATGTAGCCTCCTCCTGCTACCTTGCATTCAGAAATACTTAGCAGTCGTTTTTCAGGCATTGAAGAAAAATTAGGATTAAAATATTTTAAAGATAAAGGAGGCTTAACAATGGAATATCAGTGGGAAATACTCTGTGCATGCCATCCTGGGCCTGTACTTGTGACATTCTTGATCCACCTCAAATACAGGTTCGTCTGTATGAATTCCTTGAACCACCACCCATCCTTTCTCTGTGCCCAGCACTATATCTTTATTAGTGACCATGGCAAAACATGATCTATGCCCACGTGGAGATCACTTCTAATGAGGAATACAGAAGTGAAAATGGGGGTCCATGTGGTTAGCAGGGATGGTGGGTAACAGCAACGGAGCATTTAAGAGACCTGAACTTCAAAGGAAACTTCTTCCAAAAGGAAAATTTGGTACATAGGTTTTGTAAAAGTAATTCATTAGAGCTTTTGGAAGTGTATTTTTATATTGAACAAAAGGTGTGTTATAATTTCCCTTGTGTGTTCATTCATAGACCAAAGAAATAAACTGGAGTGGACCAGGTATATGTCTGGCAATTTGTCTCACCAATTTATAGCACTTTGGCAGAAATCTTCTAGGCCTCTTTATTTTTTTAAGGGCTTCTGTAATCCTGTGGAAATCAAATCATTCTCTTTGGAAACCTGCATTGTGTCATCTTCTTTATCATCTTTCCTTTCTTTGATTAGGGACCAGCTTAACCAAACCAGGTGACATTTGGCACCAGCTTTCTGTGTTATTGGGAAAGACAAAATCAGGGTAGTGAAGGAAATAAAAATCCTGGTATTCAAAGACAATCGCAGCCTGTACTATTTTTCTACATATGACCATTATTTTCACAGAGTGGAATCACAATGTGAATTTGGATATTTGGTTTGGTTAGCTGTTGGTTTGTTGGTTTGTTTGTTTGTTTGTTTGTTTCATTTTAACAGGGAAACCCTGGTCCATATCCTTAAATATCCATTTATGTTGTTTTCCAATTTGCTTACTCATCATAGGGAATAAACTTCACGTGATGACAGTGCCGTAAATAGTACACAGAAATGAGAACAAGTAAGCATAGAAGGAGTGCTCTCTCACATTTTCCTTAAAAAAAATCATAACATAGGCACTGCACTAGTTTGCATTTCAGCCAGAAGTGCAAGAGTGTTCCCCTTTCTCCATAACCTCACCAACAACTGGTGTTTCATGTGTTGTTAATTTTACCCATTCTAACAGGTGTGAGGTGGTATGGCATCATGGTTTTGCTTTGCATTCCCTAATGATGAGTGATGTTGACCATCTTTCCACGTGTCTGTTGGCTGTGTAGAAGTCTTCTTTGGAAAAGTGTCTCTTCATGTCTTTTCCCAGTTCATAAGTGGGCTGTTTGGTTTTTTGGGTGTTGAGTTTGATATGTTGTTTCTAGATTTTGGATACTAACACTTTATCATATGCCATTTTCAAATATCTTCTCCCATTCCATAGGCAGGTTTAGTTCTTTTGATTGTTTCCTTCACTGTGCAAAAGCTTTTTATCTTGATAAGAATATCACTTAGACATCAAAATGCATGGAGTCTAGCCATTTGTAGCTATTTAGCTTTAACTAGAATGTATTATGCTAAGCAAAACGAGTCCATCTGAGAAAGACAAGTATACATTTTCATGCATATGTGAAATTTAACTTTCAGACTTTCAGCTTGGAAGTCTGGTGGTTTCCTTGTGATGGTGAGATATGTATTGCATTGGGCCCTTTTCAATTGGCTTTCACAATTATGTGGCAACCTCCAAACCTAGGGTGTGTCAAGGTGCCCACAGAGAATGCCCTTGGGTAGGCTACGCCAAAGTTTATAGGAGGATCCCACTTCCTGATGGGACAAGAGGACAGTAGGATAGATATAGCCATCCTCGATTTGACCCGTGCCCATTTGAATGCAGAACCTTGACTCACTTTGTTGTCATCCCTCACCGATGGATGTTTTTCTTACTTGGACTCAGTTCACACACTCTGCCTTCCAGCTGGGAGTCTGATCTAGTCCTTGTGACTGAGGGAGAGAATTTTACACAGGGCTCCTTATTGCTTACTTGAGTTTCAGAAGTATGTGGCCATCCTGGGGCCCAAGGCATTCGAAGGTGCTCAGGAGGCTTGTTTATGTGTAAGCTGAAGTAGACATTTGGGAGGGAACTGGTCTCCTTCTGGTCCAAGGGCAAATGAATTTAAGTTATCTCCTTTCCAGATTGATCCCAATTGCCATTGGAAAATCGAGTTTTGGCCTTCCTTGCACACATTCCCTTCCCCTTGCTGTTTTTCTGACAAAAATTCTGCCCTCCCCCCCCCCCCCCTTGGAGCCATGGAGTCATAACCCACTAGGTGGCCGCAAATTCCCACTCTTGTCCTGTAATGAGTGAGAGCAACCAATATCTGCCATACCAAAGGATAGCTATCCTTTCATCCTTGAGGGCTTGCTGGTTAGCCTGCTGTTCTATGGAACATGAAGGAGAGCCAGCTTGCCTCACTGACCTGGATGAATGAGTGCCCTTCATTCTGAGAAGTAATTTGCACATGGGCATTATTGTCCAGAAGGTGGTCAACACAAGAAGGCCCCTTTCCAGGAATACAGAACAAAGTCCTTATTCTGGACTCCTGAGCAAGATCTGGCAGAACCCAATAGCTGCAGCTCACTGTTGCCTCCATAAACTGATGGAAAAACTGGGAGGGATAAAAACAGAAATCTCTGGCTTCTAAAGGAATTATGCAGGATTCCTTCTGCCTGGGCTCCCAGGTATATTCCTTCAGAGGGCTCTCATTGCCTAAGCCCATAGACATTTCATATTCTGGAAACAACCAGGTTGACAGGAGACTGTGCTGAGTTTTTCATTCTCAACATTCTCCAAATCCCATGTGTGTTGAAGAACTCATGCTGTCTGTGTCTCCATTTCTACAACTTAGCCCTTTCTTGGAAAAAATGGATTTGCATGGAATGTATTCAGAGCCAGTGTCTTAGAGTACTATCTTCCTTCAGCACAGGAGTCTGATGGTGTCCTTGAGGTGTTGAGATAGGTATTGCATTGGTCCCTTCTCAATTTGTTTTCAGAACTGTGTGCCAATTTTCAAAACTTGGCTGTGTGGAAGTGCCCAGCGAGAATGTTGTGATTAGGCTAAGCCTGGCGGTAGGGGAGTATACTGCCTCCTTTGTGGGACAAGAGGATGGAAGACAGCTATGAGCTTTATCAATTTGACACGTGGCCATTTGAATGCAGATCTTGGTACCAACTTGTCATTCCTAATCCACTGCTGCTTTTCTAACTTGGATGCAATTCACACTTCTAGACAATGGGCCTATCCACCCAGAAAACAGAGCTCAGCTCGGCGGGGAACAAAAGTACTGGCCAGCGCCATCTCCCTCGCCCATCCCCCAGCCAAAATTCCAAAGGGAACCAGTTGCCCTCATGGAACTTCTTGCCCCGGGCAAACGCCCAATGCTGTGCTCTTATGGATTCATCCCTCAGATGGGTCTGCCTGCCTCCCTCCCGGTGCTGCAGGGCCCCTACTGCAGGGGACCACTGACAGCAAAGCGAGCTAAGCCTGCCTCTCCTGCCGCTGTGAACTTTGTGGATCCACCCCGGCTAATACGCCAGATCCCATAGAAGCAGCATCACGAGACTGGCAGTGTGCAAGTAGCCCAGACAGAGGCCACATCACTCCACAGTGAGTCCCGCCCCTGGGAGAGGGGAAGAAAGGGACACACCAGTCTGACTGTGGCCCCAGTGGTGGGCTGGGGGCAGATATCAGGTCTGACTGCAGCCTCGCCCACCAACACAAGTTACTCCAGACAGCACAGTGCTGCAGTTCCGCACCACTCCAGGGACTATCCAAAATGACTAAACGGAAGAATTATCCTCAAAAGAAACTCCAGAAAGTAGCAACAGCTAACGAATTGACCAAAAAAGACTTAAGCAATATAACAGAACATGAATTTAAAATATTAGTCATAAAATTAACTGCTGGGCTTGAAAAAAGTATACAGAAGAGCAGAGAATCTATTGTTACAGAGATCAAGGGACTAAGAAATACTCAGGAGGAGCTGAAAAATGCCATAAGTGAGGTGCAAAATAAAATGGAGGTGACCACAGCTTGGATTGAAGAGGCAGAGGAGAGAATAGGTGAATTAGAAGATAAAATTATGGAAAAAGAGAGATAAAAAAATCCAGGAGTATGAGTGGAGAAGTAGAGAACTAAGTGATGCTATGAAACGCAACAATATCCGTATAATAGGGATTCCAGAGGAGGGAGAGAGAGAGAAAGGGGCTGAAGATGTACTTGAACAAATCATAGCTGAGAACTTCCTTGATCTGGGGAAGGAAAAAGGCATTGAAATCCAACAGGCACAGAGAACTCCCTTCAGACGTAACTTGAATCGATCTTCTGCATCACAAGTCATAGTGAAACTGGAGAAATACAAGGATAAAGAGAACATTCTGAAAGCAGCTACGGATAAACACGCTCTAACCTATAAAGGGAGACTGATAAGTCTAGTGACAGATCTATCTACTGAAACTTGGCACGCCAGAAAAGAATGGCAGGAAATCTTCAATGTGATGAACAGGAACAATATGCATCCAAGAATCCTTTATGCAGCAAGCCATCATTCAGATGGAAGGAGAGATAAAGGTCTTTCCAAACAAACAAAAACTGAAGGAAATCATCACCACTAAAACCAACCCTACAAGGAATCCTAAGGGGGATTCTGTAAGTGAAACGTTGCAAGGACCACAAAGTACCAGAGATATCACTACAAGCATGAAACCTACAGACATCACAATGACTCTAAACCCATATCTTTCTATAATAACACTGAATGTAAACAGACGAAATACTCCAACCAAAAGACATAGGGTATCAGAATGGATAAAAAAAAAACATGACCCATCTATCTGCTGTCTACAAGAGACTTGTTTTAGACCTGAGAACACCCTCAGATTGAAAGTGAGGGGATGGAGAACTATCATGCTACTGGAAGCCAAAAGAAAGCTGGAGCAGCCATATCTATATCAAACTTGACTTTAAATTAAAGGCTGTAACAGATGAAGAAGGGCATTATATAATAACTGCAGGCTCTATCCATCAGGAAGAGCTAACAATTATAAATGTCTATGCGCCGAATACCGGAGCCCCCAAATATATAAAGCAATTGATCACAATCATAAACAACCTTATTGATAAGAAGGTGGTAATTGCAGGGGACTTTAACACTCCACTTACAACAATGGATAGATCATCTAGACACAGGGTCAATAAGGAGACAAGGGCCCTGAATGCTACATTGGATCAGATGGACTTGACAGATATATTTAGAGCTCTTCATCCCAAAGTAACGGAATATACTTTCTACTCGAGTGCACATGGAACATTCTCCAAGAGAGATCACATACTGATAACCAACAAAGAAACTAATGGATAATAATACAATACTAATAGGAGACTTTAACACCCCAGTTACATGTCATCTAAACTGAAAACAAACAAGGAAACATGGCTTCGAATGACACACTGGTCCAGGTGGACTTAACAGGTATATTCAGATTGTTCCATCCTAAACACATTCTCTATAAGTGCACATGGGACATTCTCAGAACACGTCACATGTTAGGTCACAAAATAATCCCAAAACACTGAAGTCATTCCATGCACCTTTTCTGCCAACAGCACTATGAAACTAGAAGTCAGCCCAAGAAAAAAATCTGGAAAGACCACAAATATATGGAATAACATGTTACTAAACAATGAATATGTCAGTCAGGAGAAAAAAAGGAAAAAGGAAATTTAAAAGTGCATTGAAAAATCCAAAATCCATAAAGAACTTATGAAGCTCAACACCCCAAAACCAAATAATATAGTGAAGAAATGGGCAAAATACATGAATAGACACGTCTCCAGAGAAGACATCCAGATGGCCAACCGACACATGAAAAAATGCACAACATCACTCATCATCAGGAAAATGCAAATCAAAACGAAAGGAGATAGCATTTCACACCTGTCAGAATGGCTAACATTAGCAACTCAGGCGACAACAGATGTTGGCGTGGATGTGGAGAAAGAGGAACTCTCTTGCACTGTTGGTGGGAATGCAAACTGGTGCAGCCATTCTGTAGAACAGTATGGAGGTTCCTCATAAAATAAAAAATAGAACTACCCTACTACCCAGCAATTGCACTACTAGGTATTTATCCAAAGGATATAGGAGTGGTGATTCGAAGGGGAACATGCACCCCAATGTTTATAGAAGCACTATCAACAATAGCCAAAGTATAGAAAAAGCTTGAATGTCCATTGACTGGTGAATGGGTAAAGAAGATGTAGTGTATACTTACACAATGGAATACTACTGGGCGATCAAGAATAATGAAATTGTGCCACTTGCAACACCACGGATGGAATTAGAGTATACTGTGTTAAGCGAAATAAGTCAGTCAGAGAAAGAAAATATTATAGGCTATCACTCATACGTGGAATTTGAGAAGCACAAGAGGTGAACATAGGGGAAGGGAAGGAAAATATAAGACAAAAACACAGAGGGAGGCAAACCATAAGAGACTCTTAAGTACAGAGAATAAACTGAGGACTGCTGCAGGGGTGTTGGGTCAATAAGGGCGGATGGGCTAAATGGGTGATGGTCACTAAGGAAGGCACTTGTAAGGATGAGCACTGGGTGTTACATATAAGTGATGAATCACTGGGTTCTACTCCTGAAACCAATACAACACTGTACGTTAACTTCAATTTAATTGAATAAATTTTAAAAATAAAACAGAATAGAAAGCACAGAGATCCACACATACAAATTCAATTAATCTTCAACTAAGCAGGAAAGAATATCCATTGGGAAAAGACAGTCTCTTCAAAGAAGGGTGTTGGGAAAAGTGCACAGTATCATGCAAAAGAATGAATGTAAACCACTTCCTTACACCATACACTTAAATAAACAAAACATAGATTAAGGACCTAGATGTGAGACCCAAAGCCATAAAAATCCTAGAACACAGCACAGGTAGTAACTTCTTTGACATCAGCCATGAAAACTTCTTTCAATATATGTCCCCTGAGGCCAGAGAAACTAAAGCAAAAATAAATCTTGGGACTATATCGAGTAAAAAGCTTCTGCACAGTGAAGTAAAGAGTGAACAGTAAAAAGCAACTTATGGAATGGGAGAAGATATTTGCAAATGACCTATCTAATAAAGAGCTAATATCCAAAATACATAGAGAACTGATATATCATAAGGCCCAAACAACAAATAATCAAATTAAAAACTGGAAAGAAAACATGAACAGACATTTCTCCAAAGAAGACATACAGATGGTAACAGACACAGGAAAAATGCTTATCATCACTTACCATCAAGGAAATGCAAAACAAAACCACAATGAGAAACTACCTCACACCTGTCAGAATGGCAAAAATCAAAAATACAAGAAGCAATAAGTGTTGGCAAGGATGTGGAGAAAAGGAAACTGTTCTTGGAAATGCAAAGTGGTGAGGCCACCGTGTAAAACTATGTGGAATTTCCTCTAAAAGTTAAAAATACAATTACCTCATGATCCAGCATAGCACAACTGGGTATTTATCCAAGGAATAAAAGAACACAAATTCAAGAGGATGCATGCACATTGGCGCTCCTGGGCAGCTCAGTAAGTGAAGCGCCCAACTTCCCCCCAGGTCATGATCTCATGGTGTGTGAATTCAAGCCCCGCGTCAGGCTCTGTTCTGACAGCTCAGCGCCTGGAGCCTGCTTCAGATTCTGTGTCTCCCTCTCTCTCTGCCCCTCACCTGCTCTCTCACTCTATCTCTCTCTTTCAAAAATAAATAAACCTTAAATTTTTTAATGCACACCTGAACCAGTGTGTTTATAGCAGCATTGTTTACAATAACCAAGATATGGAAGCAGCCCAAGTATCCATAAATGGATGAATGGATAAAGAGGATGTGACATACATATGATGGAATACTATTCAGCCATAAGAAGGAATGCAATCTTTCCTTTTGCAAGGACCTGGATGGAGCTAGAGAGTATGATTCTAAGTGAAATATACCAGTCAAAAAAAGACAAATACCATATAATTCTACTCATACATGGGTTTAAGAAACAAACAAGCAAAGGGAAAAAATAAGAGAGAGAGAGAGAGAGAGAGTATAGACAATCAGGAAACAGACTCTTTTTTTTTAAGTTCATTTATTTTTTTTAATTTAACTTTATCTTTTTAAATTTTTTCAATATATGAAATATTGTCAAATTGGTTTCCTACAACACCCAGTGCTCATCCCAAAAGGTGCCCTCCTCAATACCCATCGCCCACCCTACCCTCCCTCCCACCCCCCATCAACCCTCCGTTTTTTTCTCAGTTTTTAACAGTCTCTTATGCTTTGGCTCCTTCCCACTCTAACCTCTTTTGTTTTTTCCTTCCCCTCCCCCATGGGTTTCTGTTAAGTTTCTCAGGATCCGCATAAGAGTGAAAATATATGGTATCTGTCTTTCTCTTTATGGCTTATTTCACTTAGCATCACACCCTCCAGTCCCATCCATGTTGCTACAAAGAGACATATTTCGTTCTTCCTCATTGCCACGTAGTACTCCATTGTGTATATAAACCACCCTTTCTTGATCCATTCATCAGTTGATGGACATTTCGGCTCTTTCCATAATTTGGCTATTGTTGAGAGTGCTGCTATAAACATTGGGGTACAAGTGCCCCTATGCATCAGTACTCCTGTATCCCTTGGGTAAATTCCTAGCAGTGCTATTGCTGGGTCATAGGGTAGGTCTATTTTTAATTTTCTGAGGAACCTCCACACTGCTTTCCAGAGCAGCTGCACCAAGTTGCATTCCCCCCAACAGTGCAAGAGGGTTTCCGTTTCTCCACATCTTCTCCAGCATCTACCGTCTCCTGATTTGTTCATTTTGGCCACTCTGACTGGCGTGAGGTGATATCTGAGTGTGGTTTTGATTTGTATTTTCCTGATAAGGAGCGACGGTGAGCATCTTTCCATGTGCCTGTTGGCCATCTGGATGTCTTCTTTAGAGAAGTGTCTATTCATGTTTTCTGCCCAAATCTTCACTGGGTTATTTGTTTTTCGGGTGTGGAGTTTGGTGAGCTCTTTATAGATTTTGGATACTAGCCCTTTGTCCGATATGGCATTTGCGAAGATCTTTTCCCGTTCCGTTGGTTGCCTTTTAGTTTTGTTGGTTGTTTCCTTTGCTGTGCAGAAGCTTTTTATCTTCATAAGGTGCCAGTGATTCACTTTTGCTTTTAATTCCCTTGCCTTTGGGGATGTGTCGAGTAAGAGATTGCTACGGCTGAGGCCAGAGAGGTCTTTTCCTGCTTTCTCCTCTAGGGTTTGGATGGTTTCCTGTCTCAAATTCAGGTCCTTTATCCATTTTGAGTTTATTTTTGTGAATGGTGTGAGAAAATGGCCTATTTTCAACCTTCTGCCTGTTGCTGTCAAGTTCTCCCAGCACCATTTGTAAAAGAGACTGTCTTTTATCCACTGGATGTTCTTTCCTGCTTTGTCAAAGATTAGTCGGCCATACGTTTGTGGGTCTAGTTCTGGGGTTTCTATTCTATTCCATTGGTCTATGTGTCTCTTTTTGTGCCAATACCATGCGGTCTGGATGATTACAGCTTTGTAGTAGAGGCGAAAGTCTGGGATTGTGATGTCTCCTGCTTTGGTCTTCTTCTTCAAAATGACTTTGGCTATTCGGGGCCTTTTGTGGTCCCATATGAATTTTAGGATTGCCTGTTCTAGTTTCGAGAAGAATGCTGGTGCAATTTTGATTGGGATTGCTTTGAATGTGTACATAGCTTTGGGTAATATTGACATTTTGACAATATTTATTCTTCCAATCCATGAGCAGGGAATGTCTTTCCATTTCTTTATATCTTCTTCAATTACCTTCATAAGCTTTCTATAGTTTTCAGCATACAGATCTTTTACATCTTTGGTTAGATTTATTTGTAGGTATTTTATGCTTCTTGGTGCAATTGTGAATGGGATCAGTTTCTTTATTTGTCTTTCTGTTGCTTCAATGTTAGTGTATAAGGATGCAACTGATTTTTGTACATTGATTTTGTATCCTGCAACTTTGCTGAATTCGTGTATCAGTTCCAGCAGACTTTTGGTGGAGTCTATTGGATTTTCCATGTATAATATGTCATCTGAAAAAAGCGAAAGCTTGACTTCATCTTTGCCAATTTTGATACCTCTGATTTCCTTTTGTTGTCTGATTGCTGATGCTAGAACTTCCAACACTATGTTAAACAACACTGGTGAGAGTGGGCATCCCTGTCGTGTTCCTGATCTCAGGGAAAAAGCTCTCAGTTTTTCCCCATTGAGGATGATGTTAGCTGTGGGCTTTTCATAAATGGCTTTTATGATCTTCAAGTATGTTCCTTCTATCCCGACTTTCTCAAGGGTTTTTATTAAGAAAAGGTGCTGGGAGGCGCCTGGGTGGCTCAGTCGGTTAAGCGGCCGACTTCGGCTCAGGTCACGATCTCGCGGTTCGTGAGTTCAAGCCCCGCGTCGGGCTCTGTGCTAACAGCTCAGAGCCTGGAGCCTGTTTCAGATTCCGTGCCTCCTGCTCTCTCTCTGACCCTCCCTTGTTCATGCTCTGTCTCTGTCTCAAAAATAAACGTTGAAAAAAAAAAAAAAAAAAGAAAGGGTGCTGGATTTTGTCAAAGGCCTTTTCTGCATCGATTGACAGGATCATATGGTTCTTATCTTTTCTTTTATTGATGTGATGTATCACGTTGATTGATTTGCGAATGTTGAACCAGCCCTGCATCCCAGGAATGAATCCCAGTTGATCATGGTGAATAATTCTTTTTATATGCTGTTGAATTCTATTTGCTAGTATCTTATTGAGAATTTTTGCATCTATATTCATCAGGAATATTGGCCTGTAGTTCTCTTTTTTTACTGCGTCTCTGTCTGGTTTAGGAATCAAAGTAATACTGGCTTCGTAGAATGAGTCTGGAAGTTTTCCTTCCCTTTCTATTTCTTGGAATAGCTTGAGAAGGATAGGTATTATCTCTGCTTTAAACGTCTGGTAGAACTCCCCTGGGAAGCCATCTGGTCCTGGGCTCTTATTTGTTGGGAGATTTTTGATAACCGATTCAATTTCTTCGCCGGTGATGGGTCTGTTCAAGCTTTCTATTTCCTCCTGATTGACTGTTGGAAGAGTGTGGGTGTTTAGGAATTTGTCCATTTCTTCCAGGTTGTCCAGTTCGTTGGCATACAATTTTTCATAGTATTCCCCGATAATTGCTTGTATCTCTGAGGGATTGGTTGTAATCATTCCATTTTCATTCATGATTTTATCTATTTGGGTCATCTCCCTTTTCTTTTTGAGAAGCCTGGCTAGAGTTTTTTCGATTTTGTTTATTTTTTCAAAAAAACCAACTCTTGGTTTCGTTGATCTGCTCTACCGTTTCTTTAGATTCTATATTGTTTATTTGTGCTATGATCGTTATTATTTCTCTTCTGCTGGGTTTAGGCTGCCTTTGCTGTTCTGCTTCTATTTCCTTTAGGTGTGCTGTTAGATTTTGTATTTGGGATGTTTCTTGTTTCTTGAGATAGGCCTGGATTGCGAATGTATTTTCCTCTCAGGACTGCCTTCGCTGAATCCCAAAGCATTTGGATGGTTGTATTTTCATTTTCATTTCTTTCCACATATATTTTTAAATTTCTTCTCTAATTGCCCGGTTGACCCACTCATTCTTTAGTAGGGTGATCTTTAACCTGCATGCTTTTGGAGGTTTTCCAGACTTTTTCCTGTGGTTGATTTCAAGCTTCATAGCATTGTGGTCTGAAAGTTTGCATGGTATAATTTCAATTCTTGTATACTTATGAAGGGCTGTTTTGTGACCCAGTATATGATCTATCTTGGAGAATGTTCCATGTGCACTCGAGTAGAAAGTATATTCTGTTGCTTTGGGATGCAGAGTTCTAAATATATCTGTCAAGTCCATCTGATCCAATGTAGCCTTCAGGGCCCTTGTTCCTTTATTGACCGTGTGTCTAGATGATCTATCCTTTTCTGTAAGTGGGGTGTTAAAGTCCCCTGCAATTACCACATTCTTATCAATAAGGTTGCTTATGTTTATGAGTAATTGTTTTATATATTTGGGGGCTCCGGTATTCAGCGCATAGACATTTATAGTTGTTAGCTCTTCCTGATGGATAGACCCTGTCATTATTATATAATGCCCTTCTTCATCTCTTGTTACAGCCTTTCATTTAAAGTCTAGTTTGTCTGATATAAGTATGGCTACTCCAGCTTTCTTTTGGCTTCCAGTAGCATGAAAGATAGTTCTCCATCGCCTCACTCTCAATCTAAAGGTGTCCTCGGATCTAAAATGAGTCTCTTGTAGACAGCAAATAGATGGGTCTTGTTTTTTATCCATTCTGATACCCTATGTCTTTTGGTTGGCGCATGTAATCCATTTACATTCAGTGTTATTATAGAAAGATACGGGTTTAGAGTCACTGTGATGTCTGTATGTTTTATGCTTGTCTATGCTTTTATGTCTCTGGTACTTTGTCTCACAGGATCCCCCTTAGGATTTCTTGTAGGGCTGGTTTAGTGGTGACAAATTCCTTCAGTTTTTGTTTGGGAAGACCTTGATCTCTCCTTCTAGTCTAAATGACAGACTTGCTGGATAAAGGATTTTCGGCTGCATATTTTTTCTGTTCAGCACACTGAAGATCTCGTGCCAATTCTTTCTGGCCTGCCAAGTTTCAAAAGAGAGATCAGTCACGAGTCTTATAGGTCTCCCTTTATATGTGAGGGCACGTTTATCCCTTGCTGCTTTCAGAATTTTCTCTTTATCCTTGTATTTTGCCAGTTTCACTATGATATGTCGTGCAGAAGATCGATTCAAGTTACGTCTGAAGGGAGTTCTGTGTGCTTCTTGGATTTCAATGCCTTTTTCCTTCCCCAGTTCAGGGACGTTCTCGGCTATAATTTCTTCAAGTACCCCTTCAGCACCTTTCCCTCTCTCTTCCTCCTCTGGGATACCAATTATGCGTATATTATTTCTTTTTAGTGTCTCACTTAGTTCTCTAATTTTCCCCTCATACCTCATACTCCTGGATTTTTTTATCTCTCTTTTTCTCAGCTTCTTCTTTTTCCATAACTTTATCTTCTAGTTCACCTATTCTCTCCTCTGCCTCTTCAATCCGAGCCGTCGTCATTTCCATTTTGTTTTGCATTTCGTTTAAAGTGTTTTTCAGCTCCTCCTGACTGTTCTTTAGTCCCTTGATCTCTGTAGCAAGAGATTGTCTGCTGTCCTCTATACTGTTTTCAAGCCCAGCGATTAATTTTATGACTATTATTCTAAATTCACTTTCCGTTATATTATTTAAATCCTTTTTGATCAGTTCATTAGCTGTTATTTCCTGGAGATTCTTCTGAGGGGCATTCTTCCGTTTGGTCATTTTGGATAGTCCCTGGAGTGGTGCGGACCTGCAGGGCACTTCCCCTGTGCTGTGGTGTATAACTGGAGTTGGTGGGCGGGGCCGCAGTCAGACCTGATGTCTGCCCCCAGCCCACCACTGGGGCCCCAGTCAGACTGGTGTGTGCCTTCTCTTCCCCTCTCCTAGGTGCAGGATTCACTGTGGGGTGGCGTGGCCCGTCTGGGGTACTTGCACACTGCCAGGCTTGTGGTGCTGGGGATCTGGCGTATGAGCTGGGGTGGGTAGGCAAGGTGCACGGGGGGCAGGAGGGGCAGGCTTAGCTCGCTTCTCCTTAGGTGATCCACTTCAGGAGGGGCCCTGTGGCAGCGGGAGGGAGTCAGATCTGCTGCTGGAGGTTTGGCTCTGCAGAAGCACAGCGTTGGGTGTTTGCGCTGAGGGAGCAAGTTCCCTGGCAGGAAATGGTTCCCTTTGGGATTTTGGCTGGGGGATGGGCGGGGGAGATGGCGCTGGCGAGCGCCTTTGTTCCCCGTCAAACTGAGCTCTGTTGTCGCGGGGCTCGGCAACTCTCCCTCCCTTTGTCCTCCAGCCTTCCCAATTTCTGAGCAGAGCTGTTAACTTATGACGTCCCAGATGCTAAGTCATGCTTGCTGTCGGAACACACTTCGTCCGGCCCCTCCGCTTTTGCCAGCCAGACTCGGGGGCTCTGCTTGGCCGGCAGGCTGCCCCTCCGCCCCGGCTCCCCCCCCCACCAGTCCGTGGAGCGCGCACCGCCTCGCAGCCCTTCCTACCCTCTTCAGGGGGCCTCTAGTCTGCGCCTGGCTCCAGAGACTCCCCATTCTGCTAGTCTTCTGGTGGTTTTCTGGGTTATTTAGGCAGGTGTAGGTGGAATCGAAGTGATCAGCAGGACGTGCGGTGAGCCCAGCGTCCTCCTACACCGCCATCTTCTTTCCCTCTCAGGAAACAGACTCTTAAGAGAGTACAATGAGATAGTATCCGATGGGAGGTGGATGGGAGCATGGTTGGTTAAATAGGTGATGAGAATTTAGAGATGTACGTGTCATAAAGAGCACAGGGTGATACATGGAATTGTATACCTGCAAGTAATATAACTCTGCATATTAACGAACTGGAATTAAAGAAACAAAAACTAAGATACAGTGTAAAAAAAGGAAAAATTAAGTGAGGACCTAGCCAATTGTTTACTAGGTGAATTACATACAACTGACTTAAGGCACTCTTGCCATGCCTGCAGTGGGTTAATAGCTACCTTAAAGGAAGTTACAAGGTCCTCCAAGGCACAGAGCACAGAGATTCCTCCTCATGTAGCCTCCTCCTGCTACCTTGCATTCAGAAATACTTAGCAGTCGTTTTTCAGGCATTGAAGAAAAATTAGGATTAAAATATTTTAAAGATAAAGGAGGCTTAACAATGGAATATCAGTGGGAAATACTCTGTGCATGCCATCCTGGGCCTGTACTTGTGACATTCTTGATCCACCTCAAATACAGGTTCGTCTGTATGAATTCCTTGAACCACCACCCATCCTTTCTCTGTGCCCAGCACTATATCTTTATTAGTGACCATGGCAAAACATGATCTATGCCCACGTGGAGATCACTTCTAATGAGGAATACAGAAGTGAAAATGGGGGTCCATGTGGTTAGCAGGGATGGTGGGTAACAGCAACGGAGCATTTAAGAGACCTGAACTTCAAAGGAAACTTCTTCCAAAAGGAAAATTTGGTACATAGGTTTTGTAAAAGTAATTCATTAGAGCTTTTGGAAGTGTATTTTTATATTGAACAAAAGGTGTGTTATAATTTCCCTTGTGTGTTCATTCATAGACCAAAGAAATAAACTGGAGTGGACCAGGTATATGTCTGGCAATTTGTCTCACCAATTTATAGCACTTTGGCAGAAATCTTCTAGGCCTCTTTATTTTTTTAAGGGCTTCTGTAATCCTGTGGAAATCAAATCATTCTCTTTGGAAACCTGCATTGTGTCATCTTCTTTATCATCTTTCCTTTCTTTGATTAGGGACCAGCTTAACCAAACCAGGTGACATTTGGCACCAGCTTTCTGTGTTATTGGGAAAGACAAAATCAGGGTAGTGAAGGAAATAAAAATCCTGGTATTCAAAGACAATCGCAGCCTGTACTATTTTTCTACATATGACCATTATTTTCACAGAGTGGAATCACAATGTGAATTTGGATATTTGGTTTGGTTAGCTGTTGGTTTGTTGGTTTGTTTGTTTGTTTGTTTGTTTCATTTTAACAGGGAAACCCTGGTCCATATCCTTAAATATCCATTTATGTTGTTTTCCAATTTGCTTACTCATCATAGGGAATAAACTTCACGTGATGACAGTGCCGTAAATAGTACACAGAAATGAGAACAAGTAAGCATAGAAGGAGTGCTCTCTCACATTTTCCTTAAAAAAAATCATAACATAGGCACTGCACTAGTTTGCATTTCAGCCAGAAGTGCAAGAGTGTTCCCCTTTCTCCATAACCTCACCAACAACTGGTGTTTCATGTGTTGTTAATTTTACCCATTCTAACAGGTGTGAGGTGGTATGGCATCATGGTTTTGCTTTGCATTCCCTAATGATGAGTGATGTTGACCATCTTTCCACGTGTCTGTTGGCTGTGTAGAAGTCTTCTTTGGAAAAGTGTCTCTTCATGTCTTTTCCCAGTTCATAAGTGGGCTGTTTGGTTTTTTGGGTGTTGAGTTTGATATGTTGTTTCTAGATTTTGGATACTAACACTTTATCATATGCCATTTTCAAATATCTTCTCCCATTCCATAGGCAGGTTTAGTTCTTTTGATTGTTTCCTTCACTGTGCAAAAGCTTTTTATCTTGATAAGAATATCACTTAGACATCAAAATGCATGGAGTCTAGCCATTTGTAGCTATTTAGCTTTAACTAGAATGTATTATGCTAAGCAAAACGAGTCCATCTGAGAAAGACAAGTATACATTTTCATGCATATGTGAAATTTAACTTTCAGACTTTCAGCTTGGAAGTCTGGTGGTTTCCTTGTGATGGTGAGATATGTATTGCATTGGGCCCTTTTCAATTGGCTTTCACAATTATGTGGCAACCTCCAAACCTAGGGTGTGTCAAGGTGCCCACAGAGAATGCCCTTGGGTAGGCTACGCCAAAGTTTATAGGAGGATCCCACTTCCTGATGGGACAAGAGGACAGTAGGATAGATATAGCCATCCTCGATTTGACCCGTGCCCATTTGAATGCAGAACCTTGACTCACTTTGTTGTCATCCCTCACCGATGGATGTTTTTCTTACTTGGACTCAGTTCACACACTCTGCCTTCCAGCTGGGAGTCTGATCTAGTCCTTGTGACTGAGGGAGAGAATTTTACACAGGGCTCCTTATTGCTTACTTGAGTTTCAGAAGTATGTGGCCATCCTGGGGCCCAAGGCATTCGAAGGTGCTCAGGAGGCTTGTTTATGTGTAAGCTGAAGTAGACATTTGGGAGGGAACTGGTCTCCTTCTGGTCCAAGGGCAAATGAATTTAAGTTATCTCCTTTCCAGATTGATCCCAATTGCCATTGGAAAATCGAGTTTTGGCCTTCCTTGCACACATTCCCTTCCCCTTGCTGTTTTTCTGACAAAAATTCTGCCCTCCCCCCCCCCCCCCCCCTTGGAGCCATGGAGTCATAACCCACTAGGTGGCCGCAAATTCCCACTCTTGTCCTGTAATGAGTGAGAGCAACCAATATCTGCCATACCAAAGGATAGCTATCCTTTCATCCTTGAGGGCTTGCTGGTTAGCCTGCTGTTCTATGGAACATGAAGGAGAGCCAGCTTGCCTCACTGACCTGGATGAATGAGTGCCCTTCATTCTGAGAAGTAATTTGCACATGGGCATTATTGTCCAGAAGGTGGTCAACACAAGAAGGCCCCTTTCCAGGAATACAGAACAAAGTCCTTATTCTGGACTCCTGAGCAAGATCTGGCAGAACCCAATAGCTGCAGCTCACTGTTGCCTCCATAAACTGATGGAAAAACTGGGAGGGATAAAAACAGAAATCTCTGGCTTCTAAAGGAATTATGCAGGATTCCTTCTGCCTGGGCTCCCAGGTATATTCCTTCAGAGGGCTCTCATTGCCTAAGCCCATAGACATTTCATATTCTGGAAACAACCAGGTTGACAGGAGACTGTGCTGAGTTTTTCATTCTCAACATTCTCCAAATCCCATGTGTGTTGAAGAACTCATGCTGTCTGTGTCTCCATTTCTACAACTTAGCCCTTTCTTGGAAAAAATGGATTTGCATGGAATGTATTCAGAGCCAGTGTCTTAGAGTACTATCTTCTTTCAGCACAGGAGTCTGATGGTGTCCTTGAGGTGTTGAGATAGGTATTGCATTGGTCCCTTCTCAATTTGTTTTCAGAACTGTGTGCCAATTTTCAAAACTTGGCTGTGTGGAAGTGCCCAGCGAGAATGTTGTGATTAGGCTAAGCCTGGCGGTAGGGGAGTATACTGCCTCCTTTGTGGGACAAGAGGATGGAAGACAGCTATGAGCTTTATCAATTTGACACGTGGCCATTTGAATGCAGATCTTGGTACCAACTTGTCATTCCTAATCCACTGCTGCTTTTCTAACTTGGATGCAATTCACACTTCTAGACAATGGGCCTATCCACCCAGAAAACAGAGCTCAGCTCGGCGGGGAACAAAAGTACTGGCCAGCGCCATCTCCCTCGCCCATCCCCCAGCCAAAATTCCAAAGGGAACCAGTTGCCCTCATGGAACTTCTTGCCCCGGGCAAACGCCCAATGCTGTGCTCTTATGGATTCATCCCTCAGATGGGTCTGCCTGCCTCCCTCCCGGTGCTGCAGGGCCCCTACTGCAGGGGACCACTGACAGCAAAGCGAGCTAAGCCTGCCTCTCCTGCCGCTGTGAACTTTGTGGATCCACCCCGGCTAATACGCCAGATCCCATAGAAGCAGCATCACGAGACTGGCAGTGTGCAAGTAGCCCAGACAGAGGCCACATCACTCCACAGTGAGTCCCGCCCCTGGGAGAGGGGAAGAAAGGGACACACCAGTCTGACTGTGGCCCCAGTGGTGGGCTGGGGGCAGATATCAGGTCTGACTGCAGCCTCGCCCACCAACACAAGTTACTCCAGACAGCACAGTGCTGCAGTTCCGCACCACTCCAGGGACTATCCAAAATGACTAAACGGAAGAATTATCCTCAAAAGAAACTCCAGAAAGTAGCAACAGCTAACGAATTGACCAAAAAAGACTTAAGCAATATAACAGAACATGAATTTAAAATATTAGTCATAAAATTAACTGCTGGGCTTGAAAAAAGTATACAGGAGAGCAGAGAATCTATTGTTACAGAGATCAAGGGACTAAGAAATACTCAGGAGGAGCTGAAAAATGCCATAAGTGAGGTGCAAAATAAAATGGAGGTGACCACAGCTTGGATTGAAGAGGCAGAGGAGAGAATAGGTGAATTAGAAGATAAAATTATGGAAAAAGAGAGATAAAAAAATCCAGGAGTATGAGTGGAGAAGTAGAGAACTAAGTGATGCTATGAAACGCAACAATATCCGTATAATAGGGATTCCAGAGGAGGGAGAGAGAGAGAAAGGGGCTGAAGATGTACTTGAACAAATCATAGCTGAGAACTTCCTTGATCTGGGGAAGGAAAAAGGCATTGAAATCCAACAGGCACAGAGAACTCCCTTCAGACGTAACTTGAATCGATCTTCTGCATCACAAGTCATAGTGAAACTGGAGAAATACAAGGATAAAGAGAACATTCTGAAAGCAGCTACGGATAAACACGCTCTAACCTATAAAGGGAGACTGATAAGTCTAGTGACAGATCTATCTACTGAAACTTGGCACGCCAGAAAAGAATGGCAGGAAATCTTCAATGTGATGAACAGGAACAATATGCATCCAAGAATCCTTTATGCAGCAAGCCATCATTCAGATGGAAGGAGAGATAAAGGTCTTTCCAAACAAACAAAAACTGAAGGAAATCATCACCACTAAAACCAACCCTACAAGGAATCCTAAGGGGGATTCTGTAAGTGAAACGTTGCAAGGACCACAAAGTACCAGAGATATCACTACAAGCATGAAACCTACAGACATCACAATGACTCTAAACCCATATCTTTCTATAATAACACTGAATGTAAACAGACGAAATACTCCAACCAAAAGACATAGGGTATCAGAATGGATAAAAAAAAAACATGACCCATCTATCTGCTGTCTACAAGAGACTTGTTTTAGACCTGAGAACACCCTCAGATTGAAAGTGAGGGGATGGAGAACTATCATGCTACTGGAAGCCAAAAGAAAGCTGGAGCAGCCATATCTATATCAAACTTGACTTTAAATTAAAGGCTGTAACAGATGAAGAAGGGCATTATATAATAACTGCAGGCTCTATCCATCAGGAAGAGCTAACAATTATAAATGTCTATGCGCCGAATACCGGAGCCCCCAAATATATAAAGCAATTGATCACAATCATAAACAACCTTATTGATAAGAATGTGGTAATTGCAGGGGACTTTAACACTCCACTTACAACAATGGATAGATCATCTAGACACAGGGTCAATAAGGAGACAAGGGCCCTGAATGCTACATTGGATCAGATGGACTTGACAGATATATTTAGAGCTCTTCATCCCAAAGTAACGGAATATACTTTCTACTCGAGTGCACATGGAACATTCTCCAAGAGAGATCACATACTGATAACCAACAAAGAAACTAATGGATAATAATACAATACTAATAGGAGACTTTAACACCCCAGTTACATGTCATCTAAACTGAAAACAAACAAGGAAACATGGCTTCGAATGACACACTGGTCCAGGTGGACTTAACAGGTATATTCAGATTGTTCCATCCTAAACACATTCTCTATAAGTGCACATGGGACATTCTCAGAACACGTCACATGTTAGGTCACAAAATAATCCCAAAACACTGAAGTCATTCCATGCACCTTTTCTGCCAACAGCACTATGAAACTAGAAGTCAGCCCAAGAAAAAAATCTGGAAAGACCACAAATATATGGAATAACATGTTACTAAACAATGAATATGTCAGTCAGGAGAAAAAAAGGAAAAAGGAAATTTAAAAGTGCATTGAAAAATCCAAAATCCATAAAGAACTTATGAAGCTCAACACCCCAAAACCAAATAATATAGTGAAGAAATGGGCAAAATACATGAATAGACACGTCTCCAGAGAAGACATCCAGATGGCCAACCGACACATGAAAAAATGCACAACATCACTCATCATCAGGAAAATGCAAATCAAAACGAAAGGAGATAGCATTTCACACCTGTCAGAATGGCTAACATTAGCAACTCAGGCGACAACAGATGTTGGCGTGGATGTGGAGAAAGAGGAACTCTCTTGCACTGTTGGTGGGAATGCAAACTGGTGCAGCCATTCTGTAGAACAGTATGGAGGTTCCTCATAAAATAAAAAATAGAACTACCCTACTACCCAGCAATTGCACTACTAGGTATTTATCCAAAGGATATAGGAGTGGTGATTCGAAGGGGAACATGCACCCCAATGTTTATAGAAGCACTATCAACAATAGCCAAAGTATAGAAAAAGCTTGAATGTCCATTGACTGGTGAATGGGTAAAGAAGATGTAGTGTATACTTACACAATGGAATACTACTGGGCGATCAAGAATAATGAAATTGTGCCACTTGCAACACCACGGATGGAATTAGAGTATACTGTGTTAAGCGAAATAAGTCAGTCAGAGAAAGAAAATATTATAGGCTATCACTCATACGTGGAATTTGAGAAGCACAAGAGGTGAACATAGGGGAAGGGAAGGAAAATATAAGACAAAAACACAGAGGGAGGCAAACCATAAGAGACTCTTAAGTACAGAGAATAAACTGAGGACTGCTGCAGGGGTGTTGGGTCAATAAGGGCGGATGGGCTAAATGGGTGATGGTCACTAAGGAAGGCACTTGTAAGGATGAGCACTGGGTGTTACATATAAGTGATGAATCACTGGGTTCTACTCCTGAAACCAATACAACACTGTACGTTAACTTCAATTTAATTGAATAAATTTTAAAAATAAAACAGAATAGAAAGCACAGAGATCCACACATACAAATTCAATTAATCTTCAACTAAGCAGGAAAGAATATCCATTGGGAAAAGACAGTCTCTTCAAAGAAGGGTTGTTGGGAAAAGTGCACAGTATCATGCAAAAGAATGAATGTAAACCACTTCCTTACACCATACACTTAAATAAACAAAACATAGATTAAGGACCTAGATGTGAGACCCAAAGCCATAAAAATCCTAGAACACAGCACAGGTAGTAACTTCTTTGACATCAGCCATGAAAACTTCTTTCAATATATGTCCCCTGAGGCCAGAGAAACTAAAGCAAAAATAAATCTTGGGACTATATCGAGTAAAAAGCTTCTGCACAGTGAAGTAAAGAGTGAACAGTAAAAAGCAACTTATGGAATGGGAGAAGATATTTGCAAATGACCTATCTAATAAAGAGCTAATATCCAAAATACATAGAGAACTGATATATCATAAGGCCCAAACAACAAATAATCAAATTAAAAACTGGAAAGAAAACATGAACAGACATTTCTCCAAAGAAGACATACAGATGGTAACAGACACAGGAAAAATGCTTATCATCACTTACCATCAAGGAAATGCAAAACAAAACCACAATGAGAAACTACCTCACACCTGTCAGAATGGCAAAAATCAAAAATACAAGAAGCAATAAGTGTTGGCAAGGATGTGGAGAAAAGGAAACTGTTCTTGGAAATGCAAAGTGGTGAGGCCACCGTGTAAAACTATGTGGAATTTCCTCTAAAAGTTAAAAATACAATTACCTCATGATCCAGCATAGCACAACTGGGTATTTATCCAAGGAATAAAAGAACACAAATTCAAGAGGATGCATGCACATTGGCGCTCCTGGGCAGCTCAGTAAGTGAAGCGCCCAACTTCCCCCCAGGTCATGATCTCATGGTGTGTGAATTCAAGCCCCGCGTCAGGCTCTGTTCTGACAGCTCAGCGCCTGGAGCCTGCTTCAGATTCTGTGTCTCCCTCTCTCTCTGCCCCTCACCTGCTCTCTCACTCTATCTCTCTCTTTCAAAAATAAATAAACCTTAAATTTTTTAATGCACACCTGAACCAGTGTGTTTATAGCAGCATTGTTTACAATAACCAAGATATGGAAGCAGCCCAAGTATCCATAAATGGATGAATGGATAAAGAGGATGTGACATACATATGATGGAATACTATTCAGCCATAAGAAGGAATGCAATCTTTCCTTTTGCAAGGACCTGGATGGAGCTAGAGAGTATGATTCTAAGTGAAATATACCAGTCAAAAAAAGACAAATACCATATAATTCTACTCATACATGGGTTTAAGAAACAAACAAGCAAAGGGAAAAAATAAGAGAGAGAGAGAGAGAGAGAGTATAGACAATCAGGAAACAGACTCTTTTTTTTTAAGTTCATTTATTTTTTTTAATTTAACTTTATCTTTTTAAATTTTTTCAATATATGAAATATTGTCAAATTGGTTTCCTACAACACCCAGTGCTCATCCCAAAAGGTGCCCTCCTCAATACCCATCGCCCACCCTACCCTCCCTCCCACCCCCCATCAACCCTCCGTTTTTTTCTCAGTTTTTAACAGTCTCTTATGCTTTGGCTCCTTCCCACTCTAACCTCTTTTGTTTTTTCCTTCCCCTCCCCCATGGGTTTCTGTTAAGTTTCTCAGGATCCGCATAAGAGTGAAAATATATGGTATCTGTCTTTCTCTTTATGGCTTATTTCACTTAGCATCACACCCTCCAGTCCCATCCATGTTGCTACAAAGAGACATATTTCGTTCTTCCTCATTGCCACGTAGTACTCCATTGTGTATATAAACCACCCTTTCTTGATCCATTCATCAGTTGATGGACATTTCGGCTCTTTCCATAATTTGGCTATTGTTGAGAGTGCTGCTATAAACATTGGGGTACAAGTGCCCCTATGCATCAGTACTCCTGTATCCCTTGGGTAAATTCCTAGCAGTGCTATTGCTGGGTCATAGGGTAGGTCTATTTTTAATTTTCTGAGGAACCTCCACACTGCTTTCCAGAGCAGCTGCACCAAGTTGCATTCCCCCCAACAGTGCAAGAGGGTTTCCGTTTCTCCACATCTTCTCCAGCATCTACCGTCTCCTGATTTGTTCATTTTGGCCACTCTGACTGGCGTGAGGTGATATCTGAGTGTGGTTTTGATTTGTATTTTCCTGATAAGGAGCGACGGTGAGCATCTTTCCATGTGCCTGTTGGCCATCTGGATGTCTTCTTTAGAGAAGTGTCTATTCATGTTTTCTGCCCAAATCTTCACTGGGTTATTTGTTTTTCGGGTGTGGAGTTTGGTGAGCTCTTTATAGATTTTGGATACTAGCCCTTTGTCCGATATGGCATTTGCGAAGATCTTTTCCCGTTCCGTTGGTTGCCTTTTAGTTTTGTTGGTTGTTTCCTTTGCTGTGCAGAAGCTTTTTATCTTCATAAGGTGCCAGTGATTCACTTTTGCTTTTAATTCCCTTGCCTTTGGGGATGTGTCGAGTAAGAGATTGCTACGGCTGAGGTCAGAGAGGTCTTTTCCTGCTTTCTCCTCTAGGGTTTGGATGGTTTCCTGTCTCAAATTCAGGTCCTTTATCCATTTTGAGTTTATTTTTGTGAATGGTGTGAGAAAATGGCCTATTTTCAACCTTCTGCCTGTTGCTGTCAAGTTCTCCCAGCACCATTTGTAAAAGAGACTGTCTTTTATCCACTGGATGTTCTTTCCTGCTTTGTCAAAGATTAGTCGGCCATACGTTTGTGGGTCTAGTTCTGGGGTTTCTATTCTATTCCATTGGTCTATGTGTCTCTTTTTGTGCCAATACCATGCGGTCTGGATGATTACAGCTTTGTAGTAGAGGCGAAAGTCTGGGATTGTGATGTCTCCTGCTTTGGTCTTCTTCTTCAAAATGACTTTGGCTATTCGGGGCCTTTTGTGGTCCCATATGAATTTTAGGATTGCCTGTTCTAGTTTCGAGAAGAATGCTGGTGCAATTTTGATTGGGATTGCTTTGAATGTGTACATAGCTTTGGGTAATATTGACATTTTGACAATATTTATTCTTCCAATCCATGAGCAGGGAATGTCTTTCCATTTCTTTATATCTTCTTCAATTACCTTCATAAGCTTTCTATAGTTTTCAGCATACAGATCTTTTACATCTTTGGTTAGATTTATTTGTAGGTATTTTATGCTTCTTGGTGCAATTGTGAATGGGATCAGTTTCTTTATTTGTCTTTCTGTTGCTTCAATGTTAGTGTATAAGGATGCAACTGATTTTTGTACATTGATTTTGTATCCTGCAACTTTGCTGAATTCGTGTATCAGTTCCAGCAGACTTTTGGTGGAGTCTATTGGATTTTCCATGTATAATATGTCATCTGAAAAAAGCGAAAGCTTGACTTCATCTTTGCCAATTTTGATACCTCTGATTTCCTTTTGTTGTCTGATTGCTGATGCTAGAACTTCCAACACTATGTTAAACAACACTGGTGAGAGTGGGCATCCCTGTCGTGTTCCTGATCTCAGGGAAAAAGCTCTCAGTTTTTCCCCATTGAGGATGATGTTAGCTGTGGGCTTTTCATAAATGGCTTTTATGATCTTCAAGTATGTTCCTTCTATCCCGACTTTCTCAAGGGTTTTTATTAAGAAAAGGTGCTGGGAGGCGCCTGGGTGGCTCAGTCGGTTAAGCGGCCGACTTCGGCTCAGGTCACGATCTCGCGGTTCGTGAGTTCAAGCCCCGCGTCGGGCTCTGTGCTAACAGCTCAGAGCCTGGAGCCTGTTTCAGATTCCGTGCCTCCTGCTCTCTCTCTGACCCTCCCTTGTTCATGCTCTGTCTCTGTCTCAAAAATAAACGTTGAAAAAAAAAAAAAAAAAAAAGAAAGGGTGCTGGATTTTGTCAAAGGCCTTTTCTGCATCGATTGACAGGATCATATGGTTCTTATCTTTTCTTTTATTGATGTGATGTATCACGTTGATTGATTTGCGAATGTTGAACCAGCCCTGCATCCCAGGAATGAATCCCAGTTGATCATGGTGAATAATTCTTTTTATATGCTGTTGAATTCTATTTGCTAGTATCTTATTGAGAATTTTTGCATCTATATTCATCAGGAATATTGGCCTGTAGTTCTCTTTTTTTACTGCGTCTCTGTCTGGTTTAGGAATCAAAGTAATACTGGCTTCGTAGAATGAGTCTGGAAGTTTTCCTTCCCTTTCTATTTCTTGGAATAGCTTGAGAAGGATAGGTATTATCTCTGCTTTAAACGTCTGGTAGAACTCCCCTGGGAAGCCATCTGGTCCTGGACTCTTATTTGTTGGGAGATTTTTGATAACCGATTCAATTTCTTCGCCGGTGATGGGTCTGTTCAAGCTTTCTATTTCCTCCTGATTGACTGTTGGAAGAGTGTGGGTGTTTAGGAATTTGTCCATTTCTTCCAGGTTGTCCAGTTCGTTGGCATACAATTTTTCATAGTATTCCCCGATAATTGCTTGTATCTCTGAGGGATTGGTTGTAATCATTCCATTTTCATTCATGATTTTATCTATTTGGGTCATCTCCCTTTTCTTTTTGAGAAGCCTGGCTAGAGTTTTTTCGATTTTGTTTATTTTTTCAAAAAAACCAACTCTTGGTTTCGTTGATCTGCTCTACCGTTTCTTTAGATTCTATATTGTTTATTTGTGCTATGATCGTTATTATTTCTCTTCTGCTGGGTTTAGGCTGCCTTTGCTGTTCTGCTTCTATTTCCTTTAGGTGTGCTGTTAGATTTTGTATTTGGGATGTTTCTTGTTTCTTGAGATAGGCCTGGATTGCGAATGTATTTTCCTCTCAGGACTGCCTTCGCTGAATCCCAAAGCATTTGGATGGTTGTATTTTCATTTTCATTTCTTTCCACATATATTTTTAAATTTCTTCTCTAATTGCCCGGTTGACCCACTCATTCTTTAGTAGGGTGATCTTTAACCTGCATGCTTTTGGAGGTTTTCCAGACTTTTTCCTGTGGTTGATTTCAAGCTTCATAGCATTGTGGTCTGAAAGTTTGCATGGTATAATTTCAATTCTTGTATACTTATGAAGGGCTGTTTTGTGACCCAGTATATGATCTATCTTGGAGAATGTTCCATGTGCACTCGAGTAGAAAGTATATTCTGTTGCTTTGGGATGCAGAGTTCTAAATATATCTGTCAAGTCCATCTGATCCAATGTAGCCTTCAGGGCCCTTGTTCCTTTATTGACCGTGTGTCTAGATGATCTATCCTTTTCTGTAAGTGGGGTGTTAAAGTCCCCTGCAATTACCACATTCTTATCAATAAGGTTGCTTATGTTTATGAGTAATTGTTTTATATATTTGGGGGCTCCGGTATTCAGCGCATAGACATTTATAGTTGTTAGCTCTTCCTGATGGATAGACCCTGTCATTATTATATAATGCCCTTCTTCATCTCTTGTTACAGCCTTTCATTTAAAGTCTAGTTTGTCTGATATAAGTATGGCTACTCCAGCTTTCTTTTGGCTTCCAGTAGCATGAAAGATAGTTCTCCATCGCCTCACTCTCAATCTAAAGGTGTCCTCGGATCTAAAATGAGTCTCTTGTAGACAGCAAATAGATGGGTCTTGTTTTTTATCCATTCTGATACCCTATGTCTTTTGGTTGGCGCATGTAATCCATTTACATTCAGTGTTATTATAGAAAGATACGGGTTTAGAGTCACTGTGATGTCTGTATGTTTTATGCTTGTCTATGCTTTTATGTCTCTGGTACTTTGTCTCACAGGATCCCCCTTAGGATTTCTTGTAGGGCTGGTTTAGTGGTGACAAATTCCTTCAGTTTTTGTTTGGGAAGACCTTGATCTCTCCTTCTAGTCTAAATGACAGACTTGCTGGATAAAGGATTTTCGGCTGCATATTTTTTCTGTTCAGCACACTGAAGATCTCGTGCCAATTCTTTCTGGCCTGCCAAGTTTCAAAAGAGAGATCAGTCACGAGTCTTATAGGTCTCCCTTTATATGTGAGGGCACGTTTATCCCTTGCTGCTTTCAGAATTTTCTCTTTATCCTTGTATTTTGCCAGTTTCACTATGATATGTCGTGCAGAAGATCGATTCAAGTTACGTCTGAAGGGAGTTCTGTGTGCTTCTTGGATTTCAATGCCTTTTTCCTTCCCCAGTTCAGGGACGTTCTCGGCTATAATTTCTTCAAGTACCCCTTCAGCACCTTTCCCTCTCTCTTCCTCCTCTGGGATACCAATTATGCGTATATTATTTCTTTTTAGTGTCTCACTTAGTTCTCTAATTTTCCCCTCATACCTCATACTCCTGGATTTTTTTATCTCTCTTTTTCTCAGCTTCTTCTTTTTCCATAACTTTATCTTCTAGTTCACCTATTCTCTCCTCTGCCTCTTCAATCCGAGCCGTCGTCATTTCCATTTTGTTTTGCATTTCGTTTAAAGTGTTTTTCAGCTCCTCCTGACTGTTCTTTAGTCCCTTGATCTCTGTAGCAAGAGATTGTCTGCTGTCCTCTATACTGTTTTCAAGCCCAGCGATTAATTTTATGACTATTATTCTAAATTCACTTTCCGTTATATTATTTAAATCCTTTTTGATCAGTTCATTAGCTGTTATTTCCTGGAGATTCTTCTGAGGGGCATTCTTCCGTTTGGTCATTTTGGATAGTCCCTGGAGTGGTGCGGACCTGCAGGGCACTTCCCCTGTGCTGTGGTGTATAACTGGAGTTGGTGGGCGGGGCCGCAGTCAGACCTGATGTCTGCCCCCAGCCCACCACTGGGGCCCCAGTCAGACTGGTGTGTGCCTTCTCTTCCCCTCTCCTAGGTGCAGGATTCACTGTGGGGTGGCGTGGCCCGTCTGGGGTACTTGCACACTGCCAGGCTTGTGGTGCTGGGGATCTGGCGTATGAGCTGGGGTGGGTAGGCAAGGTGCACGGGGGGCAGGAGGGGCAGGCTTAGCTCGCTTCTCCTTAGGTGATCCACTTCAGGAGGGGCCCTGTGGCAGCGGGAGGGAGTCAGATCTGCTGCTGGAGGTTTGGCTCTGCAGAAGCACAGCGTTGGGTGTTTGCGCTGAGGGAGCAAGTTCCCTGGCAGGAAATGGTTCCCTTTGGGATTTTGGCTGGGGGATGGGCGGGGGAGATGGCGCTGGCGAGCGCCTTTGTTCCCCGTCAAACTGAGCTCTGTTGTCGCGGGGCTCGGCAACTCTCCCTCCCTTTGTCCTCCAGCCTTCCCAATTTCTGAGCAGAGCTGTTAACTTATGACGTCCCAGATGCTAAGTCATGCTTGCTGTCGGAACACACTTCGTCCGGCCCCTCCGCTTTTGCCAGCCAGACTCGGGGGCTCTGCTTGGCCGGCAGGCTGCCCCTCCGCCCCGGCTCCCCCCCCCACCAGTCCGTGGAGCGCGCACCGCCTCGCAGCCCTTCCTACCCTCTTCAGGGGGCCTCTAGTCTGCGCCTGGCTCCAGAGACTCCCCATTCTGCTAGTCTTCTGGTGGTTTTCTGGGTTATTTAGGCAGGTGTAGGTGGAATCGAAGTGATCAGCAGGACGTGCGGTGAGCCCAGCGTCCTCCTACACCGCCATCTTCTTTCCCTCTCAGGAAACAGACTCTTAAGAGAGTACAATGAGATAGTATCCGATGGGAGGTGGATGGGAGCATGGTTGGTTAAATAGGTGATGAGAATTTAGAGATGTACGTGTCATAAAGAGCACAGGGTGATACATGGAATTGTATACCTGCAAGTAATATAACTCTGCATATTAACGAACTGGAATTAAAGAAACAAAAACTAAGATACAGTGTAAAAAAAGGAAAAATTAAGTGAGGACCTAGCCAATTGTTTACTAGGTGAATTACATACAACTGACTTAAGGCACTCTTGCCATGCCTGCAGTGGGTTAATAGCTACCTTAAAGGAAGTTACAAGGTCCTCCAAGGCACAGAGCACAGAGATTCCTCCTCATGTAGCCTCCTCCTGCTACCTTGCATTCAGAAATACTTAGCAGTCGTTTTTCAGGCATTGAAGAAAAATTAGGATTAAAATATTTTAAAGATAAAGGAGGCTTAACAATGGAATATCAGTGGGAAATACTCTGTGCATGCCATCCTGGGCCTGTACTTGTGACATTCTTGATCCACCTCAAATACAGGTTCGTCTGTATGAATTCCTTGAACCACCACCCATCCTTTCTCTGTGCCCAGCACTATATCTTTATTAGTGACCATGGCAAAACATGATCTATGCCCACGTGGAGATCACTTCTAATGAGGAATACAGAAGTGAAAATGGGGGTCCATGTGGTTAGCAGGGATGGTGGGTAACAGCAACGGAGCATTTAAGAGACCTGAACTTCAAAGGAAACTTCTTCCAAAAGGAAAATTTGGTACATAGGTTTTGTAAAAGTAATTCATTAGAGCTTTTGGAAGTGTATTTTTATATTGAACAAAAGGTGTGTTATAATTTCCCTTGTGTGTTCATTCATAGACCAAAGAAATAAACTGGAGTGGACCAGGTATATGTCTGGCAATTTGTCTCACCAATTTATAGCACTTTGGCAGAAATCTTCTAGGCCTCTTTATTTTTTTAAGGGCTTCTGTAATCCTGTGGAAATCAAATCATTCTCTTTGGAAACCTGCATTGTGTCATCTTCTTTATCATCTTTCCTTTCTTTGATTAGGGACCAGCTTAACCAAACCAGGTGACATTTGGCACCAGCTTTCTGTGTTATTGGGAAAGACAAAATCAGGGTAGTGAAGGAAATAAAAATCCTGGTATTCAAAGACAATCGCAGCCTGTACTATTTTTCTACATATGACCATTATTTTCACAGAGTGGAATCACAATGTGAATTTGGATATTTGGTTTGGTTAGCTGTTGGTTTGTTGGTTTGTTTGTTTGTTTGTTTGTTTCATTTTAACAGGGAAACCCTGGTCCATATCCTTAAATATCCATTTATGTTGTTTTCCAATTTGCTTACTCATCATAGGGAATAAACTTCACGTGATGACAGTGCCGTAAATAGTACACAGAAATGAGAACAAGTAAGCATAGAAGGAGTGCTCTCTCACATTTTCCTTAAAAAAAATCATAACATAGGCACTGCACTAGTTTGCATTTCAGCCAGAAGTGCAAGAGTGTTCCCCTTTCTCCATAACCTCACCAACAACTGGTGTTTCATGTGTTGTTAATTTTACCCATTCTAACAGGTGTGAGGTGGTATGGCATCATGGTTTTGCTTTGCATTCCCTAATGATGAGTGATGTTGACCATCTTTCCACGTGTCTGTTGGCTGTGTAGAAGTCTTCTTTGGAAAAGTGTCTCTTCATGTCTTTTCCCAGTTCATAAGTGGGCTGTTTGGTTTTTTGGGTGTTGAGTTTGATATGTTGTTTCTAGATTTTGGATACTAACACTTTATCATATGCCATTTTCAAATATCTTCTCCCATTCCATAGGCAGGTTTAGTTCTTTTGATTGTTTCCTTCACTGTGCAAAAGCTTTTTATCTTGATAAGAATATCACTTAGACATCAAAATGCATGGAGTCTAGCCATTTGTAGCTATTTAGCTTTAACTAGAATGTATTATGCTAAGCAAAACGAGTCCATCTGAGAAAGACAAGTATACATTTTCATGCATATGTGAAATTTAACTTTCAGACTTTCAGCTTGGAAGTCTGGTGGTTTCCTTGTGATGGTGAGATATGTATTGCATTGGGCCCTTTTCAATTGGCTTTCACAATTATGTGGCAACCTCCAAACCTAGGGTGTGTCAAGGTGCCCACAGAGAATGCCCTTGGGTAGGCTACGCCAAAGTTTATAGGAGGATCCCACTTCCTGATGGGACAAGAGGACAGTAGGATAGATATAGCCATCCTCGATTTGACCCGTGCCCATTTGAATGCAGAACCTTGACTCACTTTGTTGTCATCCCTCACCGATGGATGTTTTTCTTACTTGGACTCAGTTCACACACTCTGCCTTCCAGCTGGGAGTCTGATCTAGTCCTTGTGACTGAGGGAGAGAATTTTACACAGGGCTCCTTATTGCTTACTTGAGTTTCAGAAGTATGTGGCCATCCTGGGGCCCAAGGCATTCGAAGGTGCTCAGGAGGCTTGTTTATGTGTAAGCTGAAGTAGACATTTGGGAGGGAACTGGTCTCCTTCTGGTCCAAGGGCAAATGAATTTAAGTTATCTCCTTTCCAGATTGATCCCAATTGCCATTGGAAAATCGAGTTTTGGCCTTCCTTGCACACATTCCCTTCCCCTTGCTGTTTTTCTGACAAAAATTCTGCCCTCCCCCCCCCCCCCCCTTGGAGCCATGGAGTCATAACCCACTAGGTGGCCGCAAATTCCCACTCTTGTCCTGTAATGAGTGAGAGCAACCAATATCTGCCATACCAAAGGATAGCTATCCTTTCATCCTTGAGGGCTTGCTGGTTAGCCTGCTGTTCTATGGAACATGAAGGAGAGCCAGCTTGCCTCACTGACCTGGATGAATGAGTGCCCTTCATTCTGAGAAGTAATTTGCACATGGGCATTATTGTCCAGAAGGTGGTCAACACAAGAAGGCCCCTTTCCAGGAATACAGAACAAAGTCCTTATTCTGGACTCCTGAGCAAGATCTGGCAGAACCCAATAGCTGCAGCTCACTGTTGCCTCCATAAACTGATGGAAAAACTGGGAGGGATAAAAACAGAAATCTCTGGCTTCTAAAGGAATTATGCAGGATTCCTTCTGCCTGGGCTCCCAGGTATATTCCTTCAGAGGGCTCTCATTGCCTAAGCCCATAGACATTTCATATTCTGGAAACAACCAGGTTGACAGGAGACTGTGCTGAGTTTTTCATTCTCAACATTCTCCAAATCCCATGTGTGTTGAAGAACTCATGCTGTCTGTGTCTCCATTTCTACAACTTAGCCCTTTCTTGGAAAAAATGGATTTGCATGGAATGTATTCAGAGCCAGTGTCTTAGAGTACTATCTTCTTTCAGCACAGGAGTCTGATGGTGTCCTTGAGGTGTTGAGATAGGTATTGCATTGGTCCCTTCTCAATTTGTTTTCAGAACTGTGTGCCAATTTTCAAAACTTGGCTGTGTGGAAGTGCCCAGCGAGAATGTTGTGATTAGGCTAAGCCTGGCGGTAGGGGAGTATACTGCCTCCTTTGTGGGACAAGAGGATGGAAGACAGCTATGAGCTTTATCAATTTGACACGTGGCCATTTGAATGCAGATCTTGGTACCAACTTGTCATTCCTAATCCACTGCTGCTTTTCTAACTTGGATGCAATTCACACTTCTAGACAATGGGCCTATCCACCCAGAAAACAGAGCTCAGCTCGGCGGGGAACAAAAGTACTGGCCAGCGCCATCTCCCTCGCCCATCCCCCAGCCAAAATTCCAAAGGGAACCAGTTGCCCTCATGGAACTTCTTGCCCCGGGCAAACGCCCAATGCTGTGCTCTTATGGATTCATCCCTCAGATGGGTCTGCCTGCCTCCCTCCCGGTGCTGCAGGGCCCCTACTGCAGGGGACCACTGACAGCAAAGCGAGCTAAGCCTGCCTCTCCTGCCGCTGTGAACTTTGTGGATCCACCCCGGCTAATACGCCAGATCCCATAGAAGCAGCATCACGAGACTGGCAGTGTGCAAGTAGCCCAGACAGAGGCCACATCACTCCACAGTGAGTCCCGCCCCTGGGAGAGGGGAAGAAAGGGACACACCAGTCTGACTGTGGCCCCAGTGGTGGGCTGGGGGCAGATATCAGGTCTGACTGCAGCCTCGCCCACCAACACAAGTTACTCCAGACAGCACAGTGCTGCAGTTCCGCACCACTCCAGGGACTATCCAAAATGACTAAACGGAAGAATTATCCTCAAAAGAAACTCCAGAAAGTAGCAACAGCTAACGAATTGACCAAAAAAGACTTAAGCAATATAACAGAACATGAATTTAAAATATTAGTCATAAAATTAACTGCTGGGCTTGAAAAAAGTATACAGGAGAGCAGAGAATCTATTGTTACAGAGATCAAGGGACTAAGAAATACTCAGGAGGAGCTGAAAAATGCCATAAGTGAGGTGCAAAATAAAATGGAGGTGACCACAGCTTGGATTGAAGAGGCAGAGGAGAGAATAGGTGAATTAGAAGATAAAATTATGGAAAAAGAGAGATAAAAAAATCCAGGAGTATGAGTGGAGAAGTAGAGAACTAAGTGATGCTATGAAACGCAACAATATCCGTATAATAGGGATTCCAGAGGAGGGAGAGAGAGAGAAAGGGGCTGAAGATGTACTTGAACAAATCATAGCTGAGAACTTCCTTGATCTGGGGAAGGAAAAAGGCATTGAAATCCAACAGGCACAGAGAACTCCCTTCAGACGTAACTTGAATCGATCTTCTGCATCACAAGTCATAGTGAAACTGGAGAAATACAAGGATAAAGAGAACATTCTGAAAGCAGCTACGGATAAACACGCTCTAACCTATAAAGGGAGACTGATAAGTCTAGTGACAGATCTATCTACTGAAACTTGGCACGCCAGAAAAGAATGGCAGGAAATCTTCAATGTGATGAACAGGAACAATATGCATCCAAGAATCCTTTATGCAGCAAGCCATCATTCAGATGGAAGGAGAGATAAAGGTCTTTCCAAACAAACAAAAACTGAAGGAAATCATCACCACTAAAACCAACCCTACAAGGAATCCTAAGGGGGATTCTGTAAGTGAAACGTTGCAAGGACCACAAAGTACCAGAGATATCACTACAAGCATGAAACCTACAGACATCACAATGACTCTAAACCCATATCTTTCTATAATAACACTGAATGTAAACAGACGAAATACTCCAACCAAAAGACATAGGGTATCAGAATGGATAAAAAAAAAAAACATGACCCATCTATCTGCTGTCTACAAGAGACTTGTTTTAGACCTGAGAACACCCTCAGATTGAAAGTGAGGGGATGGAGAACTATCATGCTACTGGAAGCCAAAAGAAAGCTGGAGCAGCCATATCTATATCAAACTTGACTTTAAATTAAAGGCTGTAACAGATGAAGAAGGGCATTATATAATAACTGCAGGCTCTATCCATCAGGAAGAGCTAACAATTATAAATGTCTATGCGCCGAATACCGGAGCCCCCAAATATATAAAGCAATTGATCACAATCATAAACAACCTTATTGATAAGAATGTGGTAATTGCAGGGGACTTTAACACTCCACTTACAACAATGGATAGATCATCTAGACACAGGGTCAATAAGGAGACAAGGGCCCTGAATGCTACATTGGATCAGATGGACTTGACAGATATATTTAGAGCTCTTCATCCCAAAGTAACGGAATATACTTTCTACTCGAGTGCACATGGAACATTCTCCAAGAGAGATCACATACTGATAACCAACAAAGAAACTAATGGATAATAATACAATACTAATAGGAGACTTTAACACCCCAGTTACATGTCATCTAAACTGAAAACAAACAAGGAAACATGGCTTCGAATGACACACTGGTCCAGGTGGACTTAACAGGTATATTCAGATTGTTCCATCCTAAACACATTCTCTATAAGTGCACATGGGACATTCTCAGAACACGTCACATGTTAGGTCACAAAATAATCCCAAAACACTGAAGTCATTCCATGCACCTTTTCTGCCAACAGCACTATGAAACTAGAAGTCAGCCCAAGAAAAAAATCTGGAAAGACCACAAATATATGGAATAACATGTTACTAAACAATGAATATGTCAGTCAGGAGAAAAAAAGGAAAAAGGAAATTTAAAAGTGCATTGAAAAATCCAAAATCCATAAAGAACTTATGAAGCTCAACACCCCAAAACCAAATAATATAGTGAAGAAATGGGCAAAATACATGAATAGACACGTCTCCAGAGAAATCCAGATGGCCAACCGACACATGAAAAAATGCACAACATCACTCATCATCAGGAAAATGCAAATCAAAACGAAAGGAGATAGCATTTCACACCTGTCAGAATGGCTAACATTAGCAACTCAGGCGACAACAGATGTTGGCGTGGATGTGGAGAAAGAGGAACTCTCTTGCACTGTTGGTGGGAATGCAAACTGGTGCAGCCATTCTGTAGAACAGTATGGAGGTTCCTCATAAAATAAAAAATAGAACTACCCTACTACCCAGCAATTGCACTACTAGGTATTTATCCAAAGGATATAGGAGTGGTGATTCGAAGGGGAACATGCACCCCAATGTTTATAGAAGCACTATCAACAATAGCCAAAGTATAGAAAAAGCTTGAATGTCCATTGACTGGTGAATGGGTAAAGAAGATGTAGTGTATACTTACACAATGGAATACTACTGGGCGATCAAGAATAATGAAATTGTGCCACTTGCAACACCACGGATGGAATTAGAGTATACTGTGTTAAGCGAAATAAGTCAGTCAGAGAAAGAAAATATTATAGGCTATCACTCATACGTGGAATTTGAGAAGCACAAGAGGTGAACATAGGGGAAGGGAAGGAAAATATAAGACAAAAACACAGAGGGAGGCAAACCATAAGAGACTCTTAAGTACAGAGAATAAACTGAGGACTGCTGCAGGGGTGTTGGGTGGGCGGATGGGCTAAATGGGTGATGGTCACTAAGGAAGGCACTTGTAAGGATGAGCACTGGGTGTTACATATAAGTGATGAATCACTGGGTTCTACTCCTGAAACCAATACAACACTGTACGTTAACTTCAATTTAATTGAATAAATTTTAAAAATAAAACAGAATAGAAAGCACAGAGATCCACACATACAAATTCAATTAATCTTCAACTAAGCAGGAAAGAATATCCATTGGGAAAAGACAGTCTCTTCAAAGAAGGGTGTTGGGAAAAGTGCACAGTATCATGCAAAAGAATGAATGTAAACCACTTCCTTACACCATACACTTAAATAAACAAAACATAGATTAAGGACCTAGATGTGAGACCCAAAGCCATAAAAATCCTAGAACACAGCACAGGTAGTAACTTCTTTGACATCAGCCATGAAAACTTCTTTCAATATATGTCCCCTGAGGCCAGAGAAACTAAAGCAAAAATAAATCTTGGGACTATATCGAGTAAAAAGCTTCTGCACAGTGAAGTAAAGAGTGAACAGTAAAAAGCAACTTATGGAATGGGAGAAGATATTTGCAAATGACCTATCTAATAAAGAGCTAATATCCAAAATACATAGAGAACTGATATATCATAAGGCCCAAACAACAAATAATCAAATTAAAAACTGGAAAGAAAACATGAACAGACATTTCTCCAAAGAAGACATACAGATGGTAACAGACACAGGAAAAATGCTTATCATCACTTACCATCAAGGAAATGCAAAACAAAACCACAATGAGAAACTACCTCACACCTGTCAGAATGGCAAAAATCAAAAATACAAGAAGCAATAAGTGTTGGCAAGGATGTGGAGAAAAGGAAACTGTTCTTGGAAATGCAAAGTGGTGAGGCCACCGTGTAAAACTATGTGGAATTTCCTCTAAAAGTTAAAAATACAATTACCTCATGATCCAGCATAGCACAACTGGGTATTTATCCAAGGAATAAAAGAACACAAATTCAAGAGGATGCATGCACATTGGCGCTCCTGGGCAGCTCAGTAAGTGAAGCGCCCAACTTCCCCCCAGGTCATGATCTCATGGTGTGTGAATTCAAGCCCCGCGTCAGGCTCTGTTCTGACAGCTCAGCGCCTGGAGCCTGCTTCAGATTCTGTGTCTCCCTCTCTCTCTGCCCCTCACCTGCTCTCTCACTCTATCTCTCTCTTTCAAAAATAAATAAACCTTAAATTTTTTAATGCACACCTGAACCAGTGTGTTTATAGCAGCATTGTTTACAATAACCAAGATATGGAAGCAGCCCAAGTATCCATAAATGGATGAATGGATAAAGAGGATGTGACATACATATGATGGAATACTATTCAGCCATAAGAAGGAATGCAATCTTTCCTTTTGCAAGGACCTGGATGGAGCTAGAGAGTATGATTCTAAGTGAAATATACCAGTCAAAAAAAGACAAATACCATATAATTCTACTCATACATGGGTTTAAGAAACAAACAAGCAAAGGGAAAAAATAAGAGAGAGAGAGAGAGAGAGAGTATAGACAATCAGGAAACAGACTCTTTTTTTTTAAGTTCATTTATTTTTTTTAATTTAACTTTATCTTTTTAAATTTTTTCAATATATGAAATATTGTCAAATTGGTTTCCTACAACACCCAGTGCTCATCCCAAAAGGTGCCCTCCTCAATACCCATCGCCCACCCTACCCTCCCTCCCACCCCCCATCAACCCTCCGTTTTTTTCTCAGTTTTTAACAGTCTCTTATGCTTTGGCTCCTTCCCACTCTAACCTCTTTTGTTTTTTCCTTCCCCTCCCCCATGGGTTTCTGTTAAGTTTCTCAGGATCCGCATAAGAGTGAAAATATATGGTATCTGTCTTTCTCTTTATGGCTTATTTCACTTAGCATCACACCCTCCAGTCCCATCCATGTTGCTACAAAGAGACATATTTCGTTCTTCCTCATTGCCACGTAGTACTCCATTGTGTATATAAACCACCCTTTCTTGATCCATTCATCAGTTGATGGACATTTCGGCTCTTTCCATAATTTGGCTATTGTTGAGAGTGCTGCTATAAACATTGGGGTACAAGTGCCCCTATGCATCAGTACTCCTGTATCCCTTGGGTAAATTCCTAGCAGTGCTATTGCTGGGTCATAGGGTAGGTCTATTTTTAATTTTCTGAGGAACCTCCACACTGCTTTCCAGAGCAGCTGCACCAAGTTGCATTCCCCCCAACAGTGCAAGAGGGTTTCCGTTTCTCCACATCTTCTCCAGCATCTACCGTCTCCTGATTTGTTCATTTTGGCCACTCTGACTGGCGTGAGGTGATATCTGAGTGTGGTTTTGATTTGTATTTTCCTGATAAGGAGCGACGGTGAGCATCTTTCCATGTGCCTGTTGGCCATCTGGATGTCTTCTTTAGAGAAGTGTCTATTCATGTTTTCTGCCCAAATCTTCACTGGGTTATTTGTTTTTCGGGTGTGGAGTTTGGTGAGCTCTTTATAGATTTTGGATACTAGCCCTTTGTCCGATATGGCATTTGCGAAGATCTTTTCCCGTTCCGTTGGTTGCCTTTTAGTTTTGTTGGTTGTTTCCTTTGCTGTGCAGAAGCTTTTTATCTTCATAAGGTGCCAGTGATTCACTTTTGCTTTTAATTCCCTTGCCTTTGGGGATGTGTCGAGTAAGAGATTGCTACGGCTGAGGTCAGAGAGGTCTTTTCCTGCTTTCTCCTCTAGGGTTTGGATGGTTTCCTGTCTCAAATTCAGGTCCTTTATCCATTTTGAGTTTATTTTTGTGAATGGTGTGAGAAAATGGCCTATTTTCAACCTTCTGCCTGTTGCTGTCAAGTTCTCCCAGCACCATTTGTAAAAGAGACTGTCTTTTATCCACTGGATGTTCTTTCCTGCTTTGTCAAAGATTAGTCGGCCATACGTTTGTGGGTCTAGTTCTGGGGTTTCTATTCTATTCCATTGGTCTATGTGTCTCTTTTTGTGCCAATACCATGCGGTCTGGATGATTACAGCTTTGTAGTAGAGGCGAAAGTCTGGGATTGTGATGTCTCCTGCTTTGGTCTTCTTCTTCAAAATGACTTTGGCTATTCGGGGCCTTTTGTGGTCCCATATGAATTTTAGGATTGCCTGTTCTAGTTTCGAGAAGAATGCTGGTGCAATTTTGATTGGGATTGCTTTGAATGTGTACATAGCTTTGGGTAATATTGACATTTTGACAATATTTATTCTTCCAATCCATGAGCAGGGAATGTCTTTCCATTTCTTTATATCTTCTTCAATTACCTTCATAAGCTTTCTATAGTTTTCAGCATACAGATCTTTTACATCTTTGGTTAGATTTATTTGTAGGTATTTTATGCTTCTTGGTGCAATTGTGAATGGGATCAGTTTCTTTATTTGTCTTTCTGTTGCTTCAATGTTAGTGTATAAGGATGCAACTGATTTTTGTACATTGATTTTGTATCCTGCAACTTTGCTGAATTCATGTATCAGTTCCAGCAGACTTTTGGTGGAGTCTATTGGATTTTCCATGTATAATATGTCATCTGAAAAAAGCGAAAGCTTGACTTCATCTTTGCCAATTTTGATACCTCTGATTTCCTTTTGTTGTCTGATTGCTGATGCTAGAACTTCCAACACTATGTTAAACAACACTGGTGAGAGTGGGCATCCCTGTCGTGTTCCTGATCTCAGGGAAAAAGCTCTCAGTTTTTCCCCATTGAGGATGATGTTAGCTGTGGGCTTTTCATAAATGGCTTTTATGATCTTCAAGTATGTTCCTTCTATCCCGACTTTCTCAAGGGTTTTTATTAAGAAAAGGTGCTGGGAGGCGCCTGGGTGGCTCAGTCGGTTAAGCGGCCGACTTCGGCTCAGGTCACGATCTCGCGGTTCGTGAGTTCAAGCCCCGCGTCGGGCTCTGTGCTAACAGCTCAGAGCCTGGAGCCTGTTTCAGATTCCGTGCCTCCTGCTCTCTCTCTGACCCTCCCTTGTTCATGCTCTGTCTCTGTCTCAAAAATAAACGTTGAAAAAAAAAAAAAAAAAAAGAAAGGGTGCTGGATTTTGTCAAAGGCCTTTTCTGCATCGATTGACAGGATCATATGGTTCTTATCTTTTCTTTTATTGATGTGATGTATCACGTTGATTGATTTGCGAATGTTGAACCAGCCCTGCATCCCAGGAATGAATCCCAGTTGATCATGGTGAATAATTCTTTTTATATGCTGTTGAATTCTATTTGCTAGTATCTTATTGAGAATTTTTGCATCTATATTCATCAGGAATATTGGCCTGTAGTTCTCTTTTTTTACTGCGTCTCTGTCTGGTTTAGGAATCAAAGTAATACTGGCTTCGTAGAATGAGTCTGGAAGTTTTCCTTCCCTTTCTATTTCTTGGAATAGCTTGAGAAGGATAGGTATTATCTCTGCTTTAAACGTCTGGTAGAACTCCCCTGGGAAGCCATCTGGTCCTGGACTCTTATTTGTTGGGAGATTTTTGATAACCGATTCAATTTCTTCGCCGGTGATGGGTCTGTTCAAGCTTTCTATTTCCTCCTGATTGACTGTTGGAAGAGTGTGGGTGTTTAGGAATTTGTCCATTTCTTCCAGGTTGTCCAGTTCGTTGGCATACAATTTTTCATAGTATTCCCCGATAATTGCTTGTATCTCTGAGGGATTGGTTGTAATCATTCCATTTTCATTCATGATTTTATCTATTTGGGTCATCTCCCTTTTCTTTTTGAGAAGCCTGGCTAGAGTTTTTTCGATTTTGTTTATTTTTTCAAAAAAACCAACTCTTGGTTTCGTTGATCTGCTCTACCGTTTCTTTAGATTCTATATTGTTTATTTGTGCTATGATCGTTATTATTTCTCTTCTGCTGGGTTTAGGCTGCCTTTGCTGTTCTGCTTCTATTTCCTTTAGGTGTGCTGTTAGATTTTGTATTTGGGATGTTTCTTGTTTCTTGAGATAGGCCTGGATTGCGAATGTATTTTCCTCTCAGGACTGCCTTCGCTGAATCCCAAAGCATTTGGATGGTTGTATTTTCATTTTCATTTGTTTCCACATATATTTTTAAATTTCTTCTCTAATTGCCCGGTTGACCCACTCATTCTTTAGTAGGGTGATCTTTAACCTGCATGCTTTTGGAGGTTTTCCAGACTTTTTCCTGTGGTTGATTTCAAGCTTCATAGCATTGTGGTCTGAAAGTTTGCATGGTATAATTTCAATTCTTGTATACTTATGAAGGGCTGTTTTGTGACCCAGTATATGATCTATCTTGGAGAATGTTCCATGTGCACTCGAGTAGAAAGTATATTCTGTTGCTTTGGGATGCAGAGTTCTAAATATATCTGTCAAGTCCATCTGATCCAATGTAGCCTTCAGGGCCCTTGTTCCTTTATTGACCGTGTGTCTAGATGATCTATCCTTTTCTGTAAGTGGGGTGTTAAAGTCCCCTGCAATTACCACATTCTTATCAATAAGGTTGCTTATGTTTATGAGTAATTGTTTTATATATTTGGGGGCTCCGGTATTCAGCGCATAGACATTTATAGTTGTTAGCTCTTCCTGATGGATAGACCCTGTCATTATTATATAATGCCCTTCTTCATCTCTTGTTACAGCCTTTCATTTAAAGTCTAGTTTGTCTGATATAAGTATGGCTACTCCAGCTTTCTTTTGGCTTCCAGTAGCATGAAAGATAGTTCTCCATCGCCTCACTCTCAATCTAAAGGTGTCCTCGGATCTAAAATGAGTCTCTTGTAGACAGCAAATAGATGGGTCTTGTTTTTTATCCATTCTGATACCCTATGTCTTTTGGTTGGCGCATGTAATCCATTTACATTCAGTGTTATTATAGAAAGATACGGGTTTAGAGTCACTGTGATGTCTGTATGTTTTATGCTTGTCTATGCTTTTATGTCTCTGGTACTTTGTCTCACAGGATCCCCCTTAGGATTTCTTGTAGGGCTGGTTTAGTGGTGACAAATTCCTTCAGTTTTTGTTTGGGAAGACCTTGATCTCTCCTTCTAGTCTAAATGACAGACTTGCTGGATAAAGGATTTTCGGCTGCATATTTTTTCTGTTCAGCACACTGAAGATCTCGTGCCAATTCTTTCTGGCCTGCCAAGTTTCAAAAGAGAGATCAGTCACGAGTCTTATAGGTCTCCCTTTATATGTGAGGGCACGTTTATCCCTTGCTGCTTTCAGAATTTTCTCTTTATCCTTGTATTTTGCCAGTTTCACTATGATATGTCGTGCAGAAGATCGATTCAAGTTACGTCTGAAGGGAGTTCTGTGTGCTTCTTGGATTTCAATGCCTTTTTCCTTCCCCAGTTCAGGGACGTTCTCGGCTATAATTTCTTCAAGTACCCCTTCAGCACCTTTCCCTCTCTCTTCCTCCTCTGGGATACCAATTATGCGTATATTATTTCTTTTTAGTGTCTCACTTAGTTCTCTAATTTTCCCCTCATACCTCATACTCCTGGATTTTTTTATCTCTCTTTTTCTCAGCTTCTTCTTTTTCCATAACTTTATCTTCTAGTTCACCTATTCTCTCCTCTGCCTCTTCAATCCGAGCCGTCGTCATTTCCATTTTGTTTTGCATTTCGTTTAAAGTGTTTTTCAGCTCCTCCTGACTGTTCTTTAGTCCCTTGATCTCTGTAGCAAGAGATTGTCTGCTGTCCTCTATACTGTTTTCAAGCCCAGCGATTAATTTTATGACTATTATTCTAAATTCACTTTCCGTTATATTATTTAAATCCTTTTTGATCAGTTCATTAGCTGTTATTTCCTGGAGATTCTTCTGAGGGGCATTCTTCCGTTTGGTCATTTTGGATAGTCCCTGGAGTGGTGCGGACCTGCAGGGCACTTCCCCTGTGCTGTGGTGTATAACTGGAGTTGGTGGGCGGGGCCGCAGTCAGACCTGATGTCTGCCCCCAGCCCACCACTGGGGCCCCAGTCAGACTGGTGTGTGCCTTCTCTTCCCCTCTCCTAGGTGCAGGATTCACTGTGGGGTGGCGTGGCCCGTCTGGGGTACTTGCACACTGCCAGGCTTGTGGTGCTGGGGATCTGGCGTATGAGCTGGGGTGGGTAGGCAAGGTGCACGGGGGGCAGGAGGGGCAGGCTTAGCTCGCTTCTCCTTAGGTGATCCACTTCAGGAGGGGCCCTGTGGCAGCGGGAGGGAGTCAGATCTGCTGCTGGAGGTTTGGCTCTGCAGAAGCACAGCGTTGGGTGTTTGCGCTGAGGGAGCAAGTTCCCTGGCAGGAAATGGTTCCCTTTGGGATTTTGGCTGGGGGATGGGCGGGGGAGATGGCGCTGGCGAGCGCCTTTGTTCCCCGTCAAACTGAGCTCTGTTGTCGCGGGGCTCGGCAACTCTCCCTCCCTTTGTCCTCCAGCCTTCCCAATTTCTGAGCAGAGCTGTTAACTTATGACGTCCCAGATGCTAAGTCATGCTTGCTGTCGGAACACACTTCGTCCGGCCCCTCCGCTTTTGCCAGCCAGACTCGGGGGCTCTGCTTGGCCGGCAGGCTGCCCCTCCGCCCCGGCTCCCCCCCCCACCAGTCCGTGGAGCGCGCACCGCCTCGCAGCCCTTCCTACCCTCTTCAGGGGGCCTCTAGTCTGCGCCTGGCTCCAGAGACTCCCCATTCTGCTAGTCTTCTGGTGGTTTTCTGGGTTATTTAGGCAGGTGTAGGTGGAATCGAAGTGATCAGCAGGACGTGCGGTGAGCCCAGCGTCCTCCTACACCGCCATCTTCTTTCCCTCTCAGGAAACAGACTCTTAAGAGAGTACAATGAGATAGTATCCGATGGGAGGTGGATGGGAGCATGGTTGGTTAAATAGGTGATGAGAATTTAGAGATGTACGTGTCATAAAGAGCACAGGGTGATACATGGAATTGTATACCTGCAAGTAATATAACTCTGCATATTAACGAACTGGAATTAAAGAAACAAAAACTAAGATACAGTGTAAAAAAAGGAAAAATTAAGTGAGGACCTAGCCAATTGTTTACTAGGTGAATTACATACAACTGACTTAAGGCACTCTTGCCATGCCTGCAGTGGGTTAATAGCTACCTTAAAGGAAGTTACAAGGTCCTCCAAGGCACAGAGCACAGAGATTCCTCCTCATGTAGCCTCCTCCTGCTACCTTGCATTCAGAAATACTTAGCAGTCGTTTTTCAGGCATTGAAGAAAAATTAGGATTAAAATATTTTAAAGATAAAGGAGGCTTAACAATGGAATATCAGTGGGAAATACTCTGTGCATGCCATCCTGGGCCTGTACTTGTGACATTCTTGATCCACCTCAAATACAGGTTCGTCTGTATGAATTCCTTGAACCACCACCCATCCTTTCTCTGTGCCCAGCACTATATCTTTATTAGTGACCATGGCAAAACATGATCTATGCCCACGTGGAGATCACTTCTAATGAGGAATACAGAAGTGAAAATGGGGGTCCATGTGGTTAGCAGGGATGGTGGGTAACAGCAACGGAGCATTTAAGAGACCTGAACTTCAAAGGAAACTTCTTCCAAAAGGAAAATTTGGTACATAGGTTTTGTAAAAGTAATTCATTAGAGCTTTTGGAAGTGTATTTTTATATTGAACAAAAGGTGTGTTATAATTTCCCTTGTGTGTTCATTCATAGACCAAAGAAATAAACTGGAGTGGACCAGGTATATGTCTGGCAATTTGTCTCACCAATTTATAGCACTTTGGCAGAAATCTTCTAGGCCTCTTTATTTTTTTAAGGGCTTCTGTAATCCTGTGGAAATCAAATCATTCTCTTTGGAAACCTGCATTGTGTCATCTTCTTTATCATCTTTCCTTTCTTTGATTAGGGACCAGCTTAACCAAACCAGGTGACATTTGGCACCAGCTTTCTGTGTTATTGGGAAAGACAAAATCAGGGTAGTGAAGGAAATAAAAATCCTGGTATTCAAAGACAATCGCAGCCTGTACTATTTTTCTACATATGACCATTATTTTCACAGAGTGGAATCACAATGTGAATTTGGATATTTGGTTTGGTTAGCTGTTGGTTTGTTGGTTTGTTTGTTTGTTTGTTTGTTTGTTTCATTTTAACAGGGAAACCCTGGTCCATATCCTTAAATATCCATTTATGTTGTTTTCCAATTTGCTTACTCATCATAGGGAATAAACTTCACGTGATGACAGTGCCGTAAATAGTACACAGAAATGAGAACAAGTAAGCATAGAAGGAGTGCTCTCTCACATTTTCCTTAAAAAAAATCATAACATAGGCACTGCACTAGTTTGCATTTCAGCCAGAAGTGCAAGAGTGTTCCCCTTTCTCCATAACCTCACCAACAACTGGTGTTTCATGTGTTGTTAATTTTACCCATTCTAACAGGTGTGAGGTGGTATGGCATCATGGTTTTGCTTTGCATTCCCTAATGATGAGTGATGTTGACCATCTTTCCACGTGTCTGTTGGCTGTGTAGAAGTCTTCTTTGGAAAAGTGTCTCTTCATGTCTTTTCCCAGTTCATAAGTGGGCTGTTTGGTTTTTTGGGTGTTGAGTTTGATATGTTGTTTCTAGATTTTGGATACTAACACTTTATCATATGCCATTTTCAAATATCTTCTCCCATTCCATAGGCAGGTTTAGTTCTTTTGATTGTTTCCTTCACTGTGCAAAAGCTTTTTATCTTGATAAGAATATCACTTAGACATCAAAATGCATGGAGTCTAGCCATTTGTAGCTATTTAGCTTTAACTAGAATGTATTATGCTAAGCAAAACGAGTCCATCTGAGAAAGACAAGTATACATTTTCATGCATATGTGAAATTTAACTTTCAGACTTTCAGCTTGGAAGTCTGGTGGTTTCCTTGTGATGGTGAGATATGTATTGCATTGGGCCCTTTTCAATTGGCTTTCACAATTATGTGGCAACCTCCAAACCTAGGGTGTGTCAAGGTGCCCACAGAGAATGCCCTTGGGTAGGCTACGCCAAAGTTTATAGGAGGATCCCACTTCCTGATGGGACAAGAGGACAGTAGGATAGATATAGCCATCCTCGATTTGACCCGTGCCCATTTGAATGCAGAACCTTGACTCACTTTGTTGTCATCCCTCACCGATGGATGTTTTTCTTACTTGGACTCAGTTCACACACTCTGCCTTCCAGCTGGGAGTCTGATCTAGTCCTTGTGACTGAGGGAGAGAATTTTACACAGGGCTCCTTATTGCTTACTTGAGTTTCAGAAGTATGTGGCCATCCTGGGGCCCAAGGCATTCGAAGGTGCTCAGGAGGCTTGTTTATGTGTAAGCTGAAGTAGACATTTGGGAGGGAACTGGTCTCCTTCTGGTCCAAGGGCAAATGAATTTAAGTTATCTCCTTTCCAGATTGATCCCAATTGCCATTGGAAAATCGAGTTTTGGCCTTCCTTGCACACATTCCCTTCCCCTTGCTGTTTTTCTGACAAAAATTCTGCCCTCCCCCCCCCCCCCCCTTGGAGCCATGGAGTCATAACCCACTAGGTGGCCGCAAATTCCCACTCTTGTCCTGTAATGAGTGAGAGCAACCAATATCTGCCATACCAAAGGATAGCTATCCTTTCATCCTTGAGGGCTTGCTGGTTAGCCTGCTGTTCTATGGAACATGAAGGAGAGCCAGCTTGCCTCACTGACCTGGATGAATGAGTGCCCTTCATTCTGAGAAGTAATTTGCACATGGGCATTATTGTCCAGAAGGTGGTCAACACAAGAAGGCCCCTTTCCAGGAATACAGAACAAAGTCCTTATTCTGGACTCCTGAGCAAGATCTGGCAGAACCCAATAGCTGCAGCTCACTGTTGCCTCCATAAACTGATGGAAAAACTGGGAGGGATAAAAACAGAAATCTCTGGCTTCTAAAGGAATTATGCAGGATTCCTTCTGCCTGGGCTCCCAGGTATATTCCTTCAGAGGGCTCTCATTGCCTAAGCCCATAGACATTTCATATTCTGGAAACAACCAGGTTGACAGGAGACTGTGCTGAGTTTTTCATTCTCAACATTCTCCAAATCCCATGTGTGTTGAAGAACTCATGCTGTCTGTGTCTCCATTTCTACAACTTAGCCCTTTCTTGGAAAAAATGGATTTGCATGGAATGTATTCAGAGCCAGTGTCTTAGAGTACTATCTTCTTTCAGCACAGGAGTCTGATGGTGTCCTTGAGGTGTTGAGATAGGTATTGCATTGGTCCCTTCTCAATTTGTTTTCAGAACTGTGTGCCAATTTTCAAAACTTGGCTGTGTGGAAGTGCCCAGCGAGAATGTTGTGATTAGGCTAAGCCTGGCGGTAGGGGAGTATACTGCCTCCTTTGTGGGACAAGAGGATGGAAGACAGCTATGAGCTTTATCAATTTGACACGTGGCCATTTGAATGCAGATCTTGGTACCAACTTGTCATTCCTAATCCACTGCTGCTTTTCTAACTTGGATGCAATTCACACTTCTAGACAATGGGCCTATCCACCCAGAAAACAGAGCTCAGCTCGGCGGGGAACAAAAGTACTGGCCAGCGCCATCTCCCTCGCCCATCCCCCAGCCAAAATTCCAAAGGGAACCAGTTGCCCTCATGGAACTTCTTGCCCCGGGCAAACGCCCAATGCTGTGCTCTTATGGATTCATCCCTCAGATGGGTCTGCCTGCCTCCCTCCCGGTGCTGCAGGGCCCCTACTGCAGGGGACCACTGACAGCAAAGCGAGCTAAGCCTGCCTCTCCTGCCGCTGTGAACTTTGTGGATCCACCCCGGCTAATACGCCAGATCCCATAGAAGCAGCATCACGAGACTGGCAGTGTGCAAGTAGCCCAGACAGAGGCCACATCACTCCACAGTGAGTCCCGCCCCTGGGAGAGGGGAAGAAAGGGACACACCAGTCTGACTGTGGCCCCAGTGGTGGGCTGGGGGCAGATATCAGGTCTGACTGCAGCCTCGCCCACCAACACAAGTTACTCCAGACAGCACAGTGCTGCAGTTCCGCACCACTCCAGGGACTATCCAAAATGACTAAACGGAAGAATTATCCTCAAAAGAAACTCCAGAAAGTAGCAACAGCTAACGAATTGACCAAAAAAGACTTAAGCAATATAACAGAACATGAATTTAAAATATTAGTCATAAAATTAACTGCTGGGCTTGAAAAAAGTATACAGGAGAGCAGAGAATCTATTGTTACAGAGATCAAGGGACTAAGAAATACTCAGGAGGAGCTGAAAAATGCCATAAGTGAGGTGCAAAATAAAATGGAGGTGACCACAGCTTGGATTGAAGAGGCAGAGGAGAGAATAGGTGAATTAGAAGATAAAATTATGGAAAAAGAGAGATAAAAAAATCCAGGAGTATGAGTGGAGAAGTAGAGAACTAAGTGATGCTATGAAACGCAACAATATCCGTATAATAGGGATTCCAGAGGAGGGAGAGAGAGAGAAAGGGGCTGAAGATGTACTTGAACAAATCATAGCTGAGAACTTCCTTGATCTGGGGAAGGAAAAAGGCATTGAAATCCAACAGGCACAGAGAACTCCCTTCAGACGTAACTTGAATCGATCTTCTGCATCACAAGTCATAGTGAAACTGGAGAAATACAAGGATAAAGAGAACATTCTGAAAGCAGCTACGGATAAACACGCTCTAACCTATAAAGGGAGACTGATAAGTCTAGTGACAGATCTATCTACTGAAACTTGGCACGCCAGAAAAGAATGGCAGGAAATCTTCAATGTGATGAACAGGAACAATATGCATCCAAGAATCCTTTATGCAGCAAGCCATCATTCAGATGGAAGGAGAGATAAAGGTCTTTCCAAACAAACAAAAACTGAAGGAAATCATCACCACTAAAACCAACCCTACAAGGAATCCTAAGGGGGATTCTGTAAGTGAAACGTTGCAAGGACCACAAAGTACCAGAGATATCACTACAAGCATGAAACCTACAGACATCACAATGACTCTAAACCCATATCTTTCTATAATAACACTGAATGTAAACAGACGAAATACTCCAACCAAAAGACATAGGGTATCAGAATGGATAAAAAAAAAAAACATGACCCATCTATCTGCTGTCTACAAGAGACTTGTTTTAGACCTGAGAACACCCTCAGATTGAAAGTGAGGGGATGGAGAACTATCATGCTACTGGAAGCCAAAAGAAAGCTGGAGCAGCCATATCTATATCAAACTTGACTTTAAATTAAAGGCTGTAACAGATGAAGAAGGGCATTATATAATAACTGCAGGCTCTATCCATCAGGAAGAGCTAACAATTATAAATGTCTATGCGCCGAATACCGGAGCCCCCAAATATATAAAGCAATTGATCACAATCATAAACAACCTTATTGATAAGAATGTGGTAATTGCAGGGGACTTTAACACTCCACTTACAACAATGGATAGATCATCTAGACACAGGGTCAATAAGGAGACAAGGGCCCTGAATGCTACATTGGATCAGATGGACTTGACAGATATATTTAGAGCTCTTCATCCCAAAGTAACGGAATATACTTTCTACTCGAGTGCACATGGAACATTCTCCAAGAGAGATCACATACTGATAACCAACAAAGAAACTAATGGATAATAATACAATACTAATAGGAGACTTTAACACCCCAGTTACATGTCATCTAAACTGAAAACAAACAAGGAAACATGGCTTCGAATGACACACTGGTCCAGGTGGACTTAACAGGTATATTCAGATTGTTCCATCCTAAACACATTCTCTATAAGTGCACATGGGACATTCTCAGAACACGTCACATGTTAGGTCACAAAATAATCCCAAAACACTGAAGTCATTCCATGCACCTTTTCTGCCAGCAGCACTATGAAACTAGAAGTCAGCCCAAGAAAAAAATCTGGAAAGACCACAAATATATGGAATAACATGTTACTAAACAATGAATATGTCAGTCAGGAGAAAAAAAGGAAAAAGGAAATTTAAAAGTGCATTGAAAAATCCAAAATCCATAAAGAACTTATGAAGCTCAACACCCCAAAACCAAATAATATAGTGAAGAAATGGGCAAAATACATGAATAGACACGTCTCCAGAGAAGACATCCAGATGGCCAACCGACACATGAAAAAATGCACAACATCACTCATCATCAGGAAAATGCAAATCAAAACGAAAGGAGATAGCATTTCACACCTGTCAGAATGGCTAACATTAGCAACTCAGGCGACAACAGATGTTGGCGTGGATGTGGAGAAAGAGGAACTCTCTTGCACTGTTGGTGGGAATGCAAACTGGTGCAGCCATTCTGTAGAACAGTATGGAGGTTCCTCATAAAATAAAAAATAGAACTACCCTACTACCCAGCAATTGCACTACTAGGTATTTATCCAAAGGATATAGGAGTGGTGATTCGAAGGGGAACATGCACCCCAATGTTTATAGAAGCACTATCAACAATAGCCAAAGTATAGAAAAAGCTTGAATGTCCATTGACTGGTGAATGGGTAAAGAAGATGTAGTGTATACTTACACAATGGAATACTACTGGGCGATCAAGAATAATGAAATTGTGCCACTTGCAACACCACGGATGGAATTAGAGTATACTGTGTTAAGCGAAATAAGTCAGTCAGAGAAAGAAAATATTATAGGCTATCACTCATACGTGGAATTTGAGAAGCACAAGAGGTGAACATAGGGGAAGGGAAGGAAAATATAAGACAAAAACACAGAGGGAGGCAAACCATAAGAGACTCTTAAGTACAGAGAATAAACTGAGGACTGCTGCAGGGGTGTTGGGTGGGCGGATGGGCTAAATGGGTGATGGTCACTAAGGAAGGCACTTGTAAGGATGAGCACTGGGTGTTACATATAAGTGATGAATCACTGGGTTCTACTCCTGAAACCAATACAACACTGTACGTTAACTTCAATTTAATTGAATAAATTTTAAAAATAAAACAGAATAGAAAGCACAGAGATCCACACATACAAATTCAATTAATCTTCAACTAAGCAGGAAAGAATATCCATTGGGAAAAGACAGTCTCTTCAAAGAAGGGTGTTGGGAAAAGTGCACAGTATCATGCAAAAGAATGAATGTAAACCACTTCCTTACACCATACACTTAAATAAACAAAACATAGATTAAGGACCTAGATGTGAGACCCAAAGCCATAAAAATCCTAGAACACAGCACAGGTAGTAACTTCTTTGACATCAGCCATGAAAACTTCTTTCAATATATGTCCCCTGAGGCCAGAGAAACTAAAGCAAAAATAAATCTTGGGACTATATCGAGTAAAAAGCTTCTGCACAGTGAAGTAAAGAGTGAACAGTAAAAAGCAACTTATGGAATGGGAGAAGATATTTGCAAATGACCTATCTAATAAAGAGCTAATATCCAAAATACATAGAGAACTGATATATCATAAGGCCCAAACAACAAATAATCAAATTAAAAACTGGAAAGAAAACATGAACAGACATTTCTCCAAAGAAGACATACAGATGGTAACAGACACAGGAAAAATGCTTATCATCACTTACCATCAAGGAAATGCAAAACAAAACCACAATGAGAAACTACCTCACACCTGTCAGAATGGCAAAAATCAAAAATACAAGAAGCAATAAGTGTTGGCAAGGATGTGGAGAAAAGGAAACTGTTCTTGGAAATGCAAAGTGGTGAGGCCACCGTGTAAAACTATGTGGAATTTCCTCTAAAAGTTAAAAATACAATTACCTCATGATCCAGCATAGCACAACTGGGTATTTATCCAAGGAATAAAAGAACACAAATTCAAGAGGATGCATGCACATTGGCGCTCCTGGGCAGCTCAGTAAGTGAAGCGCCCAACTTCCCCCCAGGTCATGATCTCATGGTGTGTGAATTCAAGCCCCGCGTCAGGCTCTGTTCTGACAGCTCAGCGCCTGGAGCCTGCTTCAGATTCTGTGTCTCCCTCTCTCTCTGCCCCTCACCTGCTCTCTCACTCTATCTCTCTCTTTCAAAAATAAATAAACCTTAAATTTTTTAATGCACACCTGAACCAGTGTGTTTATAGCAGCATTGTTTACAATAACCAAGATATGGAAGCAGCCCAAGTATCCATAAATGGATGAATGGATAAAGAGGATGTGACATACATATGATGGAATACTATTCAGCCATAAGAAGGAATGCAATCTTTCCTTTTGCAAGGACCTGGATGGAGCTAGAGAGTATGATTCTAAGTGAAATATACCAGTCAAAAAAAGACAAATACCATATAATTCTACTCATACATGGGTTTAAGAAACAAACAAGCAAAGGGAAAAAATAAGAGAGAGAGAGAGAGAGAGAGAGAGAGAGAGAGAGAGAGAGTATAGACAATCAGGAAACAGACTCTTTTTTTTTAAGTTCATTTATTTTTTTTAATTTAACTTTATCTTTTTAAATTTTTTCAATATATGAAATATTGTCAAATTGGTTTCCTACAACACCCAGTGCTCATCCCAAAAGGTGCCCTCCTCAATACCCATCGCCCACCCTACCCTCCCTCCCACCCCCCATCAACCCTCCGTTTTTTTCTCAGTTTTTAACAGTCTCTTATGCTTTGGCTCCTTCCCACTCTAACCTCTTTTGTTTTTTCCTTCCCCTCCCCCATGGGTTTCTGTTAAGTTTCTCAGGATCCGCATAAGAGTGAAAATATATGGTATCTGTCTTTCTCTTTATGGCTTATTTCACTTAGCATCACACCCTCCAGTCCCATCCATGTTGCTACAAAGAGACATATTTCGTTCTTCCTCATTGCCACGTAGTACTCCATTGTGTATATAAACCACCCTTTCTTGATCCATTCATCAGTTGATGGACATTTCGGCTCTTTCCATAATTTGGCTATTGTTGAGAGTGCTGCTATAAACATTGGGGTACAAGTGCCCCTATGCATCAGTACTCCTGTATCCCTTGGGTAAATTCCTAGCAGTGCTATTGCTGGGTCATAGGGTAGGTCTATTTTTAATTTTCTGAGGAACCTCCACACTGCTTTCCAGAGCAGCTGCACCAAGTTGCATTCCCCCCAACAGTGCAAGAGGGTTTCCGTTTCTCCACATCTTCTCCAGCATCTACCGTCTCCTGATTTGTTCATTTTGGCCACTCTGACTGGCGTGAGGTGATATCTGAGTGTGGTTTTGATTTGTATTTTCCTGATAAGGAGCGACGGTGAGCATCTTTCCATGTGCCTGTTGGCCATCTGGATGTCTTCTTTAGAGAAGTGTCTATTCATGTTTTCTGCCCAAATCTTCACTGGGTTATTTGTTTTTCGGGTGTGGAGTTTGGTGAGCTCTTTATAGATTTTGGATACTAGCCCTTTGTCCGATATGGCATTTGCGAAGATCTTTTCCCGTTCCGTTGGTTGCCTTTTAGTTTTGTTGGTTGTTTCCTTTGCTGTGCAGAAGCTTTTTATCTTCATAAGGTGCCAGTGATTCACTTTTGCTTTTAATTCCCTTGCCTTTGGGGATGTGTCGAGTAAGAGATTGCTACGGCTGAGGTCAGAGAGGTCTTTTCCTGCTTTCTCCTCTAGGGTTTGGATGGTTTCCTGTCTCAAATTCAGGTCCTTTATCCATTTTGAGTTTATTTTTGTGAATGGTGTGAGAAAATGGCCTATTTTCAACCTTCTGCCTGTTGCTGTCAAGTTCTCCCAGCACCATTTGTAAAAGAGACTGTCTTTTATCCACTGGATGTTCTTTCCTGCTTTGTCAAAGATTAGTCGGCCATACGTTTGTGGGTCTAGTTCTGGGGTTTCTATTCTATTCCATTGGTCTATGTGTCTCTTTTTGTGCCAATACCATGCGGTCTGGATGATTACAGCTTTGTAGTAGAGGCGAAAGTCTGGGATTGTGATGTCTCCTGCTTTGGTCTTCTTCTTCAAAATGACTTTGGCTATTCGGGGCCTTTTGTGGTCCCATATGAATTTTAGGATTGCCTGTTCTAGTTTCGAGAAGAATGCTGGTGCAATTTTGATTGGGATTGCTTTGAATGTGTACATAGCTTTGGGTAATATTGACATTTTGACAATATTTATTCTTCCAATCCATGAGCAGGGAATGTCTTTCCATTTCTTTATATCTTCTTCAATTACCTTCATAAGCTTTCTATAGTTTTCAGCATACAGATCTTTTACATCTTTGGTTAGATTTATTTGTAGGTATTTTATGCTTCTTGGTGCAATTGTGAATGGGATCAGTTTCTTTATTTGTCTTTCTGTTGCTTCAATGTTAGTGTATAAGGATGCAACTGATTTTTGTACATTGATTTTGTATCCTGCAACTTTGCTGAATTCATGTATCAGTTCCAGCAGACTTTTGGTGGAGTCTATTGGATTTTCCATGTATAATATGTCATCTGAAAAAAGCGAAAGCTTGACTTCATCTTTGCCAATTTTGATACCTTTGATTTCCTTTTGTTGTCTGATTGCTGATGCTAGAACTTCCAACACTATGTTAAACAACACTGGTGAGAGTGGGCATCCCTGTCGTGTTCCTGATCTCAGGGAAAAAGCTCTCAGTTTTTCCCCATTGAGGATGATGTTAGCTGTGGGCTTTTCATAAATGGCTTTTATGATCTTCAAGTATGTTCCTTCTATCCCGACTTTCTCAAGGGTTTTTATTAAGAAAAGGTGCTGGGAGGCGCCTGGGTGGCTCAGTCGGTTAAGCGGCCGACTTCGGCTCAGGTCACGATCTCGCGGTTCGTGAGTTCAAGCCCCGCGTCGGGCTCTGTGCTAACAGCTCAGAGCCTGGAGCCTGTTTCAGATTCCGTGCCTCCTGCTCTCTCTCTGACCCTCCCTTGTTCATGCTCTGTCTCTGTCTCAAAAATAAACGTTGAAAAAAAAAAAAAAAAAAGAAAGGGTGCTGGATTTTGTCAAAGGCCTTTTCTGCATCGATTGACAGGATCATATGGTTCTTATCTTTTCTTTTATTGATGTGATGTATCACGTTGATTGATTTGCGAATGTTGAACCAGCCCTGCATCCCAGGAATGAATCCCAGTTGATCATGGTGAATAATTCTTTTTATATGCTGTTGAATTCTATTTGCTAGTATCTTATTGAGAATTTTTGCATCTATATTCATCAGGAATATTGGCCTGTAGTTCTCTTTTTTTACTGCGTCTCTGTCTGGTTTAGGAATCAAAGTAATACTGGCTTCGTAGAATGAGTCTGGAAGTTTTCCTTCCCTTTCTATTTCTTGGAATAGCTTGAGAAGGATAGGTATTATCTCTGCTTTAAACGTCTGGTAGAACTCCCCTGGGAAGCCATCTGGTCCTGGACTCTTATTTGTTGGGAGATTTTTGATAACCGATTCAATTTCTTCGCCGGTGATGGGTCTGTTCAAGCTTTCTATTTCCTCCTGATTGACTGTTGGAAGAGTGTGGGTGTTTAGGAATTTGTCCATTTCTTCCAGGTTGTCCAGTTCGTTGGCATACAATTTTTCATAGTATTCCCCGATAATTGCTTGTATCTCTGAGGGATTGGTTGTAATCATTCCATTTTCATTCATGATTTTATCTATTTGGGTCATCTCCCTTTTCTTTTTGAGAAGCCTGGCTAGAGTTTTTTCGATTTTGTTTATTTTTTCAAAAAAACCAACTCTTGGTTTCGTTGATCTGCTCTACCGTTTCTTTAGATTCTATATTGTTTATTTGTGCTATGATCGTTATTATTTCTCTTCTGCTGGGTTTAGGCTGCCTTTGCTGTTCTGCTTCTATTTCCTTTAGGTGTGCTGTTAGATTTTGTATTTGGGATGTTTCTTGTTTCTTGAGATAGGCCTGGATTGCGAATGTATTTTCCTCTCAGGACTGCCTTCGCTGAATCCCAAAGCATTTGGATGGTTGTATTTTCATTTTCATTTGTTTCCACATATATTTTTAAATTTCTTCTCTAATTGCCCGGTTGACCCACTCATTCTTTAGTAGGGTGATCTTTAACCTGCATGCTTTTGGAGGTTTTCCAGACTTTTTCCTGTGGTTGATTTCAAGCTTCATAGCATTGTGGTCTGAAAGTTTGCATGGTATAATTTCAATTCTTGTATACTTATGAAGGGCTGTTTTGTGACCCAGTATATGATCTATCTTGGAGAATGTTCCATGTGCACTCGAGTAGAAAGTATATTCTGTTGCTTTGGGATGCAGAGTTCTAAATATATCTGTCAAGTCCATCTGATCCAATGTAGCCTTCAGGGCCCTTGTTCCTTTATTGACCGTGTGTCTAGATGATCTATCCTTTTCTGTAAGTGGGGTGTTAAAGTCCCCTGCAATTACCACATTCTTATCAATAAGGTTGCTTATGTTTATGAGTAATTGTTTTATATATTTGGGGGCTCCGGTATTCAGCGCATAGACATTTATAGTTGTTAGCTCTTCCTGATGGATAGACCCTGTCATTATTATATAATGCCCTTCTTCATCTCTTGTTACAGCCTTTCATTTAAAGTCTAGTTTGTCTGATATAAGTATGGCTACTCCAGCTTTCTTTTGGCTTCCAGTAGCATGAAAGATAGTTCTCCATCGCCTCACTCTCAATCTAAAGGTGTCCTCGGATCTAAAATGAGTCTCTTGTAGACAGCAAATAGATGGGTCTTGTTTTTTATCCATTCTCATACCCTATGTCTTTTGGTTGGCGCATGTAATCCATTTACATTCAGTGTTATTATAGAAAGATACGGGTTTAGAGTCACTGTGATGTCTGTATGTTTTATGCTTGTCTATGCTTTTATGTCTCTGGTACTTTGTCTCACAGGATCCCCCTTAGGATTTCTTGTAGGGCTGGTTTAGTGGTGACAAATTCCTTCAGTTTTTGTTTGGGAAGACCTTGATCTCTCCTTCTAGTCTAAATGACAGACTTGCTGGATAAAGGATTTTCGGCTGCATATTTTTTCTGTTCAGCACACTGAAGATCTCGTGCCAATTCTTTCTGGCCTGCCAAGTTTCAAAAGAGAGATCAGTCACGAGTCTTATAGGTCTCCCTTTATATGTGAGGGCACGTTTATCCCTTGCTGCTTTCAGAATTTTCTCTTTATCCTTGTATTTTGCCAGTTTCACTATGATATGTCGTGCAGAAGATCGATTCAAGTTACGTCTGAAGGGAGTTCTGTGTGCTTCTTGGATTTCAATGCCTTTTTCCTTCCCCAGTTCAGGGACGTTCTCGGCTATAATTTCTTCAAGTACCCCTTCAGCACCTTTCCCTCTCTCTTCCTCCTCTGGGATACCAATTATGCGTATATTATTTCTTTTTAGTGTCTCACTTAGTTCTCTAATTTTCCCCTCATACCTCATACTCCTGGATTTTTTTATCTCTCTTTTTCTCAGCTTCTTCTTTTTCCATAACTTTATCTTCTAGTTCACCTATTCTCTCCTCTGCCTCTTCAATCCGAGCCGTCGTCATTTCCATTTTGTTTTGCATTTCGTTTAAAGTGTTTTTCAGCTCCTCCTGACTGTTCTTTAGTCCCTTGATCTCTGTAGCAAGAGATTGTCTGCTGTCCTCTATACTGTTTTCAAGCCCAGCGATTAATTTTATGACTATTATTCTAAATTCACTTTCCGTTATATTATTTAAATCCTTTTTGATCAGTTCATTAGCTGTTATTTCCTGGAGATTCTTCTGAGGGGCATTCTTCCGTTTGGTCATTTTGGATAGTCCCTGGAGTGGTGCGGACCTGCAGGGCACTTCCCCTGTGCTGTGGTGTATAACTGGAGTTGGTGGGCGGGGCCGCAGTCAGACCTGATGTCTGCCCCCAGCCCACCACTGGGGCCCCAGTCAGACTGGTGTGTGCCTTCTCTTCCCCTCTCCTAGGTGCAGGATTCACTGTGGGGTGGCGTGGCCCGTCTGGGGTACTTGCACACTGCCAGGCTTGTGGTGCTGGGGATCTGGCGTATGAGCTGGGGTGGGTAGGCAAGGTGCACGGGGGGCAGGAGGGGCAGGCTTAGCTCGCTTCTCCTTAGGTGATCCACTTCAGGAGGGGCCCTGTGGCAGCGGGAGGGAGTCAGATCTGCTGCTGGAGGTTTGGCTCTGCAGAAGCACAGCGTTGGGTGTTTGCGCTGAGGGAGCAAGTTCCCTGGCAGGAAATGGTTCCCTTTGGGATTTTGGCTGGGGGATGGGCGGGGGAGATGGCGCTGGCGAGCGCCTTTGTTCCCCGTCAAACTGAGCTCTGTTGTCGCGGGGCTCGGCAACTCTCCCTCCCTTTGTCCTCCAGCCTTCCCAATTTCTGAGCAGAGCTGTTAACTTATGACGTCCCAGATGCTAAGTCATGCTTGCTGTCGGAACACACTTCGTCCGGCCCCTCCGCTTTTGCCAGCCAGACTCGGGGGCTCTGCTTGGCCGGCAGGCTGCCCCTCCGCCCCGGCTCCCCCCCCCACCAGTCCGTGGAGCGCGCACCGCCTCGCAGCCCTTCCTACCCTCTTCAGGGGGCCTCTAGTCTGCGCCTGGCTCCAGAGACTCCCCATTCTGCTAGTCTTCTGGTGGTTTTCTGGGTTATTTAGGCAGGTGTAGGTGGAATCGAAGTGATCAGCAGGACGTGCGGTGAGCCCAGCGTCCTCCTACACCGCCATCTTCTTTCCCTCTCAGGAAACAGACTCTTAAGAGAGTACAATGAGATAGTATCCGATGGGAGGTGGATGGGAGCATGGTTGGTTAAATAGGTGATGAGAATTTAGAGATGTACGTGTCATAAAGAGCACAGGGTGATACATGGAATTGTATACCTGCAAGTAATATAACTCTGCATATTAACGAACTGGAATTAAAGAAACAAAAACTAAGATACAGTGTAAAAAAAGGAAAAATTAAGTGAGGACCTAGCCAATTGTTTACTAGGTGAATTACATACAACTGACTTAAGGCACTCTTGCCATGCCTGCAGTGGGTTAATAGCTACCTTAAAGGAAGTTACAAGGTCCTCCAAGGCACAGAGCACAGAGATTCCTCCTCATGTAGCCTCCTCCTGCTACCTTGCATTCAGAAATACTTAGCAGTCGTTTTTCAGGCATTGAAGAAAAATTAGGATTAAAATATTTTAAAGATAAAGGAGGCTTAACAATGGAATATCAGTGGGAAATACTCTGTGCATGCCATCCTGGGCCTGTACTTGTGACATTCTTGATCCACCTCAAATACAGGTTCGTCTGTATGAATTCCTTGAACCACCACCCATCCTTTCTCTGTGCCCAGCACTATATCTTTATTAGTGACCATGGCAAAACATGATCTATGCCCACGTGGAGATCACTTCTAATGAGGAATACAGAAGTGAAAATGGGGGTCCATGTGGTTAGCAGGGATGGTGGGTAACAGCAACGGAGCATTTAAGAGACCTGAACTTCAAAGGAAACTTCTTCCAAAAGGAAAATTTGGTACATAGGTTTTGTAAAAGTAATTCATTAGAGCTTTTGGAAGTGTATTTTTATATTGAACAAAAGGTGTGTTATAATTTCCCTTGTGTGTTCATTCATAGACCAAAGAAATAAACTGGAGTGGACCAGGTATATGTCTGGCAATTTGTCTCACCAATTTATAGCACTTTGGCAGAAATCTTCTAGGCCTCTTTATTTTTTTAAGGGCTTCTGTAATCCTGTGGAAATCAAATCATTCTCTTTGGAAACCTGCATTGTGTCATCTTCTTTATCATCTTTCCTTTCTTTGATTAGGGACCAGCTTAACCAAACCAGGTGACATTTGGCACCAGCTTTCTGTGTTATTGGGAAAGACAAAATCAGGGTAGTGAAGGAAATAAAAATCCTGGTATTCAAAGACAATCGCAGCCTGTACTATTTTTCTACATATGACCATTATTTTCACAGAGTGGAATCACAATGTGAATTTGGATATTTGGTTTGGTTAGCTGTTGGTTTGTTGGTTTGTTTGTTTGTTTGTTTGTTTCATTTTAACAGGGAAACCCTGGTCCATATCCTTAAATATCCATTTATGTTGTTTTCCAATTTGCTTACTCATCATAGGGAATAAACTTCACGTGATGACAGTGCCGTAAATAGTACACAGAAATGAGAACAAGTAAGCATAGAAGGAGTGCTCTCTCACATTTTCCTTAAAAAAAATCATAACATAGGCACTGCACTAGTTTGCATTTCAGCCAGAAGTGCAAGAGTGTTCCCCTTTCTCCATAACCTCACCAACAACTGGTGTTTCATGTGTTGTTAATTTTACCCATTCTAACAGGTGTGAGGTGGTATGGCATCATGGTTTTGCTTTGCATTCCCTAATGATGAGTGATGTTGACCATCTTTCCACGTGTCTGTTGGCTGTGTAGAAGTCTTCTTTGGAAAAGTGTCTCTTCATGTCTTTTCCCAGTTCATAAGTGGGCTGTTTGGTTTTTTGGGTGTTGAGTTTGATATGTTGTTTCTAGATTTTGGATACTAACACTTTATCATATGCCATTTTCAAATATCTTCTCCCATTCCATAGGCAGGTTTAGTTCTTTTGATTGTTTCCTTCACTGTGCAAAAGCTTTTTATCTTGATAAGAATATCACTTAGACATCAAAATGCATGGAGTCTAGCCATTTGTAGCTATTTAGCTTTAACTAGAATGTATTATGCTAAGCAAAACGAGTCCATCTGAGAAAGACAAGTATACATTTTCATGCATATGTGAAATTTAACTTTCAGACTTTCAGCTTGGAAGTCTGGTGGTTTCCTTGTGATGGTGAGATATGTATTGCATTGGGCCCTTTTCAATTGGCTTTCACAATTATGTGGCAACCTCCAAACCTAGGGTGTGTCAAGGTGCCCACAGAGAATGCCCTTGGGTAGGCTACGCCAAAGTTTATAGGAGGATCCCACTTCCTGATGGGACAAGAGGACAGTAGGATAGATATAGCCATCCTCGATTTGACCCGTGCCCATTTGAATGCAGAACCTTGACTCACTTTGTTGTCATCCCTCACCGATGGATGTTTTTCTTACTTGGACTCAGTTCACACACTCTGCCTTCCAGCTGGGAGTCTGATCTAGTCCTTGTGACTGAGGGAGAGAATTTTACACAGGGCTCCTTATTGCTTACTTGAGTTTCAGAAGTATGTGGCCATCCTGGGGCCCAAGGCATTCGAAGGTGCTCAGGAGGCTTGTTTATGTGTAAGCTGAAGTAGACATTTGGGAGGGAACTGGTCTCCTTCTGGTCCAAGGGCAAATGAATTTAAGTTATCTCCTTTCCAGATTGATCCCAATTGCCATTGGAAAATCGAGTTTTGGCCTTCCTTGCACACATTCCCTTCCCCTTGCTGTTTTTCTGACAAAAATTCTGCCCTCCCCCCCCCCCCCTTGGAGCCATGGAGTCATAACCCACTAGGTGGCCGCAAATTCCCACTCTTGTCCTGTAATGAGTGAGAGCAACCAATATCTGCCATACCAAAGGATAGCTATCCTTTCATCCTTGAGGGCTTGCTGGTTAGCCTGCTGTTCTATGGAACATGAAGGAGAGCCAGCTTGCCTCACTGACCTGGATGAATGAGTGCCCTTCATTCTGAGAAGTAATTTGCACATGGGCATTATTGTCCAGAAGGTGGTCAACACAAGAAGGCCCCTTTCCAGGAATACAGAACAAAGTCCTTATTCTGGACTCCTGAGCAAGATCTGGCAGAACCCAATAGCTGCAGCTCACTGTTGCCTCCATAAACTGATGGAAAAACTGGGAGGGATAAAAACAGAAATCTCTGGCTTCTAAAGGAATTATGCAGGATTCCTTCTGCCTGGGCTCCCAGGTATATTCCTTCAGAGGGCTCTCATTGCCTAAGCCCATAGACATTTCATATTCTGGAAACAACCAGGTTGACAGGAGACTGTGCTGAGTTTTTCATTCTCAACATTCTCCAAATCCCATGTGTGTTGAAGAACTCATGCTGTCTGTGTCTCCATTTCTACAACTTAGCCCTTTCTTGGAAAAAATGGATTTGCATGGAATGTATTCAGAGCCAGTGTCTTAGAGTACTATCTTCTTTCAGCACAGGAGTCTGATGGTGTCCTTGAGGTGTTGAGATAGGTATTGCATTGGTCCCTTCTCAATTTGTTTTCAGAACTGTGTGCCAATTTTCAAAACTTGGCTGTGTGGAAGTGCCCAGCGAGAATGTTGTGATTAGGCTAAGCCTGGCGGTAGGGGAGTATACTGCCTCCTTTGTGGGACAAGAGGATGGAAGACAGCTATGAGCTTTATCAATTTGACACGTGGCCATTTGAATGCAGATCTTGGTACCAACTTGTCATTCCTAATCCACTGCTGCTTTTCTAACTTGGATGCAATTCACACTTCTAGACAATGGGCCTATCCACCCAGAAAACAGAGCTCAGCTCGGCGGGGAACAAAAGTACTGGCCAGCGCCATCTCCCTCGCCCATCCCCCAGCCAAAATTCCAAAGGGAACCAGTTGCCCTCATGGAACTTCTTGCCCCGGGCAAACGCCCAATGCTGTGCTCTTATGGATTCATCCCTCAGATGGGTCTGCCTGCCTCCCTCCCGGTGCTGCAGGGCCCCTACTGCAGGGGACCACTGACAGCAAAGCGAGCTAAGCCTGCCTCTCCTGCCGCTGTGAACTTTGTGGATCCACCCCGGCTAATACGCCAGATCCCATAGAAGCAGCATCACGAGACTGGCAGTGTGCAAGTAGCCCAGACAGAGGCCACATCACTCCACAGTGAGTCCCGCCCCTGGGAGAGGGGAAGAAAGGGACACACCAGTCTGACTGTGGCCCCAGTGGTGGGCTGGGGGCAGATATCAGGTCTGACTGCAGCCTCGCCCACCAACACAAGTTACTCCAGACAGCACAGTGCTGCAGTTCCGCACCACTCCAGGGACTATCCAAAATGACTAAACGGAAGAATTATCCTCAAAAGAAACTCCAGAAAGTAGCAACAGCTAACGAATTGACCAAAAAAGACTTAAGCAATATAACAGAACATGAATTTAAAATATTAGTCATAAAATTAACTGCTGGGCTTGAAAAAAGTATACAGGAGAGCAGAGAATCTATTGTTACAGAGATCAAGGGACTAAGAAATACTCAGGAGGAGCTGAAAAATGCCATAAGTGAGGTGCAAAATAAAATGGAGGTGACCACAGCTTGGATTGAAGAGGCAGAGGAGAGAATAGGTGAATTAGAAGATAAAATTATGGAAAAAGAGAGATAAAAAAATCCAGGAGTATGAGTGGAGAAGTAGAGAACTAAGTGATGCTATGAAACGCAACAATATCCGTATAATAGGGATTCCAGAGGAGGGAGAGAGAGAGAAAGGGGCTGAAGATGTACTTGAACAAATCATAGCTGAGAACTTCCTTGATCTGGGGAAGGAAAAAGGCATTGAAATCCAACAGGCACAGAGAACTCCCTTCAGACGTAACTTGAATCGATCTTCTGCATCACAAGTCATAGTGAAACTGGAGAAATACAAGGATAAAGAGAACATTCTGAAAGCAGCTACGGATAAACACGCTCTAACCTATAAAGGGAGACTGATAAGTCTAGTGACAGATCTATCTACTGAAACTTGGCACGCCAGAAAAGAATGGCAGGAAATCTTCAATGTGATGAACAGGAACAATATGCATCCAAGAATCCTTTATGCAGCAAGCCATCATTCAGATGGAAGGAGAGATAAAGGTCTTTCCAAACAAACAAAAACTGAAGGAAATCATCACCACTAAAACCAACCCTACAAGGAATCCTAAGGGGGATTCTGCAAGTGAAACGTTGCAAGGACCACAAAGTACCAGAGATATCACTACAAGCATGAAACCTACAGACATCACAATGACTCTAAACCCATATCTTTCTATAATAACACTGAATGTAAACAGACGAAATACTCCAACCAAAAGACATAGGGTATCAGAATGGATAAAAAAAAAAAACATGACCCATCTATCTGCTGTCTACAAGAGACTTGTTTTAGACCTGAGAACACCCTCAGATTGAAAGTGAGGGGATGGAGAACTATCATGCTACTGGAAGCCAAAAGAAAGCTGGAGCAGCCATATCTATATCAAACTTGACTTTAAATTAAAGGCTGTAACAGATGAAGAAGGGCATTATATAATAACTGCAGGCTCTATCCATCAGGAAGAGCTAACAATTATAAATGTCTATGCGCCGAATACCGGAGCCCCCAAATATATAAAGCAATTGATCACAATCATAAACAACCTTATTGATAAGAATGTGGTAATTGCAGGGGACTTTAACACTCCACTTACAACAATGGATAGATCATCTAGACACAGGGTCAATAAGGAGACAAGGGCCCTGAATGCTACATTGGATCAGATGGACTTGACAGATATATTTAGAGCTCTTCATCCCAAAGTAACGGAATATACTTTCTACTCGAGTGCACATGGAACATTCTCCAAGAGAGATCACATACTGATAACCAACAAAGAAACTAATGGATAATAATACAATACTAATAGGAGACTTTAACACCCCAGTTACATGTCATCTAAACTGAAAACAAACAAGGAAACATGGCTTCGAATGACACACTGGTCCAGGTGGACTTAACAGGTATATTCAGATTGTTCCATCCTAAACACATTCTCTATAAGTGCACATGGGACATTCTCAGAACACGTCACATGTTAGGTCACAAAATAATCCCAAAACACTGAAGTCATTCCATGCACCTTTTCTGCCAACAGCACTATGAAACTAGAAGTCAGCCCAAGAAAAAAATCTGGAAAGACCACAAATATATGGAATAACATGTTACTAAACAATGAATATGTCAGTCAGGAGAAAAAAAGGAAAAAGGAAATTTAAAAGTGCATTGAAAAATCCAAAATCCATAAAGAACTTATGAAGCTCAACACCCCAAAACCAAATAATATAGTGAAGAAATGGGCAAAATACATGAATAGACACGTCTCCAGAGAAGACATCCAGATGGCCAACCGACACATGAAAAAATGCACAACATCACTCATCATCAGGAAAATGCAAATCAAAACGAAAGGAGATAGCATTTCACACCTGTCAGAATGGCTAACATTAGCAACTCAGGCGACAACAGATGTTGGCGTGGATGTGGAGAAAGAGGAACTCTCTTGCACTGTTGGTGGGAATGCAAACTGGTGCAGCCATTCTGTAGAACAGTATGGAGGGTCCTCATAAAATAAAAAATAGAACTACCCTACTACCCAGCAATTGCACTACTAGGTATTTATCCAAAGGATATAGGAGTGGTGATTCGAAGGGGAACATGCACCCCAATGTTTATAGAAGCACTATCAACAATAGCCAAAGTATAGAAAAAGCTTGAATGTCCATTGACTGGTGAATGGGTAAAGAAGATGTAGTGTATACTTACACAATGGAATACTACTGGGCGATCAAGAATAATGAAATTGTGCCACTTGCAACACCACGGATGGAATTAGAGTATACTGTGTTAAGCGAAATAAGTCAGTCAGAGAAAGAAAATATTATAGGCTATCACTCATACGTGGAATTTGAGAAGCACAAGAGGTGAACATAGGGGAAGGGAAGGAAAATATAAGACAAAAACACAGAGGGAGGCAAACCATAAGAGACTCTTAAGTACAGAGAATAAACTGAGGACTGCTGCAGGGGTGTTGGGTGGGCGGATGGGCTAAATGGGTGATGGTCACTAAGGAAGGCACTTGTAAGGATGAGCACTGGGTGTTACATATAAGTGATGAATCACTGGGTTCTACTCCTGAAACCAATACAACACTGTACGTTAACTTCAATTTAATTGAATAAATTTTAAAAATAAAACAGAATAGAAAGCACAGAGATCCACACATACAAATTCAATTAATCTTCAACTAAGCAGGAAAGAATATCCATTGGGAAAAGACAGTCTCTTCAAAGAAGGGTGTTGGGAAAAGTGCACAGTATCATGCAAAAGAATGAATGTAAACCACTTCCTTACACCATACACTTAAATAAACAAAACATAGATTAAGGACCTAGATGTGAGACCCAAAGCCATAAAAATCCTAGAACACAGCACAGGTAGTAACTTCTTTGACATCAGCCATGAAAACTTCTTTCAATATATGTCCCCTGAGGCCAGAGAAACTAAAGCAAAAATAAATCTTGGGACTATATCGAGTAAAAAGCTTCTGCACAGTGAAGTAAAGAGTGAACAGTAAAAAGCAACTTATGGAATGGGAGAAGATATTTGCAAATGACCTATCTAATAAAGAGCTAATATCCAAAATACATAGAGAACTGATATATCATAAGGCCCAAACAACAAATAATCAAATTAAAAACTGGAAAGAAAACATGAACAGACATTTCTCCAAAGAAGACATACAGATGGTAACAGACACAGGAAAAATGCTTATCATCACTTACCATCAAGGAAATGCAAAACAAAACCACAATGAGAAACTACCTCACACCTGTCAGAATGGCAAAAATCAAAAATACAAGAAGCAATAAGTGTTGGCAAGGATGTGGAGAAAAGGAAACTGTTCTTGGAAATGCAAAGTGGTGAGGCCACCGTGTAAAACTATGTGGAATTTCCTCTAAAAGTTAAAAATACAATTACCTCATGATCCAGCATAGCACAACTGGGTATTTATCCAAGGAATAAAAGAACACAAATTCAAGAGGATGCATGCACATTGGCGCTCCTGGGCAGCTCAGTAAGTGAAGCGCCCAACTTCCCCCCAGGTCATGATCTCATGGTGTGTGAATTCAAGCCCCGCGTCAGGCTCTGTTCTGACAGCTCAGCGCCTGGAGCCTGCTTCAGATTCTGTGTCTCCCTCTCTCTCTGCCCCTCACCTGCTCTCTCACTCTATCTCTCTCTTTCAAAAATAAATAAACCTTAAATTTTTTAATGCACACATGAACCAGTGTGTTTATAGCAGCATTGTTTACAATAACCAAGATATGGAAGCAGCCCAAGTATCCATAAATGGATGAATGGATAAAGAGGATGTGACATACATATGATGGAATACTATTCAGCCATAAGAAGGAATGCAATCTTTCCTTTTGCAAGGACCTGGATGGAGCTAGAGAGTATGATTCTAAGTGAAATATACCAGTCAAAAAAAGACAAATACCATATAATTCTACTCATACATGGGTTTAAGAAACAAACAAGCAAAGGGAAAAAATAAGAGAGAGAGAGAGAGAGAGAGAGAGAGAGAGAGAGAGAGAGTATAGACAATCAGGAAACAGACTCTTTTTTTTTAAGTTCATTTATTTTTTTTAATTTAACTTTATCTTTTTAAATTTTTTCAATATATGAAATATTGTCAAATTGGTTTCCTACAACACCCAGTGCTCATCCCAAAAGGTGCCCTCCTCAATACCCATCGCCCACCCTACCCTCCCTCCCACCCCCCATCAACCCTCCGTTTTTTTCTCAGTTTTTAACAGTCTCTTATGCTTTGGCTCCTTCCCACTCTAACCTCTTTTGTTTTTTCCTTCCCCTCCCCCATGGGTTTCTGTTAATTTTCTCAGGATCCGCATAAGAGTGAAAATATATGGTATCTGTCTTTCTCTTTATGGCTTATTTCACTTAGCATCACACCCTCCAGTCCCATCCATGTTGCTACAAAGAGACATATTTCGTTCTTCCTCATTGCCACGTAGTACTCCATTGTGTATATAAACCACCCTTTCTTGATCCATTCATCAGTTGATGGACATTTCGGCTCTTTCCATAATTTGGCTATTGTTGAGAGTGCTGCTATAAACATTGGGGTACAAGTGCCCCTATGCATCAGTACTCCTGTATCCCTTGGGTAAATTCCTAGCAGTGCTATTGCTGGGTCATAGGGTAGGTCTATTTTTAATTTTCTGAGGAACCTCCACACTGCTTTCCAGAGCAGCTGCACCAAGTTGCATTCCCCCCAACAGTGCAAGAGGGTTTCCGTTTCTCCACATCTTCTCCAGCATCTACCGTCTCCTGATTTGTTCATTTTGGCCACTCTGACTGGCGTGAGGTGATATCTGAGTGTGGTTTTGATTTGTATTTTCCTGATAAGGAGCGACGGTGAGCATCTTTCCATGTGCCTGTTGGCCATCTGGATGTCTTCTTTAGAGAAGTGTCTATTCATGTTTTCTGCCCAAATCTTCACTGGGTTATTTGTTTTTCGGGTGTGGAGTTTGGTGAGCTCTTTATAGATTTTGGATACTAGCCCTTTGTCCGATATGGCATTTGCGAAGATCTTTTCCCGTTCCGTTGGTTGCCTTTTAGTTTTGTTGGTTGTTTCCTTTGCTGTGCAGAAGCTTTTTATCTTCATAAGGTGCCAGTGATTCACTTTTGCTTTTAATTCCCTTGCCTTTGGGGATGTGTCGAGTAAGAGATTGCTACGGCTGAGGTCAGAGAGGTCTTTTCCTGCTTTCTCCTCTAGGGTTTGGATGGTTTCCTGTCTCAAATTCAGGTCCTTTATCCATTTTGAGTTTATTTTTGTGAATGGTGTGAGAAAATGGCCTATTTTCAACCTTCTGCCTGTTGCTGTCAAGTTCTCCCAGCACCATTTGTAAAAGAGACTGTCTTTTATCCACTGGATGTTCTTTCCTGCTTTGTCAAAGATTAGTCGGCCATACGTTTGTGGGTCTAGTTCTGGGGTTTCTATTCTATTCCATTGGTCTATGTGTCTCTTTTTGTGCCAATACCATGCGGTCTGGATGATTACAGCTTTGTAGTAGAGGCGAAAGTCTGGGATTGTGATGTCTCCTGCTTTGGTCTTCTTCTTCAAAATGACTTTGGCTATTCGGGGCCTTTTGTGGTCCCATATGAATTTTAGGATTGCCTGTTCTAGTTTCGAGAAGAATGCTGGTGCAATTTTGATTGGGATTGCTTTGAATGTGTACATAGCTTTGGGTAATATTGACATTTTGACAATATTTATTCTTCCAATCCATGAGCAGGGAATGTCTTTCCATTTCTTTATATCTTCTTCAATTACCTTCATAAGCTTTCTATAGTTTTCAGCATACAGATCTTTTACATCTTTGGTTAGATTTATTTGTAGGTATTTTATGCTTCTTGGTGCAATTGTGAATGGGATCAGTTTCTTTATTTGTCTTTCTGTTGCTTCAATGTTAGTGTATAAGGATGCAACTGATTTTTGTACATTGATTTTGTATCCTGCAACTTTGCTGAATTCATGTATCAGTTCCAGCAGACTTTTGGTGGAGTCTATTGGATTTTCCATGTATAATATGTCATCTGAAAAAAGCGAAAGCTTGACTTCATCTTTGCCAATTTTGATACCTTTGATTTCCTTTTGTTGTCTGATTGCTGATGCTAGAACTTCCAACACTATGTTAAACAACACTGGTGAGAGTGGGCATCCCTGTCGTGTTCCTGATCTCAGGGAAAAAGCTCTCAGTTTTTCCCCATTGAGGATGATGTTAGCTGTGGGCTTTTCATAAATGGCTTTTATGATCTTCAAGTATGTTCCTTCTATCCCGACTTTCTCAAGGGTTTTTATTAAGAAAAGGTGCTGGGAGGCGCCTGGGTGGCTCAGTCGGTTAAGCGGCCGACTTCGGCTCAGGTCACGATCTCGCGGTTCGTGAGTTCAAGCCCCGCGTCGGGCTCTGTGCTAACAGCTCAGAGCCTGGAGCCTGTTTCAGATTCCGTGCCTCCTGCTCTCTCTCTGACCCTCCCTTGTTCATGCTCTGTCTCTGTCTCAAAAATAAACGTTGAAAAAAAAAAAAAAAAGAAAGGGTGCTGGATTTTGTCAAAGGCCTTTTCTGCATCGATTGACAGGATCATATGGTTCTTATCTTTTCTTTTATTGATGTGATGTATCACGTTGATTGATTTGCGAATGTTGAACCAGCCCTGCATCCCAGGAATGAATCCCAGTTGATCATGGTGAATAATTCTTTTTATATGCTGTTGAATTCTATTTGCTAGTATCTTATTGAGAATTTTTGCATCTATATTCATCAGGAATATTGGCCTGTAGTTCTCTTTTTTTACTGCGTCTCTGTCTGGTTTAGGAATCAAAGTAATACTGGCTTCGTAGAATGAGTCTGGAAGTTTTCCTTCCCTTTCTATTTCTTGGAATAGCTTGAGAAGGATAGGTATTATCTCTGCTTTAAACGTCTGGTAGAACTCCCCTGGGAAGCCATCTGGTCCTGGACTCTTATTTGTTGGGAGATTTTTGATAACCGATTCAATTTCTTCGCCGGTGATGGGTCTGTTCAAGCTTTCTATTTCCTCCTGATTGACTGTTGGAAGAGTGTGGGTGTTTAGGAATTTGTCCATTTCTTCCAGGTTGTCCAGTTCGTTGGCATACAATTTTTCATAGTATTCCCCGATAATTGCTTGTATCTCTGAGGGATTGGTTGTAATCATTCCATTTTCATTCATGATTTTATCTATTTGGGTCATCTCCCTTTTCTTTTTGAGAAGCCTGGCTAGAGTTTTTTCGATTTTGTTTATTTTTTCAAAAAAACCAACTCTTGGTTTCGTTGATCTGCTCTACCGTTTCTTTAGATTCTATATTGTTTATTTGTGCTATGATCGTTATTATTTCTCTTCTGCTGGGTTTAGGCTGCCTTTGCTGTTCTGCTTCTATTTCCTTTAGGTGTGCTGTTAGATTTTGTATTTGGGATGTTTCTTGTTTCTTGAGATAGGCCTGGATTGCGAATGTATTTTCCTCTCAGGACTGCCTTCGCTGAATCCCAAAGCATTTGGATGGTTGTATTTTCATTTTCATTTGTTTCCACATATATTTTTAAATTTCTTCTCTAATTGCCCGGTTGACCCACTCATTCTTTAGTAGGGTGATCTTTAACCTGCATGCTTTTGGAGGTTTTCCAGACTTTTTCCTGTGGTTGATTTCAAGCTTCATAGCATTGTGGTCTGAAAGTTTGCATGGTATAATTTCAATTCTTGTATACTTATGAAGGGCTGTTTTGTGACCCAGTATATGATCTATCTTGGAGAATGTTCCATGTGCACTCGAGTAGAAAGTATATTCTGTTGCTTTGGGATGCAGAGTTCTAAATATATCTGTCAAGTCCATCTGATCCAATGTAGCCTTCAGGGCCCTTGTTCCTTTATTGACCGTGTGTCTAGATGATCTATCCTTTTCTGTAAGTGGGGTGTTAAAGTCCCCTGCAATTACCACATTCTTATCAATAAGGTTGCTTATGTTTATGAGTAATTGTTTTATATATTTGGGGGCTCCGGTATTCAGCGCATAGACATTTATAGTTGTTAGCTCTTCCTGATGGATAGACCCTGTCATTATTATATAATGCCCTTCTTCATCTCTTGTTACAGCCTTTCATTTAAAGTCTAGTTTGTCTGATATAAGTATGGCTACTCCAGCTTTCTTTTGGCTTCCAGTAGCATGAAAGATAGTTCTCCATCGCCTCACTCTCAATCTAAAGGTGTCCTCGGATCTAAAATGAGTCTCTTGTAGACAGCAAATAGATGGGTCTTGTTTTTTATCCATTCTGATACCCTATGTCTTTTGGTTGGCGCATGTAATCCATTTACATTCAGTGTTATTATAGAAAGATACGGGTTTAGAGTCACTGTGATGTCTGTATGTTTTATGCTTGTCTATGCTTTTATGTCTCTGGTACTTTGTCTCACAGGATCCCCCTTAGGATTTCTTGTAGGGCTGGTTTAGTGGTGACAAATTCCTTCAGTTTTTGTTTGGGAAGACCTTGATCTCTCCTTCTAGTCTAAATGACAGACTTGCTGGATAAAGGATTTTCGGCTGCATATTTTTTCTGTTCAGCACACTGAAGATCTCGTGCCAATTCTTTCTGGCCTGCCAAGTTTCAAAAGAGAGATCAGTCACGAGTCTTATAGGTCTCCCTTTATATGTGAGGGCACGTTTATCCCTTGCTGCTTTCAGAATTTTCTCTTTATCCTTGTATTTTGCCAGTTTCACTATGATATGTCGTGCAGAAGATCGATTCAAGTTACGTCTGAAGGGAGTTCTGTGTGCTTCTTGGATTTCAATGCCTTTTTCCTTCCCCAGTTCAGGGACGTTCTCGGCTATAATTTCTTCAAGTACCCCTTCAGCACCTTTCCCTCTCTCTTCCTCCTCTGGGATACCAATTATGCGTATATTATTTCTTTTTAGTGTCTCACTTAGTTCTCTAATTTTCCCCTCATACCTCATACTCCTGGATTTTTTTATCTCTCTTTTTCTCAGCTTCTTCTTTTTCCATAACTTTATCTTCTAGTTCACCTATTCTCTCCTCTGCCTCTTCAATCCGAGCCGTCGTCATTTCCATTTTGTTTTGCATTTCGTTTAAAGTGTTTTTCAGCTCCTCCTGACTGTTCTTTAGTCCCTTGATCTCTGTAGCAAGAGATTGTCTGCTGTCCTCTATACTGTTTTCAAGCCCAGCGATTAATTTTATGACTATTATTCTAAATTCACTTTCCGTTATATTATTTAAATCCTTTTTGATCAGTTCATTAGCTGTTATTTCCTGGAGATTCTTCTGAGGGGCATTCTTCCGTTTGGTCATTTTGGATAGTCCCTGGAGTGGTGCGGACCTGCAGGGCACTTCCCCTGTGCTGTGGTGTATAACTGGAGTTGGTGGGCGGGGCCGCAGTCAGACCTGATGTCTGCCCCCAGCCCACCACTGGGGCCCCAGTCAGACTGGTGTGTGCCTTCTCTTCCCCTCTCCTAGGTGCAGGATTCACTGTGGGGTGGCGTGGCCCGTCTGGGGTACTTGCACACTGCCAGGCTTGTGGTGCTGGGGATCTGGCGTATGAGCTGGGGTGGGTAGGCAAGGTGCACGGGGGGCAGGAGGGGCAGGCTTAGCTCGCTTCTCCTTAGGTGATCCACTTCAGGAGGGGCCCTGTGGCAGCGGGAGGGAGTCAGATCTGCTGCTGGAGGTTTGGCTCTGCAGAAGCACAGCGTTGGGTGTTTGCGCTGAGGGAGCAAGTTCCCTGGCAGGAAATGGTTCCCTTTGGGATTTTGGCTGGGGGATGGGCGGGGGAGATGGCGCTGGCGAGCGCCTTTGTTCCCCGTCAAACTGAGCTCTGTTGTCGCGGGGCTCGGCAACTCTCCCTCCCTTTGTCCTCCAGCCTTCCCAATTTCTGAGCAGAGCTGTTAACTTATGACGTCCCAGATGCTAAGTCATGCTTGCTGTCGGAACACACTTCGTCCGGCCCCTCCGCTTTTGCCAGCCAGACTCGGGGGCTCTGCTTGGCCGGCAGGCTGCCCCTCCGCCCCGGCTCCCCCCCCCACCAGTCCGTGGAGCGCGCACCGCCTCGCAGCCCTTCCTACCCTCTTCAGGGGGCCTCTAGTCTGCGCCTGGCTCCAGAGACTCCCCATTCTGCTAGTCTTCTGGTGGTTTTCTGGGTTATTTAGGCAGGTGTAGGTGGAATCGAAGTGATCAGCAGGACGTGCGGTGAGCCCAGCGTCCTCCTACACCGCCATCTTCTTTCCCTCTCAGGAAACAGACTCTTAAGAGAGTACAATGAGATAGTATCCGATGGGAGGTGGATGGGAGCATGGTTGGTTAAATAGGTGATGAGAATTTAGAGATGTACGTGTCATAAAGAGCACAGGGTGATACATGGAATTGTATACCTGCAAGTAATATAACTCTGCATATTAACGAACTGGAATTAAAGAAACAAAAACTAAGATACAGTGTAAAAAAAGGAAAAATTAAGTGAGGACCTAGCCAATTGTTTACTAGGTGAATTACATACAACTGACTTAAGGCACTCTTGCCATGCCTGCAGTGGGTTAATAGCTACCTTAAAGGAAGTTACAAGGTCCTCCAAGGCACAGAGCACAGAGATTCCTCCTCATGTAGCCTCCTCCTGCTACCTTGCATTCAGAAATACTTAGCAGTCGTTTTTCAGGCATTGAAGAAAAATTAGGATTAAAATATTTTAAAGATAAAGGAGGCTTAACAATGGAATATCAGTGGGAAATACTCTGTGCATGCCATCCTGGGCCTGTACTTGTGACATTCTTGATCCACCTCAAATACAGGTTCGTCTGTATGAATTCCTTGAACCACCACCCATCCTTTCTCTGTGCCCAGCACTATATCTTTATTAGTGACCATGGCAAAACATGATCTATGCCCACGTGGAGATCACTTCTAATGAGGAATACAGAAGTGAAAATGGGGGTCCATGTGGTTAGCAGGGATGGTGGGTAACAGCAACGGAGCATTTAAGAGACCTGAACTTCAAAGGAAACTTCTTCCAAAAGGAAAATTTGGTACATAGGTTTTGTAAAAGTAATTCATTAGAGCTTTTGGAAGTGTATTTTTATATTGAACAAAAGGTGTGTTATAATTTCCCTTGTGTGTTCATTCATAGACCAAAGAAATAAACTGGAGTGGACCAGGTATATGTCTGGCAATTTGTCTCACCAATTTATAGCACTTTGGCAGAAATCTTCTAGGCCTCTTTATTTTTTTAAGGGCTTCTGTAATCCTGTGGAAATCAAATCATTCTCTTTGGAAACCTGCATTGTGTCATCTTCTTTATCATCTTTCCTTTCTTTGATTAGGGACCAGCTTAACCAAACCAGGTGACATTTGGCACCAGCTTTCTGTGTTATTGGGAAAGACAAAATCAGGGTAGTGAAGGAAATAAAAATCCTGGTATTCAAAGACAATCGCAGCCTGTACTATTTTTCTACATATGACCATTATTTTCACAGAGTGGAATCACAATGTGAATTTGGATATTTGGTTTGGTTAGCTGTTGGTTTGTTTGTTTGTTTGTTTGTTTGTTTGTTTCATTTTAACAGGGAAACCCTGGTCCATATCCTTAAATATCCATTTATGTTGTTTTCCAATTTGCTTACTCATCATAGGGAATAAACTTCACGTGATGACAGTGCCGTAAATAGTACACAGAAATGAGAACAAGTAAGCATAGAAGGAGTGCTCTCTCACATTTTCCTTAAAAAAAATCATAACATAGGCACTGCACTAGTTTGCATTTCAGCCAGAAGTGCAAGAGTGTTCCCCTTTCTCCATAACCTCACCAACAACTGGTGTTTCATGTGTTGTTAATTTTACCCATTCTAACAGGTGTGAGGTGGTATGGCATCATGGTTTTGCTTTGCATTCCCTAATGATGAGTGATGTTGACCATCTTTCCACGTGTCTGTTGGCTGTGTAGAAGTCTTCTTTGGAAAAGTGTCTCTTCATGTCTTTTCCCAGTTCATAAGTGGGCTGTTTGGTTTTTTGGGTGTTGAGTTTGATATGTTGTTTCTAGATTTTGGATACTAACACTTTATCATATGCCATTTTCAAATATCTTCTCCCATTCCATAGGCAGGTTTAGTTCTTTTGATTGTTTCCTTCACTGTGCAAAAGCTTTTTATCTTGATAAGAATATCACTTAGACATCAAAATGCATGGAGTCTAGCCATTTGTAGCTATTTAGCTTTAACTAGAATGTATTATGCTAAGCAAAACGAGTCCATCTGAGAAAGACAAGTATACATTTTCATGCATATGTGAAATTTAACTTTCAGACTTTCAGCTTGGAAGTCTGGTGGTTTCCTTGTGATGGTGAGATATGTATTGCATTGGGCCCTTTTCAATTGGCTTTCACAATTATGTGGCAACCTCCAAACCTAGGGTGTGTCAAGGTGCCCACAGAGAATGCCCTTGGGTAGGCTACGCCAAAGTTTATAGGAGGATCCCACTTCCTGATGGGACAAGAGGACAGTAGGATAGATATAGCCATCCTCGATTTGACCCGTGCCCATTTGAATGCAGAACCTTGACTCACTTTGTTGTCATCCCTCACCGATGGATGTTTTTCTTACTTGGACTCAGTTCACACACTCTGCCTTCCAGCTGGGAGTCTGATCTAGTCCTTGTGACTGAGGGAGAGAATTTTACACAGGGCTCCTTATTGCTTACTTGAGTTTCAGAAGTATGTGGCCATCCTGGGGCCCAAGGCATTCGAAGGTGCTCAGGAGGCTTGTTTATGTGTAAGCTGAAGTAGACATTTGGGAGGGAACTGGTCTCCTTCTGGTCCAAGGGCAAATGAATTTAAGTTATCTCCTTTCCAGATTGATCCCAATTGCCATTGGAAAATCGAGTTTTGGCCTTCCTTGCACACATTCCCTTCCCCTTGCTGTTTTTCTGACAAAAATTCTGCCCTCCCCCCCCCCCCCCCCTTGGAGCCATGGAGTCATAACCCACTAGGTGGCCGCAAATTCCCACTCTTGTCCTGTAATGAGTGAGAGCAACCAATATCTGCCATACCAAAGGATAGCTATCCTTTCATCCTTGAGGGCTTGCTGGTTAGCCTGCTGTTCTATGGAACATGAAGGAGAGCCAGCTTGCCTCACTGACCTGGATGAATGAGTGCCCTTCATTCTGAGAAGTAATTTGCACATGGGCATTATTGTCCAGAAGGTGGTCAACACAAGAAGGCCCCTTTCCAGGAATACAGAACAAAGTCCTTATTCTGGACTCCTGAGCAAGATCTGGCAGAACCCAATAGCTGCAGCTCACTGTTGCCTCCATAAACTGATGGAAAAACTGGGAGGGATAAAAACAGAAATCTCTGGCTTCTAAAGGAATTATGCAGGATTCCTTCTGCCTGGGCTCCCAGGTATATTCCTTCAGAGGGCTCTCATTGCCTAAGCCCATAGACATTTCATATTCTGGAAACAACCAGGTTGACAGGAGACTGTGCTGAGTTTTTCATTCTCAACATTCTCCAAATCCCATGTGTGTTGAAGAACTCATGCTGTCTGTGTCTCCATTTCTACAACTTAGCCCTTTCTTGGAAAAAATGGATTTGCATGGAATGTATTCAGAGCCAGTGTCTTAGAGTACTATCTTCTTTCAGCACAGGAGTCTGATGGTGTCCTTGAGGTGTTGAGATAGGTATTGCATTGGTCCCTTCTCAATTTGTTTTCAGAACTGTGTGCCAATTTTCAAAACTTGGCTGTGTGGAAGTGCCCAGCGAGAATGTTGTGATTAGGCTAAGCCTGGCGGTAGGGGAGTATACTGCCTCCTTTGTGGGACAAGAGGATGGAAGACAGCTATGAGCTTTATCAATTTGACACGTGGCCATTTGAATGCAGATCTTGGTACCAACTTGTCATTCCTAATCCACTGCTGCTTTTCTAACTTGGATGCAATTCACACTTCTAGACAATGGGCCTATCCACCCAGAAAACAGAGCTCAGCTCGGCGGGGAACAAAAGTACTGGCCAGCGCCATCTCCCTCGCCCATCCCCCAGCCAAAATTCCAAAGGGAACCAGTTGCCCTCATGGAACTTCTTGCCCCGGGCAAACGCCCAATGCTGTGCTCTTATGGATTCATCCCTCAGATGGGTCTGCCTGCCTCCCTCCCGGTGCTGCAGGGCCCCTACTGCAGGGGACCACTGACAGCAAAGCGAGCTAAGCCTGCCTCTCCTGCCGCTGTGAACTTTGTGGATCCACCCCGGCTAATACGCCAGATCCCATAGAAGCAGCATCACGAGACTGGCAGTGTGCAAGTAGCCCAGACAGAGGCCACATCACTCCACAGTGAGTCCCGCCCCTGGGAGAGGGGAAGAAAGGGACACACCAGTCTGACTGTGGCCCCAGTGGTGGGCTGGGGGCAGATATCAGGTCTGACTGCAGCCTCGCCCACCAACACAAGTTACTCCAGACAGCACAGTGCTGCAGTTCCGCACCACTCCAGGGACTATCCAAAATGACTAAACGGAAGAATTATCCTCAAAAGAAACTCCAGAAAGTAGCAACAGCTAACGAATTGACCAAAAAAGACTTAAGCAATATAACAGAACATGAATTTAAAATATTAGTCATAAAATTAACTGCTGGGCTTGAAAAAAGTATACAGGAGAGCAGAGAATCTATTGTTACAGAGATCAAGGGACTAAGAAATACTCAGGAGGAGCTGAAAAATGCCATAAGTGAGGTGCAAAATAAAATGGAGGTGACCACAGCTTGGATTGAAGAGGCAGAGGAGAGAATAGGTGAATTAGAAGATAAAATTATGGAAAAAGAGAGATAAAAAAATCCAGGAGTATGAGTGGAGAAGTAGAGAACTAAGTGATGCTATGAAACGCAACAATATCCGTATAATAGGGATTCCAGAGGAGGGAGAGAGAGAGAAAGGGGCTGAAGATGTACTTGAACAAATCATAGCTGAGAACTTCCTTGATCTGGGGAAGGAAAAAGGCATTGAAATCCAACAGGCACAGAGAACTCCCTTCAGACGTAACTTGAATCGATCTTCTGCATCACAAGTCATAGTGAAACTGGAGAAATACAAGGATAAAGAGAACATTCTGAAAGCAGCTACGGATAAACACGCTCTAACCTATAAAGGGAGACTGATAAGTCTAGTGACAGATCTATCTACTGAAACTTGGCACGCCAGAAAAGAATGGCAGGAAATCTTCAATGTGATGAACAGGAACAATATGCATCCAAGAATCCTTTATGCAGCAAGCCATCATTCAGATGGAAGGAGAGATAAAGGTCTTTCCAAACAAACAAAAACTGAAGGAAATCATCACCACTAAAACCAACCCTACAAGGAATCCTAAGGGGGATTCTGTAAGTGAAACGTTGCAAGGACCACAAAGTACCAGAGATATCACTACAAGCATGAAACCTACAGACATCACAATGACTCTAAACCCATATCTTTCTATAATAACACTGAATGTAAACAGACGAAATACTCCAACCAAAAGACATAGGGTATCAGAATGGATAAAAAAAAAACATGACCCATCTATCTGCTGTCTACAAGAGACTTGTTTTAGACCTGAGAACACCCTCAGATTGAAAGTGAGGGGATGGAGAACTATCATGCTACTGGAAGCCAAAAGAAAGCTGGAGCAGCCATATCTATATCAAACTTGACTTTAAATTAAAGGCTGTAACAGATGAAGAAGGGCATTATATAATAACTGCAGGCTCTATCCATCAGGAAGAGCTAACAATTATAAATGTCTATGCGCCGAATACCGGAGCCCCCAAATATATAAAGCAATTGATCACAATCATAAACAACCTTATTGATAAGAATGTGGTAATTGCAGGGGACTTTAACACTCCACTTACAACAATGGATAGATCATCTAGACACAGGGTCAATAAGGAGACAAGGGCCCTGAATGCTACATTGGATCAGATGGACTTGACAGATATATTTAGAGCTCTTCATCCCAAAGTAACGGAATATACTTTCTACTCGAGTGCACATGGAACATTCTCCAAGAGAGATCACATACTGATAACCAACAAAGAAACTAATGGATAATAATACAATACTAATAGGAGACTTTAACACCCCAGTTACATGTCATCTAAACTGAAAACAAACAAGGAAACATGGCTTCGAATGACACACTGGTCCAGGTGGACTTAACAGGTATATTCAGATTGTTCCATCCTAAACACATTCTCTATAAGTGCACATGGGACATTCTCAGAACACGTCACATGTTAGGTCACAAAATAATCCCAAAACACTGAAGTCATTCCATGCACCTTTTCTGCCAACAGCACTATGAAACTAGAAGTCAGCCCAAGAAAAAAATCTGGAAAGACCACAAATATATGGAATAACATGTTACTAAACAATGAATATGTCAGTCAGGAGAAAAAAAGGAAAAAGGAAATTTAAAAGTGCATTGAAAAATCCAAAATCCATAAAGAACTTATGAAGCTCAACACCCCAAAACCAAATAATATAGTGAAGAAATGGGCAAAATACATGAATAGACACGTCTCCAGAGAAGACATCCAGATGGCCAACCGACACATGAAAAAATGCACAACATCACTCATCATCAGGAAAATGCAAATCAAAACGAAAGGAGATAGCATTTCACACCTGTCAGAATGGCTAACATTAGCAACTCAGGCGACAACAGATGTTGGCGTGGATGTGGAGAAAGAGGAACTCTCTTGCACTGTTGGTGGGAATGCAAACTGGTGCAGCCATTCTGTAGAACAGTATGGAGGGTCCTCATAAAATAAAAAATAGAACTACCCTACTACCCAGCAATTGCACTACTAGGTATTTATCCAAAGGATATAGGAGTGGTGATTCGAAGGGGAACATGCACCCCAATGTTTATAGAAGCACTATCAACAATAGCCAAAGTATAGAAAAAGCTTGAATGTCCATTGACTGGTGAATGGGTAAAGAAGATGTAGTGTATACTTACACAATGGAATACTACTGGGCGATCAAGAATAATGAAATTGTGCCACTTGCAACACCACGGATGGAATTAGAGTATACTGTGTTAAGCGAAATAAGTCAGTCAGAGAAAGAAAATATTATAGGCTATCACTCATACGTGGAATTTGAGAAGCACAAGAGGTGAACATAGGGGAAGGGAAGGAAAATATAAGACAAAAACACAGAGGGAGGCAAACCATAAGAGACTCTTAAGTACAGAGAATAAACTGAGGACTGCTGCAGGGGTGTTGGGTGGGCGGATGGGCTAAATGGGTGATGGTCACTAAGGAAGGCACTTGTAAGGATGAGCACTGGGTGTTACATATAAGTGATGAATCACTGGGTTCTACTCCTGAAACCAATACAACACTGTACGTTAACTTCAATTTAATTGAATAAATTTTAAAAATAAAACAGAATAGAAAGCACAGAGATCCACACATACAAATTCAATTAATCTTCAACTAAGCAGGAAAGAATATCCATTGGGAAAAGACAGTCTCTTCAAAGAAGGGTGTTGGGAAAAGTGCACAGTATCATGCAAAAGAATGAATGTAAACCACTTCCTTACACCATACACTTAAATAAACAAAACATAGATTAAGGACCTAGATGTGAGACCCAAAGCCATAAAAATCCTAGAACACAGCACAGGTAGTAACTTCTTTGACATCAGCCATGAAAACTTCTTTCAATATATGTCCCCTGAGGCCAGAGAAACTAAAGCAAAAATAAATCTTGGGACTATATCGAGTAAAAAGCTTCTGCACAGTGAAGTAAAGAGTGAACAGTAAAAAGCAACTTATGGAATGGGAGAAGATATTTGCAAATGACCTATCTAATAAAGAGCTAATATCCAAAATACATAGAGAACTGATATATCATAAGGCCCAAACAACAAATAATCAAATTAAAAACTGGAAAGAAAACATGAACAGACATTTCTCCAAAGAAGACATACAGATGGTAACAGACACAGGAAAAATGCTTATCATCACTTACCATCAAGGAAATGCAAAACAAAACCACAATGAGAAACTACCTCACACCTGTCAGAATGGCAAAAATCAAAAATACAAGAAGCAATAAGTGTTGGCAAGGATGTGGAGAAAAGGAAACTGTTCTTGGAAATGCAAAGTGGTGAGGCCACCGTGTAAAACTATGTGGAATTTCCTCTAAAAGTTAAAAATACAATTACCTCATGATCCAGCATAGCACAACTGGGTATTTATCCAAGGAATAAAAGAACACAAATTCAAGAGGATGCATGCACATTGGCGCTCCTGGGCAGCTCAGTAAGTGAAGCGCCCAACTTCCCCCCAGGTCATGATCTCATGGTGTGTGAATTCAAGCCCCGCGTCAGGCTCTGTTCTGACAGCTCAGCGCCTGGAGCCTGCTTCAGATTCTGTGTCTCCCTCTCTCTCTGCCCCTCACCTGCTCTCTCACTCTATCTCTCTCTTTCAAAAATAAATAAACCTTAAATTTTTTAATGCACACATGAACCAGTGTGTTTATAGCAGCATTGTTTACAATAACCAAGATATGGAAGCAGCCCAAGTATCCATAAATGGATGAATGGATAAAGAGGATGTGACATACATATGATGGAATACTATTCAGCCATAAGAAGGAATGCAATCTTTCCTTTTGCAAGGACCTGGATGGAGCTAGAGAGTATGATTCTAAGTGAAATATACCAGTCAAAAAAAGACAAATACCATATAATTCTACTCATACATGGGTTTAAGAAACAAACAAGCAAAGGGAAAAAATAAGAGAGAGAGAGAGAGAGAGAGAGAGAGAGAGAGAGAGAGTATAGACAATCAGGAAACAGACTCTTTTTTTTTAAGTTCATTTATTTTTTTTAATTTAACTTTATCTTTTTAAATTTTTTCAATATATGAAATATTGTCAAATTGGTTTCCTACAACACCCAGTGCTCATCCCAAAAGGTGCCCTCCTCAATACCCATCGCCCACCCTACCCTCCCTCCCACCCCCCATCAACCCTCCGTTTTTTTCTCAGTTTTTAACAGTCTCTTATGCTTTGGCTCCTTCCCACTCTAACCTCTTTTGTTTTTTCCTTCCCCTCCCCCATGGGTTTCTGTTAAGTTTCTCAGGATCCGCATAAGAGTGAAAATATATGGTATCTGTCTTTCTCTTTATGGCTTATTTCACTTAGCATCACACCCTCCAGTCCCATCCATGTTGCTACAAAGAGACATATTTCGTTCTTCCTCATTGCCACGTAGTACTCCATTGTGTATATAAACCACCCTTTCTTGATCCATTCATCAGTTGATGGACATTTCGGCTCTTTCCATAATTTGGCTATTGTTGAGAGTGCTGCTATAAACATTGGGGTACAAGTGCCCCTATGCATCAGTACTCCTGTATCCCTTGGGTAAATTCCTAGCAGTGCTATTGCTGGGTCATAGGGTAGGTCTATTTTTAATTTTCTGAGGAACCTCCACACTGCTTTCCAGAGCAGCTGCACCAAGTTGCATTCCCCCCAACAGTGCAAGAGGGTTTCCGTTTCTCCACATCTTCTCCAGCATCTACCGTCTCCTGATTTGTTCATTTTGGCCACTCTGACTGGCGTGAGGTGATATCTGAGTGTGGTTTTGATTTGTATTTTCCTGATAAGGAGCGACGGTGAGCATCTTTCCATGTGCCTGTTGGCCATCTGGATGTCTTCTTTAGAGAAGTGTCTATTCATGTTTTCTGCCCAAATCTTCACTGGGTTATTTGTTTTTCGGGTGTGGAGTTTGGTGAGCTCTTTATAGATTTTGGATACTAGCCCTTTGTCCGATATGGCATTTGCGAAGATCTTTTCCCGTTCCGTTGGTTGCCTTTTAGTTTTGTTGGTTGTTTCCTTTGCTGTGCAGAAGCTTTTTATCTTCATAAGGTGCCAGTGATTCACTTTTGCTTTTAATTCCCTTGCCTTTGGGGATGTGTCGAGTAAGAGATTGCTACGGCTGAGGTCAGAGAGGTCTTTTCCTGCTTTCTCCTCTAGGGTTTGGATGGTTTCCTGTCTCAAATTCAGGTCCTTTATCCATTTTGAGTTTATTTTTGTGAATGGTGTGAGAAAATGGCCTATTTTCAACCTTCTGCCTGTTGCTGTCAAGTTCTCCCAGCACCATTTGTAAAAGAGACTGTCTTTTATCCACTGGATGTTCTTTCCTGCTTTGTCAAAGATTAGTCGGCCATACGTTTGTGGGTCTAGTTCTGGGGTTTCTATTCTATTCCATTGGTCTATGTGTCTCTTTTTGTGCCAATACCATGCGGTCTGGATGATTACAGCTTTGTAGTAGAGGCGAAAGTCTGGGATTGTGATGTCTCCTGCTTTGGTCTTCTTCTTCAAAATGACTTTGGCTATTCGGGGCCTTTTGTGGTCCCATATGAATTTTAGGATTGCCTGTTCTAGTTTCGAGAAGAATGCTGGTGCAATTTTGATTGGGATTGCTTTGAATGTGTACATAGCTTTGGGTAATATTGACATTTTGACAATATTTATTCTTCCAATCCATGAGCAGGGAATGTCTTTCCATTTCTTTATATCTTCTTCAATTACCTTCATAAGCTTTCTATAGTTTTCAGCATACAGATCTTTTACATCTTTGGTTAGATTTATTTGTAGGTATTTTATGCTTCTTGGTGCAATTGTGAATGGGATCAGTTTCTTTATTTGTCTTTCTGTTGCTTCAATGTTAGTGTATAAGGATGCAACTGATTTTTGTACATTGATTTTGTATCCTGCAACTTTGCTGAATTCATGTATCAGTTCCAGCAGACTTTTGGTGGAGTCTATTGGATTTTCCATGTATAATATGTCATCTGAAAAAAGCGAAAGCTTGACTTCATCTTTGCCAATTTTGATACCTTTGATTTCCTTTTGTTGTCTGATTGCTGATGCTAGAACTTCCAACACTATGTTAAACAACACTGGTGAGAGTGGGCATCCCTGTCGTGTTCCTGATCTCAGGGAAAAAGCTCTCAGTTTTTCCCCATTGAGGATGATGTTAGCTGTGGGCTTTTCATAAATGGCTTTTATGATCTTCAAGTATGTTCCTTCTATCCCGACTTTCTCAAGGGTTTTTATTAAGAAAAGGTGCTGGGAGGCGCCTGGGTGGCTCAGTCGGTTAAGCGGCCGACTTCGGCTCAGGTCACGATCTCGCGGTTCGTGAGTTCAAGCCCCGCGTCGGGCTCTGTGCTAACAGCTCAGAGCCTGGAGCCTGTTTCAGATTCCGTGCCTCCTGCTCTCTCTCTGACCCTCCCTTGTTCATGCTCTGTCTCTGTCTCAAAAATAAACGTTGAAAAAAAAAAAAAAAAGAAAGGGTGCTGGATTTTGTCAAAGGCCTTTTCTGCATCGATTGACAGGATCATATGGTTCTTATCTTTTCTTTTATTGATGTGATGTATCACGTTGATTGATTTGCGAATGTTGAACCAGCCCTGCATCCCAGGAATGAATCCCAGTTGATCATGGTGAATAATTCTTTTTATATGCTGTTGAATTCTATTTGCTAGTATCTTATTGAGAATTTTTGCATCTATATTCATCAGGAATATTGGCCTGTAGTTCTCTTTTTTTACTGCGTCTCTGTCTGGTTTAGGAATCAAAGTAATACTGGCTTCGTAGAATGAGTCTGGAAGTTTTCCTTCCCTTTCTATTTCTTGGAATAGCTTGAGAAGGATAGGTATTATCTCTGCTTTAAACGTCTGGTAGAACTCCCCTGGGAAGCCATCTGGTCCTGGACTCTTATTTGTTGGGAGATTTTTGATAACCGATTCAATTTCTTCGCCGGTGATGGGTCTGTTCAAGCTTTCTATTTCCTCCTGATTGACTGTTGGAAGAGTGTGGGTGTTTAGGAATTTGTCCATTTCTTCCAGGTTGTCCAGTTCGTTGGCATACAATTTTTCATAGTATTCCCCGATAATTGCTTGTATCTCTGAGGGATTGGTTGTAATCATTCCATTTTCATTCATGATTTTATCTATTTGGGTCATCTCCCTTTTCTTTTTGAGAAGCCTGGCTAGAGTTTTTTCGATTTTGTTTATTTTTTCAAAAAAACCAACTCTTGGTTTCGTTGATCTGCTCTACCGTTTCTTTAGATTCTATATTGTTTATTTGTGCTATGATCGTTATTATTTCTCTTCTGCTGGGTTTAGGCTGCCTTTGCTGTTCTGCTTCTATTTCCTTTAGGTGTGCTGTTAGATTTTGTATTTGGGATGTTTCTTGTTTCTTGAGATAGGCCTGGATTGCGAATGTATTTTCCTCTCAGGACTGCCTTCGCTGAATCCCAAAGCATTTGGATGGTTGTATTTTCATTTTCATTTGTTTCCACATATATTTTTAAATTTCTTCTCTAATTGCCCGGTTGACCCACTCATTCTTTAGTAGGGTGATCTTTAACCTGCATGCTTTTGGAGGTTTTCCAGACTTTTTCCTGTGGTTGATTTCAAGCTTCATAGCATTGTGGTCTGAAAGTTTGCATGGTATAATTTCAATTCTTGTATACTTATGAAGGGCTGTTTTGTGACCCAGTATATGATCTATCTTGGAGAATGTTCCATGTGCACTCGAGTAGAAAGTATATTCTGTTGCTTTGGGATGCAGAGTTCTAAATATATCTGTCAAGTCCATCTGATCCAATGTAGCCTTCAGGGCCCTTGTTCCTTTATTGACCGTGTGTCTAGATGATCTATCCTTTTCTGTAAGTGGGGTGTTAAAGTCCCCTGCAATTACCACATTCTTATCAATAAGGTTGCTTATGTTTATGAGTAATTGTTTTATATATTTGGGGGCTCCGGTATTCAGCGCATAGACATTTATAGTTGTTAGCTCTTCCTGATGGATAGACCCTGTCATTATTATATAATGCCCTTCTTCATCTCTTGTTACAGCCTTTCATTTAAAGTCTAGTTTGTCTGATATAAGTATGGCTACTCCAGCTTTCTTTTGGCTTCCAGTAGCATGAAAGATAGTTCTCCATCGCCTCACTCTCAATCTAAAGGTGTCCTCGGATCTAAAATGAGTCTCTTGTAGACAGCAAATAGATGGGTCTTGTTTTTTATCCATTCTGATACCCTATGTCTTTTGGTTGGCGCATGTAATCCATTTACATTCAGTGTTATTATAGAAAGATACGGGTTTAGAGTCACTGTGATGTCTGTATGTTTTATGCTTGTCTATGCTTTTATGTCTCTGGTACTTTGTCTCACAGGATCCCCCTTAGGATTTCTTGTAGGGCTGGTTTAGTGGTGACAAATTCCTTCAGTTTTTGTTTGGGAAGACCTTGATCTCTCCTTCTAGTCTAAATGACAGACTTGCTGGATAAAGGATTTTCGGCTGCATATTTTTTCTGTTCAGCACACTGAAGATCTCGTGCCAATTCTTTCTGGCCTGCCAAGTTTCAAAAGAGAGATCAGTCACGAGTCTTATAGGTCTCCCTTTATATGTGAGGGCACGTTTATCCCTTGCTGCTTTCAGAATTTTCTCTTTATCCTTGTATTTTGCCAGTTTCACTATGATATGTCGTGCAGAAGATCGATTCAAGTTACGTCTGAAGGGAGTTCTGTGTGCTTCTTGGATTTCAATGCCTTTTTCCTTCCCCAGTTCAGGGACGTTCTCGGCTATAATTTCTTCAAGTACCCCTTCAGCACCTTTCCCTCTCTCTTCCTCCTCTGGGATACCAATTATGCGTATATTATTTCTTTTTAGTGTCTCACTTAGTTCTCTAATTTTCCCCTCATACCTCATACTCCTGGATTTTTTTATCTCTCTTTTTCTCAGCTTCTTCTTTTTCCATAACTTTATCTTCTAGTTCACCTATTCTCTCCTCTGCCTCTTCAATCCGAGCCGTCGTCATTTCCATTTTGTTTTGCATTTCGTTTAAAGTGTTTTTCAGCTCCTCCTGACTGTTCTTTAGTCCCTTGATCTCTGTAGCAAGAGATTGTCTGCTGTCCTCTATACTGTTTTCAAGCCCAGCGATTAATTTTATGACTATTATTCTAAATTCACTTTCCGTTATATTATTTAAATCCTTTTTGATCAGTTCATTAGCTGTTATTTCCTGGAGATTCTTCTGAGGGGCATTCTTCCGTTTGGTCATTTTGGATAGTCCCTGGAGTGGTGCGGACCTGCAGGGCACTTCCCCTGTGCTGTGGTGTATAACTGGAGTTGGTGGGCGGGGCCGCAGTCAGACCTGATGTCTGCCCCCAGCCCACCACTGGGGCCCCAGTCAGACTGGTGTGTGCCTTCTCTTCCCCTCTCCTAGGTGCAGGATTCACTGTGGGGTGGCGTGGCCCGTCTGGGGTACTTGCACACTGCCAGGCTTGTGGTGCTGGGGATCTGGCGTATGAGCTGGGGTGGGTAGGCAAGGTGCACGGGGGGCAGGAGGGGCAGGCTTAGCTCGCTTCTCCTTAGGTGATCCACTTCAGGAGGGGCCCTGTGGCAGCGGGAGGGAGTCAGATCTGCTGCTGGAGGTTTGGCTCTGCAGAAGCACAGCGTTGGGTGTTTGCGCTGAGGGAGCAAGTTCCCTGGCAGGAAATGGTTCCCTTTGGGATTTTGGCTGGGGGATGGGCGGGGGAGATGGCGCTGGCGAGCGCCTTTGTTCCCCGTCAAACTGAGCTCTGTTGTCGCGGGGCTCGGCAACTCTCCCTCCCTTTGTCCTCCAGCCTTCCCAATTTCTGAGCAGAGCTGTTAACTTATGACGTCCCAGATGCTAAGTCATGCTTGCTGTCGGAACACACTTCGTCCGGCCCCTCCGCTTTTGCCAGCCAGACTCGGGGGCTCTGCTTGGCCGGCAGGCTGCCCCTCCGCCCCGGCTCCCCCCCCCACCAGTCCGTGGAGCGCGCACCGCCTCGCAGCCCTTCCTACCCTCTTCAGGGGGCCTCTAGTCTGCGCCTGGCTCCAGAGACTCCCCATTCTGCTAGTCTTCTGGTGGTTTTCTGGGTTATTTAGGCAGGTGTAGGTGGAATCGAAGTGATCAGCAGGACGTGCGGTGAGCCCAGCGTCCTCCTACACCGCCATCTTCTTTCCCTCTCAGGAAACAGACTCTTAAGAGAGTACAATGAGATAGTATCCGATGGGAGGTGGATGGGAGCATGGTTGGTTAAATAGGTGATGAGAATTTAGAGATGTACGTGTCATAAAGAGCACAGGGTGATACATGGAATTGTATACCTGCAAGTAATATAACTCTGCATATTAACGAACTGGAATTAAAGAAACAAAAACTAAGATACAGTGTAAAAAAAGGAAAAATTAAGTGAGGACCTAGCCAATTGTTTACTAGGTGAATTACATACAACTGACTTAAGGCACTCTTGCCATGCCTGCAGTGGGTTAATAGCTACCTTAAAGGAAGTTACAAGGTCCTCCAAGGCACAGAGCACAGAGATTCCTCCTCATGTAGCCTCCTCCTGCTACCTTGCATTCAGAAATACTTAGCAGTCGTTTTTCAGGCATTGAAGAAAAATTAGGATTAAAATATTTTAAAGATAAAGGAGGCTTAACAATGGAATATCAGTGGGAAATACTCTGTGCATGCCATCCTGGGCCTGTACTTGTGACATTCTTGATCCACCTCAAATACAGGTTCGTCTGTATGAATTCCTTGAACCACCACCCATCCTTTCTCTGTGCCCAGCACTATATCTTTATTAGTGACCATGGCAAAACATGATCTATGCCCACGTGGAGATCACTTCTAATGAGGAATACAGAAGTGAAAATGGGGGTCCATGTGGTTAGCAGGGATGGTGGGTAACAGCAACGGAGCATTTAAGAGACCTGAACTTCAAAGGAAACTTCTTCCAAAAGGAAAATTTGGTACATAGGTTTTGTAAAAGTAATTCATTAGAGCTTTTGGAAGTGTATTTTTATATTGAACAAAAGGTGTGTTATAATTTCCCTTGTGTGTTCATTCATAGACCAAAGAAATAAACTGGAGTGGACCAGGTATATGTCTGGCAATTTGTCTCACCAATTTATAGCACTTTGGCAGAAATCTTCTAGGCCTCTTTATTTTTTTAAGGGCTTCTGTAATCCTGTGGAAATCAAATCATTCTCTTTGGAAACCTGCATTGTGTCATCTTCTTTATCATCTTTCCTTTCTTTGATTAGGGACCAGCTTAACCAAACCAGGTGACATTTGGCACCAGCTTTCTGTGTTATTGGGAAAGACAAAATCAGGGTAGTGAAGGAAATAAAAATCCTGGTATTCAAAGACAATCGCAGCCTGTACTATTTTTCTACATATGACCATTATTTTCACAGAGTGGAATCACAATGTGAATTTGGATATTTGGTTTGGTTAGCTGTTGGTTTGTTGGTTTGTTTGTTTGTTTGTTTGTTTGTTTCATTTTAACAGGGAAACCCTGGTCCATATCCTTAAATATCCATTTATGTTGTTTTCCAATTTGCTTACTCATCATAGGGAATAAACTTCACGTGATGACAGTGCCGTAAATAGTACACAGAAATGAGAACAAGTAAGCATAGAAGGAGTGCTCTCTCACATTTTCCTTAAAAAAAATCATAACATAGGCACTGCACTAGTTTGCATTTCAGCCAGAAGTGCAAGAGTGTTCCCCTTTCTCCATAACCTCACCAACAACTGGTGTTTCATGTGTTGTTAATTTTACCCATTCTAACAGGTGTGAGGTGGTATGGCATCATGGTTTTGCTTTGCATTCCCTAATGATGAGTGATGTTGACCATCTTTCCACGTGTCTGTTGGCTGTGTAGAAGTCTTCTTTGGAAAAGTGTCTCTTCATGTCTTTTCCCAGTTCATAAGTGGGCTGTTTGGTTTTTTGGGTGTTGAGTTTGATATGTTGTTTCTAGATTTTGGATACTAACACTTTATCATATGCCATTTTCAAATATCTTCTCCCATTCCATAGGCAGGTTTAGTTCTTTTGATTGTTTCCTTCACTGTGCAAAAGCTTTTTATCTTGATAAGAATATCACTTAGACATCAAAATGCATGGAGTCTAGCCATTTGTAGCTATTTAGCTTTAACTAGAATGTATTATGCTAAGCAAAACGAGTCCATCTGAGAAAGACAAGTATACATTTTCATGCATATGTGAAATTTAACTTTCAGACTTTCAGCTTGGAAGTCTGGTGGTTTCCTTGTGATGGTGAGATATGTATTGCATTGGGCCCTTTTCAATTGGCTTTCACAATTATGTGGCAACCTCCAAACCTAGGGTGTGTCAAGGTGCCCACAGAGAATGCCCTTGGGTAGGCTACGCCAAAGTTTATAGGAGGATCCCACTTCCTGATGGGACAAGAGGACAGTAGGATAGATATAGCCATCCTCGATTTGACCCGTGCCCATTTGAATGCAGAACCTTGACTCACTTTGTTGTCATCCCTCACCGATGGATGTTTTTCTTACTTGGACTCAGTTCACACACTCTGCCTTCCAGCTGGGAGTCTGATCTAGTCCTTGTGACTGAGGGAGAGAATTTTACACAGGGCTCCTTATTGCTTACTTGAGTTTCAGAAGTATGTGGCCATCCTGGGGCCCAAGGCATTCGAAGGTGCTCAGGAGGCTTGTTTATGTGTAAGCTGAAGTAGACATTTGGGAGGGAACTGGTCTCCTTCTGGTCCAAGGGCAAATGAATTTAAGTTATCTCCTTTCCAGATTGATCCCAATTGCCATTGGAAAATCGAGTTTTGGCCTTCCTTGCACACATTCCCTTCCCCTTGCTGTTTTTCTGACAAAAATTCTGCCCTCCCCCCCCCCCCCCCTTGGAGCCATGGAGTCATAACCCACTAGGTGGCCGCAAATTCCCACTCTTGTCCTGTAATGAGTGAGAGCAACCAATATCTGCCATACCAAAGGATAGCTATCCTTTCATCCTTGAGGGCTTGCTGGTTAGCCTGCTGTTCTATGGAACATGAAGGAGAGCCAGCTTGCCTCACTGACCTGGATGAATGAGTGCCCTTCATTCTGAGAAGTAATTTGCACATGGGCATTATTGTCCAGAAGGTGGTCAACACAAGAAGGCCCCTTTCCAGGAATACAGAACAAAGTCCTTATTCTGGACTCCTGAGCAAGATCTGGCAGAACCCAATAGCTGCAGCTCACTGTTGCCTCCATAAACTGATGGAAAAACTGGGAGGGATAAAAACAGAAATCTCTGGCTTCTAAAGGAATTATGCAGGATTCCTTCTGCCTGGGCTCCCAGGTATATTCCTTCAGAGGGCTCTCATTGCCTAAGCCCATAGACATTTCATATTCTGGAAACAACCAGGTTGACAGGAGACTGTGCTGAGTTTTTCATTCTCAACATTCTCCAAATCCCATGTGTGTTGAAGAACTCATGCTGTCTGTGTCTCCATTTCTACAACTTAGCCCTTTCTTGGAAAAAATGGATTTGCATGGAATGTATTCAGAGCCAGTGTCTTAGAGTACTATCTTCTTTCAGCACAGGAGTCTGATGGTGTCCTTGAGGTGTTGAGATAGGTATTGCATTGGTCCCTTCTCAATTTGTTTTCAGAACTGTGTGCCAATTTTCAAAACTTGGCTGTGTGGAAGTGCCCAGCGAGAATGTTGTGATTAGGCTAAGCCTGGCGGTAGGGGAGTATACTGCCTCCTTTGTGGGACAAGAGGATGGAAGACAGCTATGAGCTTTATCAATTTGACACGTGGCCATTTGAATGCAGATCTTGGTACCAACTTGTCATTCCTAATCCACTGCTGCTTTTCTAACTTGGATGCAATTCACACTTCTAGACAATGGGCCTATCCACCCAGAAAACAGAGCTCAGCTCGGCGGGGAACAAAAGTACTGGCCAGCGCCATCTCCCTCGCCCATCCCCCAGCCAAAATTCCAAAGGGAACCAGTTGCCCTCATGGAACTTCTTGCCCCGGGCAAACGCCCAATGCTGTGCTCTTATGGATTCATCCCTCAGATGGGTCTGCCTGCCTCCCTCCCGGTGCTGCAGGGCCCCTACTGCAGGGGACCACTGACAGCAAAGCGAGCTAAGCCTGCCTCTCCTGCCGCTGTGAACTTTGTGGATCCACCCCGGCTAATACGCCAGATCCCATAGAAGCAGCATCACGAGACTGGCAGTGTGCAAGTAGCCCAGACAGAGGCCACATCACTCCACAGTGAGTCCCGCCCCTGGGAGAGGGGAAGAAAGGGACACACCAGTCTGACTGTGGCCCCAGTGGTGGGCTGGGGGCAGATATCAGGTCTGACTGCAGCCTCGCCCACCAACACAAGTTACTCCAGACAGCACAGTGCTGCAGTTCCGCACCACTCCAGGGACTATCCAAAATGACTAAACGGAAGAATTATCCTCAAAAGAAACTCCAGAAAGTAGCAACAGCTAACGAATTGACCAAAAAAGACTTAAGCAATATAACAGAACATGAATTTAAAATATTAGTCATAAAATTAACTGCTGGGCTTGAAAAAAGTATACAGGAGAGCAGAGAATCTATTGTTACAGAGATCAAGGGACTAAGAAATACTCAGGAGGAGCTGAAAAATGCCATAAGTGAGGTGCAAAATAAAATGGAGGTGACCACAGCTTGGATTGAAGAGGCAGAGGAGAGAATAGGTGAATTAGAAGATAAAATTATGGAAAAAGAGAGATAAAAAAATCCAGGAGTATGAGTGGAGAAGTAGAGAACTAAGTGATGCTATGAAACGCAACAATATCCGTATAATAGGGATTCCAGAGGAGGGAGAGAGAGAGAAAGGGGCTGAAGATGTACTTGAACAAATCATAGCTGAGAACTTCCTTGATCTGGGGAAGGAAAAAGGCATTGAAATCCAACAGGCACAGAGAACTCCCTTCAGACGTAACTTGAATCGATCTTCTGCATCACAAGTCATAGTGAAACTGGAGAAATACAAGGATAAAGAGAACATTCTGAAAGCAGCTACGGATAAACACGCTCTAACCTATAAAGGGAGACTGATAAGTCTAGTGACAGATCTATCTACTGAAACTTGGCACGCCAGAAAAGAATGGCAGGAAATCTTCAATGTGATGAACAGGAACAATATGCATCCAAGAATCCTTTATGCAGCAAGCCATCATTCAGATGGAAGGAGAGATAAAGGTCTTTCCAAACAAACAAAAACTGAAGGAAATCATCACCACTAAAACCAACCCTACAAGGAATCCTAAGGGGGATTCTGTAAGTGAAACGTTGCAAGGACCACAAAGTACCAGAGATATCACTACAAGCATGAAACCTACAGACATCACAATGACTCTAAACCCATATCTTTCTATAATAACACTGAATGTAAACAGACGAAATACTCCAACCAAAAGACATAGGGTATCAGAATGGATAAAAAAAAAAACATGACCCATCTATCTGCTGTCTACAAGAGACTTGTTTTAGACCTGAGAACACCCTCAGATTGAAAGTGAGGGGATGGAGAACTATCATGCTACTGGAAGCCAAAAGAAAGCTGGAGCAGCCATATCTATATCAAACTTGACTTTAAATTAAAGGCTGTAACAGATGAAGAAGGGCATTATATAATAACTGCAGGCTCTATCCATCAGGAAGAGCTAACAATTATAAATGTCTATGCGCCGAATACCGGAGCCCCCAAATATATAAAGCAATTGATCACAATCATAAACAACCTTATTGATAAGAATGTGGTAATTGCAGGGGACTTTAACACTCCACTTACAACAATGGATAGATCATCTAGACACAGGGTCAATAAGGAGACAAGGGCCCTGAATGCTACATTGGATCAGATGGACTTGACAGATATATTTAGAGCTCTTCATCCCAAAGTAACGGAATATACTTTCTACTCGAGTGCACATGGAACATTCTCCAAGAGAGATCACATACTGATAACCAACAAAGAAACTAATGGATAATAATACAATACTAATAGGAGACTTTCACACCCCAGTTACATGTCATCTAAACTGAAAACAAACAAGGAAACATGGCTTCGAATGACACACTGGTCCAGGTGGACTTAACAGGTATATTCAGATTGTTCCATCCTAAACACATTCTCTATAAGTGCACATGGGACATTCTCAGAACACGTCACATGTTAGGTCACAAAATAATCCCAAAACACTGAAGTCATTCCATGCACCTTTTCTGCCAACAGCACTATGAAACTAGAAGTCAGCCCAAGAAAAAAATCTGGAAAGACCACAAATATATGGAATAACATGTTACTAAACAATGAATATGTCAGTCAGGAGAAAAAAAGGAAAAAGGAAATTTAAAAGTGCATTGAAAAATCCAAAATCCATAAAGAACTTATGAAGCTCAACACCCCAAAACCAAATAATATAGTGAAGAAATGGGCAAAATACATGAATAGACACGTCTCCAGAGAAGACATCCAGATGGCCAACCGACACATGAAAAAATGCACAACATCACTCATCATCAGGAAAATGCAAATCAAAACGAAAGGAGATAGCATTTCACACCTGTCAGAATGGCTAACATTAGCAACTCAGGCGACAACAGATGTTGGCGTGGATGTGGAGAAAGAGGAACTCTCTTGCACTGTTGGTGGGAATGCAAACTGGTGCAGCCATTCTGTAGAACAGTATGGAGGGTCCTCATAAAATAAAAAATAGAACTACCCTACTACCCAGCAATTGCACTACTAGGTATTTATCCAAAGGATATAGGAGTGGTGATTCGAAGGGGAACATGCACCCCAATGTTTATAGAAGCACTATCAACAATAGCCAAAGTATAGAAAAAGCTTGAATGTCCATTGACTGGTGAATGGGTAAAGAAGATGTAGTGTATACTTACACAATGGAATACTACTGGGCGATCAAGAATAATGAAATTGTGCCACTTGCAACACCACGGATGGAATTAGAGTATACTGTGTTAAGCGAAATAAGTCAGTCAGAGAAAGAAAATATTATAGGCTATCACTCATACGTGGAATTTGAGAAGCACAAGAGGTGAACATAGGGGAAGGGAAGGAAAATATAAGACAAAAACACAGAGGGAGGCAAACCATAAGAGACTCTTAAGTACAGAGAATAAACTGAGGACTGCTGCAGGGGTGTTGGGTCAATAAGGGCGGATGGGCTAAATGGGTGATGGTCACTAAGGAAGGCACTTGTAAGGATGAGCACTGGGTGTTACATATAAGTGATGAATCACTGGGTTCTACTCCTGAAACCAATACAACACTGTACGTTAACTTCAATTTAATTGAATAAATTTTAAAAATAAAACAGAATAGAAAGCACAGAGATCCACACATACAAATTCAATTAATCTTCAACTAAGCAGGAAAGAATATCCATTGGGAAAAGACAGTCTCTTCAAAGAAGGGTGTTGGGAAAAGTGCACAGTATCATGCAAAAGAATGAATGTAAACCACTTCCTTACACCATACACTTAAATAAACAAAACATAGATTAAGGACCTAGATGTGAGACCCAAAGCCATAAAAATCCTAGAACACAGCACAGGTAGTAACTTCTTTGACATCAGCCATGAAAACTTCTTTCAATATATGTCCCCTGAGGCCAGAGAAACTAAAGCAAAAATAAATCTTGGGACTATATCGAGTAAAAAGCTTCTGCACAGTGAAGTAAAGAGTGAACAGTAAAAAGCAACTTATGGAATGGGAGAAGATATTTGCAAATGACCTATCTAATAAAGAGCTAATATCCAAAATACATAGAGAACTGATATATCATAAGGCCCAAACAACAAATAATCAAATTAAAAACTGGAAAGAAAACATGAACAGACATTTCTCCAAAGAAGACATACAGATGGTAACAGACACAGGAAAAATGCTTATCATCACTTACCATCAAGGAAATGCAAAACAAAACCACAATGAGAAACTACCTCACACCTGTCAGAATGGCAAAAATCAAAAATACAAGAAGCAATAAGTGTTGGCAAGGATGTGGAGAAAAGGAAACTGTTCTTGGAAATGCAAAGTGGTGAGGCCACCGTGTAAAACTATGTGGAATTTCCTCTAAAAGTTAAAAATACAATTACCTCATGATCCAGCATAGCACAACTGGGTATTTATCCAAGGAATAAAAGAACACAAATTCAAGAGGATGCATGCACATTGGCGCTCCTGGGCAGCTCAGTAAGTGAAGCGCCCAACTTCCCCCCAGGTCATGATCTCATGGTGTGTGAATTCAAGCCCCGCGTCAGGCTCTGTTCTGACAGCTCAGCGCCTGGAGCCTGCTTCAGATTCTGTGTCTCCCTCTCTCTCTGCCCCTCACCTGCTCTCTCACTCTATCTCTCTCTTTCAAAAATAAATAAACCTTAAATTTTTTAATGCACACCTGAACCAGTGTGTTTATAGCAGCATTGTTTACAATAACCAAGATATGGAAGCAGCCCAAGTATCCATAAATGGATGAATGGATAAAGAGGATGTGACATACATATGATGGAATACTATTCAGCCATAAGAAGGAATGCAATCTTTCCTTTTGCAAGGACCTGGATGGAGCTAGAGAGTATGATTCTAAGTGAAATATACCAGTCAAAAAAAGACAAATACCATATAATTCTACTCATACATGGGTTTAAGAAACAAACAAGCAAAGGGAAAAAATAAGAGAGAGAGAGAGAGAGAGAGAGAGTATAGACAATCAGGAAACAGACTCTTTTTTTTTAAGTTCATTTATTTTTTTTAATTTAACTTTATCTTTTTAAATTTTTTCAATATATGAAATATTGTCAAATTGGTTTCCTACAACACCCAGTGCTCATCCCAAAAGGTGCCCTCCTCAATACCCATCGCCCACCCTACCCTCCCTCCCACCCCCCATCAACCCTCCGTTTTTTTCTCAGTTTTTAACAGTCTCTTATGCTTTGGCTCCTTCCCACTCTAACCTCTTTTGTTTTTTCCTTCCCCTCCCCCATGGGTTTCTGTTAAGTTTCTCAGGATCCGCATAAGAGTGAAAATATATGGTATCTGTCTTTCTCTTTATGGCTTATTTCACTTAGCATCACACCCTCCAGTCCCATCCATGTTGCTACAAAGAGACATATTTCGTTCTTCCTCATTGCCACGTAGTACTCCATTGTGTATATAAACCACCCTTTCTTGATCCATTCATCAGTTGATGGACATTTCGGCTCTTTCCATAATTTGGCTATTGTTGAGAGTGCTGCTATAAACATTGGGGTACAAGTGCCCCTATGCATCAGTACTCCTGTATCCCTTGGGTAAATTCCTAGCAGTGCTATTGCTGGGTCATAGGGTAGGTCTATTTTTAATTTTCTGAGGAACCTCCACACTGCTTTCCAGAGCAGCTGCACCAAGTTGCATTCCCCCCAACAGTGCAAGAGGGTTTCCGTTTCTCCACATCTTCTCCAGCATCTACCGTCTCCTGATTTGTTCATTTTGGCCACTCTGACTGGCGTGAGGTGATATCTGAGTGTGGTTTTGATTTGTATTTTCCTGATAAGGAGCGACGGTGAGCATCTTTCCATGTGCCTGTTGGCCATCTGGATGTCTTCTTTAGAGAAGTGTCTATTCATGTTTTCTGCCCAAATCTTCACTGGGTTATTTGTTTTTCGGGTGTGGAGTTTGGTGAGCTCTTTATAGATTTTGGATACTAGCCCTTTGTCCGATATGGCATTTGCGAAGATCTTTTCCCGTTCCGTTGGTTGCCTTTTAGTTTTGTTGGTTGTTTCCTTTGCTGTGCAGAAGCTTTTTATCTTCATAAGGTGCCAGTGATTCACTTTTGCTTTTAATTCCCTTGCCTTTGGGGATGTGTCGAGTAAGAGATTGCTACGGCTGAGGTCAGAGAGGTCTTTTCCTGCTTTCTCCTCTAGGGTTTGGATGGTTTCCTGTCTCAAATTCAGGTCCTTTATCCATTTTGAGTTTATTTTTGTGAATGGTGTGAGAAAATGGCCTATTTTCAACCTTCTGCCTGTTGCTGTCAAGTTCTCCCAGCACCATTTGTAAAAGAGACTGTCTTTTATCCACTGGATGTTCTTTCCTGCTTTGTCAAAGATTAGTCGGCCATACGTTTGTGGGTCTAGTTCTGGGGTTTCTATTCTATTCCATTGGTCTATGTGTCTCTTTTTGTGCCAATACCATGCGGTCTGGATGATTACAGCTTTGTAGTAGAGGCGAAAGTCTGGGATTGTGATGTCTCCTGCTTTGGTCTTCTTCTTCAAAATGACTTTGGCTATTCGGGGCCTTTTGTGGTCCCATATGAATTTTAGGATTGCCTGTTCTAGTTTCGAGAAGAATGCTGGTGCAATTTTGATTGGGATTGCTTTGAATGTGTACATAGCTTTGGGTAATATTGACATTTTGACAATATTTATTCTTCCAATCCATGAGCAGGGAATGTCTTTCCATTTCTTTATATCTTCTTCAATTACCTTCATAAGCTTTCTATAGTTTTCAGCATACAGATCTTTTACATCTTTGGTTAGATTTATTTGTAGGTATTTTATGCTTCTTGGTGCAATTGTGAATGGGATCAGTTTCTTTATTTGTCTTTCTGTTGCTTCAATGTTAGTGTATAAGGATGCAACTGATTTTTGTACATTGATTTTGTATCCTGCAACTTTGCTGAATTCATGTATCAGTTCCAGCAGACTTTTGGTGGAGTCTATTGGATTTTCCATGTATAATATGTCATCTGAAAAAAGCGAAAGCTTGACTTCATCTTTGCCAATTTTGATACCTTTGATTTCCTTTTGTTGTCTGATTGCTGATGCTAGAACTTCCAACACTATGTTAAACAACACTGGTGAGAGTGGGCATCCCTGTCGTGTTCCTGATCTCAGGGAAAAAGCTCTCAGTTTTTCCCCATTGAGGATGATGTTAGCTGTGGGCTTTTCATAAATGGCTTTTATGATCTTCAAGTATGTTCCTTCTATCCCGACTTTCTCAAGGGTTTTTATTAAGAAAAGGTGCTGGGAGGCGCCTGGGTGGCTCAGTCGGTTAAGCGGCCGACTTCGGCTCAGGTCACGATCTCGCGGTTCGTGAGTTCAAGCCCCGCGTCGGGCTCTGTGCTAACAGCTCAGAGCCTGGAGCCTGTTTCAGATTCCGTGCCTCCTGCTCTCTCTCTGACCCTCCCTTGTTCATGCTCTGTCTCTGTCTCAAAAATAAACGTTGAAAAAAAAAAAAAAAGAAAGGGTGCTGGATTTTGTCAAAGGCCTTTTCTGCATCGATTGACAGGATCATATGGTTCTTATCTTTTCTTTTATTGATGTGATGTATCACGTTGATTGATTTGCGAATGTTGAACCAGCCCTGCATCCCAGGAATGAATCCCAGTTGATCATGGTGAATAATTCTTTTTATATGCTGTTGAATTCTATTTGCTAGTATCTTATTGAGAATTTTTGCATCTATATTCATCAGGAATATTGGCCTGTAGTTCTCTTTTTTTACTGCGTCTCTGTCTGGTTTAGGAATCAAAGTAATACTGGCTTCGTAGAATGAGTCTGGAAGTTTTCCTTCCCTTTCTATTTCTTGGAATAGCTTGAGAAGGATAGGTATTATCTCTGCTTTAAACGTCTGGTAGAACTCCCCTGGGAAGCCATCTGGTCCTGGACTCTTATTTGTTGGGAGATTTTTGATAACCGATTCAATTTCTTCGCCGGTGATGGGTCTGTTCAAGCTTTCTATTTCCTCCTGATTGACTGTTGGAAGAGTGTGGGTGTTTAGGAATTTGTCCATTTCTTCCAGGTTGTCCAGTTCGTTGGCATACAATTTTTCATAGTATTCCCCGATAATTGCTTGTATCTCTGAGGGATTGGTTGTAATCATTCCATTTTCATTCATGATTTTATCTATTTGGGTCATCTCCCTTTTCTTTTTGAGAAGCCTGGCTAGAGTTTTTTCGATTTTGTTTATTTTTTCCAAAAAACCAACTCTTGGTTTCGTTGATCTGCTCTACCGTTTCTTTAGATTCTATATTGTTTATTTGTGCTATGATCGTTATTATTTCTCTTCTGCTGGGTTTAGGCTGCCTTTGCTGTTCTGCTTCTATTTCCTTTAGGTGTGCTGTTAGATTTTGTATTTGGGATGTTTCTTGTTTCTTGAGATAGGCCTGGATTGCGAATGTATTTTCCTCTCAGGACTGCCTTCGCTGAATCCCAAAGCATTTGGATGGTTGTATTTTCATTTTCATTTGTTTCCACATATATTTTTAAATTTCTTCTCTAATTGCCCGGTTGACCCACTCATTCTTTAGTAGGGTGATCTTTAACCTGCATGCTTTTGGAGGTTTTCCAGACTTTTTCCTGTGGTTGATTTCAAGCTTCATAGCATTGTGGTCTGAAAGTTTGCATGGTATAATTTCAATTCTTGTATACTTATGAAGGGCTGTTTTGTGACCCAGTATATGATCTATCTTGGAGAATGTTCCATGTGCACTCGAGTAGAAAGTATATTCTGTTGCTTTGGGATGCAGAGTTCTAAATATATCTGTCAAGTCCATCTGATCCAATGTAGCCTTCAGGGCCCTTGTTCCTTTATTGACCGTGTGTCTAGATGATCTATCCTTTTCTGTAAGTGGGGTGTTAAAGTCCCCTGCAATTACCACATTCTTATCAATAAGGTTGCTTATGTTTATGAGTAATTGTTTTATATATTTGGGGGCTCCGGTATTCAGCGCATAGACATTTATAGTTGTTAGCTCTTCCTGATGGATAGACCCTGTCATTATTATATAATGCCCTTCTTCATCTCTTGTTACAGCCTTTCATTTAAAGTCTAGTTTGTCTGATATAAGTATGGCTACTCCAGCTTTCTTTTGGCTTCCAGTAGCATGAAAGATAGTTCTCCATCGCCTCACTCTCAATCTAAAGGTGTCCTCGGATCTAAAATGAGTCTCTTGTAGACAGCAAATAGATGGGTCTTGTTTTTTATCCATTCTGATACCCTATGTCTTTTGGTTGGCGCATGTAATCCATTTACATTCAGTGTTATTATAGAAAGATACGGGTTTAGAGTCACTGTGATGTCTGTATGTTTTATGCTTGTCTATGCTTTTATGTCTCTGGTACTTTGTCTCACAGGATCCCCCTTAGGATTTCTTGTAGGGCTGGTTTAGTGGTGACAAATTCCTTCAGTTTTTGTTTGGGAAGACCTTGATCTCTCCTTCTAGTCTAAATGACAGACTTGCTGGATAAAGGATTTTCGGCTGCATATTTTTTCTGTTCAGCACACTGAAGATCTCGTGCCAATTCTTTCTGGCCTGCCAAGTTTCAAAAGAGAGATCAGTCACGAGTCTTATAGGTCTCCCTTTATATGTGAGGGCACGTTTATCCCTTGCTGCTTTCAGAATTTTCTCTTTATCCTTGTATTTTGCCAGTTTCACTATGATATGTCGTGCAGAAGATCGATTCAAGTTACGTCTGAAGGGAGTTCTGTGTGCTTCTTGGATTTCAATGCCTTTTTCCTTCCCCAGTTCAGGGACGTTCTCGGCTATAATTTCTTCAAGTACCCCTTCAGCACCTTTCCCTCTCTCTTCCTCCTCTGGGATACCAATTATGCGTATATTATTTCTTTTTAGTGTCTCACTTAGTTCTCTAATTTTCCCCTCATACCTCATACTCCTGGATTTTTTTATCTCTCTTTTTCTCAGCTTCTTCTTTTTCCATAACTTTATCTTCTAGTTCACCTATTCTCTCCTCTGCCTCTTCAATCCGAGCCGTCGTCATTTCCATTTTGTTTTGCATTTCGTTTAAAGTGTTTTTCAGCTCCTCCTGACTGTTCTTTAGTCCCTTGATCTCTGTAGCAAGAGATTGTCTGCTGTCCTCTATACTGTTTTCAAGCCCAGCGATTAATTTTATGACTATTATTCTAAATTCACTTTCCGTTATATTATTTAAATCCTTTTTGATCAGTTCATTAGCTGTTATTTCCTGGAGATTCTTCTGAGGGGCATTCTTCCGTTTGGTCATTTTGGATAGTCCCTGGAGTGGTGCGGACCTGCAGGGCACTTCCCCTGTGCTGTGGTGTATAACTGGAGTTGGTGGGCGGGGCCGCAGTCAGACCTGATGTCTGCCCCCAGCCCACCACTGGGGCCCCAGTCAGACTGGTGTGTGCCTTCTCTTCCCCTCTCCTAGGTGCAGGATTCACTGTGGGGTGGCGTGGCCCGTCTGGGGTACTTGCACACTGCCAGGCTTGTGGTGCTGGGGATCTGGCGTATGAGCTGGGGTGGGTAGGCAAGGTGCACGGGGGGCAGGAGGGGCAGGCTTAGCTCGCTTCTCCTTAGGTGATCCACTTCAGGAGGGGCCCTGTGGCAGCGGGAGGGAGTCAGATCTGCTGCTGGAGGTTTGGCTCTGCAGAAGCACAGCGTTGGGTGTTTGCGCTGAGGGAGCAAGTTCCCTGGCAGGAAATGGTTCCCTTTGGGATTTTGGCTGGGGGATGGGCGGGGGAGATGGCGCTGGCGAGCGCCTTTGTTCCCCGTCAAACTGAGCTCTGTTGTCGCGGGGCTCGGCAACTCTCCCTCCCTTTGTCCTCCAGCCTTCCCAATTTCTGAGCAGAGCTGTTAACTTATGACGTCCCAGATGCTAAGTCATGCTTGCTGTCGGAACACACTTCGTCCGGCCCCTCCGCTTTTGCCAGCCAGACTCGGGGGCTCTGCTTGGCCGGCAGGCTGCCCCTCCGCCCCGGCTCCCCCCCCCACCAGTCCGTGGAGCGCGCACCGCCTCGCAGCCCTTCCTACCCTCTTCAGGGGGCCTCTAGTCTGCGCCTGGCTCCAGAGACTCCCCATTCTGCTAGTCTTCTGGTGGTTTTCTGGGTTATTTAGGCAGGTGTAGGTGGAATCGAAGTGATCAGCAGGACGTGCGGTGAGCCCAGCGTCCTCCTACACCGCCATCTTCTTTCCCTCTCAGGAAACAGACTCTTAAGAGAGTACAATGAGATAGTATCCGATGGGAGGTGGATGGGAGCATGGTTGGTTAAATAGGTGATGAGAATTTAGAGATGTACGTGTCATAAAGAGCACAGGGTGATACATGGAATTGTATACCTGCAAGTAATATAACTCTGCATATTAACGAACTGGAATTAAAGAAACAAAAACTAAGATACAGTGTAAAAAAAGGAAAAATTAAGTGAGGACCTAGCCAATTGTTTACTAGGTGAATTACATACAACTGACTTAAGGCACTCTTGCCATGCCTGCAGTGGGTTAATAGCTACCTTAAAGGAAGTTACAAGGTCCTCCAAGGCACAGAGCACAGAGATTCCTCCTCATGTAGCCTCCTCCTGCTACCTTGCATTCAGAAATACTTAGCAGTCGTTTTTCAGGCATTGAAGAAAAATTAGGATTAAAATATTTTAAAGATAAAGGAGGCTTAACAATGGAATATCAGTGGGAAATACTCTGTGCATGCCATCCTGGGCCTGTACTTGTGACATTCTTGATCCACCTCAAATACAGGTTCGTCTGTATGAATTCCTTGAACCACCACCCATCCTTTCTCTGTGCCCAGCACTATATCTTTATTAGTGACCATGGCAAAACATGATCTATGCCCACGTGGAGATCACTTCTAATGAGGAATACAGAAGTGAAAATGGGGGTCCATGTGGTTAGCAGGGATGGTGGGTAACAGCAACGGAGCATTTAAGAGACCTGAACTTCAAAGGAAACTTCTTCCAAAAGGAAAATTTGGTACATAGGTTTTGTAAAAGTAATTCATTAGAGCTTTTGGAAGTGTATTTTTATATTGAACAAAAGGTGTGTTATAATTTCCCTTGTGTGTTCATTCATAGACCAAAGAAATAAACTGGAGTGGACCAGGTATATGTCTGGCAATTTGTCTCACCAATTTATAGCACTTTGGCAGAAATCTTCTAGGCCTCTTTATTTTTTTAAGGGCTTCTGTAATCCTGTGGAAATCAAATCATTCTCTTTGGAAACCTGCATTGTGTCATCTTCTTTATCATCTTTCCTTTCTTTGATTAGGGACCAGCTTAACCAAACCAGGTGACATTTGGCACCAGCTTTCTGTGTTATTGGGAAAGACAAAATCAGGGTAGTGAAGGAAATAAAAATCCTGGTATTCAAAGACAATCGCAGCCTGTACTATTTTTCTACATATGACCATTATTTTCACAGAGTGGAATCACAATGTGAATTTGGATATTTGGTTTGGTTAGCTGTTGGTTTGTTGGTTTGTTTGTTTGTTTGTTTGTTTGTTTCATTTTAACAGGGAAACCCTGGTCCATATCCTTAAATATCCATTTATGTTGTTTTCCAATTTGCTTACTCATCATAGGGAATAAACTTCACGTGATGACAGTGCCGTAAATAGTACACAGAAATGAGAACAAGTAAGCATAGAAGGAGTGCTCTCTCACATTTTCCTTAAAAAAAATCATAACATAGGCACTGCACTAGTTTGCATTTCAGCCAGAAGTGCAAGAGTGTTCCCCTTTCTCCATAACCTCACCAACAACTGGTGTTTCATGTGTTGTTAATTTTACCCATTCTAACAGGTGTGAGGTGGTATGGCATCATGGTTTTGCTTTGCATTCCCTAATGATGAGTGATGTTGACCATCTTTCCACGTGTCTGTTGGCTGTGTAGAAGTCTTCTTTGGAAAAGTGTCTCTTCATGTCTTTTCCCAGTTCATAAGTGGGCTGTTTGGTTTTTTGGGTGTTGAGTTTGATATGTTGTTTCTAGATTTTGGATACTAACACTTTATCATATGCCATTTTCAAATATCTTCTCCCATTCCATAGGCAGGTTTAGTTCTTTTGATTGTTTCCTTCACTGTGCAAAAGCTTTTTATCTTGATAAGAATATCACTTAGACATCAAAATGCATGGAGTCTAGCCATTTGTAGCTATTTAGCTTTAACTAGAATGTATTATGCTAAGCAAAACGAGTCCATCTGAGAAAGACAAGTATACATTTTCATGCATATGTGAAATTTAACTTTCAGACTTTCAGCTTGGAAGTCTGGTGGTTTCCTTGTGATGGTGAGATATGTATTGCATTGGGCCCTTTTCAATTGGCTTTCACAATTATGTGGCAACCTCCAAACCTAGGGTGTGTCAAGGTGCCCACAGAGAATGCCCTTGGGTAGGCTACGCCAAAGTTTATAGGAGGATCCCACTTCCTGATGGGACAAGAGGACAGTAGGATAGATATAGCCATCCTCGATTTGACCCGTGCCCATTTGAATGCAGAACCTTGACTCACTTTGTTGTCATCCCTCACCGATGGATGTTTTTCTTACTTGGACTCAGTTCACACACTCTGCCTTCCAGCTGGGAGTCTGATCTAGTCCTTGTGACTGAGGGAGAGAATTTTACACAGGGCTCCTTATTGCTTACTTGAGTTTCAGAAGTATGTGGCCATCCTGGGGCCCAAGGCATTCGAAGGTGCTCAGGAGGCTTGTTTATGTGTAAGCTGAAGTAGACATTTGGGAGGGAACTGGTCTCCTTCTGGTCCAAGGGCAAATGAATTTAAGTTATCTCCTTTCCAGATTGATCCCAATTGCCATTGGAAAATCGAGTTTTGGCCTTCCTTGCACACATTCCCTTCCCCTTGCTGTTTTTCTGACAAAAATTCTGCCCTCCCCCCCCCCCCCCCTTGGAGCCATGGAGTCATAACCCACTAGGTGGCCGCAAATTCCCACTCTTGTCCTGTAATGAGTGAGAGCAACCAATATCTGCCATACCAAAGGATAGCTATCCTTTCATCCTTGAGGGCTTGCTGGTTAGCCTGCTGTTCTATGGAACATGAAGGAGAGCCAGCTTGCCTCACTGACCTGGATGAATGAGTGCCCTTCATTCTGAGAAGTAATTTGCACATGGGCATTATTGTCCAGAAGGTGGTCAACACAAGAAGGCCCCTTTCCAGGAATACAGAACAAAGTCCTTATTCTGGACTCCTGAGCAAGATCTGGCAGAACCCAATAGCTGCAGCTCACTGTTGCCTCCATAAACTGATGGAAAAACTGGGAGGGATAAAAACAGAAATCTCTGGCTTCTAAAGGAATTATGCAGGATTCCTTCTGCCTGGGCTCCCAGGTATATTCCTTCAGAGGGCTCTCATTGCCTAAGCCCATAGACATTTCATATTCTGGAAACAACCAGGTTGACAGGAGACTGTGCTGAGTTTTTCATTCTCAACATTCTCCAAATCCCATGTGTGTTGAAGAACTCATGCTGTCTGTGTCTCCATTTCTACAACTTAGCCCTTTCTTGGAAAAAATGGATTTGCATGGAATGTATTCAGAGCCAGTGTCTTAGAGTACTATCTTCTTTCAGCACAGGAGTCTGATGGTGTCCTTGAGGTGTTGAGATAGGTATTGCATTGGTCCCTTCTCAATTTGTTTTCAGAACTGTGTGCCAATTTTCAAAACTTGGCTGTGTGGAAGTGCCCAGCGAGAATGTTGTGATTAGGCTAAGCCTGGCGGTAGGGGAGTATACTGCCTCCTTTGTGGGACAAGAGGATGGAAGACAGCTATGAGCTTTATCAATTTGACACGTGGCCATTTGAATGCAGATCTTGGTACCAACTTGTCATTCCTAATCCACTGCTGCTTTTCTAACTTGGATGCAATTCACACTTCTAGACAATGGGCCTATCCACCCAGAAAACAGAGCTCAGCTCGGCGGGGAACAAAAGTACTGGCCAGCGCCATCTCCCTCGCCCATCCCCCAGCCAAAATTCCAAAGGGAACCAGTTGCCCTCATGGAACTTCTTGCCCCGGGCAAACGCCCAATGCTGTGCTCTTATGGATTCATCCCTCAGATGGGTCTGCCTGCCTCCCTCCCGGTGCTGCAGGGCCCCTACTGCAGGGGACCACTGACAGCAAAGCGAGCTAAGCCTGCCTCTCCTGCCGCTGTGAACTTTGTGGATCCACCCCGGCTAATACGCCAGATCCCATAGAAGCAGCATCACGAGACTGGCAGTGTGCAAGTAGCCCAGACAGAGGCCACATCACTCCACAGTGAGTCCCGCCCCTGGGAGAGGGGAAGAAAGGGACACACCAGTCTGACTGTGGCCCCAGTGGTGGGCTGGGGGCAGATATCAGGTCTGACTGCAGCCTCGCCCACCAACACAAGTTACTCCAGACAGCACAGTGCTGCAGTTCCGCACCACTCCAGGGACTATCCAAAATGACTAAACGGAAGAATTATCCTCAAAAGAAACTCCAGAAAGTAGCAACAGCTAACGAATTGACCAAAAAAGACTTAAGCAATATAACAGAACATGAATTTAAAATATTAGTCATAAAATTAACTGCTGGGCTTGAAAAAAGTATACAGGAGAGCAGAGAATCTATTGTTACAGAGATCAAGGGACTAAGAAATACTCAGGAGGAGCTGAAAAATGCCATAAGTGAGGTGCAAAATAAAATGGAGGTGACCACAGCTTGGATTGAAGAGGCAGAGGAGAGAATAGGTGAATTAGAAGATAAAATTATGGAAAAAGAGAGATAAAAAAATCCAGGAGTATGAGTGGAGAAGTAGAGAACTAAGTGATGCTATGAAACGCAACAATATCCGTATAATAGGGATTCCAGAGGAGGGAGAGAGAGAGAAAGGGGCTGAAGATGTACTTGAACAAATCATAGCTGAGAACTTCCTTGATCTGGGGAAGGAAAAAGGCATTGAAATCCAACAGGCACAGAGAACTCCCTTCAGACGTAACTTGAATCGATCTTCTGCATCACAAGTCATAGTGAAACTGGAGAAATACAAGGATAAAGAGAACATTCTGAAAGCAGCTACGGATAAACACGCTCTAACCTATAAAGGGAGACTGATAAGTCTAGTGACAGATCTATCTACTGAAACTTGGCACGCCAGAAAAGAATGGCAGGAAATCTTCAATGTGATGAACAGGAACAATATGCATCCAAGAATCCTTTATGCAGCAAGCCATCATTCAGATGGAAGGAGAGATAAAGGTCTTTCCAAACAAACAAAAACTGAAGGAAATCATCACCACTAAAACCAACCCTACAAGGAATCCTAAGGGGGATTCTGTAAGTGAAACGTTGCAAGGACCACAAAGTACCAGAGATATCACTACAAGCATGAAACCTACAGACATCACAATGACTCTAAACCCATATCTTTCTATAATAACACTGAATGTAAACAGACGAAATACTCCAACCAAAAGACATAGGGTATCAGAATGGATAAAAAAAAAAACATGACCCATCTATCTGCTGTCTACAAGAGACTTGTTTTAGACCTGAGAACACCCTCAGATTGAAAGTGAGGGGATGGAGAACTATCATGCTACTGGAAGCCAAAAGAAAGCTGGAGCAGCCATATCTATATCAAACTTGACTTTAAATTAAAGGCTGTAACAGATGAAGAAGGGCATTATATAATAACTGCAGGCTCTATCCATCAGGAAGAGCTAACAATTATAAATGTCTATGCGCCGAATACCGGAGCCCCCAAATATATAAAGCAATTGATCACAATCATAAACAACCTTATTGATAAGAATGTGGTAATTGCAGGGGACTTTAACACTCCACTTACAACAATGGATAGATCATCTAGACACAGGGTCAATAAGGAGACAAGGGCCCTGAATGCTACATTGGATCAGATGGACTTGACAGATATATTTAGAGCTCTTCATCCCAAAGTAACGGAATATACTTTCTACTCGAGTGCACATGGAACATTCTCCAAGAGAGATCACATACTGATAACCAACAAAGAAACTAATGGATAATAATACAATACTAATAGGAGACTTTCACACCCCAGTTACATGTCATCTAAACTGAAAACAAACAAGGAAACATGGCTTCGAATGACACACTGGTCCAGGTGGACTTAACAGGTATATTCAGATTGTTCCATCCTAAACACATTCTCTATAAGTGCACATGGGACATTCTCAGAACACGTCACATGTTAGGTCACAAAATAATCCCAAAACACTGAAGTCATTCCATGCACCTTTTCTGCCAACAGCACTATGAAACTAGAAGTCAGCCCAAGAAAAAAATCTGGAAAGACCACAAATATATGGAATAACATGTTACTAAACAATGAATATGTCAGTCAGGAGAAAAAAAGGAAAAAGGAAATTTAAAAGTGCATTGAAAAATCCAAAATCCATAAAGAACTTATGAAGCTCAACACCCCAAAACCAAATAATATAGTGAAGAAATGGGCAAAATACATGAATAGACACGTCTCCAGAGAAGACATCCAGATGGCCAACCGACACATGAAAAAATGCACAACATCACTCATCATCAGGAAAATGCAAATCAAAACGAAAGGAGATAGCATTTCACACCTGTCAGAATGGCTAACATTAGCAACTCAGGCGACAACAGATGTTGGCGTGGATGTGGAGAAAGAGGAACTCTCTTGCACTGTTGGTGGGAATGCAAACTGGTGCAGCCATTCTGTAGAACAGTATGGAGGGTCCTCATAAAATAAAAAATAGAACTACCCTACTACCCAGCAATTGCACTACTAGGTATTTATCTCCAAAGGATATAGGAGTGGTGATTCGAAGGGGAACATGCACCCCAATGTTTATAGAAGCACTATCAACAATAGCCAAAGTATAGAAAAAGCTTGAATGTCCATTGACTGGTGAATGGGTAAAGAAGATGTAGTGTATACTTACACAATGGAATACTACTGGGCGATCAAGAATAATGAAATTGTGCCACTTGCAACACCACGGATGGAATTAGAGTATACTGTGTTAAGCGAAATAAGTCAGTCAGAGAAAGAAAATATTATAGGCTATCACTCATACGTGGAATTTGAGAAGCACAAGAGGTGAACATAGGGGAAGGGAAGGAAAATATAAGACAAAAACACAGAGGGAGGCAAACCATAAGAGACTCTTAAGTACAGAGAATAAACTGAGGACTGCTGCAGGGGTGTTGGGTGGGCGGATGGGCTAAATGGGTGATGGTCACTAAGGAAGGCACTTGTAAGGATGAGCACTGGGTGTTACATATAAGTGATGAATCACTGGGTTCTACTCCTGAAACCAATACAACACTGTACGTTAACTTCAATTTAATTGAATAAATTTTAAAAATAAAACAGAATAGAAAGCACAGAGATCCACACATACAAATTCAATTAATCTTCAACTAAGCAGGAAAGAATATCCATTGGGAAAAGACAGTCTCTTCAAAGAAGGGTGTTGGGAAAAGTGCACAGTATCATGCAAAAGAATGAATGTAAACCACTTCCTTACACCATACACTTAAATAAACAAAACATAGATTAAGGACCTAGATGTGAGACCCAAAGCCATAAAAATCCTAGAACACAGCACAGGTAGTAACTTCTTTGACATCAGCCATGAAAACTTCTTTCAATATATGTCCCCTGAGGCCAGAGAAACTAAAGCAAAAATAAATCTTGGGACTATATCGAGTAAAAAGCTTCTGCACAGTGAAGTAAAGAGTGAACAGTAAAAAGCAACTTATGGAATGGGAGAAGATATTTGCAAATGACCTATCTAATAAAGAGCTAATATCCAAAATACATAGAGAACTGATATATCATAAGGCCCAAACAACAAATAATCAAATTAAAAACTGGAAAGAAAACATGAACAGACATTTCTCCAAAGAAGACATACAGATGGTAACAGACACAGGAAAAATGCTTATCATCACTTACCATCAAGGAAATGCAAAACAAAACCACAATGAGAAACTACCTCACACCTGTCAGAATGGCAAAAATCAAAAATACAAGAAGCAATAAGTGTTGGCAAGGATGTGGAGAAAAGGAAACTGTTCTTGGAAATGCAAAGTGGTGAGGCCACCGTGTAAAACTATGTGGAATTTCCTCTAAAAGTTAAAAATACAATTACCTCATGATCCAGCATAGCACAACTGGGTATTTATCCAAGGAATAAAAGAACACAAATTCAAGAGGATGCATGCACATTGGCGCTCCTGGGCAGCTCAGTAAGTGAAGCGCCCAACTTCCCCCCAGGTCATGATCTCATGGTGTGTGAATTCAAGCCCCGCGTCAGGCTCTGTTCTGACAGCTCAGCGCCTGGAGCCTGCTTCAGATTCTGTGTCTCCCTCTCTCTCTGCCCCTCACCTGCTCTCTCACTCTATCTCTCTCTTTCAAAAATAAATAAACCTTAAATTTTTTAATGCACACCTGAACCAGTGTGTTTATAGCAGCATTGTTTACAATAACCAAGATATGGAAGCAGCCCAAGTATCCATAAATGGATGAATGGATAAAGAGGATGTGACATACATATGATGGAATACTATTCAGCCATAAGAAGGAATGCAATCTTTCCTTTTGCAAGGACCTGGATGGAGCTAGAGAGTATGATTCTAAGTGAAATATACCAGTCAAAAAAAGACAAATACCATATAATTCTACTCATACATGGGTTTAAGAAACAAACAAGCAAAGGGAAAAAATAAGAGAGAGAGAGAGAGAGAGAGAGAGAGAGTATAGACAATCAGGAAACAGACTCTTTTTTTTTAAGTTCATTTATTTTTTTTAATTTAACTTTATCTTTTTAAATTTTTTCAATATATGAAATATTGTCAAATTGGTTTCCTACAACACCCAGTGCTCATCCCAAAAGGTGCCCTCCTCAATACCCATCGCCCACCCTACCCTCCCTCCCACCCCCCATCAACCCTCCGTTTTTTTCTCAGTTTTTAACAGTCTCTTATGCTTTGGCTCCTTCCCACTCTAACCTCTTTTGTTTTTTCCTTCCCCTCCCCCATGGGTTTCTGTTAAGTTTCTCAGGATCCGCATAAGAGTGAAAATATATGGTATCTGTCTTTCTCTTTATGGCTTATTTCACTTAGCATCACACCCTCCAGTCCCATCCATGTTGCTACAAAGAGACATATTTCGTTCTTCCTCATTGCCACGTAGTACTCCATTGTGTATATAAACCACCCTTTCTTGATCCATTCATCAGTTGATGGACATTTCGGCTCTTTCCATAATTTGGCTATTGTTGAGAGTGCTGCTATAAACATTGGGGTACAAGTGCCCCTATGCATCAGTACTCCTGTATCCCTTGGGTAAATTCCTAGCAGTGCTATTGCTGGGTCATAGGGTAGGTCTATTTTTAATTTTCTGAGGAACCTCCACACTGCTTTCCAGAGCAGCTGCACCAAGTTGCATTCCCCCCAACAGTGCAAGAGGGTTTCCGTTTCTCCACATCTTCTCCAGCATCTACCGTCTCCTGATTTGTTCATTTTGGCCACTCTGACTGGCGTGAGGTGATATCTGAGTGTGGTTTTGATTTGTATTTTCCTGATAAGGAGCGACGGTGAGCATCTTTCCATGTGCCTGTTGGCCATCTGGATGTCTTCTTTAGAGAAGTGTCTATTCATGTTTTCTGCCCAAATCTTCACTGGGTTATTTGTTTTTCGGGTGTGGAGTTTGGTGAGCTCTTTATAGATTTTGGATACTAGCCCTTTGTCCGATATGGCATTTGCGAAGATCTTTTCCCGTTCCGTTGGTTGCCTTTTAGTTTTGTTGGTTGTTTCCTTTGCTGTGCAGAAGCTTTTTATCTTCATAAGGTGCCAGTGATTCACTTTTGCTTTTAATTCCCTTGCCTTTGGGGATGTGTCGAGTAAGAGATTGCTACGGCTGAGGTCAGAGAGGTCTTTTCCTGCTTTCTCCTCTAGGGTTTGGATGGTTTCCTGTCTCAAATTCAGGTCCTTTATCCATTTTGAGTTTATTTTTGTGAATGGTGTGAGAAAATGGCCTATTTTCAACCTTCTGCCTGTTGCTGTCAAGTTCTCCCAGCACCATTTGTAAAAGAGACTGTCTTTTATCCACTGGATGTTCTTTCCTGCTTTGTCAAAGATTAGTCGGCCATACGTTTGTGGGTCTAGTTCTGGGGTTTCTATTCTATTCCATTGGTCTATGTGTCTCTTTTTGTGCCAATACCATGCGGTCTGGATGATTACAGCTTTGTAGTAGAGGCGAAAGTCTGGGATTGTGATGTCTCCTGCTTTGGTCTTCTTCTTCAAAATGACTTTGGCTATTCGGGGCCTTTTGTGGTCCCATATGAATTTTAGGATTGCCTGTTCTAGTTTCGAGAAGAATGCTGGTGCAATTTTGATTGGGATTGCTTTGAATGTGTACATAGCTTTGGGTAATATTGACATTTTGACAATATTTATTCTTCCAATCCATGAGCAGGGAATGTCTTTCCATTTCTTTATATCTTCTTCAATTACCTTCATAAGCTTTCTATAGTTTTCAGCATACAGATCTTTTACATCTTTGGTTAGATTTATTTGTAGGTATTTTATGCTTCTTGGTGCAATTGTGAATGGGATCAGTTTCTTTATTTGTCTTTCTGTTGCTTCAATGTTAGTGTATAAGGATGCAACTGATTTTTGTACATTGATTTTGTATCCTGCAACTTTGCTGAATTCATGTATCAGTTCCAGCAGACTTTTGGTGGAGTCTATTGGATTTTCCATGTATAATATGTCATCTGAAAAAAGCGAAAGCTTGACTTCATCTTTGCCAATTTTGATACCTTTGATTTCCTTTTGTTGTCTGATTGCTGATGCTAGAACTTCCAACACTATGTTAAACAACACTGGTGAGAGTGGGCATCCCTGTCGTGTTCCTGATCTCAGGGAAAAAGCTCTCAGTTTTTCCCCATTGAGGATGATGTTAGCTGTGGGCTTTTCATAAATGGCTTTTATGATCTTCAAGTATGTTCCTTCTATCCCGACTTTCTCAAGGGTTTTTATTAAGAAAAGGTGCTGGGAGGCGCCTGGGTGGCTCAGTCGGTTAAGCGGCCGACTTCGGCTCAGGTCACGATCTCGCGGTTCGTGAGTTCAAGCCCCGCGTCGGGCTCTGTGCTAACAGCTCAGAGCCTGGAGCCTGTTTCAGATTCCGTGCCTCCTGCTCTCTCTCTGACCCTCCCTTGTTCATGCTCTGTCTCTGTCTCAAAAATAAACGTTGAAAAAAAAAAAAAAAAAAAAGAAAGGGTGCTGGATTTTGTCAAAGGCCTTTTCTGCATCGATTGACAGGATCATATGGTTCTTATCTTTTCTTTTATTGATGTGATGTATCACGTTGATTGATTTGCGAATGTTGAACCAGCCCTGCATCCCAGGAATGAATCCCAGTTGATCATGGTGAATAATTCTTTTTATATGCTGTTGAATTCTATTTGCTAGTATCTTATTGAGAATTTTTGCATCTATATTCATCAGGAATATTGGCCTGTAGTTCTCTTTTTTTACTGCGTCTCTGTCTGGTTTAGGAATCAAAGTAATACTGGCTTCGTAGAATGAGTCTGGAAGTTTTCCTTCCCTTTCTATTTCTTGGAATAGCTTGAGAAGGATAGGTATTATCTCTGCTTTAAACGTCTGGTAGAACTCCCCTGGGAAGCCATCTGGTCCTGGGCTCTTATTTGTTGGGAGATTTTTGATAACCGATTCAATTTCTTCGCCGGTGATGGGTCTGTTCAAGCTTTCTATTTCCTCCTGATTGACTGTTGGAAGAGTGTGGGTGTTTAGGAATTTGTCCATTTCTTCCAGGTTGTCCAGTTCGTTGGCATACAATTTTTCATAGTATTCCCCGATAATTGCTTGTATCTCTGAGGGATTGGTTGTAATCATTCCATTTTCATTCATGATTTTATCTATTTGGGTCATCTCCCTTTTCTTTTTGAGAAGCCTGGCTAGAGTTTTTTCGATTTTGTTTATTTTTTCAAAAAAACCAACTCTTGGTTTCGTTGATCTGCTCTACCGTTTCTTTAGATTCTATATTGTTTATTTGTGCTATGATCGTTATTATTTCTCTTCTGCTGGGTTTAGGCTGCCTTTGCTGTTCTGCTTCTATTTCCTTTAGGTGTGCTGTTAGATTTTGTATTTGGGATGTTTCTTGTTTCTTGAGATAGGCCTGGATTGCGAATGTATTTTCCTCTCAGGACTGCCTTCGCTGAATCCCAAAGCATTTGGATGGTTGTATTTTCATTTTCATTTGTTTCCACATATATTTTTAAATTTCTTCTCTAATTGCCCGGTTGACCCACTCATTCTTTAGTAGGGTGATCTTTAACCTGCATGCTTTTGGAGGTTTTCCAGACTTTTTCCTGTGGTTGATTTCAAGCTTCATAGCATTGTGGTCTGAAAGTTTGCATGGTATAATTTCAATTCTTGTATACTTATGAAGGGCTGTTTTGTGACCCAGTATATGATCTATCTTGGAGAATGTTCCATGTGCACTCGAGTAGAAAGTATATTCTGTTGCTTTGGGATGCAGAGTTCTAAATATATCTGTCAAGTCCATCTGATCCAATGTAGCCTTCAGGGCCCTTGTTCCTTTATTGACCGTGTGTCTAGATGATCTATCCTTTTCTGTAAGTGGGGTGTTAAAGTCCCCTGCAATTACCACATTCTTATCAATAAGGTTGCTTATGTTTATGAGTAATTGTTTTATATATTTGGGGGCTCCGGTATTCAGCGCATAGACATTTATAGTTGTTAGCTCTTCCTGATGGATAGACCCTGTCATTATTATATAATGCCCTTCTTCATCTCTTGTTACAGCCTTTCATTTAAAGTCTAGTTTGTCTGATATAAGTATGGCTACTCCAGCTTTCTTTTGGCTTCCAGTAGCATGAAAGATAGTTCTCCATCGCCTCACTCTCAATCTAAAGGTGTCCTCGGATCTAAAATGAGTCTCTTGTAGACAGCAAATAGATGGGTCTTGTTTTTTATCCATTCTGATACCCTATGTCTTTTGGTTGGCGCATGTAATCCATTTACATTCAGTGTTATTATAGAAAGATACGGGTTTAGAGTCACTGTGATGTCTGTATGTTTTATGCTTGTCTATGCTTTTATGTCTCTGGTACTTTGTCTCACAGGATCCCCCTTAGGATTTCTTGTAGGGCTGGTTTAGTGGTGACAAATTCCTTCAGTTTTTGTTTGGGAAGACCTTGATCTCTCCTTCTAGTCTAAATGACAGACTTGCTGGATAAAGGATTTTCGGCTGCATATTTTTTCTGTTCAGCACACTGAAGATCTCGTGCCAATTCTTTCTGGCCTGCCAAGTTTCAAAAGAGAGATCAGTCACGAGTCTTATAGGTCTCCCTTTATATGTGAGGGCACGTTTATCCCTTGCTGCTTTCAGAATTTTCTCTTTATCCTTGTATTTTGCCAGTTTCACTATGATATGTCGTGCAGAAGATCGATTCAAGTTACGTCTGAAGGGAGTTCTGTGTGCTTCTTGGATTTCAATGCCTTTTTCCTTCCCCAGTTCAGGGACGTTCTCGGCTATAATTTCTTCAAGTACCCCTTCAGCACCTTTCCCTCTCTCTTCCTCCTCTGGGATACCAATTATGCGTATATTATTTCTTTTTAGTGTCTCACTTAGTTCTCTAATTTTCCCCTCATACCTCATACTCCTGGATTTTTTTATCTCTCTTTTTCTCAGCTTCTTCTTTTTCCATAACTTTATCTTCTAGTTCACCTATTCTCTCCTCTGCCTCTTCAATCCGAGCCGTCGTCATTTCCATTTTGTTTTGCATTTCGTTTAAAGTGTTTTTCAGCTCCTCCTGACTGTTCTTTAGTCCCTTGATCTCTGTAGCAAGAGATTGTCTGCTGTCCTCTATACTGTTTTCAAGCCCAGCGATTAATTTTATGACTATTATTCTAAATTCACTTTCCGTTATATTATTTAAATCCTTTTTGATCAGTTCATTAGCTGTTATTTCCTGGAGATTCTTCTGAGGGGCATTCTTCCGTTTGGTCATTTTGGATAGTCCCTGGAGTGGTGCGGACCTGCAGGGCACTTCCCCTGTGCTGTGGTGTATAACTGGAGTTGGTGGGCGGGGCCGCAGTCAGACCTGATGTCTGCCCCCAGCCCACCACTGGGGCCCCAGTCAGACTGGTGTGTGCCTTCTCTTCCCCTCTCCTAGGTGCAGGATTCACTGTGGGGTGGCGTGGCCCGTCTGGGGTACTTGCACACTGCCAGGCTTGTGGTGCTGGGGATCTGGCGTATGAGCTGGGGTGGGTAGGCAAGGTGCACGGGGGGCAGGAGGGGCAGGCTTAGCTCGCTTCTCCTTAGGTGATCCACTTCAGGAGGGGCCCTGTGGCAGCGGGAGGGAGTCAGATCTGCTGCTGGAGGTTTGGCTCTGCAGAAGCACAGCGTTGGGTGTTTGCGCTGAGGGAGCAAGTTCCCTGGCAGGAAATGGTTCCCTTTGGGATTTTGGCTGGGGGATGGGCGGGGGAGATGGCGCTGGCGAGCGCCTTTGTTCCCCGTCAAACTGAGCTCTGTTGTCGCGGGGCTCGGCAACTCTCCCTCCCTTTGTCCTCCAGCCTTCCCAATTTCTGAGCAGAGCTGTTAACTTATGACGTCCCAGATGCTAAGTCATGCTTGCTGTCGGAACACACTTCGTCCGGCCCCTCCGCTTTTGCCAGCCAGACTCGGGGGCTCTGCTTGGCCGGCAGGCTGCCCCTCCGCCCCGGCTCCCCCCCCCACCAGTCCGTGGAGCGCGCACCGCCTCGCAGCCCTTCCTACCCTCTTCAGGGGGCCTCTAGTCTGCGCCTGGCTCCAGAGACTCCCCATTCTGCTAGTCTTCTGGTGGTTTTCTGGGTTATTTAGGCAGGTGTAGGTGGAATCGAAGTGATCAGCAGGACGTGCGGTGAGCCCAGCGTCCTCCTACACCGCCATCTTCTTTCCCTCTCAGGAAACAGACTCTTAAGAGAGTACAATGAGATAGTATCCGATGGGAGGTGGATGGGAGCATGGTTGGTTAAATAGGTGATGAGAATTTAGAGATGTACGTGTCATAAAGAGCACAGGGTGATACATGGAATTGTATACCTGCAAGTAATATAACTCTGCATATTAACGAACTGGAATTAAAGAAACAAAAACTAAGATACAGTGTAAAAAAAGGAAAAATTAAGTGAGGACCTAGCCAATTGTTTACTAGGTGAATTACATACAACTGACTTAAGGCACTCTTGCCATGCCTGCAGTGGGTTAATAGCTACCTTAAAGGAAGTTACAAGGTCCTCCAAGGCACAGAGCACAGAGATTCCTCCTCATGTAGCCTCCTCCTGCTACCTTGCATTCAGAAATACTTAGCAGTCGTTTTTCAGGCATTGAAGAAAAATTAGGATTAAAATATTTTAAAGATAAAGGAGGCTTAACAATGGAATATCAGTGGGAAATACTCTGTGCATGCCATCCTGGGCCTGTACTTGTGACATTCTTGATCCACCTCAAATACAGGTTCGTCTGTATGAATTCCTTGAACCACCACCCATCCTTTCTCTGTGCCCAGCACTATATCTTTATTAGTGACCATGGCAAAACATGATCTATGCCCACGTGGAGATCACTTCTAATGAGGAATACAGAAGTGAAAATGGGGGTCCATGTGGTTAGCAGGGATGGTGGGTAACAGCAACGGAGCATTTAAGAGACCTGAACTTCAAAGGAAACTTCTTCCAAAAGGAAAATTTGGTACATAGGTTTTGTAAAAGTAATTCATTAGAGCTTTTGGAAGTGTATTTTTATATTGAACAAAAGGTGTGTTATAATTTCCCTTGTGTGTTCATTCATAGACCAAAGAAATAAACTGGAGTGGACCAGGTATATGTCTGGCAATTTGTCTCACCAATTTATAGCACTTTGGCAGAAATCTTCTAGGCCTCTTTATTTTTTTAAGGGCTTCTGTAATCCTGTGGAAATCAAATCATTCTCTTTGGAAACCTGCATTGTGTCATCTTCTTTATCATCTTTCCTTTCTTTGATTAGGGACCAGCTTAACCAAACCAGGTGACATTTGGCACCAGCTTTCTGTGTTATTGGGAAAGACAAAATCAGGGTAGTGAAGGAAATAAAAATCCTGGTATTCAAAGACAATCGCAGCCTGTACTATTTTTCTACATATGACCATTATTTTCACAGAGTGGAATCACAATGTGAATTTGGATATTTGGTTTGGTTAGCTGTTGGTTTGTTGGTTTGTTTGTTTGTTTGTTTGTTTGTTTCATTTTAACAGGGAAACCCTGGTCCATATCCTTAAATATCCATTTATGTTGTTTTCCAATTTGCTTACTCATCATAGGGAATAAACTTCACGTGATGACAGTGCCGTAAATAGTACACAGAAATGAGAACAAGTAAGCATAGAAGGAGTGCTCTCTCACATTTTCCTTAAAAAAAATCATAACATAGGCACTGCACTAGTTTGCATTTCAGCCAGAAGTGCAAGAGTGTTCCCCTTTCTCCATAACCTCACCAACAACTGGTGTTTCATGTGTTGTTAATTTTACCCATTCTAACAGGTGTGAGGTGGTATGGCATCATGGTTTTGCTTTGCATTCCCTAATGATGAGTGATGTTGACCATCTTTCCACGTGTCTGTTGGCTGTGTAGAAGTCTTCTTTGGAAAAGTGTCTCTTCATGTCTTTTCCCAGTTCATAAGTGGGCTGTTTGGTTTTTTGGGTGTTGAGTTTGATATGTTGTTTCTAGATTTTGGATACTAACACTTTATCATATGCCATTTTCAAATATCTTCTCCCATTCCATAGGCAGGTTTAGTTCTTTTGATTGTTTCCTTCACTGTGCAAAAGCTTTTTATCTTGATAAGAATATCACTTAGACATCAAAATGCATGGAGTCTAGCCATTTGTAGCTATTTAGCTTTAACTAGAATGTATTATGCTAAGCAAAACGAGTCCATCTGAGAAAGACAAGTATACATTTTCATGCATATGTGAAATTTAACTTTCAGACTTTCAGCTTGGAAGTCTGGTGGTTTCCTTGTGATGGTGAGATATGTATTGCATTGGGCCCTTTTCAATTGGCTTTCACAATTATGTGGCAACCTCCAAACCTAGGGTGTGTCAAGGTGCCCACAGAGAATGCCCTTGGGTAGGCTACGCCAAAGTTTATAGGAGGATCCCACTTCCTGATGGGACAAGAGGACAGTAGGATAGATATAGCCATCCTCGATTTGACCCGTGCCCATTTGAATGCAGAACCTTGACTCACTTTGTTGTCATCCCTCACCGATGGATGTTTTTCTTACTTGGACTCAGTTCACACACTCTGCCTTCCAGCTGGGAGTCTGATCTAGTCCTTGTGACTGAGGGAGAGAATTTTACACAGGGCTCCTTATTGCTTACTTGAGTTTCAGAAGTATGTGGCCATCCTGGGGCCCAAGGCATTCGAAGGTGCTCAGGAGGCTTGTTTATGTGTAAGCTGAAGTAGACATTTGGGAGGGAACTGGTCTCCTTCTGGTCCAAGGGCAAATGAATTTAAGTTATCTCCTTTCCAGATTGATCCCAATTGCCATTGGAAAATCGAGTTTTGGCCTTCCTTGCACACATTCCCTTCCCCTTGCTGTTTTTCTGACAAAAATTCTGCCCTCCCCCCCCCCCCCCCTTGGAGCCATGGAGTCATAACCCACTAGGTGGCCGCAAATTCCCACTCTTGTCCTGTAATGAGTGAGAGCAACCAATATCTGCCATACCAAAGGATAGCTATCCTTTCATCCTTGAGGGCTTGCTGGTTAGCCTGCTGTTCTATGGAACATGAAGGAGAGCCAGCTTGCCTCACTGACCTGGATGAATGAGTGCCCTTCATTCTGAGAAGTAATTTGCACATGGGCATTATTGTCCAGAAGGTGGTCAACACAAGAAGGCCCCTTTCCAGGAATACAGAACAAAGTCCTTATTCTGGACTCCTGAGCAAGATCTGGCAGAACCCAATAGCTGCAGCTCACTGTTGCCTCCATAAACTGATGGAAAAACTGGGAGGGATAAAAACAGAAATCTCTGGCTTCTAAAGGAATTATGCAGGATTCCTTCTGCCTGGGCTCCCAGGTATATTCCTTCAGAGGGCTCTCATTGCCTAAGCCCATAGACATTTCATATTCTGGAAACAACCAGGTTGACAGGAGACTGTGCTGAGTTTTTCATTCTCAACATTCTCCAAATCCCATGTGTGTTGAAGAACTCATGCTGTCTGTGTCTCCATTTCTACAACTTAGCCCTTTCTTGGAAAAAATGGATTTGCATGGAATGTATTCAGAGCCAGTGTCTTAGAGTACTATCTTCTTTCAGCACAGGAGTCTGATGGTGTCCTTGAGGTGTTGAGATAGGTATTGCATTGGTCCCTTCTCAATTTGTTTTCAGAACTGTGTGCCAATTTTCAAAACTTGGCTGTGTGGAAGTGCCCAGCGAGAATGTTGTGATTAGGCTAAGCCTGGCGGTAGGGGAGTATACTGCCTCCTTTGTGGGACAAGAGGATGGAAGACAGCTATGAGCTTTATCAATTTGACACGTGGCCATTTGAATGCAGATCTTGGTACCAACTTGTCATTCCTAATCCACTGCTGCTTTTCTAACTTGGATGCAATTCACACTTCTAGACAATGGGCCTATCCACCCAGAAAACAGAGCTCAGCTCGGCGGGGAACAAAAGTACTGGCCAGCGCCATCTCCCTCGCCCATCCCCCAGCCAAAATTCCAAAGGGAACCAGTTGCCCTCATGGAACTTCTTGCCCCGGGCAAACGCCCAATGCTGTGCTCTTATGGATTCATCCCTCAGATGGGTCTGCCTGCCTCCCTCCCGGTGCTGCAGGGCCCCTACTGCAGGGGACCACTGACAGCAAAGCGAGCTAAGCCTGCCTCTCCTGCCGCTGTGAACTTTGTGGATCCACCCCGGCTAATACGCCAGATCCCATAGAAGCAGCATCACGAGACTGGCAGTGTGCAAGTAGCCCAGACAGAGGCCACATCACTCCACAGTGAGTCCCGCCCCTGGGAGAGGGGAAGAAAGGGACACACCAGTCTGACTGTGGCCCCAGTGGTGGGCTGGGGGCAGATATCAGGTCTGACTGCAGCCTCGCCCACCAACACAAGTTACTCCAGACAGCACAGTGCTGCAGTTCCGCACCACTCCAGGGACTATCCAAAATGACTAAACGGAAGAATTATCCTCAAAAGAAACTCCAGAAAGTAGCAACAGCTAACGAATTGACCAAAAAAGACTTAAGCAATATAACAGAACATGAATTTAAAATATTAGTCATAAAATTAACTGCTGGGCTTGAAAAAAGTATACAGGAGAGCAGAGAATCTATTGTTACAGAGATCAAGGGACTAAGAAATACTCAGGAGGAGCTGAAAAATGCCATAAGTGAGGTGCAAAATAAAATGGAGGTGACCACAGCTTGGATTGAAGAGGCAGAGGAGAGAATAGGTGAATTAGAAGATAAAATTATGGAAAAAGAGAGATAAAAAAATCCAGGAGTATGAGTGGAGAAGTAGAGAACTAAGTGATGCTATGAAACGCAACAATATCCGTATAATAGGGATTCCAGAGGAGGGAGAGAGAGAGAAAGGGGCTGAAGATGTACTTGAACAAATCATAGCTGAGAACTTCCTTGATCTGGGGAAGGAAAAAGGCATTGAAATCCAACAGGCACAGAGAACTCCCTTCAGACGTAACTTGAATCGATCTTCTGCATCACAAGTCATAGTGAAACTGGAGAAATACAAGGATAAAGAGAACATTCTGAAAGCAGCTACGGATAAACACGCTCTAACCTATAAAGGGAGACTGATAAGTCTAGTGACAGATCTATCTACTGAAACTTGGCACGCCAGAAAAGAATGGCAGGAAATCTTCAATGTGATGAACAGGAACAATATGCATCCAAGAATCCTTTATGCAGCAAGCCATCATTCAGATGGAAGGAGAGATAAAGGTCTTTCCAAACAAACAAAAACTGAAGGAAATCATCACCACTAAAACCAACCCTACAAGGAATCCTAAGGGGGATTCTGTAAGTGAAACGTTGCAAGGACCACAAAGTACCAGAGATATCACTACAAGCATGAAACCTACAGACATCACAATGACTCTAAACCCATATCTTTCTATAATAACACTGAATGTAAACAGACGAAATACTCCAACCAAAAGACATAGGGTATCAGAATGGATAAAAAAAAAAACATGACCCATCTATCTGCTGTCTACAAGAGACTTGTTTTAGACCTGAGAACACCCTCAGATTGAAAGTGAGGGGATGGAGAACTATCATGCTACTGGAAGCCAAAAGAAAGCTGGAGCAGCCATATCTATATCAAACTTGACTTTAAATTAAAGGCTGTAACAGATGAAGAAGGGCATTATATAATAACTGCAGGCTCTATCCATCAGGAAGAGCTAACAATTATAAATGTCTATGCGCCGAATACCGGAGCCCCCAAATATATAAAGCAATTGATCACAATCATAAACAACCTTATTGATAAGAATGTGGTAATTGCAGGGGACTTTAACACTCCACTTACAACAATGGATAGATCATCTAGACACAGGGTCAATAAGGAGACAAGGGCCCTGAATGCTACATTGGATCAGATGGACTTGACAGATATATTTAGAGCTCTTCATCCCAAAGTAACGGAATATACTTTCTACTCGAGTGCACATGGAACATTCTCCAAGAGAGATCACATACTGATAACCAACAAAGAAACTAATGGATAATAATACAATACTAATAGGAGACTTTCACACCCCAGTTACATGTCATCTAAACTGAAAACAAACAAGGAAACATGGCTTCGAATGACACACTGGTCCAGGTGGACTTAACAGGTATATTCAGATTGTTCCATCCTAAACACATTCTCTATAAGTGCACATGGGACATTCTCAGAACACGTCACATGTTAGGTCACAAAATAATCCCAAAACACTGAAGTCATTCCATGCACCTTTTCTGCCAACAGCACTATGAAACTAGAAGTCAGCCCAAGAAAAAAATCTGGAAAGACCACAAATATATGGAATAACATGTTACTAAACAATGAATATGTCAGTCAGGAGAAAAAAAGGAAAAAGGAAATTTAAAAGTGCATTGAAAAATCCAAAATCCATAAAGAACTTATGAAGCTCAACACCCCAAAACCAAATAATATAGTGAAGAAATGGGCAAAATACATGAATAGACACGTCTCCAGAGAAGACATCCAGATGGCCAACCGACACATGAAAAAATGCACAACATCACTCATCATCAGGAAAATGCAAATCAAAACGAAAGGAGATAGCATTTCACACCTGTCAGAATGGCTAACATTAGCAACTCAGGCGACAACAGATGTTGGCGTGGATGTGGAGAAAGAGGAACTCTCTTGCACTGTTGGTGGGAATGCAAACTGGTGCAGCCATTCTGTAGAACAGTATGGAGGGTCCTCATAAAATAAAAAATAGAACTACCCTACTACCCAGCAATTGCACTACTAGGTATTTATCCAAAGGATATAGGAGTGGTGATTCGAAGGGGAACATGCACCCCAATGTTTATAGAAGCACTATCAACAATAGCCAAAGTATAGAAAAAGCTTGAATGTCCATTGACTGGTGAATGGGTAAAGAAGATGTAGTGTATACTTACACAATGGAATACTACTGGGCGATCAAGAATAATGAAATTGTGCCACTTGCAACACCACGGATGGAATTAGAGTATACTGTGTTAAGCGAAATAAGTCAGTCAGAGAAAGAAAATATTATAGGCTATCACTCATACGTGGAATTTGAGAAGCACAAGAGGTGAACATAGGGGAAGGGAAGGAAAATATAAGACAAAAACACAGAGGGAGGCAAACCATAAGAGACTCTTAAGTACAGAGAATAAACTGAGGACTGCTGCAGGGGTGTTGGGTGGGCGGATGGGCTAAATGGGTGATGGTCACTAAGGAAGGCACTTGTAAGGATGAGCACTGGGTGTTACATATAAGTGATGAATCACTGGGTTCTACTCCTGAAACCAATACAACACTGTACGTTAACTTCAATTTAATTGAATAAATTTTAAAAATAAAACAGAATAGAAAGCACAGAGATCCACACATACAAATTCAATTAATCTTCAACTAAGCAGGAAAGAATATCCATTGGGAAAAGACAGTCTCTTCAAAGAAGGGTGTTGGGAAAAGTGCACAGTATCATGCAAAAGAATGAATGTAAACCACTTCCTTACACCATACACTTAAATAAACAAAACATAGATTAAGGACCTAGATGTGAGACCCAAAGCCATAAAAATCCTAGAACACAGCACAGGTAGTAACTTCTTTGACATCAGCCATGAAAACTTCTTTCAATATATGTCCCCTGAGGCCAGAGAAACTAAAGCAAAAATAAATCTTGGGACTATATCGAGTAAAAAGCTTCTGCACAGTGAAGTAAAGAGTGAACAGTAAAAAGCAACTTATGGAATGGGAGAAGATATTTGCAAATGACCTATCTAATAAAGAGCTAATATCCAAAATACATAGAGAACTGATATATCATAAGGCCCAAACAACAAATAATCAAATTAAAAACTGGAAAGAAAACATGAACAGACATTTCTCCAAAGAAGACATACAGATGGTAACAGACACAGGAAAAATGCTTATCATCACTTACCATCAAGGAAATGCAAAACAAAACCACAATGAGAAACTACCTCACACCTGTCAGAATGGCAAAAATCAAAAATACAAGAAGCAATAAGTGTTGGCAAGGATGTGGAGAAAAGGAAACTGTTCTTGGAAATGCAAAGTGGTGAGGCCACCGTGTAAAACTATGTGGAATTTCCTCTAAAAGTTAAAAATACAATTACCTCATGATCCAGCATAGCACAACTGGGTATTTATCCAAGGAATAAAAGAACACAAATTCAAGAGGATGCATGCACATTGGCGCTCCTGGGCAGCTCAGTAAGTGAAGCGCCCAACTTCCCCCCAGGTCATGATCTCATGGTGTGTGAATTCAAGCCCCGCGTCAGGCTCTGTTCTGACAGCTCAGCGCCTGGAGCCTGCTTCAGATTCTGTGTCTCCCTCTCTCTCTGCCCCTCACCTGCTCTCTCACTCTATCTCTCTCTTTCAAAAATAAATAAACCTTAAATTTTTTAATGCACACCTGAACCAGTGTGTTTATAGCAGCATTGTTTACAATAACCAAGATATGGAAGCAGCCCAAGTATCCATAAATGGATGAATGGATAAAGAGGATGTGACATACATATGATGGAATACTATTCAGCCATAAGAAGGAATGCAATCTTTCCTTTTGCAAGGACCTGGATGGAGCTAGAGAGTATGATTCTAAGTGAAATATACCAGTCAAAAAAAGACAAATACCATATAATTCTACTCATACATGGGTTTAAGAAACAAACAAGCAAAGGGAAAAAATAAGAGAGAGAGAGAGAGAGAGAGAGAGAGAGAGTATAGACAATCAGGAAACAGACTCTTTTTTTTTAAGTTCATTTATTTTTTTTAATTTAACTTTATCTTTTTAAATTTTTTCAATATATGAAATATTGTCAAATTGGTTTCCTACAACACCCAGTGCTCATCCCAAAAGGTGCCCTCCTCAATACCCATCGCCCACCCTACCCTCCCTCCCACCCCCCATCAACCCTCCGTTTTTTTCTCAGTTTTTAACAGTCTCTTATGCTTTGGCTCCTTCCCACTCTAACCTCTTTTGTTTTTTCCTTCCCCTCCCCCATGGGTTTCTGTTAAGTTTCTCAGGATCCGCATAAGAGTGAAAATATATGGTATCTGTCTTTCTCTTTATGGCTTATTTCACTTAGCATCACACCCTCCAGTCCCATCCATGTTGCTACAAAGAGACATATTTCGTTCTTCCTCATTGCCACGTAGTACTCCATTGTGTATATAAACCACCCTTTCTTGATCCATTCATCAGTTGATGGACATTTCGGCTCTTTCCATAATTTGGCTATTGTTGAGAGTGCTGCTATAAACATTGGGGTACAAGTGCCCCTATGCATCAGTACTCCTGTATCCCTTGGGTAAATTCCTAGCAGTGCTATTGCTGGGTCATAGGGTAGGTCTATTTTTAATTTTCTGAGGAACCTCCACACTGCTTTCCAGAGCAGCTGCACCAAGTTGCATTCCCCCCAACAGTGCAAGAGGGTTTCCGTTTCTCCACATCTTCTCCAGCATCTACCGTCTCCTGATTTGTTCATTTTGGCCACTCTGACTGGCGTGAGGTGATATCTGAGTGTGGTTTTGATTTGTATTTTCCTGATAAGGAGCGACGGTGAGCATCTTTCCATGTGCCTGTTGGCCATCTGGATGTCTTCTTTAGAGAAGTGTCTATTCATGTTTTCTGCCCAAATCTTCACTGGGTTATTTGTTTTTCGGGTGTGGAGTTTGGTGAGCTCTTTATAGATTTTGGATACTAGCCCTTTGTCCGATATGGCATTTGCGAAGATCTTTTCCCGTTCCGTTGGTTGCCTTTTAGTTTTGTTGGTTGTTTCCTTTGCTGTGCAGAAGCTTTTTATCTTCATAAGGTGCCAGTGATTCACTTTTGCTTTTAATTCCCTTGCCTTTGGGGATGTGTCGAGTAAGAGATTGCTACGGCTGAGGTCAGAGAGGTCTTTTCCTGCTTTCTCCTCTAGGGTTTGGATGGTTTCCTGTCTCAAATTCAGGTCCTTTATCCATTTTGAGTTTATTTTTGTGAATGGTGTGAGAAAATGGCCTATTTTCAACCTTCTGCCTGTTGCTGTCAAGTTCTCCCAGCACCATTTGTAAAAGAGACTGTCTTTTATCCACTGGATGTTCTTTCCTGCTTTGTCAAAGATTAGTCGGCCATACGTTTGTGGGTCTAGTTCTGGGGTTTCTATTCTATTCCATTGGTCTATGTGTCTCTTTTTGTGCCAATACCATGCGGTCTGGATGATTACAGCTTTGTAGTAGAGGCGAAAGTCTGGGATTGTGATGTCTCCTGCTTTGGTCTTCTTCTTCAAAATGACTTTGGCTATTCGGGGCCTTTTGTGGTCCCATATGAATTTTAGGATTGCCTGTTCTAGTTTCGAGAAGAATGCTGGTGCAATTTTGATTGGGATTGCTTTGAATGTGTACATAGCTTTGGGTAATATTGACATTTTGACAATATTTATTCTTCCAATCCATGAGCAGGGAATGTCTTTCCATTTCTTTATATCTTCTTCAATTACCTTCATAAGCTTTCTATAGTTTTCAGCATACAGATCTTTTACATCTTTGGTTAGATTTATTTGTAGGTATTTTATGCTTCTTGGTGCAATTGTGAATGGGATCAGTTTCTTTATTTGTCTTTCTGTTGCTTCAATGTTAGTGTATAAGGATGCAACTGATTTTTGTACATTGATTTTGTATCCTGCAACTTTGCTGAATTCATGTATCAGTTCCAGCAGACTTTTGGTGGAGTCTATTGGATTTTCCATGTATAATATGTCATCTGAAAAAAGCGAAAGCTTGACTTCATCTTTGCCAATTTTGATACCTCTGATTTCCTTTTGTTGTCTGATTGCTGATGCTAGAACTTCCAACACTATGTTAAACAACACTGGTGAGAGTGGGCATCCCTGTCGTGTTCCTGATCTCAGGGAAAAAGCTCTCAGTTTTTCCCCATTGAGGATGATGTTAGCTGTGGGCTTTTCATAAATGGCTTTTATGATCTTCAAGTATGTTCCTTCTATCCCGACTTTCTCAAGGGTTTTTATTAAGAAAAGGTGCTGGGAGGCGCCTGGGTGGCTCAGTCGGTTAAGCGGCCGACTTCGGCTCAGGTCACGATCTCGCGGTTCGTGAGTTCAAGCCCCGCGTCGGGCTCTGTGCTAACAGCTCAGAGCCTGGAGCCTGTTTCAGATTCCGTGCCTCCTGCTCTCTCTCTGACCCTCCCTTGTTCATGCTCTGTCTCTGTCTCAAAAATAAACGTTGAAAAAAAAAAAAAAAAAAAAGAAAGGGTGCTGGATTTTGTCAAAGGCCTTTTCTGCATCGATTGACAGGATCATATGGTTCTTATCTTTTCTTTTATTGATGTGATGTATCACGTTGATTGATTTGCGAATGTTGAACCAGCCCTGCATCCCAGGAATGAATCCCAGTTGATCATGGTGAATAATTCTTTTTATATGCTGTTGAATTCTATTTGCTAGTATCTTATTGAGAATTTTTGCATCTATATTCATCAGGAATATTGGCCTGTAGTTCTCTTTTTTTACTGCGTCTCTGTCTGGTTTAGGAATCAAAGTAATACTGGCTTCGTAGAATGAGTCTGGAAGTTTTCCTTCCCTTTCTATTTCTTGGAATAGCTTGAGAAGGATAGGTATTATCTCTGCTTTAAACGTCTGGTAGAACTCCCCTGGGAAGCCATCTGGTCCTGGACTCTTATTTGTTGGGAGATTTTTGATAACCGATTCAATTTCTTCGCCGGTGATGGGTCTGTTCAAGCTTTCTATTTCCTCCTGATTGACTGTTGGAAGAGTGTGGGTGTTTAGGAATTTGTCCATTTCTTCCAGGTTGTCCAGTTCGTTGGCATACAATTTTTCATAGTATTCCCCGATAATTGCTTGTATCTCTGAGGGATTGGTTGTAATCATTCCATTTTCATTCATGATTTTATCTATTTGGGTCATCTCCCTTTTCTTTTTGAGAAGCCTGGCTAGAGTTTTTTCGATTTTGTTTATTTTTTCAAAAAAACCAACTCTTGGTTTCGTTGATCTGCTCTACCGTTTCTTTAGATTCTATATTGTTTATTTGTGCTATGATCGTTATTATTTCTCTTCTGCTGGGTTTAGGCTGCCTTTGCTGTTCTGCTTCTATTTCCTTTAGGTGTGCTGTTAGATTTTGTATTTGGGATGTTTCTTGTTTCTTGAGATAGGCCTGGATTGCGAATGTATTTTCCTCTCAGGACTGCCTTCGCTGAATCCCAAAGCATTTGGATGGTTGTATTTTCATTTTCATTTGTTTCCACATATATTTTTAAATTTCTTCTCTAATTGCCCGGTTGACCCACTCATTCTTTAGTAGGGTGATCTTTAACCTGCATGCTTTTGGAGGTTTTCCAGACTTTTTCCTGTGGTTGATTTCAAGCTTCATAGCATTGTGGTCTGAAAGTTTGCATGGTATAATTTCAATTCTTGTATACTTATGAAGGGCTGTTTTGTGACCCAGTATATGATCTATCTTGGAGAATGTTCCATGTGCACTCGAGTAGAAAGTATATTCTGTTGCTTTGGGATGCAGAGTTCTAAATATATCTGTCAAGTCCATCTGATCCAATGTAGCCTTCAGGGCCCTTGTTCCTTTATTGACCGTGTGTCTAGATGATCTATCCTTTTCTGTAAGTGGGGTGTTAAAGTCCCCTGCAATTACCACATTCTTATCAATAAGGTTGCTTATGTTTATGAGTAATTGTTTTATATATTTGGGGGCTCCGGTATTCAGCGCATAGACATTTATAGTTGTTAGCTCTTCCTGATGGATAGACCCTGTCATTATTATATAATGCCCTTCTTCATCTCTTGTTACAGCCTTTCATTTAAAGTCTAGTTTGTCTGATATAAGTATGGCTACTCCAGCTTTCTTTTGGCTTCCAGTAGCATGAAAGATAGTTCTCCATCGCCTCACTCTCAATCTAAAGGTGTCCTCGGATCTAAAATGAGTCTCTTGTAGACAGCAAATAGATGGGTCTTGTTTTTTATCCATTCTGATACCCTATGTCTTTTGGTTGGCGCATGTAATCCATTTACATTCAGTGTTATTATAGAAAGATACGGGTTTAGAGTCACTGTGATGTCTGTATGTTTTATGCTTGTCTATGCTTTTATGTCTCTGGTACTTTGTCTCACAGGATCCCCCTTAGGATTTCTTGTAGGGCTGGTTTAGTGGTGACAAATTCCTTCAGTTTTTGTTTGGGAAGACCTTGATCTCTCCTTCTAGTCTAAATGACAGACTTGCTGGATAAAGGATTTTCGGCTGCATATTTTTTCTGTTCAGCACACTGAAGATCTCGTGCCAATTCTTTCTGGCCTGCCAAGTTTCAAAAGAGAGATCAGTCACGAGTCTTATAGGTCTCCCTTTATATGTGAGGGCACGTTTATCCCTTGCTGCTTTCAGAATTTTCTCTTTATCCTTGTATTTTGCCAGTTTCACTATGATATGTCGTGCAGAAGATCGATTCAAGTTACGTCTGAAGGGAGTTCTGTGTGCTTCTTGGATTTCAATGCCTTTTTCCTTCCCCAGTTCAGGGACGTTCTCGGCTATAATTTCTTCAAGTACCCCTTCAGCACCTTTCCCTCTCTCTTCCTCCTCTGGGATACCAATTATGCGTATATTATTTCTTTTTAGTGTCTCACTTAGTTCTCTAATTTTCCCCTCATACCTCATACTCCTGGATTTTTTTATCTCTCTTTTTCTCAGCTTCTTCTTTTTCCATAACTTTATCTTCTAGTTCACCTATTCTCTCCTCTGCCTCTTCAATCCGAGCCGTCGTCATTTCCATTTTGTTTTGCATTTCGTTTAAAGTGTTTTTCAGCTCCTCCTGACTGTTCTTTAGTCCCTTGATCTCTGTAGCAAGAGATTGTCTGCTGTCCTCTATACTGTTTTCAAGCCCAGCGATTAATTTTATGACTATTATTCTAAATTCACTTTCCGTTATATTATTTAAATCCTTTTTGATCAGTTCATTAGCTGTTATTTCCTGGAGATTCTTCTGAGGGGCATTCTTCCGTTTGGTCATTTTGGATAGTCCCTGGAGTGGTGCGGACCTGCAGGGCACTTCCCCTGTGCTGTGGTGTATAACTGGAGTTGGTGGGCGGGGCCGCAGTCAGACCTGATGTCTGCCCCCAGCCCACCACTGGGGCCCCAGTCAGACTGGTGTGTGCCTTCTCTTCCCCTCTCCTAGGTGCAGGATTCACTGTGGGGTGGCGTGGCCCGTCTGGGGTACTTGCACACTGCCAGGCTTGTGGTGCTGGGGATCTGGCGTATGAGCTGGGGTGGGTAGGCAAGGTGCACGGGGGGCAGGAGGGGCAGGCTTAGCTCGCTTCTCCTTAGGTGATCCACTTCAGGAGGGGCCCTGTGGCAGCGGGAGGGAGTCAGATCTGCTGCTGGAGGTTTGGCTCTGCAGAAGCACAGCGTTGGGTGTTTGCGCTGAGGGAGCAAGTTCCCTGGCAGGAAATGGTTCCCTTTGGGATTTTGGCTGGGGGATGGGCGGGGGAGATGGCGCTGGCGAGCGCCTTTGTTCCCCGTCAAACTGAGCTCTGTTGTCGCGGGGCTCGGCAACTCTCCCTCCCTTTGTCCTCCAGCCTTCCCAATTTCTGAGCAGAGCTGTTAACTTATGACGTCCCAGATGCTAAGTCATGCTTGCTGTCGGAACACACTTCGTCCGGCCCCTCCGCTTTTGCCAGCCAGACTCGGGGGCTCTGCTTGGCCGGCAGGCTGCCCCTCCGCCCCGGCTCCCCCCCCCACCAGTCCGTGGAGCGCGCACCGCCTCGCAGCCCTTCCTACCCTCTTCAGGGGGCCTCTAGTCTGCGCCTGGCTCCAGAGACTCCCCATTCTGCTAGTCTTCTGGTGGTTTTCTGGGTTATTTAGGCAGGTGTAGGTGGAATCGAAGTGATCAGCAGGACGTGCGGTGAGCCCAGCGTCCTCCTACACCGCCATCTTCTTTCCCTCTCAGGAAACAGACTCTTAAGAGAGTACAATGAGATAGTATCCGATGGGAGGTGGATGGGAGCATGGTTGGTTAAATAGGTGATGAGAATTTAGAGATGTACGTGTCATAAAGAGCACAGGGTGATACATGGAATTGTATACCTGCAAGTAATATAACTCTGCATATTAACGAACTGGAATTAAAGAAACAAAAACTAAGATACAGTGTAAAAAAAGGAAAAATTAAGTGAGGACCTAGCCAATTGTTTACTAGGTGAATTACATACAACTGACTTAAGGCACTCTTGCCATGCCTGCAGTGGGTTAATAGCTACCTTAAAGGAAGTTACAAGGTCCTCCAAGGCACAGAGCACAGAGATTCCTCCTCATGTAGCCTCCTCCTGCTACCTTGCATTCAGAAATACTTAGCAGTCGTTTTTCAGGCATTGAAGAAAAATTAGGATTAAAATATTTTAAAGATAAAGGAGGCTTAACAATGGAATATCAGTGGGAAATACTCTGTGCATGCCATCCTGGGCCTGTACTTGTGACATTCTTGATCCACCTCAAATACAGGTTCGTCTGTATGAATTCCTTGAACCACCACCCATCCTTTCTCTGTGCCCAGCACTATATCTTTATTAGTGACCATGGCAAAACATGATCTATGCCCACGTGGAGATCACTTCTAATGAGGAATACAGAAGTGAAAATGGGGGTCCATGTGGTTAGCAGGGATGGTGGGTAACAGCAACGGAGCATTTAAGAGACCTGAACTTCAAAGGAAACTTCTTCCAAAAGGAAAATTTGGTACATAGGTTTTGTAAAAGTAATTCATTAGAGCTTTTGGAAGTGTATTTTTATATTGAACAAAAGGTGTGTTATAATTTCCCTTGTGTGTTCATTCATAGACCAAAGAAATAAACTGGAGTGGACCAGGTATATGTCTGGCAATTTGTCTCACCAATTTATAGCACTTTGGCAGAAATCTTCTAGGCCTCTTTATTTTTTTAAGGGCTTCTGTAATCCTGTGGAAATCAAATCATTCTCTTTGGAAACCTGCATTGTGTCATCTTCTTTATCATCTTTCCTTTCTTTGATTAGGGACCAGCTTAACCAAACCAGGTGACATTTGGCACCAGCTTTCTGTGTTATTGGGAAAGACAAAATCAGGGTAGTGAAGGAAATAAAAATCCTGGTATTCAAAGACAATCGCAGCCTGTACTATTTTTCTACATATGACCATTATTTTCACAGAGTGGAATCACAATGTGAATTTGGATATTTGGTTTGGTTAGCTGTTGGTTTGTTGGTTTGTTTGTTTGTTTGTTTGTTTGTTTCATTTTAACAGGGAAACCCTGGTCCATATCCTTAAATATCCATTTATGTTGTTTTCCAATTTGCTTACTCATCATAGGGAATAAACTTCACGTGATGACAGTGCCGTAAATAGTACACAGAAATGAGAACAAGTAAGCATAGAAGGAGTGCTCTCTCACATTTTCCTTAAAAAAAATCATAACATAGGCACTGCACTAGTTTGCATTTCAGCCAGAAGTGCAAGAGTGTTCCCCTTTCTCCATAACCTCACCAACAACTGGTGTTTCATGTGTTGTTAATTTTACCCATTCTAACAGGTGTGAGGTGGTATGGCATCATGGTTTTGCTTTGCATTCCCTAATGATGAGTGATGTTGACCATCTTTCCACGTGTCTGTTGGCTGTGTAGAAGTCTTCTTTGGAAAAGTGTCTCTTCATGTCTTTTCCCAGTTCATAAGTGGGCTGTTTGGTTTTTTGGGTGTTGAGTTTGATATGTTGTTTCTAGATTTTGGATACTAACACTTTATCATATGCCATTTTCAAATATCTTCTCCCATTCCATAGGCAGGTTTAGTTCTTTTGATTGTTTCCTTCACTGTGCAAAAGCTTTTTATCTTGATAAGAATATCACTTAGACATCAAAATGCATGGAGTCTAGCCATTTGTAGCTATTTAGCTTTAACTAGAATGTATTATGCTAAGCAAAACGAGTCCATCTGAGAAAGACAAGTATACATTTTCATGCATATGTGAAATTTAACTTTCAGACTTTCAGCTTGGAAGTCTGGTGGTTTCCTTGTGATGGTGAGATATGTATTGCATTGGGCCCTTTTCAATTGGCTTTCACAATTATGTGGCAACCTCCAAACCTAGGGTGTGTCAAGGTGCCCACAGAGAATGCCCTTGGGTAGGCTACGCCAAAGTTTATAGGAGGATCCCACTTCCTGATGGGACAAGAGGACAGTAGGATAGATATAGCCATCCTCGATTTGACCCGTGCCCATTTGAATGCAGAACCTTGACTCACTTTGTTGTCATCCCTCACCGATGGATGTTTTTCTTACTTGGACTCAGTTCACACACTCTGCCTTCCAGCTGGGAGTCTGATCTAGTCCTTGTGACTGAGGGAGAGAATTTTACACAGGGCTCCTTATTGCTTACTTGAGTTTCAGAAGTATGTGGCCATCCTGGGGCCCAAGGCATTCGAAGGTGCTCAGGAGGCTTGTTTATGTGTAAGCTGAAGTAGACATTTGGGAGGGAACTGGTCTCCTTCTGGTCCAAGGGCAAATGAATTTAAGTTATCTCCTTTCCAGATTGATCCCAATTGCCATTGGAAAATCGAGTTTTGGCCTTCCTTGCACACATTCCCTTCCCCTTGCTGTTTTTCTGACAAAAATTCTGCCCTCCCCCCCCCCCCCTTGGAGCCATGGAGTCATAACCCACTAGGTGGCCGCAAATTCCCACTCTTGTCCTGTAATGAGTGAGAGCAACCAATATCTGCCATACCAAAGGATAGCTATCCTTTCATCCTTGAGGGCTTGCTGGTTAGCCTGCTGTTCTATGGAACATGAAGGAGAGCCAGCTTGCCTCACTGACCTGGATGAATGAGTGCCCTTCATTCTGAGAAGTAATTTGCACATGGGCATTATTGTCCAGAAGGTGGTCAACACAAGAAGGCCCCTTTCCAGGAATACAGAACAAAGTCCTTATTCTGGACTCCTGAGCAAGATCTGGCAGAACCCAATAGCTGCAGCTCACTGTTGCCTCCATAAACTGATGGAAAAACTGGGAGGGATAAAAACAGAAATCTCTGGCTTCTAAAGGAATTATGCAGGATTCCTTCTGCCTGGGCTCCCAGGTATATTCCTTCAGAGGGCTCTCATTGCCTAAGCCCATAGACATTTCATATTCTGGAAACAACCAGGTTGACAGGAGACTGTGCTGAGTTTTTCATTCTCAACATTCTCCAAATCCCATGTGTGTTGAAGAACTCATGCTGTCTGTGTCTCCATTTCTACAACTTAGCCCTTTCTTGGAAAAAATGGATTTGCATGGAATGTATTCAGAGCCAGTGTCTTAGAGTACTATCTTCTTTCAGCACAGGAGTCTGATGGTGTCCTTGAGGTGTTGAGATAGGTATTGCATTGGTCCCTTCTCAATTTGTTTTCAGAACTGTGTGCCAATTTTCAAAACTTGGCTGTGTGGAAGTGCCCAGCGAGAATGTTGTGATTAGGCTAAGCCTGGCGGTAGGGGAGTATACTGCCTCCTTTGTGGGACAAGAGGATGGAAGACAGCTATGAGCTTTATCAATTTGACACGTGGCCATTTGAATGCAGATCTTGGTACCAACTTGTCATTCCTAATCCACTGCTGCTTTTCTAACTTGGATGCAATTCACACTTCTAGACAATGGGCCTATCCACCCAGAAAACAGAGCTCAGCTCGGCGGGGAACAAAAGTACTGGCCAGCGCCATCTCCCTCGCCCATCCCCCAGCCAAAATTCCAAAGGGAACCAGTTGCCCTCATGGAACTTCTTGCCCCGGGCAAACGCCCAATGCTGTGCTCTTATGGATTCATCCCTCAGATGGGTCTGCCTGCCTCCCTCCCGGTGCTGCAGGGCCCCTACTGCAGGGGACCACTGACAGCAAAGCGAGCTAAGCCTGCCTCTCCTGCCGCTGTGAACTTTGTGGATCCACCCCGGCTAATACGCCAGATCCCATAGAAGCAGCATCACGAGACTGGCAGTGTGCAAGTAGCCCAGACAGAGGCCACATCACTCCACAGTGAGTCCCGCCCCTGGGAGAGGGGAAGAAAGGGACACACCAGTCTGACTGTGGCCCCAGTGGTGGGCTGGGGGCAGATATCAGGTCTGACTGCAGCCTCGCCCACCAACACAAGTTACTCCAGACAGCACAGTGCTGCAGTTCCGCACCACTCCAGGGACTATCCAAAATGACTAAACGGAAGAATTATCCTCAAAAGAAACTCCAGAAAGTAGCAACAGCTAACGAATTGACCAAAAAAGACTTAAGCAATATAACAGAACATGAATTTAAAATATTAGTCATAAAATTAACTGCTGGGCTTGAAAAAAGTATACAGGAGAGCAGAGAATCTATTGTTACAGAGATCAAGGGACTAAGAAATACTCAGGAGGAGCTGAAAAATGCCATAAGTGAGGTGCAAAATAAAATGGAGGTGACCACAGCTTGGATTGAAGAGGCAGAGGAGAGAATAGGTGAATTAGAAGATAAAATTATGGAAAAAGAGAGATAAAAAAATCCAGGAGTATGAGTGGAGAAGTAGAGAACTAAGTGATGCTATGAAACGCAACAATATCCGTATAATAGGGATTCCAGAGGAGGGAGAGAGAGAGAAAGGGGCTGAAGATGTACTTGAACAAATCATAGCTGAGAACTTCCTTGATCTGGGGAAGGAAAAAGGCATTGAAATCCAACAGGCACAGAGAACTCCCTTCAGACGTAACTTGAATCGATCTTCTGCATCACAAGTCATAGTGAAACTGGAGAAATACAAGGATAAAGAGAACATTCTGAAAGCAGCTACGGATAAACACGCTCTAACCTATAAAGGGAGACTGATAAGTCTAGTGACAGATCTATCTACTGAAACTTGGCACGCCAGAAAAGAATGGCAGGAAATCTTCAATGTGATGAACAGGAACAATATGCATCCAAGAATCCTTTATGCAGCAAGCCATCATTCAGATGGAAGGAGAGATAAAGGTCTTTCCAAACAAACAAAAACTGAAGGAAATCATCACCACTAAAACCAACCCTACAAGGAATCCTAAGGGGGATTCTGCAAGTGAAACGTTGCAAGGACCACAAAGTACCAGAGATATCACTACAAGCATGAAACCTACAGACATCACAATGACTCTAAACCCATATCTTTCTATAATAACACTGAATGTAAACAGACGAAATACTCCAACCAAAAGACATAGGGTATCAGAATGGATAAAAAAAAAAAACATGACCCATCTATCTGCTGTCTACAAGAGACTTGTTTTAGACCTGAGAACACCCTCAGATTGAAAGTGAGGGGATGGAGAACTATCATGCTACTGGAAGCCAAAAGAAAGCTGGAGCAGCCATATCTATATCAAACTTGACTTTAAATTAAAGGCTGTAACAGATGAAGAAGGGCATTATATAATAACTGCAGGCTCTATCCATCAGGAAGAGCTAACAATTATAAATGTCTATGCGCCGAATACCGGAGCCCCCAAATATATAAAGCAATTGATCACAATCATAAACAACCTTATTGATAAGAATGTGGTAATTGCAGGGGACTTTAACACTCCACTTACAACAATGGATAGATCATCTAGACACAGGGTCAATAAGGAGACAAGGGCCCTGAATGCTACATTGGATCAGATGGACTTGACAGATATATTTAGAGCTCTTCATCCCAAAGTAACGGAATATACTTTCTACTCGAGTGCACATGGAACATTCTCCAAGAGAGATCACATACTGATAACCAACAAAGAAACTAATGGATAATAATACAATACTAATAGGAGACTTTAACACCCCAGTTACATGTCATCTAAACTGAAAACAAACAAGGAAACATGGCTTCGAATGACACACTGGTCCAGGTGGACTTAACAGGTATATTCAGATTGTTCCATCCTAAACACATTCTCTATAAGTGCACATGGGACATTCTCAGAACACGTCACATGTTAGGTCACAAAATAATCCCAAAACACTGAAGTCATTCCATGCACCTTTTCTGCCAACAGCACTATGAAACTAGAAGTCAGCCCAAGAAAAAAATCTGGAAAGACCACAAATATATGGAATAACATGTTACTAAACAATGAATATGTCAGTCAGGAGAAAAAAAGGAAAAAGGAAATTTAAAAGTGCATTGAAAAATCCAAAATCCATAAAGAACTTATGAAGCTCAACACCCCAAAACCAAATAATATAGTGAAGAAATGGGCAAAATACATGAATAGACACGTCTCCAGAGAAGACATCCAGATGGCCAACCGACACATGAAAAAATGCACAACATCACTCATCATCAGGAAAATGCAAATCAAAACGAAAGGAGATAGCATTTCACACCTGTCAGAATGGCTAACATTAGCAACTCAGGCGACAACAGATGTTGGCGTGGATGTGGAGAAAGAGGAACTCTCTTGCACTGTTGGTGGGAATGCAAACTGGTGCAGCCATTCTGTAGAACAGTATGGAGGTTCCTCATAAAATAAAAAATAGAACTACCCTACTACCCAGCAATTGCACTACTAGGTATTTATCCAAAGGATATAGGAGTGGTGATTCGAAGGGGAACATGCACCCCAATGTTTATAGAAGCACTATCAACAATAGCCAAAGTATAGAAAAAGCTTGAATGTCCATTGACTGGTGAATGGGTAAAGAAGATGTAGTGTATACTTACACAATGGAATACTACTGGGCGATCAAGAATAATGAAATTGTGCCACTTGCAACACCACGGATGGAATTAGAGTATACTGTGTTAAGCGAAATAAGTCAGTCAGAGAAAGAAAATATTATAGGCTATCACTCATACGTGGAATTTGAGAAGCACAAGAGGTGAACATAGGGGAAGGGAAGGAAAATATAAGACAAAAACACAGAGGGAGGCAAACCATAAGAGACTCTTAAGTACAGAGAATAAACTGAGGACTGCTGCAGGGGTGTTGGGTGGGCGGATGGGCTAAATGGGTGATGGTCACTAAGGAAGGCACTTGTAAGGATGAGCACTGGGTGTTACATATAAGTGATGAATCACTGGGTTCTACTCCTGAAACCAATACAACACTGTACGTTAACTTCAATTTAATTGAATAAATTTTAAAAATAAAACAGAATAGAAAGCACAGAGATCCACACATACAAATTCAATTAATCTTCAACTAAGCAGGAAAGAATATCCATTGGGAAAAGACAGTCTCTTCAAAGAAGGGTGTTGGGAAAAGTGCACAGTATCATGCAAAAGAATGAATGTAAACCACTTCCTTACACCATACACTTAAATAAACAAAACATAGATTAAGGACCTAGATGTGAGACCCAAAGCCATAAAAATCCTAGAACACAGCACAGGTAGTAACTTCTTTGACATCAGCCATGAAAACTTCTTTCAATATATGTCCCCTGAGGCCAGAGAAACTAAAGCAAAAATAAATCTTGGGACTATATCGAGTAAAAAGCTTCTGCACAGTGAAGTAAAGAGTGAACAGTAAAAAGCAACTTATGGAATGGGAGAAGATATTTGCAAATGACCTATCTAATAAAGAGCTAATATCCAAAATACATAGAGAACTGATATATCATAAGGCCCAAACAACAAATAATCAAATTAAAAACTGGAAAGAAAACATGAACAGACATTTCTCCAAAGAAGACATACAGATGGTAACAGACACAGGAAAAATGCTTATCATCACTTACCATCAAGGAAATGCAAAACAAAACCACAATGAGAAACTACCTCACACCTGTCAGAATGGCAAAAATCAAAAATACAAGAAGCAATAAGTGTTGGCAAGGATGTGGAGAAAAGGAAACTGTTCTTGGAAATGCAAAGTGGTGAGGCCACCGTGTAAAACTATGTGGAATTTCCTCTAAAAGTTAAAAATACAATTACCTCATGATCCAGCATAGCACAACTGGGTATTTATCCAAGGAATAAAAGAACACAAATTCAAGAGGATGCATGCACATTGGCGCTCCTGGGCAGCTCAGTAAGTGAAGCGCCCAACTTCCCCCCAGGTCATGATCTCATGGTGTGTGAATTCAAGCCCCGCGTCAGGCTCTGTTCTGACAGCTCAGCGCCTGGAGCCTGCTTCAGATTCTGTGTCTCCCTCTCTCTCTGCCCCTCACCTGCTCTCTCACTCTATCTCTCTCTTTCAAAAATAAATAAACCTTAAATTTTTTAATGCACACCTGAACCAGTGTGTTTATAGCAGCATTGTTTACAATAACCAAGATATGGAAGCAGCCCAAGTATCCATAAATGGATGAATGGATAAAGAGGATGTGACATACATATGATGGAATACTATTCAGCCATAAGAAGGAATGCAATCTTTCCTTTTGCAAGGACCTGGATGGAGCTAGAGAGTATGATTCTAAGTGAAATATACCAGTCAAAAAAAGACAAATACCATATAATTCTACTCATACATGGGTTTAAGAAACAAACAAGCAAAGGGAAAAAATAAGAGAGAGAGAGAGAGAGAGAGAGAGAGAGTATAGACAATCAGGAAACAGACTCTTTTTTTTTAAGTTCATTTATTTTTTTTAATTTAACTTTATCTTTTTAAATTTTTTCAATATATGAAATATTGTCAAATTGGTTTCCTACAACACCCAGTGCTCATCCCAAAAGGTGCCCTCCTCAATACCCATCGCCCACCCTACCCTCCCTCCCACCCCCCATCAACCCTCCGTTTTTTTCTCAGTTTTTAACAGTCTCTTATGCTTTGGCTCCTTCCCACTCTAACCTCTTTTGTTTTTTCCTTCCCCTCCCCCATGGGTTTCTGTTAAGTTTCTCAGGATCCGCATAAGAGTGAAAATATATGGTATCTGTCTTTCTCTTTATGGCTTATTTCACTTAGCATCACACCCTCCAGTCCCATCCATGTTGCTACAAAGAGACATATTTCGTTCTTCCTCATTGCCACGTAGTACTCCATTGTGTATATAAACCACCCTTTCTTGATCCATTCATCAGTTGATGGACATTTCGGCTCTTTCCATAATTTGGCTATTGTTGAGAGTGCTGCTATAAACATTGGGGTACAAGTGCCCCTATGCATCAGTACTCCTGTATCCCTTGGGTAAATTCCTAGCAGTGCTATTGCTGGGTCATAGGGTAGGTCTATTTTTAATTTTCTGAGGAACCTCCACACTGCTTTCCAGAGCAGCTGCACCAAGTTGCATTCCCCCCAACAGTGCAAGAGGGTTTCCGTTTCTCCACATCTTCTCCAGCATCTACCGTCTCCTGATTTGTTCATTTTGGCCACTCTGACTGGCGTGAGGTGATATCTGAGTGTGGTTTTGATTTGTATTTTCCTGATAAGGAGCGACGGTGAGCATCTTTCCATGTGCCTGTTGGCCATCTGGATGTCTTCTTTAGAGAAGTGTCTATTCATGTTTTCTGCCCAAATCTTCACTGGGTTATTTGTTTTTCGGGTGTGGAGTTTGGTGAGCTCTTTATAGATTTTGGATACTAGCCCTTTGTCCGATATGGCATTTGCGAAGATCTTTTCCCGTTCCGTTGGTTGCCTTTTAGTTTTGTTGGTTGTTTCCTTTGCTGTGCAGAAGCTTTTTATCTTCATAAGGTGCCAGTGATTCACTTTTGCTTTTAATTCCCTTGCCTTTGGGGATGTGTCGAGTAAGAGATTGCTACGGCTGAGGTCAGAGAGGTCTTTTCCTGCTTTCTCCTCTAGGGTTTGGATGGTTTCCTGTCTCAAATTCAGGTCCTTTATCCATTTTGAGTTTATTTTTGTGAATGGTGTGAGAAAATGGCCTATTTTCAACCTTCTGCCTGTTGCTGTCAAGTTCTCCCAGCACCATTTGTAAAAGAGACTGTCTTTTATCCACTGGATGTTCTTTCCTGCTTTGTCAAAGATTAGTCGGCCATACGTTTGTGGGTCTAGTTCTGGGGTTTCTATTCTATTCCATTGGTCTATGTGTCTCTTTTTGTGCCAATACCATGCGGTCTGGATGATTACAGCTTTGTAGTAGAGGCGAAAGTCTGGGATTGTGATGTCTCCTGCTTTGGTCTTCTTCTTCAAAATGACTTTGGCTATTCGGGGCCTTTTGTGGTCCCATATGAATTTTAGGATTGCCTGTTCTAGTTTCGAGAAGAATGCTGGTGCAATTTTGATTGGGATTGCTTTGAATGTGTACATAGCTTTGGGTAATATTGACATTTTGACAATATTTATTCTTCCAATCCATGAGCAGGGAATGTCTTTCCATTTCTTTATATCTTCTTCAATTACCTTCATAAGCTTTCTATAGTTTTCAGCATACAGATCTTTTACATCTTTGGTTAGATTTATTTGTAGGTATTTTATGCTTCTTGGTGCAATTGTGAATGGGATCAGTTTCTTTATTTGTCTTTCTGTTGCTTCAATGTTAGTGTATAAGGATGCAACTGATTTTTGTACATTGATTTTGTATCCTGCAACTTTGCTGAATTCATGTATCAGTTCCAGCAGACTTTTGGTGGAGTCTATTGGATTTTCCATGTATAATATGTCATCTGAAAAAAGCGAAAGCTTGACTTCATCTTTGCCAATTTTGATACCTTTGATTTCCTTTTGTTGTCTGATTGCTGATGCTAGAACTTCCAACACTATGTTAAACAACACTGGTGAGAGTGGGCATCCCTGTCGTGTTCCTGATCTCAGGGAAAAAGCTCTCAGTTTTTCCCCATTGAGGATGATGTTAGCTGTGGGCTTTTCATAAATGGCTTTTATGATCTTCAAGTATGTTCCTTCTATCCCGACTTTCTCAAGGGTTTTTATTAAGAAAAGGTGCTGGGAGGCGCCTGGGTGGCTCAGTCGGTTAAGCGGCCGACTTCGGCTCAGGTCACGATCTCGCGGTTCGTGAGTTCAAGCCCCGCGTCGGGCTCTGTGCTAACAGCTCAGAGCCTGGAGCCTGTTTCAGATTCCGTGCCTCCTGCTCTCTCTCTGACCCTCCCTTGTTCATGCTCTGTCTCTGTCTCAAAAATAAACGTTGAAAAAAAAAAAAAAAAAAAAGAAAGGGTGCTGGATTTTGTCAAAGGCCTTTTCTGCATCGATTGACAGGATCATATGGTTCTTATCTTTTCTTTTATTGATGTGATGTATCACGTTGATTGATTTGCGAATGTTGAACCAGCCCTGCATCCCAGGAATGAATCCCAGTTGATCATGGTGAATAATTCTTTTTATATGCTGTTGAATTCTATTTGCTAGTATCTTATTGAGAATTTTTGCATCTATATTCATCAGGAATATTGGCCTGTAGTTCTCTTTTTTTACTGCGTCTCTGTCTGGTTTAGGAATCAAAGTAATACTGGCTTCGTAGAATGAGTCTGGAAGTTTTCCTTCCCTTTCTATTTCTTGGAATAGCTTGAGAAGGATAGGTATTATCTCTGCTTTAAACGTCTGGTAGAACTCCCCTGGGAAGCCATCTGGTCCTGGGCTCTTATTTGTTGGGAGATTTTTGATAACCGATTCAATTTCTTCGCCGGTGATGGGTCTGTTCAAGCTTTCTATTTCCTCCTGATTGACTGTTGGAAGAGTGTGGGTGTTTAGGAATTTGTCCATTTCTTCCAGGTTGTCCAGTTCGTTGGCATACAATTTTTCATAGTATTCCCCGATAATTGCTTGTATCTCTGAGGGATTGGTTGTAATCATTCCATTTTCATTCATGATTTTATCTATTTGGGTCATCTCCCTTTTCTTTTTGAGAAGCCTGGCTAGAGTTTTTTCGATTTTGTTTATTTTTTCAAAAAAACCAACTCTTGGTTTCGTTGATCTGCTCTACCGTTTCTTTAGATTCTATATTGTTTATTTGTGCTATGATCGTTATTATTTCTCTTCTGCTGGGTTTAGGCTGCCTTTGCTGTTCTGCTTCTATTTCCTTTAGGTGTGCTGTTAGATTTTGTATTTGGGATGTTTCTTGTTTCTTGAGATAGGCCTGGATTGCGAATGTATTTTCCTCTCAGGACTGCCTTCGCTGAATCCCAAAGCATTTGGATGGTTGTATTTTCATTTTCATTTGTTTCCACATATATTTTTAAATTTCTTCTCTAATTGCCCGGTTGACCCACTCATTCTTTAGTAGGGTGATCTTTAACCTGCATGCTTTTGGAGGTTTTCCAGACTTTTTCCTGTGGTTGATTTCAAGCTTCATAGCATTGTGGTCTGAAAGTTTGCATGGTATAATTTCAATTCTTGTATACTTATGAAGGGCTGTTTTGTGACCCAGTATATGATCTATCTTGGAGAATGTTCCATGTGCACTCGAGTAGAAAGTATATTCTGTTGCTTTGGGATGCAGAGTTCTAAATATATCTGTCAAGTCCATCTGATCCAATGTAGCCTTCAGGGCCCTTGTTCCTTTATTGACCGTGTGTCTAGATGATCTATCCTTTTCTGTAAGTGGGGTGTTAAAGTCCCCTGCAATTACCACATTCTTATCAATAAGGTTGCTTATGTTTATGAGTAATTGTTTTATATATTTGGGGGCTCCGGTATTCAGCGCATAGACATTTATAGTTGTTAGCTCTTCCTGATGGATAGACCCTGTCATTATTATATAATGCCCTTCTTCATCTCTTGTTACAGCCTTTCATTTAAAGTCTAGTTTGTCTGATATAAGTATGGCTACTCCAGCTTTCTTTTGGCTTCCAGTAGCATGAAAGATAGTTCTCCATCGCCTCACTCTCAATCTAAAGGTGTCCTCGGATCTAAAATGAGTCTCTTGTAGACAGCAAATAGATGGGTCTTGTTTTTTATCCATTCTGATACCCTATGTCTTTTGGTTGGCGCATGTAATCCATTTACATTCAGTGTTATTATAGAAAGATACGGGTTTAGAGTCACTGTGATGTCTGTATGTTTTATGCTTGTCTATGCTTTTATGTCTCTGGTACTTTGTCTCACAGGATCCCCCTTAGGATTTCTTGTAGGGCTGGTTTAGTGGTGACAAATTCCTTCAGTTTTTGTTTGGGAAGACCTTGATCTCTCCTTCTAGTCTAAATGACAGACTTGCTGGATAAAGGATTTTCGGCTGCATATTTTTTCTGTTCAGCACACTGAAGATCTCGTGCCAATTCTTTCTGGCCTGCCAAGTTTCAAAAGAGAGATCAGTCACGAGTCTTATAGGTCTCCCTTTATATGTGAGGGCACGTTTATCCCTTGCTGCTTTCAGAATTTTCTCTTTATCCTTGTATTTTGCCAGTTTCACTATGATATGTCGTGCAGAAGATCGATTCAAGTTACGTCTGAAGGGAGTTCTGTGTGCTTCTTGGATTTCAATGCCTTTTTCCTTCCCCAGTTCAGGGACGTTCTCGGCTATAATTTCTTCAAGTACCCCTTCAGCACCTTTCCCTCTCTCTTCCTCCTCTGGGATACCAATTATGCGTATATTATTTCTTTTTAGTGTCTCACTTAGTTCTCTAATTTTCCCCTCATACCTCATACTCCTGGATTTTTTTATCTCTCTTTTTCTCAGCTTCTTCTTTTTCCATAACTTTATCTTCTAGTTCACCTATTCTCTCCTCTGCCTCTTCAATCCGAGCCGTCGTCATTTCCATTTTGTTTTGCATTTCGTTTAAAGTGTTTTTCAGCTCCTCCTGACTGTTCTTTAGTCCCTTGATCTCTGTAGCAAGAGATTGTCTGCTGTCCTCTATACTGTTTTCAAGCCCAGCGATTAATTTTATGACTATTATTCTAAATTCACTTTCCGTTATATTATTTAAATCCTTTTTGATCAGTTCATTAGCTGTTATTTCCTGGAGATTCTTCTGAGGGGCATTCTTCCGTTTGGTCATTTTGGATAGTCCCTGGAGTGGTGCGGACCTGCAGGGCACTTCCCCTGTGCTGTGGTGTATAACTGGAGTTGGTGGGCGGGGCCGCAGTCAGACCTGATGTCTGCCCCCAGCCCACCACTGGGGCCCCAGTCAGACTGGTGTGTGCCTTCTCTTCCCCTCTCCTAGGTGCAGGATTCACTGTGGGGTGGCGTGGCCCGTCTGGGGTACTTGCACACTGCCAGGCTTGTGGTGCTGGGGATCTGGCGTATGAGCTGGGGTGGGTAGGCAAGGTGCACGGGGGGCAGGAGGGGCAGGCTTAGCTCGCTTCTCCTTAGGTGATCCACTTCAGGAGGGGCCCTGTGGCAGCGGGAGGGAGTCAGATCTGCTGCTGGAGGTTTGGCTCTGCAGAAGCACAGCGTTGGGTGTTTGCGCTGAGGGAGCAAGTTCCCTGGCAGGAAATGGTTCCCTTTGGGATTTTGGCTGGGGGATGGGCGGGGGAGATGGCGCTGGCGAGCGCCTTTGTTCCCCGTCAAACTGAGCTCTGTTGTCGCGGGGCTCGGCAACTCTCCCTCCCTTTGTCCTCCAGCCTTCCCAATTTCTGAGCAGAGCTGTTAACTTATGACGTCCCAGATGCTAAGTCATGCTTGCTGTCGGAACACACTTCGTCCGGCCCCTCCGCTTTTGCCAGCCAGACTCGGGGGCTCTGCTTGGCCGGCAGGCTGCCCCTCCGCCCCGGCTCCCCCCCCCACCAGTCCGTGGAGCGCGCACCGCCTCGCAGCCCTTCCTACCCTCTTCAGGGGGCCTCTAGTCTGCGCCTGGCTCCAGAGACTCCCCATTCTGCTAGTCTTCTGGTGGTTTTCTGGGTTATTTAGGCAGGTGTAGGTGGAATCGAAGTGATCAGCAGGACGTGCGGTGAGCCCAGCGTCCTCCTACACCGCCATCTTCTTTCCCTCTCAGGAAACAGACTCTTAAGAGAGTACAATGAGATAGTATCCGATGGGAGGTGGATGGGAGCATGGTTGGTTAAATAGGTGATGAGAATTTAGAGATGTACGTGTCATAAAGAGCACAGGGTGATACATGGAATTGTATACCTGCAAGTAATATAACTCTGCATATTAACGAACTGGAATTAAAGAAACAAAAACTAAGATACAGTGTAAAAAAAGGAAAAATTAAGTGAGGACCTAGCCAATTGTTTACTAGGTGAATTACATACAACTGACTTAAGGCACTCTTGCCATGCCTGCAGTGGGTTAATAGCTACCTTAAAGGAAGTTACAAGGTCCTCCAAGGCACAGAGCACAGAGATTCCTCCTCATGTAGCCTCCTCCTGCTACCTTGCATTCAGAAATACTTAGCAGTCGTTTTTCAGGCATTGAAGAAAAATTAGGATTAAAATATTTTAAAGATAAAGGAGGCTTAACAATGGAATATCAGTGGGAAATACTCTGTGCATGCCATCCTGGGCCTGTACTTGTGACATTCTTGATCCACCTCAAATACAGGTTCGTCTGTATGAATTCCTTGAACCACCACCCATCCTTTCTCTGTGCCCAGCACTATATCTTTATTAGTGACCATGGCAAAACATGATCTATGCCCACGTGGAGATCACTTCTAATGAGGAATACAGAAGTGAAAATGGGGGTCCATGTGGTTAGCAGGGATGGTGGGTAACAGCAACGGAGCATTTAAGAGACCTGAACTTCAAAGGAAACTTCTTCCAAAAGGAAAATTTGGTACATAGGTTTTGTAAAAGTAATTCATTAGAGCTTTTGGAAGTGTATTTTTATATTGAACAAAAGGTGTGTTATAATTTCCCTTGTGTGTTCATTCATAGACCAAAGAAATAAACTGGAGTGGACCAGGTATATGTCTGGCAATTTGTCTCACCAATTTATAGCACTTTGGCAGAAATCTTCTAGGCCTCTTTATTTTTTTAAGGGCTTCTGTAATCCTGTGGAAATCAAATCATTCTCTTTGGAAACCTGCATTGTGTCATCTTCTTTATCATCTTTCCTTTCTTTGATTAGGGACCAGCTTAACCAAACCAGGTGACATTTGGCACCAGCTTTCTGTGTTATTGGGAAAGACAAAATCAGGGTAGTGAAGGAAATAAAAATCCTGGTATTCAAAGACAATCGCAGCCTGTACTATTTTTCTACATATGACCATTATTTTCACAGAGTGGAATCACAATGTGAATTTGGATATTTGGTTTGGTTAGCTGTTGGTTTGTTGGTTTGTTTGTTTGTTTGTTTGTTTGTTTCATTTTAACAGGGAAACCCTGGTCCATATCCTTAAATATCCATTTATGTTGTTTTCCAATTTGCTTACTCATCATAGGGAATAAACTTCACGTGATGACAGTGCCGTAAATAGTACACAGAAATGAGAACAAGTAAGCATAGAAGGAGTGCTCTCTCACATTTTCCTTAAAAAAAATCATAACATAGGCACTGCACTAGTTTGCATTTCAGCCAGAAGTGCAAGAGTGTTCCCCTTTCTCCATAACCTCACCAACAACTGGTGTTTCATGTGTTGTTAATTTTACCCATTCTAACAGGTGTGAGGTGGTATGGCATCATGGTTTTGCTTTGCATTCCCTAATGATGAGTGATGTTGACCATCTTTCCACGTGTCTGTTGGCTGTGTAGAAGTCTTCTTTGGAAAAGTGTCTCTTCATGTCTTTTCCCAGTTCATAAGTGGGCTGTTTGGTTTTTTGGGTGTTGAGTTTGATATGTTGTTTCTAGATTTTGGATACTAACACTTTATCATATGCCATTTTCAAATATCTTCTCCCATTCCATAGGCAGGTTTAGTTCTTTTGATTGTTTCCTTCACTGTGCAAAAGCTTTTTATCTTGATAAGAATATCACTTAGACATCAAAATGCATGGAGTCTAGCCATTTGTAGCTATTTAGCTTTAACTAGAATGTATTATGCTAAGCAAAACGAGTCCATCTGAGAAAGACAAGTATACATTTTCATGCATATGTGAAATTTAACTTTCAGACTTTCAGCTTGGAAGTCTGGTGGTTTCCTTGTGATGGTGAGATATGTATTGCATTGGGCCCTTTTCAATTGGCTTTCACAATTATGTGGCAACCTCCAAACCTAGGGTGTGTCAAGGTGCCCACAGAGAATGCCCTTGGGTAGGCTACGCCAAAGTTTATAGGAGGATCCCACTTCCTGATGGGACAAGAGGACAGTAGGATAGATATAGCCATCCTCGATTTGACCCGTGCCCATTTGAATGCAGAACCTTGACTCACTTTGTTGTCATCCCTCACCGATGGATGTTTTTCTTACTTGGACTCAGTTCACACACTCTGCCTTCCAGCTGGGAGTCTGATCTAGTCCTTGTGACTGAGGGAGAGAATTTTACACAGGGCTCCTTATTGCTTACTTGAGTTTCAGAAGTATGTGGCCATCCTGGGGCCCAAGGCATTCGAAGGTGCTCAGGAGGCTTGTTTATGTGTAAGCTGAAGTAGACATTTGGGAGGGAACTGGTCTCCTTCTGGTCCAAGGGCAAATGAATTTAAGTTATCTCCTTTCCAGATTGATCCCAATTGCCATTGGAAAATCGAGTTTTGGCCTTCCTTGCACACATTCCCTTCCCCTTGCTGTTTTTCTGACAAAAATTCTGCCCTCCCCCCCCCCCCCCCTTGGAGCCATGGAGTCATAACCCACTAGGTGGCCGCAAATTCCCACTCTTGTCCTGTAATGAGTGAGAGCAACCAATATCTGCCATACCAAAGGATAGCTATCCTTTCATCCTTGAGGGCTTGCTGGTTAGCCTGCTGTTCTATGGAACATGAAGGAGAGCCAGCTTGCCTCACTGACCTGGATGAATGAGTGCCCTTCATTCTGAGAAGTAATTTGCACATGGGCATTATTGTCCAGAAGGTGGTCAACACAAGAAGGCCCCTTTCCAGGAATACAGAACAAAGTCCTTATTCTGGACTCCTGAGCAAGATCTGGCAGAACCCAATAGCTGCAGCTCACTGTTGCCTCCATAAACTGATGGAAAAACTGGGAGGGATAAAAACAGAAATCTCTGGCTTCTAAAGGAATTATGCAGGATTCCTTCTGCCTGGGCTCCCAGGTATATTCCTTCAGAGGGCTCTCATTGCCTAAGCCCATAGACATTTCATATTCTGGAAACAACCAGGTTGACAGGAGACTGTGCTGAGTTTTTCATTCTCAACATTCTCCAAATCCCATGTGTGTTGAAGAACTCATGCTGTCTGTGTCTCCATTTCTACAACTTAGCCCTTTCTTGGAAAAAATGGATTTGCATGGAATGTATTCAGAGCCAGTGTCTTAGAGTACTATCTTCTTTCAGCACAGGAGTCTGATGGTGTCCTTGAGGTGTTGAGATAGGTATTGCATTGGTCCCTTCTCAATTTGTTTTCAGAACTGTGTGCCAATTTTCAAAACTTGGCTGTGTGGAAGTGCCCAGCGAGAATGTTGTGATTAGGCTAAGCCTGGCGGTAGGGGAGTATACTGCCTCCTTTGTGGGACAAGAGGATGGAAGACAGCTATGAGCTTTATCAATTTGACACGTGGCCATTTGAATGCAGATCTTGGTACCAACTTGTCATTCCTAATCCACTGCTGCTTTTCTAACTTGGATGCAATTCACACTTCTAGACAATGGGCCTATCCACCCAGAAAACAGAGCTCAGCTCGGCGGGGAACAAAAGTACTGGCCAGCGCCATCTCCCTCGCCCATCCCCCAGCCAAAATTCCAAAGGGAACCAGTTGCCCTCATGGAACTTCTTGCCCCGGGCAAACGCCCAATGCTGTGCTCTTATGGATTCATCCCTCAGATGGGTCTGCCTGCCTCCCTCCCGGTGCTGCAGGGCCCCTACTGCAGGGGACCACTGACAGCAAAGCGAGCTAAGCCTGCCTCTCCTGCCGCTGTGAACTTTGTGGATCCACCCCGGCTAATACGCCAGATCCCATAGAAGCAGCATCACGAGACTGGCAGTGTGCAAGTAGCCCAGACAGAGGCCACATCACTCCACAGTGAGTCCCGCCCCTGGGAGAGGGGAAGAAAGGGACACACCAGTCTGACTGTGGCCCCAGTGGTGGGCTGGGGGCAGATATCAGGTCTGACTGCAGCCTCGCCCACCAACACAAGTTACTCCAGACAGCACAGTGCTGCAGTTCCGCACCACTCCAGGGACTATCCAAAATGACTAAACGGAAGAATTATCCTCAAAAGAAACTCCAGAAAGTAGCAACAGCTAACGAATTGACCAAAAAAGACTTAAGCAATATAACAGAACATGAATTTAAAATATTAGTCATAAAATTAACTGCTGGGCTTGAAAAAAGTATACAGGAGAGCAGAGAATCTATTGTTACAGAGATCAAGGGACTAAGAAATACTCAGGAGGAGCTGAAAAATGCCATAAGTGAGGTGCAAAATAAAATGGAGGTGACCACAGCTTGGATTGAAGAGGCAGAGGAGAGAATAGGTGAATTAGAAGATAAAATTATGGAAAAAGAGAGATAAAAAAATCCAGGAGTATGAGTGGAGAAGTAGAGAACTAAGTGATGCTATGAAACGCAACAATATCCGTATAATAGGGATTCCAGAGGAGGGAGAGAGAGAGAAAGGGGCTGAAGATGTACTTGAACAAATCATAGCTGAGAACTTCCTTGATCTGGGGAAGGAAAAAGGCATTGAAATCCAACAGGCACAGAGAACTCCCTTCAGACGTAACTTGAATCGATCTTCTGCATCACAAGTCATAGTGAAACTGGAGAAATACAAGGATAAAGAGAACATTCTGAAAGCAGCTACGGATAAACACGCTCTAACCTATAAAGGGAGACTGATAAGTCTAGTGACAGATCTATCTACTGAAACTTGGCACGCCAGAAAAGAATGGCAGGAAATCTTCAATGTGATGAACAGGAACAATATGCATCCAAGAATCCTTTATGCAGCAAGCCATCATTCAGATGGAAGGAGAGATAAAGGTCTTTCCAAACAAACAAAAACTGAAGGAAATCATCACCACTAAAACCAACCCTACAAGGAATCCTAAGGGGGATTCTGTAAGTGAAACGTTGCAAGGACCACAAAGTACCAGAGATATCACTACAAGCATGAAACCTACAGACATCACAATGACTCTAAACCCATATCTTTCTATAATAACACTGAATGTAAACAGACGAAATACTCCAACCAAAAGACATAGGGTATCAGAATGGATAAAAAAAAAAACATGACCCATCTATCTGCTGTCTACAAGAGACTTGTTTTAGACCTGAGAACACCCTCAGATTGAAAGTGAGGGGATGGAGAACTATCATGCTACTGGAAGCCAAAAGAAAGCTGGAGCAGCCATATCTATATCAAACTTGACTTTAAATTAAAGGCTGTAACAGATGAAGAAGGGCATTATATAATAACTGCAGGCTCTATCCATCAGGAAGAGCTAACAATTATAAATGTCTATGCGCCGAATACCGGAGCCCCCAAATATATAAAGCAATTGATCACAATCATAAACAACCTTATTGATAAGAATGTGGTAATTGCAGGGGACTTTAACACTCCACTTACAACAATGGATAGATCATCTAGACACAGGGTCAATAAGGAGACAAGGGCCCTGAATGCTACATTGGATCAGATGGACTTGACAGATATATTTAGAGCTCTTCATCCCAAAGTAACGGAATATACTTTCTACTCGAGTGCACATGGAACATTCTCCAAGAGAGATCACATACTGATAACCAACAAAGAAACTAATGGATAATAATACAATACTAATAGGAGACTTTCACACCCCAGTTACATGTCATCTAAACTGAAAACAAACAAGGAAACATGGCTTCGAATGACACACTGGTCCAGGTGGACTTAACAGGTATATTCAGATTGTTCCATCCTAAACACATTCTCTATAAGTGCACATGGGACATTCTCAGAACACGTCACATGTTAGGTCACAAAATAATCCCAAAACACTGAAGTCATTCCATGCACCTTTTCTGCCAACAGCACTATGAAACTAGAAGTCAGCCCAAGAAAAAAATCTGGAAAGACCACAAATATATGGAATAACATGTTACTAAACAATGAATATGTCAGTCAGGAGAAAAAAAGGAAAAAGGAAATTTAAAAGTGCATTGAAAAATCCAAAATCCATAAAGAACTTATGAAGCTCAACACCCCAAAACCAAATAATATAGTGAAGAAATGGGCAAAATACATGAATAGACACGTCTCCAGAGAAGACATCCAGATGGCCAACCGACACATGAAAAAATGCACAACATCACTCATCATCAGGAAAATGCAAATCAAAACGAAAGGAGATAGCATTTCACACCTGTCAGAATGGCTAACATTAGCAACTCAGGCGACAACAGATGTTGGCGTGGATGTGGAGAAAGAGGAACTCTCTTGCACTGTTGGTGGGAATGCAAACTGGTGCAGCCATTCTGTAGAACAGTATGGAGGGTCCTCATAAAATAAAAAATAGAACTACCCTACTACCCAGCAATTGCACTACTAGGTATTTATCCAAAGGATATAGGAGTGGTGATTCGAAGGGGAACATGCACCCCAATGTTTATAGAAGCACTATCAACAATAGCCAAAGTATAGAAAAAGCTTGAATGTCCATTGACTGGTGAATGGGTAAAGAAGATGTAGTGTATACTTACACAATGGAATACTACTGGGCGATCAAGAATAATGAAATTGTGCCACTTGCAACACCACGGATGGAATTAGAGTATACTGTGTTAAGCGAAATAAGTCAGTCAGAGAAAGAAAATATTATAGGCTATCACTCATACGTGGAATTTGAGAAGCACAAGAGGTGAACATAGGGGAAGGGAAGGAAAATATAAGACAAAAACACAGAGGGAGGCAAACCATAAGAGACTCTTAAGTACAGAGAATAAACTGAGGACTGCTGCAGGGGTGTTGGGTGGGCGGATGGGCTAAATGGGTGATGGTCACTAAGGAAGGCACTTGTAAGGATGAGCACTGGGTGTTACATATAAGTGATGAATCACTGGGTTCTACTCCTGAAACCAATACAACACTGTACGTTAACTTCAATTTAATTGAATAAATTTTAAAAATAAAACAGAATAGAAAGCACAGAGATCCACACATACAAATTCAATTAATCTTCAACTAAGCAGGAAAGAATATCCATTGGGAAAAGACAGTCTCTTCAAAGAAGGGTGTTGGGAAAAGTGCACAGTATCATGCAAAAGAATGAATGTAAACCACTTCCTTACACCATACACTTAAATAAACAAAACATAGATTAAGGACCTAGATGTGAGACCCAAAGCCATAAAAATCCTAGAACACAGCACAGGTAGTAACTTCTTTGACATCAGCCATGAAAACTTCTTTCAATATATGTCCCCTGAGGCCAGAGAAACTAAAGCAAAAATAAATCTTGGGACTATATCGAGTAAAAAGCTTCTGCACAGTGAAGTAAAGAGTGAACAGTAAAAAGCAACTTATGGAATGGGAGAAGATATTTGCAAATGACCTATCTAATAAAGAGCTAATATCCAAAATACATAGAGAACTGATATATCATAAGGCCCAAACAACAAATAATCAAATTAAAAACTGGAAAGAAAACATGAACAGACATTTCTCCAAAGAAGACATACAGATGGTAACAGACACAGGAAAAATGCTTATCATCACTTACCATCAAGGAAATGCAAAACAAAACCACAATGAGAAACTACCTCACACCTGTCAGAATGGCAAAAATCAAAAATACAAGAAGCAATAAGTGTTGGCAAGGATGTGGAGAAAAGGAAACTGTTCTTGGAAATGCAAAGTGGTGAGGCCACCGTGTAAAACTATGTGGAATTTCCTCTAAAAGTTAAAAATACAATTACCTCATGATCCAGCATAGCACAACTGGGTATTTATCCAAGGAATAAAAGAACACAAATTCAAGAGGATGCATGCACATTGGCGCTCCTGGGCAGCTCAGTAAGTGAAGCGCCCAACTTCCCCCCAGGTCATGATCTCATGGTGTGTGAATTCAAGCCCCGCGTCAGGCTCTGTTCTGACAGCTCAGCGCCTGGAGCCTGCTTCAGATTCTGTGTCTCCCTCTCTCTCTGCCCCTCACCTGCTCTCTCACTCTATCTCTCTCTTTCAAAAATAAATAAACCTTAAATTTTTTAATGCACACCTGAACCAGTGTGTTTATAGCAGCATTGTTTACAATAACCAAGATATGGAAGCAGCCCAAGTATCCATAAATGGATGAATGGATAAAGAGGATGTGACATACATATGATGGAATACTATTCAGCCATAAGAAGGAATGCAATCTTTCCTTTTGCAAGGACCTGGATGGAGCTAGAGAGTATGATTCTAAGTGAAATATACCAGTCAAAAAAAGACAAATACCATATAATTCTACTCATACATGGGTTTAAGAAACAAACAAGCAAAGGGAAAAAATAAGAGAGAGAGAGAGAGAGAGAGAGAGAGAGAGTATAGACAATCAGGAAACAGACTCTTTTTTTTTAAGTTCATTTATTTTTTTTAATTTAACTTTATCTTTTTAAATTTTTTCAATATATGAAATATTGTCAAATTGGTTTCCTACAACACCCAGTGCTCATCCCAAAAGGTGCCCTCCTCAATACCCATCGCCCACCCTACCCTCCCTCCCACCCCCCATCAACCCTCCGTTTTTTTCTCAGTTTTTAACAGTCTCTTATGCTTTGGCTCCTTCCCACTCTAACCTCTTTTGTTTTTTCCTTCCCCTCCCCCATGGGTTTCTGTTAAGTTTCTCAGGATCCGCATAAGAGTGAAAATATATGGTATCTGTCTTTCTCTTTATGGCTTATTTCACTTAGCATCACACCCTCCAGTCCCATCCATGTTGCTACAAAGAGACATATTTCGTTCTTCCTCATTGCCACGTAGTACTCCATTGTGTATATAAACCACCCTTTCTTGATCCATTCATCAGTTGATGGACATTTCGGCTCTTTCCATAATTTGGCTATTGTTGAGAGTGCTGCTATAAACATTGGGGTACAAGTGCCCCTATGCATCAGTACTCCTGTATCCCTTGGGTAAATTCCTAGCAGTGCTATTGCTGGGTCATAGGGTAGGTCTATTTTTAATTTTCTGAGGAACCTCCACACTGCTTTCCAGAGCAGCTGCACCAAGTTGCATTCCCCCCAACAGTGCAAGAGGGTTTCCGTTTCTCCACATCTTCTCCAGCATCTACCGTCTCCTGATTTGTTCATTTTGGCCACTCTGACTGGCGTGAGGTGATATCTGAGTGTGGTTTTGATTTGTATTTTCCTGATAAGGAGCGACGGTGAGCATCTTTCCATGTGCCTGTTGGCCATCTGGATGTCTTCTTTAGAGAAGTGTCTATTCATGTTTTCTGCCCAAATCTTCACTGGGTTATTTGTTTTTCGGGTGTGGAGTTTGGTGAGCTCTTTATAGATTTTGGATACTAGCCCTTTGTCCGATATGGCATTTGCGAAGATCTTTTCCCGTTCCGTTGGTTGCCTTTTAGTTTTGTTGGTTGTTTCCTTTGCTGTGCAGAAGCTTTTTATCTTCATAAGGTGCCAGTGATTCACTTTTGCTTTTAATTCCCTTGCCTTTGGGGATGTGTCGAGTAAGAGATTGCTACGGCTGAGGTCAGAGAGGTCTTTTCCTGCTTTCTCCTCTAGGGTTTGGATGGTTTCCTGTCTCAAATTCAGGTCCTTTATCCATTTTGAGTTTATTTTTGTGAATGGTGTGAGAAAATGGCCTATTTTCAACCTTCTGCCTGTTGCTGTCAAGTTCTCCCAGCACCATTTGTAAAAGAGACTGTCTTTTATCCACTGGATGTTCTTTCCTGCTTTGTCAAAGATTAGTCGGCCATACGTTTGTGGGTCTAGTTCTGGGGTTTCTATTCTATTCCATTGGTCTATGTGTCTCTTTTTGTGCCAATACCATGCGGTCTGGATGATTACAGCTTTGTAGTAGAGGCGAAAGTCTGGGATTGTGATGTCTCCTGCTTTGGTCTTCTTCTTCAAAATGACTTTGGCTATTCGGGGCCTTTTGTGGTCCCATATGAATTTTAGGATTGCCTGTTCTAGTTTCGAGAAGAATGCTGGTGCAATTTTGATTGGGATTGCTTTGAATGTGTACATAGCTTTGGGTAATATTGACATTTTGACAATATTTATTCTTCCAATCCATGAGCAGGGAATGTCTTTCCATTTCTTTATATCTTCTTCAATTACCTTCATAAGCTTTCTATAGTTTTCAGCATACAGATCTTTTACATCTTTGGTTAGATTTATTTGTAGGTATTTTATGCTTCTTGGTGCAATTGTGAATGGGATCAGTTTCTTTATTTGTCTTTCTGTTGCTTCAATGTTAGTGTATAAGGATGCAACTGATTTTTGTACATTGATTTTGTATCCTGCAACTTTGCTGAATTCATGTATCAGTTCCAGCAGACTTTTGGTGGAGTCTATTGGATTTTCCATGTATAATATGTCATCTGAAAAAAGCGAAAGCTTGACTTCATCTTTGCCAATTTTGATACCTCTGATTTCCTTTTGTTGTCTGATTGCTGATGCTAGAACTTCCAACACTATGTTAAACAACACTGGTGAGAGTGGGCATCCCTGTCGTGTTCCTGATCTCAGGGAAAAAGCTCTCAGTTTTTCCCCATTGAGGATGATGTTAGCTGTGGGCTTTTCATAAATGGCTTTTATGATCTTCAAGTATGTTCCTTCTATCCCGACTTTCTCAAGGGTTTTTATTAAGAAAAGGTGCTGGGAGGCGCCTGGGTGGCTCAGTCGGTTAAGCGGCCGACTTCGGCTCAGGTCACGATCTCGCGGTTCGTGAGTTCAAGCCCCGCGTCGGGCTCTGTGCTAACAGCTCAGAGCCTGGAGCCTGTTTCAGATTCCGTGCCTCCTGCTCTCTCTCTGACCCTCCCTTGTTCATGCTCTGTCTCTGTCTCAAAAATAAACGTTGAAAAAAAAAAAAAAAAAAAAGAAAGGGTGCTGGATTTTGTCAAAGGCCTTTTCTGCATCGATTGACAGGATCATATGGTTCTTATCTTTTCTTTTATTGATGTGATGTATCACGTTGATTGATTTGCGAATGTTGAACCAGCCCTGCATCCCAGGAATGAATCCCAGTTGATCATGGTGAATAATTCTTTTTATATGCTGTTGAATTCTATTTGCTAGTATCTTATTGAGAATTTTTGCATCTATATTCATCAGGAATATTGGCCTGTAGTTCTCTTTTTTTACTGCGTCTCTGTCTGGTTTAGGAATCAAAGTAATACTGGCTTCGTAGAATGAGTCTGGAAGTTTTCCTTCCCTTTCTATTTCTTGGAATAGCTTGAGAAGGATAGGTATTATCTCTGCTTTAAACGTCTGGTAGAACTCCCCTGGGAAGCCATCTGGTCCTGGACTCTTATTTGTTGGGAGATTTTTGATAACCGATTCAATTTCTTCGCCGGTGATGGGTCTGTTCAAGCTTTCTATTTCCTCCTGATTGACTGTTGGAAGAGTGTGGGTGTTTAGGAATTTGTCCATTTCTTCCAGGTTGTCCAGTTCGTTGGCATACAATTTTTCATAGTATTCCCCGATAATTGCTTGTATCTCTGAGGGATTGGTTGTAATCATTCCATTTTCATTCATGATTTTATCTATTTGGGTCATCTCCCTTTTCTTTTTGAGAAGCCTGGCTAGAGTTTTTTCGATTTTGTTTATTTTTTCAAAAAAACCAACTCTTGGTTTCGTTGATCTGCTCTACCGTTTCTTTAGATTCTATATTGTTTATTTGTGCTATGATCGTTATTATTTCTCTTCTGCTGGGTTTAGGCTGCCTTTGCTGTTCTGCTTCTATTTCCTTTAGGTGTGCTGTTAGATTTTGTATTTGGGATGTTTCTTGTTTCTTGAGATAGGCCTGGATTGCGAATGTATTTTCCTCTCAGGACTGCCTTCGCTGAATCCCAAAGCATTTGGATGGTTGTATTTTCATTTTCATTTGTTTCCACATATATTTTTAAATTTCTTCTCTAATTGCCCGGTTGACCCACTCATTCTTTAGTAGGGTGATCTTTAACCTGCATGCTTTTGGAGGTTTTCCAGACTTTTTCCTGTGGTTGATTTCAAGCTTCATAGCATTGTGGTCTGAAAGTTTGCATGGTATAATTTCAATTCTTGTATACTTATGAAGGGCTGTTTTGTGACCCAGTATATGATCTATCTTGGAGAATGTTCCATGTGCACTCGAGTAGAAAGTATATTCTGTTGCTTTGGGATGCAGAGTTCTAAATATATCTGTCAAGTCCATCTGATCCAATGTAGCCTTCAGGGCCCTTGTTCCTTTATTGACCGTGTGTCTAGATGATCTATCCTTTTCTGTAAGTGGGGTGTTAAAGTCCCCTGCAATTACCACATTCTTATCAATAAGGTTGCTTATGTTTATGAGTAATTGTTTTATATATTTGGGGGCTCCGGTATTCAGCGCATAGACATTTATAGTTGTTAGCTCTTCCTGATGGATAGACCCTGTCATTATTATATAATGCCCTTCTTCATCTCTTGTTACAGCCTTTCATTTAAAGTCTAGTTTGTCTGATATAAGTATGGCTACTCCAGCTTTCTTTTGGCTTCCAGTAGCATGAAAGATAGTTCTCCATCGCCTCACTCTCAATCTAAAGGTGTCCTCGGATCTAAAATGAGTCTCTTGTAGACAGCAAATAGATGGGTCTTGTTTTTTATCCATTCTGATACCCTATGTCTTTTGGTTGGCGCATGTAATCCATTTACATTCAGTGTTATTATAGAAAGATACGGGTTTAGAGTCACTGTGATGTCTGTATGTTTTATGCTTGTCTATGCTTTTATGTCTCTGGTACTTTGTCTCACAGGATCCCCCTTAGGATTTCTTGTAGGGCTGGTTTAGTGGTGACAAATTCCTTCAGTTTTTGTTTGGGAAGACCTTGATCTCTCCTTCTAGTCTAAATGACAGACTTGCTGGATAAAGGATTTTCGGCTGCATATTTTTTCTGTTCAGCACACTGAAGATCTCGTGCCAATTCTTTCTGGCCTGCCAAGTTTCAAAAGAGAGATCAGTCACGAGTCTTATAGGTCTCCCTTTATATGTGAGGGCACGTTTATCCCTTGCTGCTTTCAGAATTTTCTCTTTATCCTTGTATTTTGCCAGTTTCACTATGATATGTCGTGCAGAAGATCGATTCAAGTTACGTCTGAAGGGAGTTCTGTGTGCTTCTTGGATTTCAATGCCTTTTTCCTTCCCCAGTTCAGGGACGTTCTCGGCTATAATTTCTTCAAGTACCCCTTCAGCACCTTTCCCTCTCTCTTCCTCCTCTGGGATACCAATTATGCGTATATTATTTCTTTTTAGTGTCTCACTTAGTTCTCTAATTTTCCCCTCATACCTCATACTCCTGGATTTTTTTATCTCTCTTTTTCTCAGCTTCTTCTTTTTCCATAACTTTATCTTCTAGTTCACCTATTCTCTCCTCTGCCTCTTCAATCCGAGCCGTCGTCATTTCCATTTTGTTTTGCATTTCGTTTAAAGTGTTTTTCAGCTCCTCCTGACTGTTCTTTAGTCCCTTGATCTCTGTAGCAAGAGATTGTCTGCTGTCCTCTATACTGTTTTCAAGCCCAGCGATTAATTTTATGACTATTATTCTAAATTCACTTTCCGTTATATTATTTAAATCCTTTTTGATCAGTTCATTAGCTGTTATTTCCTGGAGATTCTTCTGAGGGGCATTCTTCCGTTTGGTCATTTTGGATAGTCCCTGGAGTGGTGCGGACCTGCAGGGCACTTCCCCTGTGCTGTGGTGTATAACTGGAGTTGGTGGGCGGGGCCGCAGTCAGACCTGATGTCTGCCCCCAGCCCACCACTGGGGCCCCAGTCAGACTGGTGTGTGCCTTCTCTTCCCCTCTCCTAGGTGCAGGATTCACTGTGGGGTGGCGTGGCCCGTCTGGGGTACTTGCACACTGCCAGGCTTGTGGTGCTGGGGATCTGGCGTATGAGCTGGGGTGGGTAGGCAAGGTGCACGGGGGGCAGGAGGGGCAGGCTTAGCTCGCTTCTCCTTAGGTGATCCACTTCAGGAGGGGCCCTGTGGCAGCGGGAGGGAGTCAGATCTGCTGCTGGAGGTTTGGCTCTGCAGAAGCACAGCGTTGGGTGTTTGCGCTGAGGGAGCAAGTTCCCTGGCAGGAAATGGTTCCCTTTGGGATTTTGGCTGGGGGATGGGCGGGGGAGATGGCGCTGGCGAGCGCCTTTGTTCCCCGTCAAACTGAGCTCTGTTGTCGCGGGGCTCGGCAACTCTCCCTCCCTTTGTCCTCCAGCCTTCCCAATTTCTGAGCAGAGCTGTTAACTTATGACGTCCCAGATGCTAAGTCATGCTTGCTGTCGGAACACACTTCGTCCGGCCCCTCCGCTTTTGCCAGCCAGACTCGGGGGCTCTGCTTGGCCGGCAGGCTGCCCCTCCGCCCCGGCTCCCCCCCCCACCAGTCCGTGGAGCGCGCACCGCCTCGCAGCCCTTCCTACCCTCTTCAGGGGGCCTCTAGTCTGCGCCTGGCTCCAGAGACTCCCCATTCTGCTAGTCTTCTGGTGGTTTTCTGGGTTATTTAGGCAGGTGTAGGTGGAATCGAAGTGATCAGCAGGACGTGCGGTGAGCCCAGCGTCCTCCTACACCGCCATCTTCTTTCCCTCTCAGGAAACAGACTCTTAAGAGAGTACAATGAGATAGTATCCGATGGGAGGTGGATGGGAGCATGGTTGGTTAAATAGGTGATGAGAATTTAGAGATGTACGTGTCATAAAGAGCACAGGGTGATACATGGAATTGTATACCTGCAAGTAATATAACTCTGCATATTAACGAACTGGAATTAAAGAAACAAAAACTAAGATACAGTGTAAAAAAAGGAAAAATTAAGTGAGGACCTAGCCAATTGTTTACTAGGTGAATTACATACAACTGACTTAAGGCACTCTTGCCATGCCTGCAGTGGGTTAATAGCTACCTTAAAGGAAGTTACAAGGTCCTCCAAGGCACAGAGCACAGAGATTCCTCCTCATGTAGCCTCCTCCTGCTACCTTGCATTCAGAAATACTTAGCAGTCGTTTTTCAGGCATTGAAGAAAAATTAGGATTAAAATATTTTAAAGATAAAGGAGGCTTAACAATGGAATATCAGTGGGAAATACTCTGTGCATGCCATCCTGGGCCTGTACTTGTGACATTCTTGATCCACCTCAAATACAGGTTCGTCTGTATGAATTCCTTGAACCACCACCCATCCTTTCTCTGTGCCCAGCACTATATCTTTATTAGTGACCATGGCAAAACATGATCTATGCCCACGTGGAGATCACTTCTAATGAGGAATACAGAAGTGAAAATGGGGGTCCATGTGGTTAGCAGGGATGGTGGGTAACAGCAACGGAGCATTTAAGAGACCTGAACTTCAAAGGAAACTTCTTCCAAAAGGAAAATTTGGTACATAGGTTTTGTAAAAGTAATTCATTAGAGCTTTTGGAAGTGTATTTTTATATTGAACAAAAGGTGTGTTATAATTTCCCTTGTGTGTTCATTCATAGACCAAAGAAATAAACTGGAGTGGACCAGGTATATGTCTGGCAATTTGTCTCACCAATTTATAGCACTTTGGCAGAAATCTTCTAGGCCTCTTTATTTTTTTAAGGGCTTCTGTAATCCTGTGGAAATCAAATCATTCTCTTTGGAAACCTGCATTGTGTCATCTTCTTTATCATCTTTCCTTTCTTTGATTAGGGACCAGCTTAACCAAACCAGGTGACATTTGGCACCAGCTTTCTGTGTTATTGGGAAAGACAAAATCAGGGTAGTGAAGGAAATAAAAATCCTGGTATTCAAAGACAATCGCAGCCTGTACTATTTTTCTACATATGACCATTATTTTCACAGAGTGGAATCACAATGTGAATTTGGATATTTGGTTTGGTTAGCTGTTGGTTTGTTGGTTTGTTTGTTTGTTTGTTTGTTTGTTTCATTTTAACAGGGAAACCCTGGTCCATATCCTTAAATATCCATTTATGTTGTTTTCCAATTTGCTTACTCATCATAGGGAATAAACTTCACGTGATGACAGTGCCGTAAATAGTACACAGAAATGAGAACAAGTAAGCATAGAAGGAGTGCTCTCTCACATTTTCCTTAAAAAAAATCATAACATAGGCACTGCACTAGTTTGCATTTCAGCCAGAAGTGCAAGAGTGTTCCCCTTTCTCCATAACCTCACCAACAACTGGTGTTTCATGTGTTGTTAATTTTACCCATTCTAACAGGTGTGAGGTGGTATGGCATCATGGTTTTGCTTTGCATTCCCTAATGATGAGTGATGTTGACCATCTTTCCACGTGTCTGTTGGCTGTGTAGAAGTCTTCTTTGGAAAAGTGTCTCTTCATGTCTTTTCCCAGTTCATAAGTGGGCTGTTTGGTTTTTTGGGTGTTGAGTTTGATATGTTGTTTCTAGATTTTGGATACTAACACTTTATCATATGCCATTTTCAAATATCTTCTCCCATTCCATAGGCAGGTTTAGTTCTTTTGATTGTTTCCTTCACTGTGCAAAAGCTTTTTATCTTGATAAGAATATCACTTAGACATCAAAATGCATGGAGTCTAGCCATTTGTAGCTATTTAGCTTTAACTAGAATGTATTATGCTAAGCAAAACGAGTCCATCTGAGAAAGACAAGTATACATTTTCATGCATATGTGAAATTTAACTTTCAGACTTTCAGCTTGGAAGTCTGGTGGTTTCCTTGTGATGGTGAGATATGTATTGCATTGGGCCCTTTTCAATTGGCTTTCACAATTATGTGGCAACCTCCAAACCTAGGGTGTGTCAAGGTGCCCACAGAGAATGCCCTTGGGTAGGCTACGCCAAAGTTTATAGGAGGATCCCACTTCCTGATGGGACAAGAGGACAGTAGGATAGATATAGCCATCCTCGATTTGACCCGTGCCCATTTGAATGCAGAACCTTGACTCACTTTGTTGTCATCCCTCACCGATGGATGTTTTTCTTACTTGGACTCAGTTCACACACTCTGCCTTCCAGCTGGGAGTCTGATCTAGTCCTTGTGACTGAGGGAGAGAATTTTACACAGGGCTCCTTATTGCTTACTTGAGTTTCAGAAGTATGTGGCCATCCTGGGGCCCAAGGCATTCGAAGGTGCTCAGGAGGCTTGTTTATGTGTAAGCTGAAGTAGACATTTGGGAGGGAACTGGTCTCCTTCTGGTCCAAGGGCAAATGAATTTAAGTTATCTCCTTTCCAGATTGATCCCAATTGCCATTGGAAAATCGAGTTTTGGCCTTCCTTGCACACATTCCCTTCCCCTTGCTGTTTTTCTGACAAAAATTCTGCCCTCCCCCCCCCCCCCTTGGAGCCATGGAGTCATAACCCACTAGGTGGCCGCAAATTCCCACTCTTGTCCTGTAATGAGTGAGAGCAACCAATATCTGCCATACCAAAGGATAGCTATCCTTTCATCCTTGAGGGCTTGCTGGTTAGCCTGCTGTTCTATGGAACATGAAGGAGAGCCAGCTTGCCTCACTGACCTGGATGAATGAGTGCCCTTCATTCTGAGAAGTAATTTGCACATGGGCATTATTGTCCAGAAGGTGGTCAACACAAGAAGGCCCCTTTCCAGGAATACAGAACAAAGTCCTTATTCTGGACTCCTGAGCAAGATCTGGCAGAACCCAATAGCTGCAGCTCACTGTTGCCTCCATAAACTGATGGAAAAACTGGGAGGGATAAAAACAGAAATCTCTGGCTTCTAAAGGAATTATGCAGGATTCCTTCTGCCTGGGCTCCCAGGTATATTCCTTCAGAGGGCTCTCATTGCCTAAGCCCATAGACATTTCATATTCTGGAAACAACCAGGTTGACAGGAGACTGTGCTGAGTTTTTCATTCTCAACATTCTCCAAATCCCATGTGTGTTGAAGAACTCATGCTGTCTGTGTCTCCATTTCTACAACTTAGCCCTTTCTTGGAAAAAATGGATTTGCATGGAATGTATTCAGAGCCAGTGTCTTAGAGTACTATCTTCTTTCAGCACAGGAGTCTGATGGTGTCCTTGAGGTGTTGAGATAGGTATTGCATTGGTCCCTTCTCAATTTGTTTTCAGAACTGTGTGCCAATTTTCAAAACTTGGCTGTGTGGAAGTGCCCAGCGAGAATGTTGTGATTAGGCTAAGCCTGGCGGTAGGGGAGTATACTGCCTCCTTTGTGGGACAAGAGGATGGAAGACAGCTATGAGCTTTATCAATTTGACACGTGGCCATTTGAATGCAGATCTTGGTACCAACTTGTCATTCCTAATCCACTGCTGCTTTTCTAACTTGGATGCAATTCACACTTCTAGACAATGGGCCTATCCACCCAGAAAACAGAGCTCAGCTCGGCGGGGAACAAAAGTACTGGCCAGCGCCATCTCCCTCGCCCATCCCCCAGCCAAAATTCCAAAGGGAACCAGTTGCCCTCATGGAACTTCTTGCCCCGGGCAAACGCCCAATGCTGTGCTCTTATGGATTCATCCCTCAGATGGGTCTGCCTGCCTCCCTCCCGGTGCTGCAGGGCCCCTACTGCAGGGGACCACTGACAGCAAAGCGAGCTAAGCCTGCCTCTCCTGCCGCTGTGAACTTTGTGGATCCACCCCGGCTAATACGCCAGATCCCATAGAAGCAGCATCACGAGACTGGCAGTGTGCAAGTAGCCCAGACAGAGGCCACATCACTCCACAGTGAGTCCCGCCCCTGGGAGAGGGGAAGAAAGGGACACACCAGTCTGACTGTGGCCCCAGTGGTGGGCTGGGGGCAGATATCAGGTCTGACTGCAGCCTCGCCCACCAACACAAGTTACTCCAGACAGCACAGTGCTGCAGTTCCGCACCACTCCAGGGACTATCCAAAATGACTAAACGGAAGAATTATCCTCAAAAGAAACTCCAGAAAGTAGCAACAGCTAACGAATTGACCAAAAAAGACTTAAGCAATATAACAGAACATGAATTTAAAATATTAGTCATAAAATTAACTGCTGGGCTTGAAAAAAGTATACAGGAGAGCAGAGAATCTATTGTTACAGAGATCAAGGGACTAAGAAATACTCAGGAGGAGCTGAAAAATGCCATAAGTGAGGTGCAAAATAAAATGGAGGTGACCACAGCTTGGATTGAAGAGGCAGAGGAGAGAATAGGTGAATTAGAAGATAAAATTATGGAAAAAGAGAGATAAAAAAATCCAGGAGTATGAGTGGAGAAGTAGAGAACTAAGTGATGCTATGAAACGCAACAATATCCGTATAATAGGGATTCCAGAGGAGGGAGAGAGAGAGAAAGGGGCTGAAGATGTACTTGAACAAATCATAGCTGAGAACTTCCTTGATCTGGGGAAGGAAAAAGGCATTGAAATCCAACAGGCACAGAGAACTCCCTTCAGACGTAACTTGAATCGATCTTCTGCATCACAAGTCATAGTGAAACTGGAGAAATACAAGGATAAAGAGAACATTCTGAAAGCAGCTACGGATAAACACGCTCTAACCTATAAAGGGAGACTGATAAGTCTAGTGACAGATCTATCTACTGAAACTTGGCACGCCAGAAAAGAATGGCAGGAAATCTTCAATGTGATGAACAGGAACAATATGCATCCAAGAATCCTTTATGCAGCAAGCCATCATTCAGATGGAAGGAGAGATAAAGGTCTTTCCAAACAAACAAAAACTGAAGGAAATCATCACCACTAAAACCAACCCTACAAGGAATCCTAAGGGGGATTCTGCAAGTGAAACGTTGCAAGGACCACAAAGTACCAGAGATATCACTACAAGCATGAAACCTACAGACATCACAATGACTCTAAACCCATATCTTTCTATAATAACACTGAATGTAAACAGACGAAATACTCCAACCAAAAGACATAGGGTATCAGAATGGATAAAAAAAAAAAACATGACCCATCTATCTGCTGTCTACAAGAGACTTGTTTTAGACCTGAGAACACCCTCAGATTGAAAGTGAGGGGATGGAGAACTATCATGCTACTGGAAGCCAAAAGAAAGCTGGAGCAGCCATATCTATATCAAACTTGACTTTAAATTAAAGGCTGTAACAGATGAAGAAGGGCATTATATAATAACTGCAGGCTCTATCCATCAGGAAGAGCTAACAATTATAAATGTCTATGCGCCGAATACCGGAGCCCCCAAATATATAAAGCAATTGATCACAATCATAAACAACCTTATTGATAAGAATGTGGTAATTGCAGGGGACTTTAACACTCCACTTACAACAATGGATAGATCATCTAGACACAGGGTCAATAAGGAGACAAGGGCCCTGAATGCTACATTGGATCAGATGGACTTGACAGATATATTTAGAGCTCTTCATCCCAAAGTAACGGAATATACTTTCTACTCGAGTGCACATGGAACATTCTCCAAGAGAGATCACATACTGATAACCAACAAAGAAACTAATGGATAATAATACAATACTAATAGGAGACTTTAACACCCCAGTTACATGTCATCTAAACTGAAAACAAACAAGGAAACATGGCTTCGAATGACACACTGGTCCAGGTGGACTTAACAGGTATATTCAGATTGTTCCATCCTAAACACATTCTCTATAAGTGCACATGGGACATTCTCAGAACACGTCACATGTTAGGTCACAAAATAATCCCAAAACACTGAAGTCATTCCATGCACCTTTTCTGCCAACAGCACTATGAAACTAGAAGTCAGCCCAAGAAAAAAATCTGGAAAGACCACAAATATATGGAATAACATGTTACTAAACAATGAATATGTCAGTCAGGAGAAAAAAAGGAAAAAGGAAATTTAAAAGTGCATTGAAAAATCCAAAATCCATAAAGAACTTATGAAGCTCAACACCCCAAAACCAAATAATATAGTGAAGAAATGGGCAAAATACATGAATAGACACGTCTCCAGAGAAGACATCCAGATGGCCAACCGACACATGAAAAAATGCACAACATCACTCATCATCAGGAAAATGCAAATCAAAACGAAAGGAGATAGCATTTCACACCTGTCAGAATGGCTAACATTAGCAACTCAGGCGACAACAGATGTTGGCGTGGATGTGGAGAAAGAGGAACTCTCTTGCACTGTTGGTGGGAATGCAAACTGGTGCAGCCATTCTGTAGAACAGTATGGAGGTTCCTCATAAAATAAAAAATAGAACTACCCTACTACCCAGCAATTGCACTACTAGGTATTTATCCAAAGGATATAGGAGTGGTGATTCGAAGGGGAACATGCACCCCAATGTTTATAGAAGCACTATCAACAATAGCCAAAGTATAGAAAAAGCTTGAATGTCCATTGACTGGTGAATGGGTAAAGAAGATGTAGTGTATACTTACACAATGGAATACTACTGGGCGATCAAGAATAATGAAATTGTGCCACTTGCAACACCACGGATGGAATTAGAGTATACTGTGTTAAGCGAAATAAGTCAGTCAGAGAAAGAAAATATTATAGGCTATCACTCATACGTGGAATTTGAGAAGCACAAGAGGTGAACATAGGGGAAGGGAAGGAAAATATAAGACAAAAACACAGAGGGAGGCAAACCATAAGAGACTCTTAAGTACAGAGAATAAACTGAGGACTGCTGCAGGGGTGTTGGGTGGGCGGATGGGCTAAATGGGTGATGGTCACTAAGGAAGGCACTTGTAAGGATGAGCACTGGGTGTTACATATAAGTGATGAATCACTGGGTTCTACTCCTGAAACCAATACAACACTGTACGTTAACTTCAATTTAATTGAATAAATTTTAAAAATAAAACAGAATAGAAAGCACAGAGATCCACACATACAAATTCAATTAATCTTCAACTAAGCAGGAAAGAATATCCATTGGGAAAAGACAGTCTCTTCAAAGAAGGGTGTTGGGAAAAGTGCACAGTATCATGCAAAAGAATGAATGTAAACCACTTCCTTACACCATACACTTAAATAAACAAAACATAGATTAAGGACCTAGATGTGAGACCCAAAGCCATAAAAATCCTAGAACACAGCACAGGTAGTAACTTCTTTGACATCAGCCATGAAAACTTCTTTCAATATATGTCCCCTGAGGCCAGAGAAACTAAAGCAAAAATAAATCTTGGGACTATATCGAGTAAAAAGCTTCTGCACAGTGAAGTAAAGAGTGAACAGTAAAAAGCAACTTATGGAATGGGAGAAGATATTTGCAAATGACCTATCTAATAAAGAGCTAATATCCAAAATACATAGAGAACTGATATATCATAAGGCCCAAACAACAAATAATCAAATTAAAAACTGGAAAGAAAACATGAACAGACATTTCTCCAAAGAAGACATACAGATGGTAACAGACACAGGAAAAATGCTTATCATCACTTACCATCAAGGAAATGCAAAACAAAACCACAATGAGAAACTACCTCACACCTGTCAGAATGGCAAAAATCAAAAATACAAGAAGCAATAAGTGTTGGCAAGGATGTGGAGAAAAGGAAACTGTTCTTGGAAATGCAAAGTGGTGAGGCCACCGTGTAAAACTATGTGGAATTTCCTCTAAAAGTTAAAAATACAATTACCTCATGATCCAGCATAGCACAACTGGGTATTTATCCAAGGAATAAAAGAACACAAATTCAAGAGGATGCATGCACATTGGCGCTCCTGGGCAGCTCAGTAAGTGAAGCGCCCAACTTCCCCCCAGGTCATGATCTCATGGTGTGTGAATTCAAGCCCCGCGTCAGGCTCTGTTCTGACAGCTCAGCGCCTGGAGCCTGCTTCAGATTCTGTGTCTCCCTCTCTCTCTGCCCCTCACCTGCTCTCTCACTCTATCTCTCTCTTTCAAAAATAAATAAACCTTAAATTTTTTAATGCACACCTGAACCAGTGTGTTTATAGCAGCATTGTTTACAATAACCAAGATATGGAAGCAGCCCAAGTATCCATAAATGGATGAATGGATAAAGAGGATGTGACATACATATGATGGAATACTATTCAGCCATAAGAAGGAATGCAATCTTTCCTTTTGCAAGGACCTGGATGGAGCTAGAGAGTATGATTCTAAGTGAAATATACCAGTCAAAAAAAGACAAATACCATATAATTCTACTCATACATGGGTTTAAGAAACAAACAAGCAAAGGGAAAAAATAAGAGAGAGAGAGAGAGAGAGAGAGAGAGAGAGAGTATAGACAATCAGGAAACAGACTCTTTTTTTTTAAGTTCATTTATTTTTTTTAATTTAACTTTATCTTTTTAAATTTTTTCAATATATGAAATATTGTCAAATTGGTTTCCTACAACACCCAGTGCTCATCCCAAAAGGTGCCCTCCTCAATACCCATCGCCCACCCTACCCTCCCTCCCACCCCCCATCAACCCTCCGTTTTTTTCTCAGTTTTTAACAGTCTCTTATGCTTTGGCTCCTTCCCACTCTAACCTCTTTTGTTTTTTCCTTCCCCTCCCCCATGGGTTTCTGTTAAGTTTCTCAGGATCCGCATAAGAGTGAAAATATATGGTATCTGTCTTTCTCTTTATGGCTTATTTCACTTAGCATCACACCCTCCAGTCCCATCCATGTTGCTACAAAGAGACATATTTCGTTCTTCCTCATTGCCACGTAGTACTCCATTGTGTATATAAACCACCCTTTCTTGATCCATTCATCAGTTGATGGACATTTCGGCTCTTTCCATAATTTGGCTATTGTTGAGAGTGCTGCTATAAACATTGGGGTACAAGTGCCCCTATGCATCAGTACTCCTGTATCCCTTGGGTAAATTCCTAGCAGTGCTATTGCTGGGTCATAGGGTAGGTCTATTTTTAATTTTCTGAGGAACCTCCACACTGCTTTCCAGAGCAGCTGCACCAAGTTGCATTCCCCCCAACAGTGCAAGAGGGTTTCCGTTTCTCCACATCTTCTCCAGCATCTACCGTCTCCTGATTTGTTCATTTTGGCCACTCTGACTGGCGTGAGGTGATATCTGAGTGTGGTTTTGATTTGTATTTTCCTGATAAGGAGCGACGGTGAGCATCTTTCCATGTGCCTGTTGGCCATCTGGATGTCTTCTTTAGAGAAGTGTCTATTCATGTTTTCTGCCCAAATCTTCACTGGGTTATTTGTTTTTCGGGTGTGGAGTTTGGTGAGCTCTTTATAGATTTTGGATACTAGCCCTTTGTCCGATATGGCATTTGCGAAGATCTTTTCCCGTTCCGTTGGTTGCCTTTTAGTTTTGTTGGTTGTTTCCTTTGCTGTGCAGAAGCTTTTTATCTTCATAAGGTGCCAGTGATTCACTTTTGCTTTTAATTCCCTTGCCTTTGGGGATGTGTCGAGTAAGAGATTGCTACGGCTGAGGTCAGAGAGGTCTTTTCCTGCTTTCTCCTCTAGGGTTTGGATGGTTTCCTGTCTCAAATTCAGGTCCTTTATCCATTTTGAGTTTATTTTTGTGAATGGTGTGAGAAAATGGCCTATTTTCAACCTTCTGCCTGTTGCTGTCAAGTTCTCCCAGCACCATTTGTAAAAGAGACTGTCTTTTATCCACTGGATGTTCTTTCCTGCTTTGTCAAAGATTAGTCGGCCATACGTTTGTGGGTCTAGTTCTGGGGTTTCTATTCTATTCCATTGGTCTATGTGTCTCTTTTTGTGCCAATACCATGCGGTCTGGATGATTACAGCTTTGTAGTAGAGGCGAAAGTCTGGGATTGTGATGTCTCCTGCTTTGGTCTTCTTCTTCAAAATGACTTTGGCTATTCGGGGCCTTTTGTGGTCCCATATGAATTTTAGGATTGCCTGTTCTAGTTTCGAGAAGAATGCTGGTGCAATTTTGATTGGGATTGCTTTGAATGTGTACATAGCTTTGGGTAATATTGACATTTTGACAATATTTATTCTTCCAATCCATGAGCAGGGAATGTCTTTCCATTTCTTTATATCTTCTTCAATTACCTTCATAAGCTTTCTATAGTTTTCAGCATACAGATCTTTTACATCTTTGGTTAGATTTATTTGTAGGTATTTTATGCTTCTTGGTGCAATTGTGAATGGGATCAGTTTCTTTATTTGTCTTTCTGTTGCTTCAATGTTAGTGTATAAGGATGCAACTGATTTTTGTACATTGATTTTGTATCCTGCAACTTTGCTGAATTCATGTATCAGTTCCAGCAGACTTTTGGTGGAGTCTATTGGATTTTCCATGTATAATATGTCATCTGAAAAAAGCGAAAGCTTGACTTCATCTTTGCCAATTTTGATACCTTTGATTTCCTTTTGTTGTCTGATTGCTGATGCTAGAACTTCCAACACTATGTTAAACAACACTGGTGAGAGTGGGCATCCCTGTCGTGTTCCTGATCTCAGGGAAAAAGCTCTCAGTTTTTCCCCATTGAGGATGATGTTAGCTGTGGGCTTTTCATAAATGGCTTTTATGATCTTCAAGTATGTTCCTTCTATCCCGACTTTCTCAAGGGTTTTTATTAAGAAAAGGTGCTGGGAGGCGCCTGGGTGGCTCAGTCGGTTAAGCGGCCGACTTCGGCTCAGGTCACGATCTCGCGGTTCGTGAGTTCAAGCCCCGCGTCGGGCTCTGTGCTAACAGCTCAGAGCCTGGAGCCTGTTTCAGATTCCGTGCCTCCTGCTCTCTCTCTGACCCTCCCTTGTTCATGCTCTGTCTCTGTCTCAAAAATAAACGTTGAAAAAAAAAAAAAAAAAAAGAAAGGGTGCTGGATTTTGTCAAAGGCCTTTTCTGCATCGATTGACAGGATCATATGGTTCTTATCTTTTCTTTTATTGATGTGATGTATCACGTTGATTGATTTGCGAATGTTGAACCAGCCCTGCATCCCAGGAATGAATCCCAGTTGATCATGGTGAATAATTCTTTTTATATGCTGTTGAATTCTATTTGCTAGTATCTTATTGAGAATTTTTGCATCTATATTCATCAGGAATATTGGCCTGTAGTTCTCTTTTTTTACTGCGTCTCTGTCTGGTTTAGGAATCAAAGTAATACTGGCTTCGTAGAATGAGTCTGGAAGTTTTCCTTCCCTTTCTATTTCTTGGAATAGCTTGAGAAGGATAGGTATTATCTCTGCTTTAAACGTCTGGTAGAACTCCCCTGGGAAGCCATCTGGTCCTGGGCTCTTATTTGTTGGGAGATTTTTGATAACCGATTCAATTTCTTCGCCGGTGATGGGTCTGTTCAAGCTTTCTATTTCCTCCTGATTGACTGTTGGAAGAGTGTGGGTGTTTAGGAATTTGTCCATTTCTTCCAGGTTGTCCAGTTCGTTGGCATACAATTTTTCATAGTATTCCCCGATAATTGCTTGTATCTCTGAGGGATTGGTTGTAATCATTCCATTTTCATTCATGATTTTATCTATTTGGGTCATCTCCCTTTTCTTTTTGAGAAGCCTGGCTAGAGTTTTTTCGATTTTGTTTATTTTTTCAAAAAAACCAACTCTTGGTTTCGTTGATCTGCTCTACCGTTTCTTTAGATTCTATATTGTTTATTTGTGCTATGATCGTTATTATTTCTCTTCTGCTGGGTTTAGGCTGCCTTTGCTGTTCTGCTTCTATTTCCTTTAGGTGTGCTGTTAGATTTTGTATTTGGGATGTTTCTTGTTTCTTGAGATAGGCCTGGATTGCGAATGTATTTTCCTCTCAGGACTGCCTTCGCTGAATCCCAAAGCATTTGGATGGTTGTATTTTCATTTTCATTTGTTTCCACATATATTTTTAAATTTCTTCTCTAATTGCCCGGTTGACCCACTCATTCTTTAGTAGGGTGATCTTTAACCTGCATGCTTTTGGAGGTTTTCCAGACTTTTTCCTGTGGTTGATTTCAAGCTTCATAGCATTGTGGTCTGAAAGTTTGCATGGTATAATTTCAATTCTTGTATACTTATGAAGGGCTGTTTTGTGACCCAGTATATGATCTATCTTGGAGAATGTTCCATGTGCACTCGAGTAGAAAGTATATTCTGTTGCTTTGGGATGCAGAGTTCTAAATATATCTGTCAAGTCCATCTGATCCAATGTAGCCTTCAGGGCCCTTGTTCCTTTATTGACCGTGTGTCTAGATGATCTATCCTTTTCTGTAAGTGGGGTGTTAAAGTCCCCTGCAATTACCACATTCTTATCAATAAGGTTGCTTATGTTTATGAGTAATTGTTTTATATATTTGGGGGCTCCGGTATTCAGCGCATAGACATTTATAGTTGTTAGCTCTTCCTGATGGATAGACCCTGTCATTATTATATAATGCCCTTCTTCATCTCTTGTTACAGCCTTTCATTTAAAGTCTAGTTTGTCTGATATAAGTATGGCTACTCCAGCTTTCTTTTGGCTTCCAGTAGCATGAAAGATAGTTCTCCATCGCCTCACTCTCAATCTAAAGGTGTCCTCGGATCTAAAATGAGTCTCTTGTAGACAGCAAATAGATGGGTCTTGTTTTTTATCCATTCTGATACCCTATGTCTTTTGGTTGGCGCATGTAATCCATTTACATTCAGTGTTATTATAGAAAGATACGGGTTTAGAGTCACTGTGATGTCTGTATGTTTTATGCTTGTCTATGCTTTTATGTCTCTGGTACTTTGTCTCACAGGATCCCCCTTAGGATTTCTTGTAGGGCTGGTTTAGTGGTGACAAATTCCTTCAGTTTTTGTTTGGGAAGACCTTGATCTCTCCTTCTAGTCTAAATGACAGACTTGCTGGATAAAGGATTTTCGGCTGCATATTTTTTCTGTTCAGCACACTGAAGATCTCGTGCCAATTCTTTCTGGCCTGCCAAGTTTCAAAAGAGAGATCAGTCACGAGTCTTATAGGTCTCCCTTTATATGTGAGGGCACGTTTATCCCTTGCTGCTTTCAGAATTTTCTCTTTATCCTTGTATTTTGCCAGTTTCACTATGATATGTCGTGCAGAAGATCGATTCAAGTTACGTCTGAAGGGAGTTCTGTGTGCTTCTTGGATTTCAATGCCTTTTTCCTTCCCCAGTTCAGGGACGTTCTCGGCTATAATTTCTTCAAGTACCCCTTCAGCACCTTTCCCTCTCTCTTCCTCCTCTGGGATACCAATTATGCGTATATTATTTCTTTTTAGTGTCTCACTTAGTTCTCTAATTTTCCCCTCATACCTCATACTCCTGGATTTTTTTATCTCTCTTTTTCTCAGCTTCTTCTTTTTCCATAACTTTATCTTCTAGTTCACCTATTCTCTCCTCTGCCTCTTCAATCCGAGCCGTCGTCATTTCCATTTTGTTTTGCATTTCGTTTAAAGTGTTTTTCAGCTCCTCCTGACTGTTCTTTAGTCCCTTGATCTCTGTAGCAAGAGATTGTCTGCTGTCCTCTATACTGTTTTCAAGCCCAGCGATTAATTTTATGACTATTATTCTAAATTCACTTTCCGTTATATTATTTAAATCCTTTTTGATCAGTTCATTAGCTGTTATTTCCTGGAGATTCTTCTGAGGGGCATTCTTCCGTTTGGTCATTTTGGATAGTCCCTGGAGTGGTGCGGACCTGCAGGGCACTTCCCCTGTGCTGTGGTGTATAACTGGAGTTGGTGGGCGGGGCCGCAGTCAGACCTGATGTCTGCCCCCAGCCCACCACTGGGGCCCCAGTCAGACTGGTGTGTGCCTTCTCTTCCCCTCTCCTAGGTGCAGGATTCACTGTGGGGTGGCGTGGCCCATCTGGGGTACTTGCACACTGCCAGGCTTGTGGTGCTGGGGATCTGGCGTATGAGCTGGGGTGGGTAGGCAAGGTGCACGGGGGGCAGGAGGGGCAGGCTTAGCTCGCTTCTCCTTAGGTGATCCACTTCAGGAGGGGCCCTGTGGCAGCGGGAGGGAGTCAGATCTGCTGCTGGAGGTTTGGCTCTGCAGAAGCACAGCGTTGGGTGTTTGCGCTGAGGGAGCAAGTTCCCTGGCAGGAAATGGTTCCCTTTGGGATTTTGGCTGGGGGATGGGCGGGGGAGATGGCGCTGGCGAGCGCCTTTGTTCCCCGTCAAACTGAGCTCTGTTGTCGCGGGGCTCGGCAACTCTCCCTCCCTTTGTCCTCCAGCCTTCCCAATTTCTGAGCAGAGCTGTTAACTTATGACGTCCCAGATGCTAAGTCATGCTTGCTGTCGGAACACACTTCGTCCGGCCCCTCCGCTTTTGCCAGCCAGACTCGGGGGCTCTGCTTGGCCGGCAGGCTGCCCCTCCGCCCCGGCTCCCCCCCCCACCAGTCCGTGGAGCGCGCACCGCCTCGCAGCCCTTCCTACCCTCTTCAGGGGGCCTCTAGTCTGCGCCTGGCTCCAGAGACTCCCCATTCTGCTAGTCTTCTGGTGGTTTTCTGGGTTATTTAGGCAGGTGTAGGTGGAATCGAAGTGATCAGCAGGACGTGCGGTGAGCCCAGCGTCCTCCTACACCGCCATCTTCTTTCCCTCTCAGGAAACAGACTCTTAAGAGAGTACAATGAGATAGTATCCGATGGGAGGTGGATGGGAGCATGGTTGGTTAAATAGGTGATGAGAATTTAGAGATGTACGTGTCATAAAGAGCACAGGGTGATACATGGAATTGTATACCTGCAAGTAATATAACTCTGCATATTAACGAACTGGAATTAAAGAAACAAAAACTAAGATACAGTGTAAAAAAAGGAAAAATTAAGTGAGGACCTAGCCAATTGTTTACTAGGTGAATTACATACAACTGACTTAAGGCACTCTTGCCATGCCTGCAGTGGGTTAATAGCTACCTTAAAGGAAGTTACAAGGTCCTCCAAGGCACAGAGCACAGAGATTCCTCCTCATGTAGCCTCCTCCTGCTACCTTGCATTCAGAAATACTTAGCAGTCGTTTTTCAGGCATTGAAGAAAAATTAGGATTAAAATATTTTAAAGATAAAGGAGGCTTAACAATGGAATATCAGTGGGAAATACTCTGTGCATGCCATCCTGGGCCTGTACTTGTGACATTCTTGATCCACCTCAAATACAGGTTCGTCTGTATGAATTCCTTGAACCACCACCCATCCTTTCTCTGTGCCCAGCACTATATCTTTATTAGTGACCATGGCAAAACATGATCTATGCCCACGTGGAGATCACTTCTAATGAGGAATACAGAAGTGAAAATGGGGGTCCATGTGGTTAGCAGGGATGGTGGGTAACAGCAACGGAGCATTTAAGAGACCTGAACTTCAAAGGAAACTTCTTCCAAAAGGAAAATTTGGTACATAGGTTTTGTAAAAGTAATTCATTAGAGCTTTTGGAAGTGTATTTTTATATTGAACAAAAGGTGTGTTATAATTTCCCTTGTGTGTTCATTCATAGACCAAAGAAATAAACTGGAGTGGACCAGGTATATGTCTGGCAATTTGTCTCACCAATTTATAGCACTTTGGCAGAAATCTTCTAGGCCTCTTTATTTTTTTAAGGGCTTCTGTAATCCTGTGGAAATCAAATCATTCTCTTTGGAAACCTGCATTGTGTCATCTTCTTTATCATCTTTCCTTTCTTTGATTAGGGACCAGCTTAACCAAACCAGGTGACATTTGGCACCAGCTTTCTGTGTTATTGGGAAAGACAAAATCAGGGTAGTGAAGGAAATAAAAATCCTGGTATTCAAAGACAATCGCAGCCTGTACTATTTTTCTACATATGACCATTATTTTCACAGAGTGGAATCACAATGTGAATTTGGATATTTGGTTTGGTTAGCTGTTGGTTTGTTGGTTTGTTTGTTTGTTTGTTTGTTTCATTTTAACAGGGAAACCCTGGTCCATATCCTTAAATATCCATTTATGTTGTTTTCCAATTTGCTTACTCATCATAGGGAATAAACTTCACGTGATGACAGTGCCGTAAATAGTACACAGAAATGAGAACAAGTAAGCATAGAAGGAGTGCTCTCTCACATTTTCCTTAAAAAAAATCATAACATAGGCACTGCACTAGTTTGCATTTCAGCCAGAAGTGCAAGAGTGTTCCCCTTTCTCCATAACCTCACCAACAACTGGTGTTTCATGTGTTGTTAATTTTACCCATTCTAACAGGTGTGAGGTGGTATGGCATCATGGTTTTGCTTTGCATTCCCTAATGATGAGTGATGTTGACCATCTTTCCACGTGTCTGTTGGCTGTGTAGAAGTCTTCTTTGGAAAAGTGTCTCTTCATGTCTTTTCCCAGTTCATAAGTGGGCTGTTTGGTTTTTTGGGTGTTGAGTTTGATATGTTGTTTCTAGATTTTGGATACTAACACTTTATCATATGCCATTTTCAAATATCTTCTCCCATTCCATAGGCAGGTTTAGTTCTTTTGATTGTTTCCTTCACTGTGCAAAAGCTTTTTATCTTGATAAGAATATCACTTAGACATCAAAATGCATGGAGTCTAGCCATTTGTAGCTATTTAGCTTTAACTAGAATGTATTATGCTAAGCAAAACGAGTCCATCTGAGAAAGACAAGTATACATTTTCATGCATATGTGAAATTTAACTTTCAGACTTTCAGCTTGGAAGTCTGGTGGTTTCCTTGTGATGGTGAGATATGTATTGCATTGGGCCCTTTTCAATTGGCTTTCACAATTATGTGGCAACCTCCAAACCTAGGGTGTGTCAAGGTGCCCACAGAGAATGCCCTTGGGTAGGCTACGCCAAAGTTTATAGGAGGATCCCACTTCCTGATGGGACAAGAGGACAGTAGGATAGATATAGCCATCCTCGATTTGACCCGTGCCCATTTGAATGCAGAACCTTGACTCACTTTGTTGTCATCCCTCACCGATGGATGTTTTTCTTACTTGGACTCAGTTCACACACTCTGCCTTCCAGCTGGGAGTCTGATCTAGTCCTTGTGACTGAGGGAGAGAATTTTACACAGGGCTCCTTATTGCTTACTTGAGTTTCAGAAGTATGTGGCCATCCTGGGGCCCAAGGCATTCGAAGGTGCTCAGGAGGCTTGTTTATGTGTAAGCTGAAGTAGACATTTGGGAGGGAACTGGTCTCCTTCTGGTCCAAGGGCAAATGAATTTAAGTTATCTCCTTTCCAGATTGATCCCAATTGCCATTGGAAAATCGAGTTTTGGCCTTCCTTGCACACATTCCCTTCCCCTTGCTGTTTTTCTGACAAAAATTCTGCCCTCCCCCCCCCCCCCCTTGGAGCCATGGAGTCATAACCCACTAGGTGGCCGCAAATTCCCACTCTTGTCCTGTAATGAGTGAGAGCAACCAATATCTGCCATACCAAAGGATAGCTATCCTTTCATCCTTGAGGGCTTGCTGGTTAGCCTGCTGTTCTATGGAACATGAAGGAGAGCCAGCTTGCCTCACTGACCTGGATGAATGAGTGCCCTTCATTCTGAGAAGTAATTTGCACATGGGCATTATTGTCCAGAAGGTGGTCAACACAAGAAGGCCCCTTTCCAGGAATACAGAACAAAGTCCTTATTCTGGACTCCTGAGCAAGATCTGGCAGAACCCAATAGCTGCAGCTCACTGTTGCCTCCATAAACTGATGGAAAAACTGGGAGGGATAAAAACAGAAATCTCTGGCTTCTAAAGGAATTATGCAGGATTCCTTCTGCCTGGGCTCCCAGGTATATTCCTTCAGAGGGCTCTCATTGCCTAAGCCCATAGACATTTCATATTCTGGAAACAACCAGGTTGACAGGAGACTGTGCTGAGTTTTTCATTCTCAACATTCTCCAAATCCCATGTGTGTTGAAGAACTCATGCTGTCTGTGTCTCCATTTCTACAACTTAGCCCTTTCTTGGAAAAAATGGATTTGCATGGAATGTATTCAGAGCCAGTGTCTTAGAGTACTATCTTCTTTCAGCACAGGAGTCTGATGGTGTCCTTGAGGTGTTGAGATAGGTATTGCATTGGTCCCTTCTCAATTTGTTTTCAGAACTGTGTGCCAATTTTCAAAACTTGGCTGTGTGGAAGTGCCCAGCGAGAATGTTGTGATTAGGCTAAGCCTGGCGGTAGGGGAGTATACTGCCTCCTTTGTGGGACAAGAGGATGGAAGACAGCTATGAGCTTTATCAATTTGACACGTGGCCATTTGAATGCAGATCTTGGTACCAACTTGTCATTCCTAATCCACTGCTGCTTTTCTAACTTGGATGCAATTCACACTTCTAGACAATGGGCCTATCCACCCAGAAAACAGAGCTCAGCTCGGCGGGGAACAAAAGTACTGGCCAGCGCCATCTCCCTCGCCCATCCCCCAGCCAAAATTCCAAAGGGAACCAGTTGCCCTCATGGAACTTCTTGCCCCGGGCAAACGCCCAATGCTGTGCTCTTATGGATTCATCCCTCAGATGGGTCTGCCTGCCTCCCTCCCGGTGCTGCAGGGCCCCTACTGCAGGGGACCACTGACAGCAAAGCGAGCTAAGCCTGCCTCTCCTGCCGCTGTGAACTTTGTGGATCCACCCCGGCTAATACGCCAGATCCCATAGAAGCAGCATCACGAGACTGGCAGTGTGCAAGTAGCCCAGACAGAGGCCACATCACTCCACAGTGAGTCCCGCCCCTGGGAGAGGGGAAGAAAGGGACACACCAGTCTGACTGTGGCCCCAGTGGTGGGCTGGGGGCAGATATCAGGTCTGACTGCAGCCTCGCCCACCAACACAAGTTACTCCAGACAGCACAGTGCTGCAGTTCCGCACCACTCCAGGGACTATCCAAAATGACTAAACGGAAGAATTATCCTCAAAAGAAACTCCAGAAAGTAGCAACAGCTAACGAATTGACCAAAAAAGACTTAAGCAATATAACAGAACATGAATTTAAAATATTAGTCATAAAATTAACTGCTGGGCTTGAAAAAAGTATACAGGAGAGCAGAGAATCTATTGTTACAGAGATCAAGGGACTAAGAAATACTCAGGAGGAGCTGAAAAATGCCATAAGTGAGGTGCAAAATAAAATGGAGGTGACCACAGCTTGGATTGAAGAGGCAGAGGAGAGAATAGGTGAATTAGAAGATAAAATTATGGAAAAAGAGAGATAAAAAAATCCAGGAGTATGAGTGGAGAAGTAGAGAACTAAGTGATGCTATGAAACGCAACAATATCCGTATAATAGGGATTCCAGAGGAGGGAGAGAGAGAGAAAGGGGCTGAAGATGTACTTGAACAAATCATAGCTGAGAACTTCCTTGATCTGGGGAAGGAAAAAGGCATTGAAATCCAACAGGCACAGAGAACTCCCTTCAGACGTAACTTGAATCGATCTTCTGCATCACAAGTCATAGTGAAACTGGAGAAATACAAGGATAAAGAGAACATTCTGAAAGCAGCTACGGATAAACACGCTCTAACCTATAAAGGGAGACTGATAAGTCTAGTGACAGATCTATCTACTGAAACTTGGCACGCCAGAAAAGAATGGCAGGAAATCTTCAATGTGATGAACAGGAACAATATGCATCCAAGAATCCTTTATGCAGCAAGCCATCATTCAGATGGAAGGAGAGATAAAGGTCTTTCCAAACAAACAAAAACTGAAGGAAATCATCACCACTAAAACCAACCCTACAAGGAATCCTAAGGGGGATTCTGCAAGTGAAACGTTGCAAGGACCACAAAGTACCAGAGATATCACTACAAGCATGAAACCTACAGACATCACAATGACTCTAAACCCATATCTTTCTATAATAACACTGAATGTAAACAGACGAAATACTCCAACCAAAAGACATAGGGTATCAGAATGGATAAAAAAAAAAAACATGACCCATCTATCTGCTGTCTACAAGAGACTTGTTTTAGACCTGAGAACACCCTCAGATTGAAAGTGAGGGGATGGAGAACTATCATGCTACTGGAAGCCAAAAGAAAGCTGGAGCAGCCATATCTATATCAAACTTGACTTTAAATTAAAGGCTGTAACAGATGAAGAAGGGCATTATATAATAACTGCAGGCTCTATCCATCAGGAAGAGCTAACAATTATAAATGTCTATGCGCCGAATACCGGAGCCCCCAAATATATAAAGCAATTGATCACAATCATAAACAACCTTATTGATAAGAAGGTGGTAATTGCAGGGGACTTTAACACTCCACTTACAACAATGGATAGATCATCTAGACACAGGGTCAATAAGGAGACAAGGGCCCTGAATGCTACATTGGATCAGATGGACTTGACAGATATATTTAGAGCTCTTCATCCCAAAGTAACGGAATATACTTTCTACTCGAGTGCACATGGAACATTCTCCAAGAGAGATCACATACTGATAACCAACAAAGAAACTAATGGATAATAATACAATACTAATAGGAGACTTTAACACCCCAGTTACATGTCATCTAAACTGAAAACAAACAAGGAAACATGGCTTCGAATGACACACTGGTCCAGGTGGACTTAACAGGTATATTCAGATTGTTCCATCCTAAACACATTCTCTATAAGTGCACATGGGACATTCTCAGAACACGTCACATGTTAGGTCACAAAATAATCCCAAAACACTGAAGTCATTCCATGCACCTTTTCTGCCAACAGCACTATGAAACTAGAAGTCAGCCCAAGAAAAAAATCTGGAAAGACCACAAATATATGGAATAACATGTTACTAAACAATGAATATGTCAGTCAGGAGAAAAAAAGGAAAAAGGAAATTTAAAAGTGCATTGAAAAATCCAAAATCCATAAAGAACTTATGAAGCTCAACACCCCAAAACCAAATAATATAGTGAAGAAATGGGCAAAATACATGAATAGACACGTCTCCAGAGAAGACATCCAGATGGCCAACCGACACATGAAAAAATGCACAACATCACTCATCATCAGGAAAATGCAAATCAAAACGAAAGGAGATAGCATTTCACACCTGTCAGAATGGCTAACATTAGCAACTCAGGCGACAACAGATGTTGGCGTGGATGTGGAGAAAGAGGAACTCTCTTGCACTGTTGGTGGGAATGCAAACTGGTGCAGCCATTCTGTAGAACAGTATGGAGGTTCCTCATAAAATAAAAAATAGAACTACCCTACTACCCAGCAATTGCACTACTAGGTATTTATCCAAAGGATATAGGAGTGGTGATTCGAAGGGGAACATGCACCCCAATGTTTATAGAAGCACTATCAACAATAGCCAAAGTATAGAAAAAGCTTGAATGTCCATTGACTGGTGAATGGGTAAAGAAGATGTAGTGTATACTTACACAATGGAATACTACTGGGCGATCAAGAATAATGAAATTGTGCCACTTGCAACACCACGGATGGAATTAGAGTATACTGTGTTAAGCGAAATAAGTCAGTCAGAGAAAGAAAATATTATAGGCTATCACTCATACGTGGAATTTGAGAAGCACAAGAGGTGAACATAGGGGAAGGGAAGGAAAATATAAGACAAAAACACAGAGGGAGGCAAACCATAAGAGACTCTTAAGTACAGAGAATAAACTGAGGACTGCTGCAGGGGTGTTGGGTGGGCGGATGGGCTAAATGGGTGATGGTCACTAAGGAAGGCACTTGTAAGGATGAGCACTGGGTGTTACATATAAGTGATGAATCACTGGGTTCTACTCCTGAAACCAATACAACACTGTACGTTAACTTCAATTTAATTGAATAAATTTTAAAAATAAAACAGAATAGAAAGCACAGAGATCCACACATACAAATTCAATTAATCTTCAACTAAGCAGGAAAGAATATCCATTGGGAAAAGACAGTCTCTTCAAAGAAGGGTGTTGGGAAAAGTGCACAGTATCATGCAAAAGAATGAATGTAAACCACTTCCTTACACCATACACTTAAATAAACAAAACATAGATTAAGGACCTAGATGTGAGACCCAAAGCCATAAAAATCCTAGAACACAGCACAGGTAGTAACTTCTTTGACATCAGCCATGAAAACTTCTTTCAATATATGTCCCCTGAGGCCAGAGAAACTAAAGCAAAAATAAATCTTGGGACTATATCGAGTAAAAAGCTTCTGCACAGTGAAGTAAAGAGTGAACAGTAAAAAGCAACTTATGGAATGGGAGAAGATATTTGCAAATGACCTATCTAATAAAGAGCTAATATCCAAAATACATAGAGAACTGATATATCATAAGGCCCAAACAACAAATAATCAAATTAAAAACTGGAAAGAAAACATGAACAGACATTTCTCCAAAGAAGACATACAGATGGTAACAGACACAGGAAAAATGCTTATCATCACTTACCATCAAGGAAATGCAAAACAAAACCACAATGAGAAACTACCTCACACCTGTCAGAATGGCAAAAATCAAAAATACAAGAAGCAATAAGTGTTGGCAAGGATGTGGAGAAAAGGAAACTGTTCTTGGAAATGCAAAGTGGTGAGGCCACCGTGTAAAACTATGTGGAATTTCCTCTAAAAGTTAAAAATACAATTACCTCATGATCCAGCATAGCACAACTGGGTATTTATCCAAGGAATAAAAGAACACAAATTCAAGAGGATGCATGCACATTGGCGCTCCTGGGCAGCTCAGTAAGTGAAGCGCCCAACTTCCCCCCAGGTCATGATCTCATGGTGTGTGAATTCAAGCCCCGCGTCAGGCTCTGTTCTGACAGCTCAGCGCCTGGAGCCTGCTTCAGATTCTGTGTCTCCCTCTCTCTCTGCCCCTCACCTGCTCTCTCACTCTATCTCTCTCTTTCAAAAATAAATAAACCTTAAATTTTTTAATGCACACCTGAACCAGTGTGTTTATAGCAGCATTGTTTACAATAACCAAGATATGGAAGCAGCCCAAGTATCCATAAATGGATGAATGGATAAAGAGGATGTGACATACATATGATGGAATACTATTCAGCCATAAGAAGGAATGCAATCTTTCCTTTTGCAAGGACCTGGATGGAGCTAGAGAGTATGATTCTAAGTGAAATATACCAGTCAAAAAAAGACAAATACCATATAATTCTACTCATACATGGGTTTAAGAAACAAACAAGCAAAGGGAAAAAATAAGAGAGAGAGAGAGAGAGAGAGAGAGAGAGAGAGAGAGTATAGACAATCAGGAAACAGACTCTTTTTTTTTAAGTTCATTTATTTTTTTTAATTTAACTTTATCTTTTTAAATTTTTTCAATATATGAAATATTGTCAAATTGGTTTCCTACAACACCCAGTGCTCATCCCAAAAGGTGCCCTCCTCAATACCCATCGCCCACCCTACCCTCCCTCCCACCCCCCATCAACCCTCCGTTTTTTTCTCAGTTTTTAACAGTCTCTTATGCTTTGGCTCCTTCCCACTCTAACCTCTTTTGTTTTTTCCTTCCCCTCCCCCATGGGTTTCTGTTAAGTTTCTCAGGATCCGCATAAGAGTGAAAATATATGGTATCTGTCTTTCTCTTTATGGCTTATTTCACTTAGCATCACACCCTCCAGTCCCATCCATGTTGCTACAAAGAGACATATTTCGTTCTTCCTCATTGCCACGTAGTACTCCATTGTGTATATAAACCACCCTTTCTTGATCCATTCATCAGTTGATGGACATTTCGGCTCTTTCCATAATTTGGCTATTGTTGAGAGTGCTGCTATAAACATTGGGGTACAAGTGCCCCTATGCATCAGTACTCCTGTATCCCTTGGGTAAATTCCTAGCAGTGCTATTGCTGGGTCATAGGGTAGGTCTATTTTTAATTTTCTGAGGAACCTCCACACTGCTTTCCAGAGCAGCTGCACCAAGTTGCATTCCCCCCAACAGTGCAAGAGGGTTTCCGTTTCTCCACATCTTCTCCAGCATCTACCGTCTCCTGATTTGTTCATTTTGGCCACTCTGACTGGCGTGAGGTGATATCTGAGTGTGGTTTTGATTTGTATTTTCCTGATAAGGAGCGACGGTGAGCATCTTTCCATGTGCCTGTTGGCCATCTGGATGTCTTCTTTAGAGAAGTGTCTATTCATGTTTTCTGCCCAAATCTTCACTGGGTTATTTGTTTTTCGGGTGTGGAGTTTGGTGAGCTCTTTATAGATTTTGGATACTAGCCCTTTGTCCGATATGGCATTTGCGAAGATCTTTTCCCGTTCCGTTGGTTGCCTTTTAGTTTTGTTGGTTGTTTCCTTTGCTGTGCAGAAGCTTTTTATCTTCATAAGGTGCCAGTGATTCACTTTTGCTTTTAATTCCCTTGCCTTTGGGGATGTGTCGAGTAAGAGATTGCTACGGCTGAGGTCAGAGAGGTCTTTTCCTGCTTTCTCCTCTAGGGTTTGGATGGTTTCCTGTCTCAAATTCAGGTCCTTTATCCATTTTGAGTTTATTTTTGTGAATGGTGTGAGAAAATGGCCTATTTTCAACCTTCTGCCTGTTGCTGTCAAGTTCTCCCAGCACCATTTGTAAAAGAGACTGTCTTTTATCCACTGGATGTTCTTTCCTGCTTTGTCAAAGATTAGTCGGCCATACGTTTGTGGGTCTAGTTCTGGGGTTTCTATTCTATTCCATTGGTCTATGTGTCTCTTTTTGTGCCAATACCATGCGGTCTGGATGATTACAGCTTTGTAGTAGAGGCGAAAGTCTGGGATTGTGATGTCTCCTGCTTTGGTCTTCTTCTTCAAAATGACTTTGGCTATTCGGGGCCTTTTGTGGTCCCATATGAATTTTAGGATTGCCTGTTCTAGTTTCGAGAAGAATGCTGGTGCAATTTTGATTGGGATTGCTTTGAATGTGTACATAGCTTTGGGTAATATTGACATTTTGACAATATTTATTCTTCCAATCCATGAGCAGGGAATGTCTTTCCATTTCTTTATATCTTCTTCAATTACCTTCATAAGCTTTCTATAGTTTTCAGCATACAGATCTTTTACATCTTTGGTTAGATTTATTTGTAGGTATTTTATGCTTCTTGGTGCAATTGTGAATGGGATCAGTTTCTTTATTTGTCTTTCTGTTGCTTCAATGTTAGTGTATAAGGATGCAACTGATTTTTGTACATTGATTTTGTATCCTGCAACTTTGCTGAATTCATGTATCAGTTCCAGCAGACTTTTGGTGGAGTCTATTGGATTTTCCATGTATAATATGTCATCTGAAAAAAGCGAAAGCTTGACTTCATCTTTGCCAATTTTGATACCTTTGATTTCCTTTTGTTGTCTGATTGCTGATGCTAGAACTTCCAACACTATGTTAAACAACACTGGTGAGAGTGGGCATCCCTGTCGTGTTCCTGATCTCAGGGAAAAAGCTCTCAGTTTTTCCCCATTGAGGATGATGTTAGCTGTGGGCTTTTCATAAATGGCTTTTATGATCTTCAAGTATGTTCCTTCTATCCCGACTTTCTCAAGGGTTTTTATTAAGAAAAGGTGCTGGGAGGCGCCTGGGTGGCTCAGTCGGTTAAGCGGCCGACTTCGGCTCAGGTCACGATCTCGCGGTTCGTGAGTTCAAGCCCCGCGTCGGGCTCTGTGCTAACAGCTCAGAGCCTGGAGCCTGTTTCAGATTCCGTGCCTCCTGCTCTCTCTCTGACCCTCCCTTGTTCATGCTCTGTCTCTGTCTCAAAAATAAACGTTGAAAAAAAAAAAAAAAAAGAAAGGGTGCTGGATTTTGTCAAAGGCCTTTTCTGCATCGATTGACAGGATCATATGGTTCTTATCTTTTCTTTTATTGATGTGATGTATCACGTTGATTGATTTGCGAATGTTGAACCAGCCCTGCATCCCAGGAATGAATCCCAGTTGATCATGGTGAATAATTCTTTTTATATGCTGTTGAATTCTATTTGCTAGTATCTTATTGAGAATTTTTGCATCTATATTCATCAGGAATATTGGCCTGTAGTTCTCTTTTTTTACTGCGTCTCTGTCTGGTTTAGGAATCAAAGTAATACTGGCTTCGTAGAATGAGTCTGGAAGTTTTCCTTCCCTTTCTATTTCTTGGAATAGCTTGAGAAGGATAGGTATTATCTCTGCTTTAAACGTCTGGTAGAACTCCCCTGGGAAGCCATCTGGTCCTGGGCTCTTATTTGTTGGGAGATTTTTGATAACCGATTCAATTTCTTCGCCGGTGATGGGTCTGTTCAAGCTTTCTATTTCCTCCTGATTGACTGTTGGAAGAGTGTGGGTGTTTAGGAATTTGTCCATTTCTTCCAGGTTGTCCAGTTCGTTGGCATACAATTTTTCATAGTATTCCCCGATAATTGCTTGTATCTCTGAGGGATTGGTTGTAATCATTCCATTTTCATTCATGATTTTATCTATTTGGGTCATCTCCCTTTTCTTTTTGAGAAGCCTGGCTAGAGTTTTTTCGATTTTGTTTATTTTTTCAAAAAAACCAACTCTTGGTTTCGTTGATCTGCTCTACCGTTTCTTTAGATTCTATATTGTTTATTTGTGCTATGATCGTTATTATTTCTCTTCTGCTGGGTTTAGGCTGCCTTTGCTGTTCTGCTTCTATTTCCTTTAGGTGTGCTGTTAGATTTTGTATTTGGGATGTTTCTTGTTTCTTGAGATAGGCCTGGATTGCGAATGTATTTTCCTCTCAGGACTGCCTTCGCTGAATCCCAAAGCATTTGGATGGTTGTATTTTCATTTTCATTTGTTTCCACATATATTTTTAAATTTCTTCTCTAATTGCCCGGTTGACCCACTCATTCTTTAGTAGGGTGATCTTTAACCTGCATGCTTTTGGAGGTTTTCCAGACTTTTTCCTGTGGTTGATTTCAAGCTTCATAGCATTGTGGTCTGAAAGTTTGCATGGTATAATTTCAATTCTTGTATACTTATGAAGGGCTGTTTTGTGACCCAGTATATGATCTATCTTGGAGAATGTTCCATGTGCACTCGAGTAGAAAGTATATTCTGTTGCTTTGGGATGCAGAGTTCTAAATATATCTGTCAAGTCCATCTGATCCAATGTAGCCTTCAGGGCCCTTGTTCCTTTATTGACCGTGTGTCTAGATGATCTATCCTTTTCTGTAAGTGGGGTGTTAAAGTCCCCTGCAATTACCACATTCTTATCAATAAGGTTGCTTATGTTTATGAGTAATTGTTTTATATATTTGGGGGCTCCGGTATTCAGCGCATAGACATTTATAGTTGTTAGCTCTTCCTGATGGATAGACCCTGTCATTATTATATAATGCCCTTCTTCATCTCTTGTTACAGCCTTTCATTTAAAGTCTAGTTTGTCTGATATAAGTATGGCTACTCCAGCTTTCTTTTGGCTTCCAGTAGCATGAAAGATAGTTCTCCATCGCCTCACTCTCAATCTAAAGGTGTCCTCGGATCTAAAATGAGTCTCTTGTAGACAGCAAATAGATGGGTCTTGTTTTTTATCCATTCTCATACCCTATGTCTTTTGGTTGGCGCATGTAATCCATTTACATTCAGTGTTATTATAGAAAGATACGGGTTTAGAGTCACTGTGATGTCTGTATGTTTTATGCTTGTCTATGCTTTTATGTCTCTGGTACTTTGTCTCACAGGATCCCCCTTAGGATTTCTTGTAGGGCTGGTTTAGTGGTGACAAATTCCTTCAGTTTTTGTTTGGGAAGACCTTGATCTCTCCTTCTAGTCTAAATGACAGACTTGCTGGATAAAGGATTTTCGGCTGCATATTTTTTCTGTTCAGCACACTGAAGATCTCGTGCCAATTCTTTCTGGCCTGCCAAGTTTCAAAAGAGAGATCAGTCACGAGTCTTATAGGTCTCCCTTTATATGTGAGGGCACGTTTATCCCTTGCTGCTTTCAGAATTTTCTCTTTATCCTTGTATTTTGCCAGTTTCACTATGATATGTCGTGCAGAAGATCGATTCAAGTTACGTCTGAAGGGAGTTCTGTGTGCTTCTTGGATTTCAATGCCTTTTTCCTTCCCCAGTTCAGGGACGTTCTCGGCTATAATTTCTTCAAGTACCCCTTCAGCACCTTTCCCTCTCTCTTCCTCCTCTGGGATACCAATTATGCGTATATTATTTCTTTTTAGTGTCTCACTTAGTTCTCTAATTTTCCCCTCATACCTCATACTCCTGGATTTTTTTATCTCTCTTTTTCTCAGCTTCTTCTTTTTCCATAACTTTATCTTCTAGTTCACCTATTCTCTCCTCTGCCTCTTCAATCCGAGCCGTCGTCATTTCCATTTTGTTTTGCATTTCGTTTAAAGTGTTTTTCAGCTCCTCCTGACTGTTCTTTAGTCCCTTGATCTCTGTAGCAAGAGATTGTCTGCTGTCCTCTATACTGTTTTCAAGCCCAGCGATTAATTTTATGACTATTATTCTAAATTCACTTTCCGTTATATTATTTAAATCCTTTTTGATCAGTTCATTAGCTGTTATTTCCTGGAGATTCTTCTGAGGGGCATTCTTCCGTTTGGTCATTTTGGATAGTCCCTGGAGTGGTGCGGACCTGCAGGGCACTTCCCCTGTGCTGTGGTGTATAACTGGAGTTGGTGGGCGGGGCCGCAGTCAGACCTGATGTCTGCCCCCAGCCCACCACTGGGGCCCCAGTCAGACTGGTGTGTGCCTTCTCTTCCCCTCTCCTAGGTGCAGGATTCACTGTGGGGTGGCGTGGCCCGTCTGGGGTACTTGCACACTGCCAGGCTTGTGGTGCTGGGGATCTGGCGTATGAGCTGGGGTGGGTAGGCAAGGTGCACGGGGGGCAGGAGGGGCAGGCTTAGCTCGCTTCTCCTTAGGTGATCCACTTCAGGAGGGGCCCTGTGGCAGCGGGAGGGAGTCAGATCTGCTGCTGGAGGTTTGGCTCTGCAGAAGCACAGCGTTGGGTGTTTGCGCTGAGGGAGCAAGTTCCCTGGCAGGAAATGGTTCCCTTTGGGATTTTGGCTGGGGGATGGGCGGGGGAGATGGCGCTGGCGAGCGCCTTTGTTCCCCGTCAAACTGAGCTCTGTTGTCACGGGGCTCGGCAACTCTCCCTCCCTTTGTCCTCCAGCCTTCCCAATTTCTGAGCAGAGCTGTTAACTTATGACGTCCCAGATGCTAAGTCATGCTTGCTGTCGGAACACACTTCGTCCGGCCCCTCCGCTTTTGCCAGCCAGACTCGGGGGCTCTGCTTGGCCGGCAGGCTGCCCCTCCGCCCCGGCTCCCCCCCCCACCAGTCCGTGGAGCGCGCACCGCCTCGCAGCCCTTCCTACCCTCTTCAGGGGGCCTCTAGTCTGCGCCTGGCTCCAGAGACTCCCCATTCTGCTAGTCTTCTGGTGGTTTTCTGGGTTATTTAGGCAGGTGTAGGTGGAATCGAAGTGATCAGCAGGACGTGCGGTGAGCCCAGCGTCCTCCTACACCGCCATCTTCTTTCCCTCTCAGGAAACAGACTCTTAAGAGAGTACAATGAGATAGTATCCGATGGGAGGTGGATGGGAGCATGGTTGGTTAAATAGGTGATGAGAATTTAGAGATGTACGTGTCATAAAGAGCACAGGGTGATACATGGAATTGTATACCTGCAAGTAATATAACTCTGCATATTAACGAACTGGAATTAAAGAAACAAAAACTAAGATACAGTGTAAAAAAAGGAAAAATTAAGTGAGGACCTAGCCAATTGTTTACTAGGTGAATTACATACAACTGACTTAAGGCACTCTTGCCATGCCTGCAGTGGGTTAATAGCTACCTTAAAGGAAGTTACAAGGTCCTCCAAGGCACAGAGCACAGAGATTCCTCCTCATGTAGCCTCCTCCTGCTACCTTGCATTCAGAAATACTTAGCAGTCGTTTTTCAGGCATTGAAGAAAAATTAGGATTAAAATATTTTAAAGATAAAGGAGGCTTAACAATGGAATATCAGTGGGAAATACTCTGTGCATGCCATCCTGGGCCTGTACTTGTGACATTCTTGATCCACCTCAAATACAGGTTCGTCTGTATGAATTCCTTGAACCACCACCCATCCTTTCTCTGTGCCCAGCACTATATCTTTATTAGTGACCATGGCAAAACATGATCTATGCCCACGTGGAGATCACTTCTAATGAGGAATACAGAAGTGAAAATGGGGGTCCATGTGGTTAGCAGGGATGGTGGGTAACAGCAACGGAGCATTTAAGAGACCTGAACTTCAAAGGAAACTTCTTCCAAAAGGAAAATTTGGTACATAGGTTTTGTAAAAGTAATTCATTAGAGCTTTTGGAAGTGTATTTTTATATTGAACAAAAGGTGTGTTATAATTTCCCTTGTGTGTTCATTCATAGACCAAAGAAATAAACTGGAGTGGACCAGGTATATGTCTGGCAATTTGTCTCACCAATTTATAGCACTTTGGCAGAAATCTTCTAGGCCTCTTTATTTTTTTAAGGGCTTCTGTAATCCTGTGGAAATCAAATCATTCTCTTTGGAAACCTGCATTGTGTCATCTTCTTTATCATCTTTCCTTTCTTTGATTAGGGACCAGCTTAACCAAACCAGGTGACATTTGGCACCAGCTTTCTGTGTTATTGGGAAAGACAAAATCAGGGTAGTGAAGGAAATAAAAATCCTGGTATTCAAAGACAATCGCAGCCTGTACTATTTTTCTACATATGACCATTATTTTCACAGAGTGGAATCACAATGTGAATTTGGATATTTGGTTTGGTTAGCTGTTGGTTTGTTGGTTTGTTTGTTTGTTTGTTTGTTTCATTTTAACAGGGAAACCCTGGTCCATATCCTTAAATATCCATTTATGTTGTTTTCCAATTTGCTTACTCATCATAGGGAATAAACTTCACGTGATGACAGTGCCGTAAATAGTACACAGAAATGAGAACAAGTAAGCATAGAAGGAGTGCTCTCTCACATTTTCCTTAAAAAAAATCATAACATAGGCACTGCACTAGTTTGCATTTCAGCCAGAAGTGCAAGAGTGTTCCCCTTTCTCCATAACCTCACCAACAACTGGTGTTTCATGTGTTGTTAATTTTACCCATTCTAACAGGTGTGAGGTGGTATGGCATCATGGTTTTGCTTTGCATTCCCTAATGATGAGTGATGTTGACCATCTTTCCACGTGTCTGTTGGCTGTGTAGAAGTCTTCTTTGGAAAAGTGTCTCTTCATGTCTTTTCCCAGTTCATAAGTGGGCTGTTTGGTTTTTTGGGTGTTGAGTTTGATATGTTGTTTCTAGATTTTGGATACTAACACTTTATCATATGCCATTTTCAAATATCTTCTCCCATTCCATAGGCAGGTTTAGTTCTTTTGATTGTTTCCTTCACTGTGCAAAAGCTTTTTATCTTGATAAGAATATCACTTAGACATCAAAATGCATGGAGTCTAGCCATTTGTAGCTATTTAGCTTTAACTAGAATGTATTATGCTAAGCAAAACGAGTCCATCTGAGAAAGACAAGTATACATTTTCATGCATATGTGAAATTTAACTTTCAGACTTTCAGCTTGGAAGTCTGGTGGTTTCCTTGTGATGGTGAGATATGTATTGCATTGGGCCCTTTTCAATTGGCTTTCACAATTATGTGGCAACCTCCAAACCTAGGGTGTGTCAAGGTGCCCACAGAGAATGCCCTTGGGTAGGCTACGCCAAAGTTTATAGGAGGATCCCACTTCCTGATGGGACAAGAGGACAGTAGGATAGATATAGCCATCCTCGATTTGACCCGTGCCCATTTGAATGCAGAACCTTGACTCACTTTGTTGTCATCCCTCACCGATGGATGTTTTTCTTACTTGGACTCAGTTCACACACTCTGCCTTCCAGCTGGGAGTCTGATCTAGTCCTTGTGACTGAGGGAGAGAATTTTACACAGGGCTCCTTATTGCTTACTTGAGTTTCAGAAGTATGTGGCCATCCTGGGGCCCAAGGCATTCGAAGGTGCTCAGGAGGCTTGTTTATGTGTAAGCTGAAGTAGACATTTGGGAGGGAACTGGTCTCCTTCTGGTCCAAGGGCAAATGAATTTAAGTTATCTCCTTTCCAGATTGATCCCAATTGCCATTGGAAAATCGAGTTTTGGCCTTCCTTGCACACATTCCCTTCCCCTTGCTGTTTTTCTGACAAAAATTCTGCCCTCCCCCCCCCCCTTGGAGCCATGGAGTCATAACCCACTAGGTGGCCGCAAATTCCCACTCTTGTCCTGTAATGAGTGAGAGCAACCAATATCTGCCATACCAAAGGATAGCTATCCTTTCATCCTTGAGGGCTTGCTGGTTAGCCTGCTGTTCTATGGAACATGAAGGAGAGCCAGCTTGCCTCACTGACCTGGATGAATGAGTGCCCTTCATTCTGAGAAGTAATTTGCACATGGGCATTATTGTCCAGAAGGTGGTCAACACAAGAAGGCCCCTTTCCAGGAATACAGAACAAAGTCCTTATTCTGGACTCCTGAGCAAGATCTGGCAGAACCCAATAGCTGCAGCTCACTGTTGCCTCCATAAACTGATGGAAAAACTGGGAGGGATAAAAACAGAAATCTCTGGCTTCTAAAGGAATTATGCAGGATTCCTTCTGCCTGGGCTCCCAGGTATATTCCTTCAGAGGGCTCTCATTGCCTAAGCCCATAGACATTTCATATTCTGGAAACAACCAGGTTGACAGGAGACTGTGCTGAGTTTTTCATTCTCAACATTCTCCAAATCCCATGTGTGTTGAAGAACTCATGCTGTCTGTGTCTCCATTTCTACAACTTAGCCCTTTCTTGGAAAAAATGGATTTGCATGGAATGTATTCAGAGCCAGTGTCTTAGAGTACTATCTTCTTTCAGCACAGGAGTCTGATGGTGTCCTTGAGGTGTTGAGATAGGTATTGCATTGGTCCCTTCTCAATTTGTTTTCAGAACTGTGTGCCAATTTTCAAAACTTGGCTGTGTGGAAGTGCCCAGCGAGAATGTTGTGATTAGGCTAAGCCTGGCGGTAGGGGAGTATACTGCCTCCTTTGTGGGACAAGAGGATGGAAGACAGCTATGAGCTTTATCAATTTGACACGTGGCCATTTGAATGCAGATCTTGGTACCAACTTGTCATTCCTAATCCACTGCTGCTTTTCTAACTTGGATGCAATTCACACTTCTAGACAATGGGCCTATCCACCCAGAAAACAGAGCTCAGCTCGGCGGGGAACAAAAGTACTGGCCAGCGCCATCTCCCTCGCCCATCCCCCAGCCAAAATTCCAAAGGGAACCAGTTGCCCTCATGGAACTTCTTGCCCCGGGCAAACGCCCAATGCTGTGCTCTTATGGATTCATCCCTCAGATGGGTCTGCCTGCCTCCCTCCCGGTGCTGCAGGGCCCCTACTGCAGGGGACCACTGACAGCAAAGCGAGCTAAGCCTGCCTCTCCTGCCGCTGTGAACTTTGTGGATCCACCCCGGCTAATACGCCAGATCCCATAGAAGCAGCATCACGAGACTGGCAGTGTGCAAGTAGCCCAGACAGAGGCCACATCACTCCACAGTGAGTCCCGCCCCTGGGAGAGGGGAAGAAAGGGACACACCAGTCTGACTGTGGCCCCAGTGGTGGGCTGGGGGCAGATATCAGGTCTGACTGCAGCCTCGCCCACCAACACAAGTTACTCCAGACAGCACAGTGCTGCAGTTCCGCACCACTCCAGGGACTATCCAAAATGACTAAACGGAAGAATTATCCTCAAAAGAAACTCCAGAAAGTAGCAACAGCTAACGAATTGACCAAAAAAGACTTAAGCAATATAACAGAACATGAATTTAAAATATTAGTCATAAAATTAACTGCTGGGCTTGAAAAAAGTATACAGGAGAGCAGAGAATCTATTGTTACAGAGATCAAGGGACTAAGAAATACTCAGGAGGAGCTGAAAAATGCCATAAGTGAGGTGCAAAATAAAATGGAGGTGACCACAGCTTGGATTGAAGAGGCAGAGGAGAGAATAGGTGAATTAGAAGATAAAATTATGGAAAAAGAGAGATAAAAAAATCCAGGAGTATGAGTGGAGAAGTAGAGAACTAAGTGATGCTATGAAACGCAACAATATCCGTATAATAGGGATTCCAGAGGAGGGAGAGAGAGAGAAAGGGGCTGAAGATGTACTTGAACAAATCATAGCTGAGAACTTCCTTGATCTGGGGAAGGAAAAAGGCATTGAAATCCAACAGGCACAGAGAACTCCCTTCAGACGTAACTTGAATCGATCTTCTGCATCACAAGTCATAGTGAAACTGGAGAAATACAAGGATAAAGAGAACATTCTGAAAGCAGCTACGGATAAACACGCTCTAACCTATAAAGGGAGACTGATAAGTCTAGTGACAGATCTATCTACTGAAACTTGGCACGCCAGAAAAGAATGGCAGGAAATCTTCAATGTGATGAACAGGAACAATATGCATCCAAGAATCCTTTATGCAGCAAGCCATCATTCAGATGGAAGGAGAGATAAAGGTCTTTCCAAACAAACAAAAACTGAAGGAAATCATCACCACTAAAACCAACCCTACAAGGAATCCTAAGGGGGATTCTGTAAGTGAAACGTTGCAAGGACCACAAAGTACCAGAGATATCACTACAAGCATGAAACCTACAGACATCACAATGACTCTAAACCCATATCTTTCTATAATAACACTGAATGTAAACAGACGAAATACTCCAACCAAAAGACATAGGGTATCAGAATGGATAAAAAAAAAAAACATGACCCATCTATCTGCTGTCTACAAGAGACTTGTTTTAGACCTGAGAACACCCTCAGATTGAAAGTGAGGGGATGGAGAACTATCATGCTACTGGAAGCCAAAAGAAAGCTGGAGCAGCCATATCTATATCAAACTTGACTTTAAATTAAAGGCTGTAACAGATGAAGAAGGGCATTATATAATAACTGCAGGCTCTATCCATCAGGAAGAGCTAACAATTATAAATGTCTATGCGCCGAATACCGGAGCCCCCAAATATATAAAGCAATTGATCACAATCATAAACAACCTTATTGATAAGAAGGTGGTAATTGCAGGGGACTTTAACACTCCACTTACAACAATGGATAGATCATCTAGACACAGGGTCAATAAGGAGACAAGGGCCCTGAATGCTACATTGGATCAGATGGACTTGACAGATATATTTAGAGCTCTTCATCCCAAAGTAACGGAATATACTTTCTACTCGAGTGCACATGGAACATTCTCCAAGAGAGATCACATACTGATAACCAACAAAGAAACTAATGGATAATAATACAATACTAATAGGAGACTTTAACACCCCAGTTACATGTCATCTAAACTGAAAACAAACAAGGAAACATGGCTTCGAATGACACACTGGTCCAGGTGGACTTAACAGGTATATTCAGATTGTTCCATCCTAAACACATTCTCTATAAGTGCACATGGGACATTCTCAGAACACGTCACATGTTAGGTCACAAAATAATCCCAAAACACTGAAGTCATTCCATGCACCTTTTCTGCCAACAGCACTATGAAACTAGAAGTCAGCCCAAGAAAAAAATCTGGAAAGACCACAAATATATGGAATAACATGTTACTAAACAATGAATATGTCAGTCAGGAGAAAAAAAGGAAAAAGGAAATTTAAAAGTGCATTGAAAAATCCAAAATCCATAAAGAACTTATGAAGCTCAACACCCCAAAACCAAATAATATAGTGAAGAAATGGGCAAAATACATGAATAGACACGTCTCCAGAGAAGACATCCAGATGGCCAACCGACACATGAAAAAATGCACAACATCACTCATCATCAGGAAAATGCAAATCAAAACGAAAGGAGATAGCATTTCACACCTGTCAGAATGGCTAACATTAGCAACTCAGGCGACAACAGATGTTGGCGTGGATGTGGAGAAAGAGGAACTCTCTTGCACTGTTGGTGGGAATGCAAACTGGTGCAGCCATTCTGTAGAACAGTATGGAGGTTCCTCATAAAATAAAAAATAGAACTACCCTACTACCCAGCAATTGCACTACTAGGTATTTATCCAAAGGATATAGGAGTGGTGATTCGAAGGGGAACATGCACCCCAATGTTTATAGAAGCACTATCAACAATAGCCAAAGTATAGAAAAAGCTTGAATGTCCATTGACTGGTGAATGGGTAAAGAAGATGTAGTGTATACTTACACAATGGAATACTACTGGGCGATCAAGAATAATGAAATTGTGCCACTTGCAACACCACGGATGGAATTAGAGTATACTGTGTTAAGCGAAATAAGTCAGTCAGAGAAAGAAAATATTATAGGCTATCACTCATACGTGGAATTTGAGAAGCACAAGAGGTGAACATAGGGGAAGGGAAGGAAAATATAAGACAAAAACACAGAGGGAGGCAAACCATAAGAGACTCTTAAGTACAGAGAATAAACTGAGGACTGCTGCAGGGGTGTTGGGTGGGCGGATGGGCTAAATGGGTGATGGTCACTAAGGAAGGCACTTGTAAGGATGAGCACTGGGTGTTACATATAAGTGATGAATCACTGGGTTCTACTCCTGAAACCAATACAACACTGTACGTTAACTTCAATTTAATTGAATAAATTTTAAAAATAAAACAGAATAGAAAGCACAGAGATCCACACATACAAATTCAATTAATCTTCAACTAAGCAGGAAAGAATATCCATTGGGAAAAGACAGTCTCTTCAAAGAAGGGTGTTGGGAAAAGTGCACAGTATCATGCAAAAGAATGAATGTAAACCACTTCCTTACACCATACACTTAAATAAACAAAACATAGATTAAGGACCTAGATGTGAGACCCAAAGCCATAAAAATCCTAGAACACAGCACAGGTAGTAACTTCTTTGACATCAGCCATGAAAACTTCTTTCAATATATGTCCCCTGAGGCCAGAGAAACTAAAGCAAAAATAAATCTTGGGACTATATCGAGTAAAAAGCTTCTGCACAGTGAAGTAAAGAGTGAACAGTAAAAAGCAACTTATGGAATGGGAGAAGATATTTGCAAATGACCTATCTAATAAAGAGCTAATATCCAAAATACATAGAGAACTGATATATCATAAGGCCCAAACAACAAATAATCAAATTAAAAACTGGAAAGAAAACATGAACAGACATTTCTCCAAAGAAGACATACAGATGGTAACAGACACAGGAAAAATGCTTATCATCACTTACCATCAAGGAAATGCAAAACAAAACCACAATGAGAAACTACCTCACACCTGTCAGAATGGCAAAAATCAAAAATACAAGAAGCAATAAGTGTTGGCAAGGATGTGGAGAAAAGGAAACTGTTCTTGGAAATGCAAAGTGGTGAGGCCACCGTGTAAAACTATGTGGAATTTCCTCTAAAAGTTAAAAATACAATTACCTCATGATCCAGCATAGCACAACTGGGTATTTATCCAAGGAATAAAAGAACACAAATTCAAGAGGATGCATGCACATTGGCGCTCCTGGGCAGCTCAGTAAGTGAAGCGCCCAACTTCCCCCCAGGTCATGATCTCATGGTGTGTGAATTCAAGCCCCGCGTCAGGCTCTGTTCTGACAGCTCAGCGCCTGGAGCCTGCTTCAGATTCTGTGTCTCCCTCTCTCTCTGCCCCTCACCTGCTCTCTCACTCTATCTCTCTCTTTCAAAAATAAATAAACCTTAAATTTTTTAATGCACACCTGAACCAGTGTGTTTATAGCAGCATTGTTTACAATAACCAAGATATGGAAGCAGCCCAAGTATCCATAAATGGATGAATGGATAAAGAGGATGTGACATACATATGATGGAATACTATTCAGCCATAAGAAGGAATGCAATCTTTCCTTTTGCAAGGACCTGGATGGAGCTAGAGAGTATGATTCTAAGTGAAATATACCAGTCAAAAAAAGACAAATACCATATAATTCTACTCATACATGGGTTTAAGAAACAAACAAGCAAAGGGAAAAAATAAGAGAGAGAGAGAGAGAGAGAGAGAGAGAGAGAGAGAGTATAGACAATCAGGAAACAGACTCTTTTTTTTTAAGTTCATTTATTTTTTTTAATTTAACTTTATCTTTTTAAATTTTTTCAATATATGAAATATTGTCAAATTGGTTTCCTACAACACCCAGTGCTCATCCCAAAAGGTGCCCTCCTCAATACCCATCGCCCACCCTACCCTCCCTCCCACCCCCCATCAACCCTCCGTTTTTTTCTCAGTTTTTAACAGTCTCTTATGCTTTGGCTCCTTCCCACTCTAACCTCTTTTGTTTTTTCCTTCCCCTCCCCCATGGGTTTCTGTTAAGTTTCTCAGGATCCGCATAAGAGTGAAAATATATGGTATCTGTCTTTCTCTTTATGGCTTATTTCACTTAGCATCACACCCTCCAGTCCCATCCATGTTGCTACAAAGAGACATATTTCGTTCTTCCTCATTGCCACGTAGTACTCCATTGTGTATATAAACCACCCTTTCTTGATCCATTCATCAGTTGATGGACATTTCGGCTCTTTCCATAATTTGGCTATTGTTGAGAGTGCTGCTATAAACATTGGGGTACAAGTGCCCCTATGCATCAGTACTCCTGTATCCCTTGGGTAAATTCCTAGCAGTGCTATTGCTGGGTCATAGGGTAGGTCTATTTTTAATTTTCTGAGGAACCTCCACACTGCTTTCCAGAGCAGCTGCACCAAGTTGCATTCCCCCCAACAGTGCAAGAGGGTTTCCGTTTCTCCACATCTTCTCCAGCATCTACCGTCTCCTGATTTGTTCATTTTGGCCACTCTGACTGGCGTGAGGTGATATCTGAGTGTGGTTTTGATTTGTATTTTCCTGATAAGGAGCGACGGTGAGCATCTTTCCATGTGCCTGTTGGCCATCTGGATGTCTTCTTTAGAGAAGTGTCTATTCATGTTTTCTGCCCAAATCTTCACTGGGTTATTTGTTTTTCGGGTGTGGAGTTTGGTGAGCTCTTTATAGATTTTGGATACTAGCCCTTTGTCCGATATGGCATTTGCGAAGATCTTTTCCCGTTCCGTTGGTTGCCTTTTAGTTTTGTTGGTTGTTTCCTTTGCTGTGCAGAAGCTTTTTATCTTCATAAGGTGCCAGTGATTCACTTTTGCTTTTAATTCCCTTGCCTTTGGGGATGTGTCGAGTAAGAGATTGCTACGGCTGAGGCCAGAGAGGTCTTTTCCTGCTTTCTCCTCTAGGGTTTGGATGGTTTCCTGTCTCAAATTCAGGTCCTTTATCCATTTTGAGTTTATTTTTGTGAATGGTGTGAGAAAATGGCCTATTTTCAACCTTCTGCCTGTTGCTGTCAAGTTCTCCCAGCACCATTTGTAAAAGAGACTGTCTTTTATCCACTGGATGTTCTTTCCTGCTTTGTCAAAGATTAGTCGGCCATACGTTTGTGGGTCTAGTTCTGGGGTTTCTATTCTATTCCATTGGTCTATGTGTCTCTTTTTGTGCCAATACCATGCGGTCTGGATGATTACAGCTTTGTAGTAGAGGCGAAAGTCTGGGATTGTGATGTCTCCTGCTTTGGTCTTCTTCTTCAAAATGACTTTGGCTATTCGGGGCCTTTTGTGGTCCCATATGAATTTTAGGATTGCCTGTTCTAGTTTCGAGAAGAATGCTGGTGCAATTTTGATTGGGATTGCTTTGAATGTGTACATAGCTTTGGGTAATATTGACATTTTGACAATATTTATTCTTCCAATCCATGAGCAGGGAATGTCTTTCCATTTCTTTATCTTCTTCAATTACCTTCATAAGCTTTCTATAGTTTTCAGCATACAGATCTTTTACATCTTTGGTTAGATTTATTTGTAGGTATTTTATGCTTCTTGGTGCAATTGTGAATGGGATCAGTTTCTTTATTTGTCTTTCTGTTGCTTCAATGTTAGTGTATAAGGATGCAACTGATTTTTGTACATTGATTTTGTATCCTGCAACTTTGCTGAATTCATGTATCAGTTCCAGCAGACTTTTGGTGGAGTCTATTGGATTTTCCATGTATAATATGTCATCTGAAAAAAGCGAAAGCTTGACTTCATCTTTGCCAATTTTGATACCTTTGATTTCCTTTTGTTGTCTGATTGCTGATGCTAGAACTTCCAACACTATGTTAAACAACACTGGTGAGAGTGGGCATCCCTGTCGTGTTCCTGATCTCAGGGAAAAAGCTCTCAGTTTTTCCCCATTGAGGATGATGTTAGCTGTGGGCTTTTCATAAATGGCTTTTATGATCTTCAAGTATGTTCCTTCTATCCCGACTTTCTCAAGGGTTTTTATTAAGAAAAGGTGCTGGGAGGCGCCTGGGTGGCTCAGTCGGTTAAGCGGCCGACTTCGGCTCAGGTCACGATCTCGCGGTTCGTGAGTTCAAGCCCCGCGTC